>NC_139154.1:40388225-41588225 GCF_964270905.1 Leucopleurus acutus
GTAAAAACCATCCCGCCGTGTGAATGAAACACATGAGAAGATTGAGATAAAGGACAAATGACTATTTGCACATGTATGGCTCAACAACCAAACACATTTGCAAGGGCACATGGAAATGAAGACGGTCAACAAGCTCATTAGAACGGCAGCCTATGGAGAGCGGGGTGACAGTGTGGAATGGGGAATAAAGTCAAAAGAAACATTCAGAACAGAAGGCCTTGTGTGTGCTAATGATGATAATATGCTATTACTGAAGAGTATAAGTAGCCTTCTGCAGCCAAGGGAAGGAAAGATAAAGGAAAGAAAGATGACTCAGTCAGTCCAGCTGACCCACACGCATAGGTCACTGAAACTGCATTTAAAGAGGAAGAGTGGATGCATGCAAGAGTGACCTGCTACTTACTGCCAGCAGAGCAGGGCACTTCCTTCCCATCTCGCTCCTCCAGAAAGATCTTTTGGTTCCTTCTCTCAACCATATCTTGATAGGGCAGAACTGCCTCCAAATTATTGTGATAAGAAGCTATGATTTTTTTTTCAAAAGAAATTTTAATAGAAAAGTTCTCCTGTTCCAGCAACTGAACGGGTCACTTCCACTGACATCCCATTGGAAAAACCCCAGTCGTATGCTCTCCCCTAGTGACATGGGAAGCTTGGACATGTAGACTTTATCCTGGGCAGCAATGTATCTTGTAGGATGACCAACTGTCCTGGTTCGCCTGGACAGAGGAGGTTCTTAGGACACTGGACTTTCAGTTTTAAAACTGAGACAATCCCAGGAAAACCAGGAAGAGTAGTTCACCCTACTACCTAGGTAACCATTGGAGGTACTATTACTGAGGAAGTAGAAGAGAAAAGATCATGGGGTCGTTCCTAGCAATCTCTGTCATGGAGAAACTCTCTACTCTTCTAGCTGTAAATAAAGACTAGACCCTAAGTTCCATCATACAAATGAAGGATTATTCAAACAGGTGCAGAATTCCCCCAGAGGAAAAGCCACCAGGTTGACATATCCGACCTTTGGTGCCTCTGAATTTGCTTTCCTGCACCTTCCCTGAAGTGTGAAGCCCTGTCATCCATCCATCCATCCAATTACCCACCTTTTTATTTTTTTTATTTTTATTTTTTGCGGTACGCGGGCCTCTCCCGTTGTGGAGCACAGGCTCCTGATGCGCAGGATCAGCGGCCATGGCTCACGGGCCCAGCCACTCTGCGGCATGTGGGATCTTCCCGGACCGGGGCACGAACCCGCGTCCCCTGGATCGGCAGGTGGACTCTCAACCACTGCGCCACCAGAGAAGCCCCACCTTTTTATTCTTAAAGCAGTCACAGAACATCTGTAATGGGCCAGGCTCTGAAGGTACTGAGCTGAATAATACCACATAATATCAGCCTTCAAGGAGTTCACAGTTTAATAGAAGAGACTAATTCCAAGCAGGAAACACTACTACAGGAGTATAACTGTACAAAGTATAATGAACCCAGTGGAAGAAGCAACTAAACATGATTTGTGGGTTAAGGGAAAGTGTCACAGAATGGGTGATAATGATATTGGAGGTTGAGTTGGCATTTGCCAGGGAGAGAAGGGGGCATTATAGCAATAGAGTGTAGGTAGGGCCAAGGCTCAGAGAGCACACAGTGAGCACAGGGGAGAGAAGGAGCTGATGTGTCAGGTTGCAATGTGAGTGGAGAGTGTGTGGTGGAAGTGTAGGAATGCGTAAGACAGAAAGAAAATTGTGAAGAGCTTGACACTGGCTAAAATGATAAGTTTGGGCCAGATTATGAGCGATTTGGAAGTCCATCCCTTGGAGTATTTTTATGACCTGACTTCTCAGACAGAGCCTTTACTGTGCAAAAATGTATTGACAAGTGGAATGCAGTATGTGTGTGCCCAGAGCCTTTGACCATGGCACAGGTGTTCCATGGAACTCACCTTGGGAGTCCTCAGAGGATACCTCCAAGTACCTAGGAGAGTGTTCCTTTGTGCCTGGAGACTTAAGCCATATTCTGTCACAGGGCTTTTTTTTTTTTTTTCTTTAATAATGTGTAAACGGTGTCCTTTTATCTGTAGAACTGTAAAAATTTTAGAAGTGGCAAGGACTTTGGAGATCATCTAGTCCAAACCCAAACAGAACTGGAGAGGAGATATCACTGAGATGTTCAGAGGCAGAGGTGGATTAGAATTCAAGTCTTTGAACTTGAAGATGATAAATATTTAAGGCACTTTCAAAATAAAAATAATATAACAGGGCATTTAAAGTAAGCATACAAATGATTTTGTGAATGAAGAGTGATCATTGTAGCCATAATCTGGAAGGAAAGAATTCTAGATTTGGTCTTGAGCTGCCTGGTATCCAAGCAAAGAGATCAATGTGATAGTTTATGTTTCTTTTTACCTGATAGAAGGTAACAGGGAAGTAAAGGAGAACGGTCCCCACAGGAGCAGGGGCTGATCGGCCCGGTAACCGAGCCTTCAGCCATTCACTGCATAAACGTGCAGACCCTGCAGAAGGGCCCGGAAATTCCGACTTCAGAGCGCTCATTGCCCGGTTGCACATAAACAATTCAATTCAATATGGCAGTTGCTATGGCAGTTGCAAAGGGAGAGGAGACACTTAACTCAGGACAGGAAGGGGGTCTTTCCAGAGGGTAGTAATTATCGGTTGAATGGCATCCCAATACAACGGGAGTCTGTTGAATAAAGAAGGGTTTGGCGGAGGGTGTTCTAAGCAGAAGGCGGGGAAACATGGAAAAGCCTGGCGGGCTGGGGGAATTGCAAGTGTTTAATGTACTCATATTGGCTGGGTAAAGACTAGCGAATAAAAGGCAGCAACTGAATAAATGTTGACCATCATTACTGACACCCCTTCACTCTCCAACTTCCCACCAGAGATGAGAGCCTCTTCATATCCACGTGGAGACCTGTCCCCCATTTCAAAAGCAAATTAGTACTTCCCTTGCCTCCAGGGGTGACGCCCAGCTGTTTTCTGTCATTTGGACTTGAGTGAGAATGAAAGGTCAAGGACTGTTTTGGGTGGGGAGAGGGAAGGATAAATGTTGACCATCATTACTGACACCCCTTCACTCTCCAACTTCCCACCAGAGATGAGAGCCTCTTCATATCCACGTGGAGACCTGTCCCCCATTTCAAAAGCAAATTAGTACTTCCCTTGCCTCCAGGGGTGACGCCCAGCTGTTTTCTGTCATTTGGACTTGAGTGAGAATGAAAGGTCAAGGACTGCTTTGGGTGGGGAGAGGGAAGGGAGTACAGGGACCTGTGGGTAAGTGGGTGAGAGAGGGAGACCCTGAAAATGAGATGTGTCCAGAGCAAGGAGAATATGGAGCCCTGGAAGACAGGCTGCACAAAGCCCACATCTGCTTGAGACCCTCCACTGACTCTGGGAATCTTCTCTGAAACCGTGGGGAGTGAGCACTGTCCTCAGCTGGTGATTAACCCCTTACAGCCCAGTGCATGGCTTGCCCAGACGCTTCCCTGTGGGCAGGGTTAGTGAAAAGAAGACGGGGTGTTGTATCATGTGGCAAAAAGACATTTTGATGGGGTGGGAGGTGGATGTGTGGAAGGAGGGAGATCAGAGCATGTCAGTCAGACAGATCTGTGCATGCACCGTGGTGATGGAGACTGAGGCCAGAGGAAGGGGCTCTAGACACAGGCGGTGAGAGTGTGGCGCTGTGTGTGTGTGTGTGTGTGTGTGTGTGTGTGTGTGTGTATAGGAGTGCATTCACCACTTGGCCTGGCTCAACCTTAGTAAACTTTTAGGGAACAGACACGCTTTTTATGGTCCACGCAATGCTTTTCTGTTTCTTATTTCATTGGCTTCACATGATCACCCTTTGAGGGAGAAACTTTTCTTGTAGATGAAGAAACCAGGGCTGAAAAGCTAAGTGACTTGCTTGCAGGGCTCCCCACAGGGTACAGCAGGATGAGAACCCAGTTTGTCTGACTCTCAAATCTGTGCCCTTTCTACCCCATCTCCCAAATATGCCCGGAGTGGAGGCCTGACCTTTCTGTGCTCAGCTTTCACAGATGCCAAGTGGGGGCCCTTTCCGATCCCCCTTGTGCGCCTTTCCTCCAGTTCACATGTGCCATCCAGACCCTGTGAGAAGGACCTCACTCCAGACTCTTCTGCACTGCAGATGCCTTCTGCAGTGCTTAGAGATTCGGAACATAGTTCATTCTCAAGTAAACAACGCCGGACTTTTGGGATAAGCTTGGCGACTTAAAAATGATTTAACAGCTAACTGCTGGAAGAGACCTGGAAGCATTCTTCTCAGGTGCTGACACAATGTAAACATATTTTTAGAATAATCTTAGATTTGATGCTAAAGGGGATGAATGGTACATGAAAATTTACCTTTCCAGCTGCTTGCTAACAGCAGTGTAGACAAATGCTCTGGCCCCTCTTCCACAGAAGAGGGTGCAGGCTTGGGGGAGCTAAAGAACCATGGGATCAGGGTCAGAGGGCCCCCAAACACCTGTTCTCCAGTCACCTGAGCCTCCCCCACCTCACCTTCCATGAGCCAAATGAAAATGTTGGAGGCTGAAGGAAGGCGGGTTTTCTCTCCTCCTCTGCCATTCCTGCCTGCTGCTACCCTCTCCTCTAGCCAAACCTCCCTGTACGGTGCAGGTTTGACCTTCTAGAAGCCTACCAGATATTGCTCCCTTACCTCTGACGCCCACTGTGGGCTTTGATCGAACAGAAATGTTGAGAAAAACCCAAAGACACCATCGGGTGCTTCGATGAGGTCAGAGAAAGTGTCTTTCACCTTCTCCATGCATCTCTTTGCCCCCATCCCCTCCCCCCGTGGGCCTGGCTCAGGGACTGGAACCTAACTGTGTGTGGTCTTGCTAGGTGCTGGTCTGAGGCCAGTGATCAGAGGGTGCTGGGTTGGGGGCAGCTGGCAGACTGCCTGATGTGGGGCGGGAACCCAAGGAACACTGGGCACCTACAGCTTGGCGCAGCTGGCTCTGAGGAATTATTGCAAGTCTGCACAACTTAAAAATCTGCAGTTTGGGGGCGGGCGGGGGAGCGCGGGGGTGGGTCCCCGAGCGAGCGTCCCATTTCTCCTCCGGGCGGTTCACTGAGCCTTCTCGCTCACTGCAGAGGGGCGGGCGATACCTTTGGACCACACGCCGGCCTTGCTGAAGTCCTGGTTCGTTCCTCAACCTCGGCAGAAGGCATCTTCCTCTGACCTTCGGGAAGGGGACCGGACTCGTCCTCCTTGCTCAGTGCATACGTCCGCCACCTCTTCTGATCTGGTAAGTCGAGGAATGGAGCGTGTGAAACAATCTTGTTCTGCACTGTGCTTGAGTCTTCAGGCAGCCGAGCTGGTGGTAAACAGGCAGGACCTGAGTCTGTTTCCTCCTTCGCACTTTGTTTTAAAACAAGTTGGGGGCCGCGATACTTACTAAGAAAATCCCGGCAAATTCGCAGGGCTTTGCTTAGGAGGAGAGGCGGTTGCCGGAGCCGCCGGGGCCGCAGAGGAGGTCATCTGTCTCCCACAGGTTCAAGGTACTCCCAGCTGCGGAGGGCTCGCAGGTGGGAGGCGCAGGGCGCGCTCCGGCATCCCCCCGGCCTGGGCGCGCAGCTCCACGGGTGACTCTGCACTTGGGTCTGGGCGGGGGCGCGCGCCGCGCGGGGCCGCCTCTCAGTCCATCCAACAGTTCGCCTGTCGCGCGGCCCGATCCCGGCAGCCAGCAACCGCCCGCGGCACAGCGCCGCGCCCTCGGCTGGGGGAGCGCCGACTGGGAGCCCGAGGCGAGGCGGCGTGCGGAGCTGGGACCAATGGGGCGGCGGCCCAGCGGCCGGCCCCGCCCCGCCCCTCCGGCGGCTCCCGGGCGCCGCGCGCCTGCCGGGCGGGACAGACAGACTGACCGACGCGGGGCGCCCGGCTCTCCTCGCCGCAGCCGCGGCGGGCGCAGGGCCGCGCGGAGACGCCTGATCCCTGCAGCGCCGGCGGGCGGCGTCGCAGAGCGGAGCCAGCCAGAGACGTCGGGACTCCTGCAGGTACCTGCTTGTGTCCCCTCCTCTCCCTGCGCTCGGGAGACTTCTCCGTGCGACCCCGCAACTTTCCCCGCCTTTTTTTGCCCAGCCCCGCCGTGGCCTAGGTCACGGGTGCACGAACCCGCAGATCTACACCCGCAGGGGGACTTCGCATCCTGCTGGGCGCCTGTCTCCGGCGCTGTCCATCCTCCAGTTCCCAGACCCGTCGTTGCTGGAGTCCTAAGGATCCGCCTGTTGCGCGGGCTGTCGGCAGCCGAGGCAGTGTCTGGGTGCCTCGGAAAGCCGCAGGGAGGGTGTCTAGAATCCGCTCTTGAGCGCGGGGTGGAGGACGGATGGAGGCGGGAGAATCGAGGAGCCGGGGAAAGGCGGCACTTCGCGGAGGGGCATCCCTGGGGCGTTTCCTTAGCCGGGAAGCCGTTCCTTCTCTTCCTCGAGAGGAGGCGCTTTCCTGACGAACGTAAGTGCTTCCCAGGCCGCCTGCTCCGCCTTCTTCCCTGTCATTCTCCCCTCCCCTTTGCCCTGCAGCGGTGCGAGGCGCCCCGCGACAGTTGCTGGGAAGAGCGCAGCCAGGGCCCTTGCTCTGGTGCCGCGCTGCGCCCAGGGACTGCCGGCGCGCTCCGGGTGCGAGCGGCTTGTGGCTTGCAGGGCCCGTGTTGAGTCTCCCGCAGACTGCGTTCGGATCAGTGGTAGCGATGGGAGTGGGAGCCTCGGGGTCGGGAACTTTCCTTTCCCGCGCCTCTCTGGGTGGCTGCCCGACTTCTGCAGGTGGATGGGCTGGCGAGAGAAGCAGACCTGCCGGCAGGGGCCGCGGCGAGGCGGGCTGGGCGCCTTTCGCATTGCAGGGATCACTCCGAACCGCCACCCGCGCCGCCTCCCCGGCTCTGCCTCTTGTCGTTTGTGCCCTTGGTGTCTCCAGCGTCTCGGCGGGGGACACTGAGCCGGTAGTCTAACTGAGGCAGCCCACGACTGGGGTGGACGGCAGCCAAGACCTACCTCCACCCGCGGAAATGGCCCTGGGGCCCTAGTCTGATGCTGGGGCGCGGTGGTGGGGTGTTTCTCCTCGCCCTCCTGGAGAGTAGGCTCTTGATTTTTGTCTTTCATGTCACCCTCCGAGAGAGGAGCAGGTGAGAAAAACCGGATGGGAAACCTTCCCCTCCCTTTTCATGTATTTGCTTAAGTGATTTGCATAAGCGCTGGCTTAGAACTGTGTAAGTTACCCCTAGTTGCTCCCCTTTCTAGACTACTCGCAAATACCTGCCCAGGTAAACAGGCAGCAAGCATTTTCCTGAGCACCTGCCCGCTTGCTAAAGTCAGATGCCCTGGTGCCTCCCTCCCCACATGTCTCAGGCTGAGAGAGGGTGGCATTGATTCTGTGGTTGAACTTGGGGTACTGGGCAGGCCTCATTCTACCTCTGTTGTAAACTGCTTGAAGGCACTGATTCACTCAGAGTATATCTACAGCCAGCCCACAGTGGCTGGGCCAGTCCTTGGTCATACCCAGAGCATGGTGAAGTTTCTGCCTCCCAGTCTATTCCGTTTTTCCTCACCAGATTCGTTCCTTCTCCTGTTCTAATCTTAAATTAGCCATTTCAGAACTAGGAATTGTCAGTATTAGGGTAGGGAGGAGATGATACTGAAGTACTCAAGAATCCTGAAGCCAGAGCATGTTGTGAATATTTTAAGGAGACTTGCAGGACCTGTGTGGACTCAGGCTTGTGTCTGAGCCATCATTACCTGGAAAATCAGCCTGAACCAAAAAGCCATTAATGAATACAGCAAAGCTAAGGTTTTGCTGGTTAAAGTGTGCGAGAGCAAATTGGGAGGTTGGAAGCAACCTTTGTTCTGTTCAGAAATATTAAAATATTAAAAAGCCAATGCTCTGACACTTGAGTTTGCCAGCAAAGCACTAGTTAAGGTTTTTCTTCTTCCTTATTATTATTATTTTTTTAAAGTAGGGGAAGAGTGGGCACTTCAGCCACCTCCTCTGTCTTCAGTGGGTTTTGCCCTTCGCTGTAATCCTTCACAGACCCTGCCTCCCTCTGTGCTACCAGAGATCTCCATCTGCCCTGTGTCTGGCATTTGGGGCTGGGATGTGCGTCAGCTCTGAGAGACCGCAGGCATCACAAGGGTTTTCCTCCACTTCTTTTTTTTTTTTCTGGCCTCTCCATGAGAGGCATGAGGGATCTTAGTTCCCCAGTTCCCCAGACCGGGGATTGGACCCAGGTCCCCTGCAGTGGAAGCGTGGAGTCTTAACCACTGGATGGCCAGGGAAGCCTTCTTTCTTTTTTTTTTTTTTTCTTTTTTTATAGATGATATTTATTGTCTGGATACCATATGCCAGCTATGCTGCTTGGCACTTTTCCAGGCATTATCTCATTTAATCCTCAGGACACCCCCATTGGGAAGTGAGGTTTCCCTTCTTGGTCACAGTGTTTCAGGGGGAGCCAGCAGTAGATGGAGCCCCTGCAGGGCATTCGGAGCCTGATGGGAGACCGCAGGGTGGGGCTGAGCCTGAGGTCTCACTGGCAGGTGAGGACAGCTATCCAGGATGGGGTGAGGCAGAGGGGCAGGTGGGCGTGTTTATTGTCTCTGCTGATCAGGTGTCAGGAAGGTAGATCTGCCTGGGTGCCACTTGTGTGAAAAACCTACTAGGACTGGGGACCTGGGCTCTAGCCTGATTTCTACCTGCTTATGGCTCCTTGACTCAACATAAGTCACTTGGCTTCTCTGAGCCTCAGTCTCTTTAGCTGCAAGGATGTAGACATCTGACATTGTTGTTACCCCGTACTAGGCACTATGCTGAAAGCTCTCCACGTATTAATTCACTTCATCCTGATGACAACCCTAGGAGGTAGGCTCTTTTATTATCCCATTTTAATTTAATTTTATTGGCTTAAAACAACAGAAAAATGTTCTCTCACAGTTCTGGAGGCTGGAAGTCCCAAATCAAGGTTACCCACAGGGGTACCCTCCCTCCAGAGGTTCTGTGGGCAATCTGTTCGTTGCCTATTCTAGCTTTTGGTAGCTCCAGGCATTCCTTGGCTTATGGCTACATAACTCTGACCTCTGCCTCCGTGAATTAACCTATTGTAGATGAGAAAAAAGAGACAAATGAGTATCGTGTGCAAAGTCACATAATGAGGATGTTGTAAAGCCAGGATTCTATCCCTGGCAATCTGGCTGTGGAGCCACTGTGAGATTCTGTCCTTTTTGTTTGTCCCTATAGCCCTGACGCTGTGCCCTGCACTTAATAGGACTCAGACTGGGCTTGTTGAATGGTGACAGGGAGAGGTGGCTTGCTGTTACCAAGCGACTTTTTGGCCCCCTCTCTCCCCTTGGAAAGAAACTTGAAAACGATGCAAGAAAAATGTTCTTTTTTCTTTTGCCAAAGTTATCCTCTTTCCAATGGAATTCTGCCCAGCTAGTTGGGAAGAAAGGAGACAGATCATAAAGACTGTGGGCCAAGTCCACCATCTTTGTGTCTCACAAAGGAGGGCAGTGGATGTGGGGGGTGCTTGGAGGTGGTGGAGTTTGAATTTCATCCTGAAGCTGGCTTTTGGTCATTGCTCTTGGCTAGTCAGGGTGCTTAGTTGGAGCAGGGGAGGAGGAGAAAGTACTTTTTACTGTAGTTATTTTATTTTGCATTCAGTGACATGGTAGGTGAAACTTGGAGAGAAATCCCAATTGCGATGAGCACATCAATGACGTTTAGAATGTGCAGCCAAATGTAGAAGCTGATTTAGAAGAACTCCCATCCTTGTTTTCCTTTATCATTTCTTTAGATCACCCTTTGCAACTTTGCAACACACACACCTACCCCTTATAAAAGTAAACTCTTCTTGCTAAGCTATAAGTAGTTCCTAGATTAGGTTGTAGTGTTTTTCTTTGTGGGCAACGGGGTCTTGCTGTTTCCGGAGTCCTGAGGGGCCTTGCATCATGGTGGCTTTTTTTTTTTTTTTCAGAAGCTTTTCCAGCATATTTCTGCTTACTTTCTATTGGTCAGAATTGTGTAAGAGGCAGAGAAAGCAAGCAGCTTTTAAAATATATATATATATATAAAACTTTTTATTTTATACTGGAGTATAGCTGATTAACAATGTTGTTAGTTTCAGGTGTACAGCAAAGTGATTCAGTTATACATATACATGTATCTATTCTTTTTCAAATTCTTTTCCCATTTAGGTTGCTACATAATATTGAGCAGAGTTCCCTGTTGCACCATGGTTTGCTTGGAGTAGATACCTTATAAAATTGTCTTTAACTGCACAAGCGTTGGATGATAAAGGCCCAAGACCCCCTTTTAGGCGGTAACGTTACAGATGTTAATGTTGACAGCAGCTGGCTACGGTGTGCTTGCCGAAGTTCCCAACGAATGAAGCATCCTGCTGGGGTCCTGAGCAGATCAGCTGAGCTCAACTGAGCACCCAGCAGATGCTCACCAATGTTGACTTAATGATTAACTTCTGTGGTCTTGTATATATCCTCTTTACATATACAATTATGCACAAGCATTTATTCAACAAGTATTTGAGTACTTATCCCATATTATGTACAAGGCTGGGGCTGCGTAGGAGACAGACGTTAAACAAATAAATGCAAACATTTGAGCAGAGGCAAATGTTCTAAAGAACTTCATCTGGGAGAGTAGCAAGGGTGGGAGGGTGCTAGTTTAGATGGGGGAGCTGGGAAGACCTTTCTGAGGAAGAGACTTCTCCTTCTGAGGGATGGAGAAGAGTTTATCATGTGAAAAGGCAGAGAAAAAGATTTCTGGGCTGCACGGTGTGAGGATTCTAAGGCAGGAATGAGCATTGATGGTTGGAGGAGCTCCAGGAGAACTGGCCGGGGCACTGGGAGAAGGTTGGAGAGGAGGGCAAGGGCCAGATCATGCTGTGTGCTTTGAGCCAAGTTCAGGATCTTAGAGTTTATCCTGAGGGCTCTGAGAAAGAGATAATGGAATAGTGGCAGGGGAGTGTCAGCTTATGTTTCTAGAAGATCACCTGTGAAGGCTGTGAAAACGATATTAAAGAAGAAAAGATCAGAGAGGTTCCAGCATGGCAGTTGGGAGCCTAGTTAGAGGCATGCTGGGGATGTGGAACCTCAAGCCAGCTTGGACTGAGTGAGAACGAATGGGTGGTGAGGAAGTGGTACAGGTACAGGTTGATTGTGAAACAAAACAGAGACAGGGTGAGTGCAGGGCAGGGTTTGCATTTATGTCCGTCTATGTGGAAGGCGACCGCGGCTGATGTTAGGGAACTGAGTCCAGCTCCTCAATAAACCAACACATACCCATCTCTGTATGTGGGGTTACGTGGTACGTACTAGCACTTCTAGAAGGTTAGACATTTGTCTGACTCTGTCTCCAATCGCTGGGTAAGTTTAAGCGTATCACTTGTCCTTCCCTGTTTTTTTTTCCCACAGCCTGGAAATGTTATGATTAAAAAACTAGGTAATCTTTCTATGAGTATTCTTCTTCCATAATGTCATTTGTATGTGTTAATTTGGATTGTTTATATAAATTGAATTAGGAGAACTAGGAGTGGGTATGTGGGAACATTTGTGGCGAGATTCTAAGCATTTGGTCCTTGGTGATCACCGGTAAGCTGCTTTCGAATTGGCTTAAATGGAGAGAAATCAGTGATCAGCGTGGTGGTGGTGAGGAGATGCCAAGCCTCTCCAAGATGTATGGGGGCGAGGCCCAATGGGGAGCCTGAGGCATGGCTAGAGGCCAATTTTCTGTGTTTCAGTGGAATCCTCCTTTACCAGGTCTTCCTCGTCACATGAGACTCTTCCTGTTTACTCACTGGTATCTTGTAAAAAGATGCAAGAGAGCAACATATGGTCCGTCATCTGAGAACCCATGTTTAGTGGAATATGTTGGCCTAAAGATCAATAAGGAACATCACAGATAGGCTGATGGAGTCTTGAGGAAGCGGTGGGTGAGTTCCCAGTGACCAATTTATAGTTGTAAGGAGAGCATAAAAAGGACCATATAATTGAAAATTACTCCAAACATTGGTTCAGAGGCCTTTTGAAGACTTCTTTCAGTAATGGTGACTTATATCCTGACAAATAATTAGTGTGTTGAGATAAAAGGATATCAGCAGACTAGCATTTTGGGCTTGAACACGTTTACATTGATTTACTTACATTCTTCTATGAACTGGTTTGGCTTTTCCTAGGCCCTGAGTGGCCTGCCAAAGTGAACCTAAAATCATCTCCTGTGATTTACTTAAGGTAAAGAGTTTATTTGGCTAAAGAGATGGGAGATCTCTGTGGTTAAAGATCGTGGTTTGCAGATTTGGATACGCCTGGCAAAAGTATTTCAGCACTTTTGTCATTGAGGTCAGTAAATCGTACCTTCTGGGTAGTGTTTTCTTGTAGGTTTTTAAGATCCCAGTTTTCTAAGCGTGGTACCGTCCTGAGGCCACTGACATAAGACCTCTGCCCGGCCTCCACCTCTTGGTCATGAGCTGTTGCCTGGCCAAGATTTAGCCCCTAGGCTTTTTCAAGTTTGAGCCTTCTTGGTGAAGCTTGTCTCCTCTGTGCTAAATGTGTAAATAAAAAGTGTCATTATGTGACAATGTTTATCTATCTATCTATCTATCATCTATGCTGAGGTGCAAAACGATATCAATATCCCCATACATTATCATCTCCTTAAATCACAAATCCTACAGTGTAGGATCTCCAAATAGGCAAAAATAGGAATCATATGAAAGTTCATATGGGGCCTGAGAGCTTCACCTTTAAGCAGTTTCCACAGGCTTCTGGATCTAAATAGAAATCAAATGTCAGAATGGTGCCTCTTTTTGGCGATGAGCACCGAGTTCTCTTTTCCCAGCTGCTCCAGACTTAAAATGTGGAAGGTGCAGCACACTTTGCCTTCTCATCTTGTGTCTTCTATTTAGCACTTTGAAGCAGAGAGTACCCGGTAGGATGTACAGTTATATAATGTGGCCCTAAACTCCCCTGGCTTTGCTTTATTACCAGTTGCTCCTATCGCCCATATCAGCAGTTGCACGCCAGCAAGCCCTGTTTTACAATCCTTCATTTGTAAGTTAGTGTCAGCACTTCGGAAATAATTCCCACTTAAGCGTTATTAGGCATCAGGGTTAGGTTTCAGAGTGCCCCACGAATACAGAATTAAGTCCTAAGGAGTGGGGCGGTAGATGGCTTTGAGTAGTGGACGTGCAAGACTGTGTGGTGTAGACGGGAGGGGATGGAGCTCTCTCTCCTGGGAACAGGGTCCTGCCGCACACACCCATCTTCTCAGACGCAAGCCTCGAGGAGGAAGGGTGCCCGTTAGTGTGGGCTGCTTAGCTGATTGGGCAGAATAGACAAATCCACAAAAAAGTACCGTATCGGGTAGAGAGTTTCAGTTTTGCAAGGTGAATGGTGGCACAGCATCATGAATGCATTTAATACCACTGAACTGTACACTTGAAAATGGTTGAGATGTAAATTTTAGGTATTTTACCACAATAAAAAATTTGGAAGAAGGAGAAATTGAGATTCCAGTGCTATGAAATAACGTTTTCAAGTGTTTTTCTCTCAGGACTTTACATGCTTAAAAATTATTGAGAACCCCCCAAGAGCTTTTGTTAATGTGGGTTATATCTGTCAATATTTATATTAGAAATGAAAATAGATGCATTTCAAAGTATTTAATTATTAATTCATTAAAAATAACAGTAATCATCTCATAACATGTTAACATAAATGGCATGTTTTAATGAAAAGTAACCAGCTTTTTTTTTTTTTTTTTTTTTTTTTTTGCGGTACGCGGGCCTCTCACTGCTGCGGCCTCTCCCGTTGCGGAGCACAGGCTCCGGACGCGCAGGCTCAGCGGCCATGGCTCACGGGCGCAGCCACTCCGCGGCATGTGGGATCTTCCCGGACCGGGGCACGAACCCACGTCCCCTGCATCGGCAGGCGGACTCTCAACCATTGCGCCAACAGGGAAGCCCAGTAACTAGCTTTTTTAAACAACAAAATTATGAGTGACATTGTTTTACACTTTTACAAATTTATTTACTGTCCGGTTTAATAGAACACAATGGAATTCTTAGAGTTGCTTCTCTATTAAGTCTGTTACGTTTTCAAACCTCATACATCCTCTGGAAAACTCCATAGGACACTTGTGAGAGAATGAGAGGGAAACGGGAAGATAACATCTTAGTTTATTATGAAAATAGTTTTGACCTCATGAATACTTTAAAGGATCTTAGGAACCTCAGAGTTTCCTGACCACACTTTGAGAACTACTGCTATAGAATAAATGTCCAGCCAAGTTAATTTTTGGTTGTGTTATGTGTTTTAGTCTCTTTTCCTCTAATATTATCTGAATTTGAACTTTAGCAATTCCATATATTGCTTATCTGTGATTTCAAATGAAAGAACTAGGTGGCTCCTTAAAAAAAAAGAACTATCGTGTCATTTGTTTTTCTCAAGCATGCATTTTTATTTACTATGGAATGGGGACTTCCTTTCAACATCTCAGAAGGAAAGTCTGCACCCCTCCAGAGGCTGTGCTGAAAGCTGTCCCTGGGGCTCTGTCCTACTGTCACATGTTACTGCTGCGCTCACTGGAGGGCTTGGGGGCTCTCCTTTTCTTCCTCCCTGTTCTATCCCACCTCATTCTTCATTGTATGGAGAACTTGGAAACTCAGAGAGAGGTGAGCACACATAGGACGTAGATTGGAGAAAGGAGAGGTGTGAAAATTTATTTTAACACGTCAAATTGAAAACTTTCTGACTTGCATCACTGGGGATCTCATTATTTTATAATTTTTTCATATTGATAAAGTATGGAATTAGTCATAGTGGCTAGTTCTGGGCAAAGCATTAAAAAAATCCTCTCAGGATGGTTTTCAGGAGCTGGATGTTGGTGAAGCATACAAACATTTTTCCTCCCTTCCAAATAATGGATTAGGTGTTCTAGAAACCATCATATTTATTAGGTGCTATATGAGCCATCATATTTAAAATGTTAAGGGAAACTTCTTTTTGCGCCCCATGAAATAAATCGTCACTGTGGCAACTTACTACAGCAACAGACATTTGGCTGCTTCAGAGTTTTGTTGTAAATGTGCTGAGGATTTATGATTTGGCAAAATCTGTGACTCCTAGCAGCAATAAATACTTTCCTACAATCCTTTGGAAAGACCATAATGTGTCAGGTGTGCAGACTAGGCAGAAACAATAGCTTGGTCAGGCGTTCTCATCCTGTTGTCCTGGAGTCTCCAGGAAGGACTGCATGATGTGAAGACCCCTTCCAAACAGCCTTCTCCACTCTTTTGAGCAGGAAAATCCTTGTCTTTACTCTCATGCAGAGCATTAATTTAGTTATGCTTCCACCAAACATCTCTCCCACTTCTCTGCTGTATATCAGATGCTGATACCACTGTGTATTGGTGATATTGCTTACAAATATGGTTCGGTTCTGCAAGCATGGAGGGTGGTGCCTATGTAGCATGAGATGTGTACGTGGGAGCGTGTGCACGTGTGCACACGTGTAGTACGTCAAAGGGGAGTGTCCTGGAAGAGGTGACATTGGAGCTGATTTCTTGAAGACAGAACTGGAACTAACCGGAAAAGAAGGGAACAGGGAACAGCTTCAATGAGGAGAGTGAGCCGTAAGTTCGGGGATGGGAAAGAATCTGATGGGGCTGAGGCAGAGGGGTTGGAAGTAGATTGGGGGACGCAACCGTCAGAGAGGCAGGCAGGGATGTTCTTGCTTTGACATCAGTGGAGGAGTTTGAACTCTATCCCAAACACACTGGGGAGCCACTGAAGCTTTATCTAAACGACACGTTCTGACTTGTAGTTTAAAAAAGTCTCTCTGGCTGCCTGCGGAGGCGGAAGGGGTGTCAGTGAGAAGGGGGGGCAAGGTGCTGTCACTGACTCGTCTACTAGTGGGATTTGGGTGCATTAGAGCGGGGCCTCTGTCACCCAGGTAGTTAGTTTGACCTGTTCCTTAGACTTCTACATTCTTTATCTTTATATTTTAAGGTCAAGAATAGAGACCTCTCTGGGAAGGTTGAATGGAATTTTTGGCCACACATCTGCTTCCACTTCCTGCAGCCCCATAATTTCCTTTGGGTAATTATTCCTCCCCGTTTGAAAGTTGTCTTGGTGGGATGGTAAGTGTTAAGGATTTCCCCGAGGTTCCTTCTGCCCCAGTCCAGCCATTGGGTGGGCAGGTGACGTTGCCCAGCCTATCAGGCGTTCTGTCAGTGGAGGGACTGGAGGACGGAAAAGTCCACTGGCGTGTTCCTTGCTCTGCCTAACCAGACATCTTCTTCTCTCAGTTAGTTATTTCTGTTTCCATGTCCTTCAGAAGTGCCCTGGCTCCCGTCTGTTGCCAGGTGTGGTTTTTCAGACTTCTCTTTGGTCCTGAGAGCTTCAGATAGCCTCTGACTGACGCACACTGGATTTGCTAGTGAGTCCCCTGGTTGTTGTTTGTATCCAAAGGGCCTCCGGTGACGTGGGAAGTGTCCAAAGGCCTTACTTCACACCAGAGCATGAAGACTAATCTCATGGCCTTTTCTACTGGTTTTGAAAGGGGAACAGGGCAAACACAGGACAGTGTTTGCTGAAAGGGAACGAGGGAAGTACTGAAAGGGACACAGGAGACGAAGGCCCTGCCAGTGAACGTTGCGGGCCTCCCACTGTTGCCGCAGGTGATCCTGACTGCAGGTGTGTCTACCTGGGTGTGTGTGTGTGCGTGTGTGTGTGAAAATAGCATCAAAGAGATGGGGCAATTGCTGTGTATTTAGAATTTCAGTTCTTAGACAACACTCAGGGCTCTGGCAATATTTATGTAGTACTTATATAAATAAAGTATTGGGTACTGCTCGAAATGTGATATACATAATAACTCATTTGTTTCTCATCATAATACCTCGAGGTAGGTATTATCATTTTATCTTATATTACTTGTCCATCTATCTATCTATTTATCTATCTATCTAATCTATGTATCTACCAACAGATGAAGAAACATCAATGAGAGATTTTAATAATTTACCCAAGTCATAGAACTAGAAAGTGGCAGAATTGGAATTCAAATCAGGTCAGGCTAAGTACAGAGTCTATGCTCTTGCCTATGAATGTGAACCTTAGCTTTAGATACTATCTACAGTCAGGAAGACTGACTGTACATACTTTGTTGAGAAAAGTGCACAAAAAAATTGTGACCCTTGTATTGAACACCTGTGCTCTATACAATGACCTTTGAAGATGTTTTGTAGCTTTTCATAGAAAGAACATGAGATGATAAAGGTTACGTGTATTCTTCCCACGCTTATCTAGGGATATAGGATAAAAGTGAAGTTTGCTGTAAGTACATGAGCCTGGTGTGTGAGGACAGACAGCCAACAGGAGCAGAGTATGACCAGCTCACCCACACGGGCCTCGCTCGGGGAGCCGGACTTGGGCCCAGGGCTTGCCGTCTCCCATGTGGACTTAACCATTCTGAACCTCACTTTCCTCATCCGTAAATGATGGATTATAATAATGCCTGCCTCTCTGGGTGGATCTGGGGATGAAAGAAGATCATTCATTCATCCATTGTTTCTTGCTGGGCATCAAGGATGCAAAAATTAAGAAAAAATAGGCCCTGCCTTTGGAGAGCTCACAGAGTCATGGTGGAGGCTTCGAGGAAATTGTTCTACTGCAGCTCAGCAAGTTATATACTCAGATGGAGGCAGATACTGGCGGATGGGGGATGGGGGGACCTGGTTTTGGGGTAGGGAGAGGTCAGGGGTCAGGGCTTGGTTTTGAAGAATATGATAGAGAATATGAGTCTTGAAGGGCATTCTGAGCAAACAAGTGAGAAGTTAGGGGCACTTGTGGAGAATTTCAAGTAATTCTTTACAGTTCTAGAGTTTGAGTTGGGTTGTGACAGGTGAGGATAATGGATGAGGAATGATAATAATACTGACAGCTAACATTTAATTGAGCATTAACTACGTACCAAGCACAGAGAGCTTTATTTGTATTATCTCATTTTTAGGTCTTGTCACTGCCCGATGTGCTATGTGATATTTTGTAGCCATGTTTCACAAATGAGGAAATTGAGGCTCAGAGAACTTAAATGACTTGCCCAAGTCACATGGTTAGTGAGTGGCGGAGCTGGGATTGAGACTCAAGCCGTCTGGATCTAGAGTTTATCCTGAAGGCCAAGGGAGCCATCAAGCACATTAAGGTTGTGCATTTTAGAAGGTAACTTTAGCTTGGATTGAAGAATGAATTTGAGAGTAGGGAATGGGGACAGGCCTAAGGCAGGGAGGACGGTCAGAAGTCTGTGGAGTAAACCATGGAAAAATACCAAGCGTCTGAATGAAAGCAGAGGCAGGAGAGAGAGAGGGGAAGGAAAGGGACTTGAGAGATATTTGGGAGCAGAGGATGAAAGGAAAGTGTGGACGTGTTTATTTCAAGGTCCCATTAGGACAGTTGAATGGATACATCCAGTAGGCAGTTCCATGAGTCCACAATGTAGGAGGAAGCTGAGGGCTGGAGATCCACACCTGACCTCTGGAGTTGGGTGAAATTTTCAGGGAGAAGAACTGCGGGATGAGGAAGTACCCACGGGGTGGGGAGGTGACACAGACTTGAGACCTGCAGATTGTATCCAGGCTACAGATCTGTTTGATTTGGCTTTACAGTATTAAAACATTAACAACAAAGTTGATAACAGTGAAAAAGTTGGGAAAGTTCCCATAAAAATAAGATTTGTGGGCATTCTTGACAGTGTGGGGCAGTCTGGCCACCTGATGCTCACAGCTAAGGGATAGCGGTCCTTTTTTGGCAGGGCTGGTGCTCTCCAGCTTGTCACAATGGCCAGGTGACCTCCTTTCTCATTTTGGGCTCCTGCTGAGCCCCTGCAGGTATTTTATTTTGTGACCTCAGATTTAAGATTTGGGAAGAGGAAGCAGAGTTTCATAGGAAACCAAGAATAAGTAGCCAGACAAGCGGCGTCAGTGAACGGCAGGGGCCGCGAGGTCAGCAGTGACAGATGCCTTGGACAAGTGAGTCACGCACAGCCGGGTTTGGTCACCTGAAGATGCCTTTAGCAAAAACACTTCGTGCGGCGTTAGGGTAGGTATTGTAGCAGAAGAAGGAAGGATGAGTGTAAAAAATGTTTTCAAGCAGCTGTGTTGCAAAGAGGAATTTGGGGTTGGGAGATTTTATTTTGTGTTATTTTTTGATATGTGAATGCCTTCAGCACATCTATATAAGGACGTATGTGATATAAAATAGTACTTTCTTCATTTACCCTTGACTTACATTTTATAACTACAAGGAATCCAGTCTTGGCTTTGGTTGTTTAGCAGATGATCCTACAAGAAAAAGGTTGTTCTTATTAAAACTACCTGCTCCCAGGGTATAGGATGGCGTGAGGTGCTTTATATGCCTATGAAGACGGCCCTGTGAACTTCTGATTTTACCAGCATTCAATGCAGTTTTGCTATTCTGATATGTAAGCAGCAGTGCCTTTAGAGGGGTAATTCTACATTTTAGCAACAGCAAGTTAAGTCAAGCCGTGGCCATGTGGTGATTTATAACCTGCATTTACTTATGCCTTTGTAAGCTGTCCATTTCCTTTTTTATCATTTGCCAGGTGGAATCTGTGTGATGATCGTATCAACCAGCATCCCTTCTATTTCAGTCTGGGTTTGTGTGCTTTTATTGGTTTTATGCCATATGCCAATTTTTCCATTTACTTTTTTTGTATTTGTTATGCTATAGCTTGATCTAACTTATTGTGTGTGTGTGTGTGTGTGTGTGTGTGTGTGTGTGTGTGTGTGTGTGTGTTGGAACTATCTTGTCTTTGATGTAAAACTCTTTTTATTAAGGAAAAAAATGTATCTCCCTTCTGCAGTGGCTGATAAATAAGCTACTTTTCCTCTGTGGTGGCCACAATTTCAAACTCACATCTGCTATGATTTTTCTTTTCTCCCAGTAGTGCAGTGGGCAAGAAAGACTTTAAAATTCGACATGGGATGGAAGCAGCCAGTAGCCAAGCTATGTGATAAATGTAAACCAACTAACTGATTATCAGTCAACTCAACATGTAATTTTTAAGACCCTCATATGTGTCATGTAAAGTTCAAGGCACTGGGGGATACAGTGACGCATAAGGCAAAAGTTTCTGCTTTCATGGAGCTCACATCCAAGTGGGGAAACAAACTATAAATAAAATAAAGAAACAAAGCATATGTCTCTACGTGTATTTTAGGGATTAACAAATGCTAAGGGGAAAAAATAAAGTAAGGAAGGGGGCTTGGAGTTTCATCGAGGGATATTTTAGATAGGGTAACCAAGGAAGGCATCACTGAGAAGCTATCATTTGACTAAAGACCTGAGAGAAGTGAGGAAAAAGCCATGCAATCACCTGGAGACAGAGCGTTCTAGGCACAGAGATCAGCCAGTGCAAAGGCCCTGAGGCAGGAATGTGCCTCGCTTGGCATGATTAAGGACTGTTACAGGGACCAGTATGGGAATGAAAGGGAGTGAGAGGAGTAGAAAATGAAATCAGATGTCAGGCGGGGGAGGGGAGATTTTACTCTGAGTAACATGGAAGCCACTGCTGGGTTGAACACAGGAGCAAAGTGAAGTGACTTACATTTTGACAGGATCTCCAGCTAAGGCATCGTCAACTCTTTGTGCCACAGACCCCTTTGGTGGTCTGGGAAGCCTATGGACCACTTTTCAGAATAGCATTTTTAAATGCAAAAAAAAAAAGTCACAAGATAAAAAAGAATCCAATTGTATGCAAATACAGTTATCAAAATACTAAAACCCATTTATGACTTAGCAATACAGGTATATGTTCTTCTTCATTAACTCATTAAAGATGATCTAGCCATTTCAGATCACTGCAGTTCCTGGTGCACTGCTCTACCTGGTGGCAGCCTCTAATTTTTCAGATGTTCTAGAACAGTGATAACTCCAAGAGGGTTTTTTTTTTTTTTTTTCCTGACTGGTTCCTTGTGGCTGAATAGTTCAGGAGACCTGGGGTGTGGTCCCTCTGTTTCAACAGATTCTCTGTATGGCCACATGCAATACATTTCCCTTCCACAGAGACATCTCTCACTTGGGTAACTCCTGGCTCACAAAGGTGTGGACGGTACAGGCAGAATTCTTCATATTGTAAGAAGAAAGAATCTATTTAAATATGCCCAGGGAATTCCCTGGCGGCCCAGTGGTTAGGACTCTGAGCTTCCACTGCAGGGGGCCTGGGTTTGATCCCTGGTTGGAGAACTAAGATCCCACAAGCCACATGGCATGGCCAAGAAAAAAAAAGCTAAATAAATAAGTAAATAAATAGCCCATGTCATAGGGCTGTATCTTGGCCAAACGCACCCATTTTCCGCTCTCCGTACCTACCACAAGCTTTTTAGCCTCCATGTCTTTGCACGTGTTCTTTCCTCTGCTTGGAGAACAGCCTTACGCTTACCTGTCTCCTTTACCTGTTCACATCTGACCTGACTCTCGGGGCTCAGCTCTGATACAGCTGGTTATGTAGTTGTCCTTCCTTCCCTATCTGAGGAGGACCCTTTACTTCCTCTGAACTGCAGCACCTTTTTGGTACCTCCCCTAGTGTTCATATTCTGCCTTGGGTTGCAGTTGTTGATTTACCTGTTTACCGTCCTCCAAGCTCTTCTAAGCTGCTGTAAGCTCTGAGGGCAAGAGCCATGTTCTGTTTTGTTCTCCATAGTTCCCAGGACAGGGCCTGCCTTAAAGCAGATGGGAATGAACAGCAGAAGCTTATGATTCCTACAAATGACTCCACAGCACGTCGGCAGAGGGTTCTCTTTCACTCAGATCTGGAAGTTCACTTAACGTCTACCCCACTCCCTCTCCTCCCTTCCCAAATACTGACCAAGGCTGCTCATGACCTTTTATGTTCTCAAGTAGAAACAACTCTTTTCCTAAGTGTTTTGTAATACTTGTAAAGAAATTTGCACAATGTTGGAGGTATAGAGTAGAAGGAAAAAAATCACCCAAATTCCGTCATCCAGAGAGAATACATTTCACATTTTGGTGCATATTCTTATAGATTTTTTTTTTCATTTTAAATTTATTTATTTATTTATGGCTGTGTTGGGTCTTTGTTTCTGTGCAGTTGTGGCAAGCGGGGGCCACTCTTCATCGCGGTGCGCGGGCCTCTCACTGTCGCGGCCTCTCTCGTTGCGAAGCACAGGCTCCAGACGCGCAGGCTCAGTAGTTGTGGCTCACGGGCTTAGTCGCTCCACGGCATGTGGGATCCTCTCAGACCAGGGCTCGAACCCGTGTCCCCTGCATTGGCAGGCAGACTCTCAACCACTGCGCCACCAGGGAAGCCCCTTTTTTTTTCATTTTATAAAGTCAGACATAGTTTATAAAGATCAGAATCATGACGCTGTTGTATTATAATTATTTTCTTCTTTTCCTTAGCATATTGTGACTATCTATTCATGAATCTATGGGCAAGTGGAGCACAGTGGATAAGAGAAGAGCTTTAGAGCATTATTGTTTGAGTTCAAACCATGAAACTATCACTGAAGAGCTGTTGACCCTGGAGAGTTAGTTAACTTCTCTATTTACCAGTTTCTCTGTCTGTAAAATGAATCCAATAAAAATATTACTTGTACTAGTGTTGTGAGATTAAGTGGGTTCAGGCATGCAAACACTGTTATTATCATGTGAGTGTTTTTAATGGCCACAGAGTATTCCATTGCATGGCTACCTCCTAATCTATTTAACCATTCCCTTACTGATGGACTTTTAGGTTGCCTTTGACTTTTTACTCTTATGAATAATTAATGATGCAGTGAACATCCTTATATCTACATCTTTGGACACATGTCTGATTTCTTTCCTCAGGATACATTCCAAAATGTGAAACTGTGGGATTTTGTGACACACATTACTAGTGTCCTCCAGAAGGTTTCCTTTAACCGACTGCTACTGCTACTGTCATTGCATGATAGGTTTTTTCCCCTGCACCTCCCAGAACTGTTTGCTTTCAGTTGCTTATTTTATCACTGTGTTAGTGGAGATGTCTGATGCATCAGCCATTGAAAACGTGGGGGACAGACAAGCTCAAGCACAGGGTCTAAAGCCCCCGGGTGAGCTGATTTGCCTGCTTCCTGGCTGCAGGCTGAGCCTCTGTGTTTGGTCAGCCACAAAGCAGGGGGACTCCTGCAAGGTGGAGGGAACCAGGGTATTCCTTCCCGGGACCAGTGGAATGGCGGCAGTCCCGGAGGACCACGCAAACGTCGGTGGCTGTGTGGTTCTGCTTTTTCTTCTGAGGTGCTCACCCTTCCACAGGGCTTTCTTTCTGTGCGTTGTCTTTGGAGGTGACTCAGCAGCAGCTACTCCCTGCCTCTGTTCCCTAGGGGAGGTTGTCTAGGAATAGAACCCGAGAAGAGGCCAGTGGTGTTTAGTTACCTGTGCTTCCAGCCCTTGGGATTTCTGGGGATAGTATTGCATTCACTCATTCTGGATGGCCAAGAGACATATAATTTATATTAACCTTTCAAATGTCATTTCGAGGCCTTGCTTTAGAAAGCACTTACTGGTTTGCTCTCCGAAGACCAGAACCCCTATCAATTTATTTTTAATTCCTGAATATGTTAGACCCTGGGAAGTTATCGTTTTCTTCTTGGGACAGAGCAAAATAAAGGGAAAAAACATCTTTGTTAATTCAAGGATTTTTCATATTAACTTAAGGTACTTCTTGAAATTTGATAGTTTGGAAAAACTAAGTCGTTTGGAGATATTCTTAGTAATCTATTTTCTGAATCACCTAGACAGTGTGGTATTATTCTGATTGCTTTGGATTATAGGATTTAAATATAAACATAATTTACTGGCACATTAAATTCCATTATGGTGGCCTGATGGCGATATTTTAATTTTATTTAAGCAAAACCCTGGACCACACTTCTCACTAGTGCAGCAAGGTAGAGGTGAGGTCAAATTTCACCTTTTCTTATTATTTGTATTGTCTCATTACTCTTTGATTGTATTGAAAATTGGTCTGTGGATGATGAATAGGGGCGAGACTACAAAACTGATTTATATTTGTATCTTTTCCTGGAATGTCAATGAGTTTCCGCAAGATTGACAGATTTGGTTAGAAGTGGGTGTGGCCAGCCGGAGCACCATGCCCCACAGGAAGTAGAGCATGTGCCCTACACATCTCTGTAGATGTGCCCCACACATCTTTGAAACTATATTAGTGCACGGGCCCTGTGTGTTTTTCTGGCACCAAAAACATTAGCAAACTTAAGACAGACTCTCAGAGAAAATCACTAACCTTTACTCCTGACTCACGTTGTGTGAAGCATGCTTTGAGTTTCAACAAAAGGTTAACCTTGCTTTTATCTTTCCTCATTTGCAAAGTTTTGCTTGTCTGACACCAGACATGCCAGGACTGAATTCTAAAAGAATAAGTGTTTGGGAGAAATTTCCCCAGCCCTTCTCAGCAGCTGAAGTATTAGTACTATCTGTCATTCTGACCTTTCTGAACTTCCAGATCCCAGATAGGTGTCTGAGGTTTTTTCACTCTGCCCGTTGAGTGAGAACCTAGCAGTGGTTCTAGCAGTGGTGGGGAACCGCTGGTGAACCTAGCAGTGGTTCACCACTGGGGATGATTTTGTTCTCGAGGGGACATTTGGCAATATCTAGAGACATTTTGGTTGTCACACCATGGGGGGTTGGGAGGAGGTGTGCTGCTGTCATCTAGTGGGTAGAGTAGAGGCCAGAGATGCTGCCCAACAGTGCATAGGACGGCCCCCAGGAAAAATAATTATCTGGCCTCAAAATGTCTATAGCGCTGAGGCCGAGGATCCCTGCTGTAGAAGTTTGCAAGGTCAGGATGTCTCCAGAGGAGCTAGCTGGTTGCCAGGAGGGTGCATCAAGGTGTCATTTACCTGGTAACCTTATCACGGATTGGGGTCAGCTCTCTCTCAGACTTGCAACTTCAGAAACTCACTTTCAGATGTCCCAGAGCTGATTAAACTCTAGGAGGCTGACTTGAATAGAAACCCCCAGGAAGGTGAGTAAATAACCTTCTTTTTGCCTTATTAAATTCCACTAATAAATAGAACTGGTGGACAGAGTGGACGCTTGTGTTGGCTGCATAGCTTATATGCTGTCTGTTGGCAAGGAGCCTGGGAAAGGAAATTGCTAGCAGGTGCCTCAGGGAGCCTGGAATCAGAACAAGGGGAGATTTGGGGGTATCTAGTGATACCCGAAACTCTGAGGTCTTAAACCTCCACTCAAGACGTATCACATCAGTGTTGGAGATGCTGTGTCTTCAGGTTAAGACTCTTCTCCTTTAGGAAGTGCTGGAATGGGTCTTGGCAACCCATCTTGATCTTTGACACTTTTCCTCCTCGGTTTCCATTGCTGACCCACTGCCTTTCATTATCCATATTGATTCTTTTAATTAATTTACTTTTTAGTCTTGTTGGCTTGGGAGAGAGGAATTGGTTCAATAAAAACGTGTCAAGCATCATTGGGTAACATCATTTGAAGATTGATATTAGGACTCTGTCCCTAAATGGAGGCTTCTCAGCCTACTGGGTGGCACTGGGGTGACAACATTTCAGAAGAATGTGAGCAGGGCCATGACAGGTGCTCTCAGGATTCTCTGCAAGTACAGAGGACACAGACCTAGGCTGCAGCGTCACTTGGAGTGTCTGCTTTGAGCTTTCCGGCACTGATTTTAGAGTTTAGTTTTGGGAGAGCGACCTTATCCCTGTGGTTGTGAGCTCTGGGAGAGGGACTGAGGACATTATTATCACTCCTGTGTACTGTCTGCTTGTTGGTTTGATTTTCCTCGTTCTGTTCCAAGATTGGATGTCAGGCCTCAGGATGATGAAAGAGTCCGATATGCCACTTAATCTTCACCCTTTCCCTCTCAGTATTGGAGGCAGTCATCTTGTTCATTTTTGAAGGCTGTAGTCAACCCACCAAGAAATACAGCCAGGCTAGAGGGGAGTCCAAGGATGCCGCAGAGGGTCTCCCTTCGTCCTATGACGGGAGGAATTATGCAGAGGCTAGCAGTACTTGAGTGAGCACGATGTGTTTGGCCAGGATCCTGCTGAATCATTGAGCACAGTCAGAAACCTGCTTAAGTGCTAAATCACAGACAGTTGCACACTGATACGGATGATAGGAGCACAGAGAAACAGAACCATTTGGTGGGATCGTCAAGCAGGAAGGAGAGAACGTGTTGGATGTACACATTTTTCTTCCCCCCAAACCTGCTGGTTTGGGCCACGTTCTGCCACCTCTACCAATCCTTTCTTAACTTTCCCCAACAACTAAAAGAGGACCTTGATTTTCTACAGTAATTGAAATCAGGCAGACCTACCTGAACTTGACTCCTGTCTCTGGCACTCATGAGGTGTGGAACTTTGGGCAGACAGCTTCTCTGAGCCTCAGTGTCCCACCTATAAAATGGGAATGTCAGCACTTACCCCTTACGGCGGTTGAGGAGGGAGGTGATGTGTGTGAAACACTCGGGAAGGTTCCTGGTGTGTTGTAGGGACTGGGAAAATGCTAGTTACCATTTTACGTGGCGAGGTCACACCTAGTATGTGAATGCCCTAAGCAGGGAGTAAACTGACATAAATTCACGTAGAGAGGTACTGACTAATTTTACATGTTTTCCAAAAATCCAGTTTTTTGGACAGAAATCACGGTGATGGGAAATGAGGGAAGGCACAAGAATTCTGAGTTTTGGGGGAAGGAGAGAGAAAAAGACAGCCTGGGATGTTATTCGTGCATCAGACATTCATGCCCACTGGGCATCAGTTTTTGTAAAAAAGATATATTTGGCTAACCTCACAGTCTGTCCCTGGGCCAGCCCTGTCCTTCTGGGTGATGAGCCAGTGCCCAGCAGTGCTGGGGTTTCTTAGAAGTGCTGAATAGCCTAAGGACTTTGTTACTTTTTGTCTTCAGTAATTAATATAGTCATATCAAAGCTGCTTGCAGTTAATTAATTATCTCCTAGCCAGATTAATCTTACCTTTCTTTAAAATGTGCTACATTTGGAAAGGCGTCTGCTAGGGAAAGGAAGCCTATATATATGTGCTGTATCCTTTAAAAAAGGCACAACATTTCTGCATTTCAAGTGAAACACAAACGTCTGGGGCTAACCCTTTGAGGTGCTGCTGGGAGTCTGTGGAGGAGAAAGAAGAGGAAGGGGGAGGAGGGTGTTAGTTCTTGAATTGATCTTATTTATCCCTGTTGAGATTTCTCTCCCTCTTTTGCCACGTGTCCCATCTCAGAAGTTCAGTTTGGGTAATGCTGCAGTTTTCTCCGGATCCTTCCTCATTATCATCTCTATTAGAGCTGGAAATTCACTGAAGGGTTGCTCTGGCCACTGTTGGGACCGGCTTGGAAACCGTTCCTGCTTTGCTCCCTCTCAAGGCCCCCTGGGTGTTGGTAGGACACCTCCACTTGTTTGTTGTTTGGTTTGGGGTCTGTGGGCTCCTGGGGTAGGGTTGAGGGCAGGCACTGCGTCTTGTGATCCCAGTGCCCTGGATAAGGCTGGGCAGAGCTTCAAGTATAATGAAAGTTTGTAATAACTGACATAGCTGGAGGCACTGCTTTCAGTTCTTTCTGCAGCTCAGAATCAATCTTTTCTTCTTTATCTTCTCCTCCTCCCCTTTGAACCTAGCATTGATTGGAAAACGTGAAAATCAATGGATAGATGCTTGGATACTAGTATAAATCTATGGGAATGCGCCACCGTGAGGCAAGGCTTACCTTGTTGGGAATTGAAGGTTTTTTTTTTACTTTCTTTAACTTTTTTCAGAGCGAAAAATTGAAATTTGTCCTTATATTTGTTTTGATACAAACTTAATTCTCCCCCATACATCACACACACACACACACACACACACACACACACACACATTAACTAGAGAACTTTGATCTAACACCTGTAGTCATTTCTGATCTGTGAAATATGACAATGGCCAAATGAAGCAAAATGGAATTTGGCCAGCCTTCGAAACCTATTGATTTCAAATTAGAGCGGCAGTATTCATTCTGTCAGCACAGTCACACTCAGAACTTGGTCTCTAAGGTGGATTAAAGGTACTCACTTAGAGGTTTATAAGTATATCCTTGATGAATTCGCTAATATTATGAATTAGCTAAAATAATGCTCCTAGAAGAAGCTGCGTGGGAGGTGACTGCAGTCCTAATTCTAGTGCCTCGTTTTATCCTTGGATATTTTCTCGGCCTTGGGGTCAGTAGAGATGTCCCACGTGTCCACTCCAGTCAAGATCTGAGAGTCCTGGGGCCTGAAAGTGGTTGTGAATCCCTTCCTGATGTCTCTGTAGCCACGTGTCCAGTGGGAGTGACGGGTCCCTGAGAGTTAGATGGGGCTCTAAGATATGGGTCTAATCAGTAAAACACCCAGAACAATGAGTCTGAGATAAAACTTCTTGTATGTGTTTTCCCCTTGGAGTTACAACTTGACTCATGCTTTCTTCTGCAGGTGAGAGTGATTTCCCAGCGACTGCCTTGGCCAGTACAACCAGAGAACAGGATTCTTTTCTTCTTTTTGGCCACTAAATGCCTCTGTGCACCACACTTTCCAGTGAAGGAAGAAGGGCGGAGCTTCTTGGATGACGATGGACATTCCACCGGGCAGGATGAGGGCAGAGTGTGTGACATCAACACCACAAGGGTAAGCGCTGCCTCTCTGACGTTTTCTCTGACACCATTACTTATCAGAGGAAGGGGAGAACAAACCTTACAGTGCAGTGACAGAAATGAAAGTCAGACATCAGGGAGACTCTTCCGACTGTAAAAACCACTGGGCAGTTGGGGCAGATGACTAAGGGAGGAAGGGAGAGTGCCAGCCTGGAAGGATGGGGCTGCAGTTGTCCTGGGGGACATGGCAGGTCAACTATGGAAGATTCTGTCGTCTTTGTGGCTCACCCCCTTTTGTTGTTTGTAGTTCAGACTTGAGGGAGTGACACTACTGTTATTGTGACAAGGTTCCATTTGTGTCCATTTGAGTCAGTCTGGCTTGAAATCGGTGCGTAGACCTGGGGTTGGTAAGAATCTCACTCAGGTCACAGATTGAGGGCTTATTGGCAGTGCCTGGCCCGGGGGTACATTTTTGTTTGAGCCACATAATGTTAAAAACTTTTTGGATCAATTCTAATTACAGTTGACATATACCACGTAAAAAGCAGGATTTCTGGGTTTTCCGGGAGCACTGTAAGATACACCTGGACTGGCCCTCTGTTCCCACAAAGGACTCTGCTGCTGAGTAGCCTTTGCCACTTAGACAAGCATGGGTGGTTCACCACAGTCCCCAGCCTGACCACTTCACTTGTGTAACTTACTTGTTTGGCCACTGGAAGCATTTCATTTCTCCATGCCTGATCTAGATCCTTCTTCTGGCTCTTTCATAAAAACAGTGATAGTTTTTGCTAATTCTTCCAGATAAAAGTGTCTTTCGCTAGACGGTGGACAGCAATTAGCATAAGGGGCTGTGGAGATGACGAGACATGGTCCCCTCTGCAGAAGAGCTTGGAGTCTAGTGACAGCCGTGGTCAGACTTGTGGAGGATAGAGAACTGTAAAAACACTATAATCCCTTGTGGTAGGGGCTCAAATAAAAATGCACCTGCAGGGCTGTGGGAAAAGGTGAGCAGAGCCGGCAAGCAGGGGCAGGGGTGAACTATTAATTTGGCGTAGGTGCGTTCAAAGGCTCCAGTACTCCCTCTTCTGGACACCAGAATGTCACTCTGACAGCCGTTTGTATGTGCGTCCCTCCATGTAACATGACTCAGGTGGAGCTGTGACTCAGATGGAGCTACTGCAGAGTTAAGGCTCCCCTCTTGGGGCAAAGTCCACATTTTTCCTGTTTCTGGTTGAAAATCTTTCACCTGGGGTTCTTTGCTTTTTACACATAGGAGAGATTTCTGGCTTTTTGTCTCACTGAATCAGCCCTCCGAGCAGCCTTCCTGCTTGGAGATGAGCTGCGTGGATTACAGGGCTCCCTGGAGTTTCCAGAGGGGATTGGCCACACTAAATAGAGTCCAGAGGGAATAAGTACCACTCTAATATGACTGGTCCAGGTGGAGGGGGCAAGAGAGGGAAGGGAGTAAGTAGGGGCAGGAAAGGGGAGGTAGGGATACTGTTACCTTAATGTCTTATTTCTGGAATAAGGTTTTACATGTATCTTATGCTTTGTGTTTTCAAAAGACGTTTGCATTTGTTATTGTATCATCAAGGTGTGTACATCATCTTTTGTCGATCGAGAATCTCCCACCCAAGGTCATGTAGCTGGGGAGCGGCAGCTCAAGCACAAGTTTTCAGAGTCTTGACGTTTTTCTCTATTCTTTCGTTGCTTCTATAGTTCAGCACAGATAAGGGGACCTGGTGGGTTCATTTCTTTCAATTCAACATTTAAAAGTTGGGTTTAGGTGATGAATGTTCTGAATTAGGGCGACCTGGGACCTATGCCACTGGTGTGTTGTCAGCTGCACTTAATGCTGTTGGAACATGTCAGATGTGGAATAGACCAGGAGGGCGTTTCCTTGCCGTTTATTTGGCCAGTGGGAATCACACTTTATATCCAGGCTTCCTCACTGGGCTGGGAAGAACCGTTTGGAAGGCTCCTGGGGGGATTGGCTCCATGTAGAAGGCTCAGGTTGCCCAGGAAATGCTGATCCCTGGAAACAAAGACTTAAATCCAGCAAGCTCTTTGAAGTTTTGTGTGTCCTGTACTCTGGCTCTGGACGTGTCCTCCTAAATGTCTCATAAACAGCTGTTTCTTTCTCAGGATTGTGCTATTTTAGCTGCTGTAAAAACGCTCTGATTCACAAAGGCCTGAATCAAGGAGCACTAGCATTTCCATTTCCAAATTCACAGTCAGGGTGGACCGTGCAATGCCATTGACATTTCATTATACTCTCTGCTCCTCTATGGCCCCACATTGACTTCTGATTTTCTTTTCCTTACACGTTACCCACCCCAGTGCACGGGGAGCTTGCTGTAGGAGAAAATCATCACCAGGGAAGGTTCCTGGTGAGAGGATGCTCAATACTTGGGTGTGGATTGAATTTAGATTTTCAAGTCTGTTTACATTTGTTTAGTTTTACTTGGAATATTCTCATATGGCATGGCCAGAAATACAATTTAGTATAACCTACCCTTTTTAAAAACATAAATTATTTTTCTTTTAAATTTAATAGAATGAAATACAGCTCTTTCAGAAGAATGTTCCAAAAAGACGGCAGCATTAATGCAGAAAAATGCCCCCCCCCTTTTTTTTTTTGGATTTCATGATAGGAGTAATGTAGATTTTGGACAAGTGGGAAGGAAAAAAGAATCAAAGTTTTCTGTTTACTTTTATGGAATTGATTTTAAAAAGTGGTTCTGCCCAATAAAGCAAGTACAAGTGGCTTGCATTTGTTTTGCTTTTGTTACTTTTCTGAGCAAATCAAGTGCATTATCAAAGCCACTCACGCACACGTGTGCATGTATATGTCTCACCCTTGAAAAGACACAGTTTTGAGAGTAATTTTAAAGTGATTTTGAAAGCATGAGGCAAAGAGAGCGGTCAGAGGTTAATGGCTTTGGAAAGGCTTTATGGGTGCCACTTGGAGAGAAGTGGATCAATGTGGTTTTTCTTTTAAACGGCCAGAGAATATCTTGGATTTTTGACATCTGTTCTTTCTTTTCAGTCTTACAAATACCAAGAGGAACAAGGTGGCCACATACAGTATATGGTGTGCTCACCATGAGTGATTTGGGTTGATAGCAGGCAGGAGGATTGATACAATGAACCGAAGCTCTTCTTGGGGAAGAGAATGAAAATAGCATTTGATTTTCCTACCTGCGGCCAGATGCCTTTGGGACCCACAGATGTGCCTGATTTGAGACCACATGTGTCCTTGGCATGCTGGTACCAAATCTCCTACCAAAGAATCTAGCATTCATTAATGAGGATGACTGATAAAATATGTAAAATTGAAGATCAACCAGTCCCTCCTTCCTCCCACTTAAAAAAAATTAAATACTCATATTTGAGGCATACTGGAAAGAGTTTGCCCTGTAAAAGCTGTATAATATTGGCTAAACTATGAGCCTCAGATTTACCTGTTTGCAACATGGGGTATAGGATCTACCCCTTAGGACTGTGGGAGAATTAAATGAAATGATTCAGTCATTCAGGGATACTTACACTGAGGTACTGCTTGAGATTCTGGTAGTTAAAAGGTGCACAATAGTGTATATGAAAGCATTTACCACAGCGCATGGCTCAAAAAGGTGCTTAGTAAATTTTTCTCAAAACATTGTTGATGGAGAATTTTAGCATGTACAAAAATAGAATAATGCATTAACCTCCTCTGTACCCATCACTCAGCTGCAACGATTGTCGTAATTATTAATTCATGGCCATCTTGTATGACAGTGCCTCCACTCTGTCCCCCCCAACCCCACATCAATGGATTATTTTGAAATGAATCCTAAATGTAGTATAATTTTATCCATAGATCTTAGTGTATATTTCCAAAAGATAAAGATTCTTTTTGAGAGCATAATTACAATACCATTAGCACATTGAAAAACTGACAGTTATTATTTTATGTCATCAAGTATCTAGTTTAGCATTCAAATGTCCCTGATTTTCATATGTATTTTTTGTTGTTGTTCCGGTACGCGGGCCTCTCACTGCTGCGACCTTTCCCGTTGCGGAGCACAGGCTCTGGACGCGCAGGTTCCGCGGCCATGGCTCACGGGCCCAGCCGCTCCGCGGCATGTGGGATCTTCCCGGACCGGGGCACGAACCCGTGTCCCCTGCATCGGCAGGCGGACTCCCAACCACTGCGCCACCAGGAAAGCCCTTCATATGTATTTTTAAAAGCATTTGGCTAGCTCAAGTCAGTATCCATACAGAGCCACGTGCTGGATTATTTGATATGTCATGTGTTTGATCCCTGTCATTTGTCCTGTATAATTTCCCACAGTCTGGTTTTTGCTGATTGCATCCCTATAGTGTCTTTGAACATGTTGCTCTGAAGTCTCTATTTTACTTCAACTGTTCGATCTAGAGGTTAGATCAAATTCAGGTCTGACGTTTTGGGGGCTGGTATAGTTCAGAATTGTGTATATATTTCCATCAGGAGGCACATCCTATCTTGTTGTCTCTTATTGTTACACCAGGCTTGATCAACGGGTTCAGGTATTGGTCCTCTGATCTACCAGTTAGGAAGCTCCCCATCAGCTTTTTATCTGGGTTTTAGCAGCCATTTATGATCATTGCCCAGATCCGTTATTTCATTATGAGTTGCAAAATGGTGAGATTTTAATTCGATCATTCTTTCACTGTTTTCCAAAATGGCTACCCAGAATGCTTGAGGCTTCCAATTTCTCCACATCCTCACGAACAGTTATTGTATTATAACACAATACAATATTGTATTATTATTACTTTTTGATTATAACCATCCTAGTAGTGTGAAGTGGTATTTCATTGCGATTTTGATTTGTATTTTCCTAATGACTAATGATATTGAGCATCTTTTCATGTACTTTTTTTTTTTTTTGCGGTACGCGGGCCTCTCACTGTTGCGGCCTCACCCGCTGCGGAGCACAGGCTCTGGACGTGCAGACCCAGCAGCCACGGCCCACGGGCCCAGCCGCTCCGCGGCATGCCGGATCTTCGCGGACCAGGGCACGAACCCGTGTCCCCTGCATCGGCAGGCGGACTCTCAACCACTGCGCCACCAGAGAAGCCCATCTTTTCATGTACTTTTTGGTCATTTATATATCTTTGGAGAGATTTCTAGAAAATCCTTTGCCCATTTGTCTTTTTACTGTTTAGTTGTAAGAGGTTTTTTTTTTAAATCCTATTCTGGATACTAGACCCCTATCAGATATATGATTTGCAAATATTTTCTCCTATTTTGTGGGCAGTTTTGCTAGATATGTCCAAATTCCCCTTCATAAGATTCCCTTTCATTTATATTCCCAGTCTGTGAAAGTGTTTGCTTCCCCATATACTTGATAATAGAGTATGTAGTCCAATATTTGGATTTGTTTTTCCATTTTGGTATTGGATATGATACTGCACCGTAAGTTTAATGCGCATTTATCTTACTATGAGCAAGGTAGAACATTTTTTTTTTCCTGTTTTAAGACCCATTTGCATTTTTTTCTGTGAACTGTCTGTTCATATCTGGTCCGTTTTTCTATATTGTCGTTCTCTTTTTTCTTCTCTGTCTACAGCTTTTTACATGCTAGGTATATTAACCACTTGTCTGTGATGTAAGTGGCAAATATTTTTTCCCGTATTCTCTTTTTTAACATTACTTATGGCATGTTTTTCCATACCAAAAATTTTACTTTTATGTAATCAAAAATTTTTTGGTTATTTTTTTCTATATTTTTAGTCACAATTAGAGAAGTTTGTCTCACTTACAGAGGAATTGACCCATGTTTTTATTTAGTGTGTGCACAGTTAAATATATATATATATATATATATATATATGGTTCACACTAAGTGTGGGTGAATGTGTATATAATATACATCTCTTTATATGTACATTTACATATAACTTCATATATAAAATATGTACTATATATAAATATGTATTAAATATATATAGATATACCTTTGATGCAGCACCTATTTTCTGAATGGGAGTAAATGATGGCTGTTAAATAAATGCTGGCCTGAATATAGGAATCTTGTAAATAATGATGTTCAGTATCTGCTTTTCTTATGCCACTTTGGATGTGTGAGCCAGCACGCTGTAGAGCAGAGGGGTTGGCCTAAGGAGCCCTGGCTTGGGTTTTGCTCTAACCCTTAATAGCTGCATGATGCCCATTCATCTCTTCTAATCCTGCTTCCTCATCTGCAAAATCCCAAAGTAATAGTGAGGAGCAAAGGATGTAAGGACTGTTTGTAATTGGCCAGGGACTAGCTGTATGTAAGGGAACGTTGCTACAGTCTGTAAAGGTGGGCGTCTTCTTTTTGCCTGCCCTCCATAGGCTGCTATGGGCCAGACACAGCCAAAGAAATCAACACTGTACTCTGGCCGCCGTGACGTAGAGAATCTCATCTTGCCCTCTGAGCTGAAGCATGTGATCTGATCCAGAGATGCTTTCTTTTTTCTTTCTTCTGAAAGACCCACAACAAGAGATCCCTGGTTTTATGATGTGTGTTGCTTCTGTGATTAGACTTTGAGGAATGAGTGGACCTCAGAACGGGCTCTCTTTCACTGGCATGGAGTCAATACAAAGCAAGGAGGACAGAGCAAGAAGACGGATATTATGGTTGATAACATTGTTCTTTGGAGGAGTGACTGTGAAACGGTTAGGAAGTGGATGGCACAGTCTCTGATTGAGACTGACTTGAGCAGGTAGTATCATGAAGGCAGACAGTGGCTTTCTACCGTGGTGGGTTTCCAGGAGAGCCAAGGAGATAAAAAATAATCCACCAGGAGATAATGTCCATTCAAGCCTTAACGCTAGCTTAGCTAAAACTAGTTCCTTGGAACATTTTACTACCCTATTTGCCACGAGCATAAGCCTGCTTTCAGAGGTTCCATAAATATTTGGACCAAGCCGTAAGCTCTGATTTAAGCCCTTCAGAGAAGATCTCTAACTAAAAATAGAAAGCAGAGGCAGAAAAAAATCAAGTCTTTTAAAGAGGTCAGCAAATCTATGAAGCTTCTTGCCATGCCAGGCTGAGGTCTCTGGGTTCATGGGAACACATTCAGTGCTGGTGAGTCCAGAGCAAACGGCCATGTATTCCTTATGACACTAGGCTTCCTCCTAGGGTGGATGGCAGAGGGCTGTGTTTTCAGGCTGCGTCCTCTGGGGTGTCCTTTTCAGAGGAGGAATCTCTCGTCTCACCAACAGATTGGGCTTTCCATAAACATAAGGGCAAGAAATTCCTACTTGACCTTTGTGTTTCCTCTAATGATGTCACTCACTAATGCAGAGTAGAAAACACATCCTCCTTTTGACTTTCCACTTCCTTATCTTTTCCTTCCAGTCAACCACCAAGTCCTGTCAATTCCACTTCATAAACTTTTGAATTTGTCACTTTATATACACCAGTGCTGTATGAGTTTGGGTCCTCTCACCTATTCTATTGAAGCCCTACCTCCTTGACTCCAGCCATTCCCACCAGCAGTCTTCCCTCCTGCTGTCAGTGGGGTCTTTCCAAGTTACAGCCACAAATATAGCCACGCCCACTTATTGATTAAGATGATTTAGTGGTCTTACCTACAGGATCAACTCCAGACTCTTTAGATTGATACACATGTCTTTTTACAGTCTGGCTTGTGCCCACCTTTTGATACCCTCGGTTGGGAATGTCCTTTTCCCTCTTTGCTCCGCTCTGCTTAAACCTTTAACATTTGACCTGAATAGAACCTCTGTCATGAAGCTTCTCCAGACAGAGGTCATTGTTCTTCTCTCAATAAAGCCAAAGATGCTTGACTCATTTCTGTTATAACACTTCCCACATTGGGTTATTAGATTATAATAAGGAAAAAAAATAGGAAGGGATGGGGGGGATGTGTGTAGTGGAAATAGCATGGGCTTGGGGGTTAATCCAACTTGGGTTTAAATCATGGCTCTACTCAACTTCTCTGAGTATCTATTTTCCTATACACCTACCTTATAGTACTGGAAGGATTAAAAGACGTAATAAAAACAAAACATCTGCTAGTACTCGGTTGGAACTTAGTATATGACAGTTTCCTACCTTTCTTTTATTTGCACCATTGGCTCTGAGGAAGCGTCATTCTATTGGGTGATGGTCAAAATCTATTATTTTTGTCTCTGAGAAATGGTTCTGGTGCCTCTTGGTTAGCGTCAAGAATAAAATAGCCTGTGCGTGCTGGGCCGGTGTAGACTTGGGTGTCATAGATTGGGGGCGTGTGGGAAACTGTGAAGGGAGGGAGGAGGTGGCAGAGGAGCCTGTTCGTGTCAGGAAACTGATAGTGCAGTTAACTTGAAAAGGTTCCCTAAGTCAGTTTCTTCCCTTGTGGATGTACCTGAAATCCCATCCCATGAAGTGTAACTATATCTTTTAAGATACTTCGGGACAGGGAGATAATTACATCCTTTTGATTGTCCACATCGAAACGTGGGGAATAGGGCTTTTTCTAAACAGAGTGAAACCCTGGAGCGTAAGAGGAAACCTACATCTTTTGTAAGAGCTGAGCTGAGCCCCCAGGGATGTGTGGGTTGCGGACGAGGTGCAGAGCAGAGGACAGAGCTGTTCCTGAGGGTGCATGACCAAGCCCTAGGGGCCAGGAGAGATGAGCTACAAGCCGGGCATCAAGTAGCCTGTCACGTCTGAATTGAGCATTTCCAAATGAGGAAGCCTCGTGGTTGAGACTGGAGATGCTGTATTGTGTAAGTGATCCCAAATGCATTGCTTTTGGGGGAGTGGGAGGTAATGTTGGATGACTAAAAAATAGAGAAATAGGAATTGGGGTTCATAAAATTTATATGGCAGTCTTTTTCCAAAAAATGGATATATAAACCCATTTTTTTAAAAAACGAAAACCAAAAACCTGTTTTGTGTCGATTCTCTTCTAATCAAAAAGGGGATAGCGTATTCTTTTTTTTTTCCTGTTTCCTGTTTTGCTTTTAATGTAGCCCATCATCCTGGAAAGGGCAGTTTAAAAATAAGCTTGGCACGGCTGGCTGCATGGGACAGGGCTAAATGCCGTCTTATGTTCCTTCCAGGTCCAGCGTGAACTCCATCTCCCTTCCCAGCCAGCTCTCCGCCGCCTGTATCCACCATGGTGTTTGGTGAGATTTTCCATCGCCCTGGACAAGACAAGGAACTTGTCAACTTGAACGTGGGGGGCTTTAAACAGTCCATCGACCAGAGCACCCTCCTGCGCTTTCCTCACACCAGACTCGGGAAGCTGCTCAGCTGCCACTCGGAAGAGGCCATCCTGGAACTGTGTGATGACTACAGCGTGGCCGATAAAGAGTACTACTTTGATCGGAACCCCTCCCTGTTCAGATACGTTTTGAACTTTTATTACACGGGGAAGCTGCACGTCATGGAGGAGCTGTGCGTGTTCTCGTTCTGCCAGGAGATCGAGTACTGGGGCATCAACGAGCTCTTCCTCGATTCCTGCTGCAGTAATCGCTACCACGAGCTCAAGGAGGAAAACCACGAGAAGGACTGGGACCAGAAAAGCAACGATGTGAGTACTGACTCCTCGTTCGAAGAGTCGTCTCTGTTCGAGAAGGAGCTGGAGAAGTTTGACAAGCTGCGATTCGGTCAGCTCCGGAAGAAGATCTGGATTCGCACGGAAAACCCAGCCTACTGCCTGTCGGCCAAGCTCATCGCCATCTCCTCCCTGAGCGTGGTGCTGGCCTCCATCGTGGCCATGTGCGTCCACAGCATGTCCGAGTTCCAGAACGAGGACGGGGAGGTGGACGACCCCGTGCTGGAAGGCGTCGAGATCGCGTGCATCGCGTGGTTCACCGTCGAGCTGGCCGTCCGGCTGGTTGCTGCTCCCTGTCAAAAGAAATTCTGGAAAAACCCTCTGAACATAATCGACTTCATCTCCATTATTCCCTTTTATGCCACGTTGGCTGTAGACACCAAGAAGGAAGAGAGTGAGGACATTGAAAACATGGGCAAGGTGGTCCAGATCCTCAGGCTCATGAGGATTTTCCGCATCCTCAAGCTTGCCCGGCACTCGGTAGGACTCCGGTCTCTCGGTGCCACACTGAGGCATAGCTACCACGAAGTTGGGCTGCTGCTTCTCTTCCTATCGGTGGGCATTTCCATCTTTTCCGTGCTTATCTACTCTGTGGAGAAAGATGACCACACGTCCAGCCTCACCAGCATCCCTGTCTGCTGGTGGTGGGCCACCATCAGCATGACGACCGTGGGCTACGGAGACACCCACCCAGTCACGTTGGCTGGGAAGCTTATCGCCAGCACGTGCATCATCTGTGGCATCTTGGTGGTGGCCCTTCCCATCACCATTATCTTCAACAAGTTTTCCAAGTACTACCAGAAGCAAAAGGACATTGAAGTGGACCAGTGTAGTGAGGACCCACCAGAGAAGTGTCACGAGCTCCCTTACTTTAACATTAGGGACATTTATGCGCAGCGGATGCATGCCTTCCTCACCAGTCTCTCTTCTGTGGGCATCGTGGTGAGTGAGCCCGAAGCCACAGACGCTTCGAGCATTGACGAGAACGAGGATGTTTATAACACGGCCTCCTTGGAGAATTGCACGGCGAAATGAGCAGGGACGTTTGTGCCTGTACCTCGTGTCCCTTACCGATGTTAGGTTAACACAGCTTTATAAACCTCAGTGGGTTTGTTAAAATCATTTAATTCTCAGGGTGTACTTTTCAGCCATAGTTGGACATTTCACTGCTCTGAAATGATAGAAACGTCTTTATTTTTTTCAGAGAGGCGGATTAAATGCCTTGCTCTGAAATTTATTCTTTATAAGAGAGAGTTGTGATATGATTTTTGAAAAACAGAAGGTAGATGGTATTGGGTGGGATCTCTTGCTACGGCTTACGTATCGTTCTGTGTTTATCATTTACTCACATTGAGCTAACTGTCAATTACTGACAAGTAGAATCAAAGGCCCAGCTGACTGAAGATTACAAGCATGTAAGATCCACAAAATGAGACAATGCATGTCAACCCATGTTCACGTTCTAAACATGGACATTAGGAGCCTAATAAACTGCTTACTTCAGTATGGAGAATGCCTTGGTCGTATGTTTTTATGTCAAGTAAGTATATTTCAGTATATTCACAATTGGCTTGGGAGGGAAAAGCTCTTTTTGGCACACATTAAGAGCCCTTTCTGTGTGTTCCTGAATTTTGGATATACATCAACAGTGGGCTAGTTCTTTTGTTCAGTAGACTTGGTAGTGGTTGGCGAGTGGGAGGATCACGTTCATGATTAAACCACACTGTCCAGTGTAACCCGATTATGCGTGTACATGTTTAGGACATACTCAAATTGGCATAGGTGCATGAAACATGTGCCCTTACAGATATGTTTCCAGTATATATTTTCTAATTTCTACTGCTCAGATCAAACCTCATCACCTGAAAATTACGCAGAGCAGAGTAAACTTACACGCTCACAGGCAGAGATACATTCAGTGAATGGAAGAAAGGAGAAATGCTGTACAAACACAGATGTGATTCACTATGGCCAGAGGAGCGAGACTTAAATCACTGAACGAAGCTATGCCAGCAGCTGTGAAATGAGCCAACATTTAAAAATAGCCTGAGAGGCAGTCATGTCCGCCTCTTATGTTTCTACCCCTCATAACGAAAGGCACACGTACTCATATCCAGAGCAGTGACAGCAATTCTATCCCAGGTGGAGAGAATTTAGTTAAAATCTTAATTTTGGAGTTGTATGGCGACTCTAACTCATGCTGTCAGACTGGGTTCTTTCCATGAGGTCTTCTGAATGGAAGAGCCACGTGGATTTACGATCCAACTTTTTATGTTTGCAGATGGGTTTTGTTGAAAGAAGGACATTCTCTGTAGGTTATCTGATGAAGGTAACCTTTTGACTCATCACTCCTTCTAATGTTTTCTTGACTTCTGAGTTGGATACCACTGAACAGGGTTTATAGTTATTTTTCAATCTGGAGGTTTATTACATGCATGTGTATCATCCCCTGCCCATTGAAAAAAATGTTTCTTTTTCCCCAAGTGCCTTTGATGTTGGCATAAATACAGTTTTGAAGCATGGCAGTAGAACTTGGAACCCAGTTTTATTTAAGATTTCCCAAATAGTCATAAAGTAATTGAAGACTGCTTATATAGTAATAGTAATAGCAATAGTAATAACAATAGTAGTGGTAATAACAAAAACAGCAATAATAATAATAAGCTACTATGTAAGGGCTTTACCTATATAATCTCATTGATTCCTTACAACATCCCTAGCAGCAAGGCTTTATTACTGTCTCCATTTAAAAATGAGGACACAGGACTTCCCTGGTAGCGCAGTGGTTAAGAATCTGCCTGCCAATGCAGGGGACACGGGTTCGAGCCCTGGTCCGGGAAGATCCCACATGCCGTGGAGCAACTAAGCCTGTGCGCCACAACTACTGAGCCTGCGCTCTACAGCCCGTGAGCCACAACTACTGAGCCCACATGCCATAACTACTGAAGCCCGCGCGCCTAGAGCCCGTGCTCCGCAACAAGAGAGGCCACCGCAATGAGAAGCCTGCGCACCGCAACGAAGAGTAGCCCCTGCTCGCCGCAACTAGAGAAAGCCCGCGCGCAGCAACGAAGACCCAACGCAGCCAAAAATAAATAAATTAAATAAATTAATTAAAAGAAAAAAATGAGGACACAAGGTCACAGGAAAATGGCTTAAGTTCACACAGGGAGTAAGAGTTGGGCTTAGAGCCCCAGGAGCCGGACTCTAGAGCCTTTGCCTTGAACACAGCACTGCCTCCTGCTCTCCTGGGTTCAGGAGTGGATTTAAGGATGCGTCAGGGCCACGTTCATCTGAAGAGATAAAAAGCAATAAACTCCGTCCGACGTTGATTTTTCCAGGAAGTGAGTGGAAAGGGGAAATGCTGGCTTATGTACCGTCCCTCTCCTGACTCACAAAGCAGACACATTTGTTGACAGGGCAGTTTTCTAGAAGCTGGAACAGGCTCTGAGGGCCCTTCCCTGCCCCCGAGTGGTAGAAACAGCGGGAAACCTGTGGTTCTACAAGAATCCAGGAATGTCTCTCAGCTTGTGGGTCCTTAAGAAGAGCTTCCAAACCTGGATGCTTGTATACTCTGAGCTCTTGCGAGGTCGCAGCTGTACGGGACTTGTGTTTCCACCGGTACTGCGTGTTAATTCGTGGAGGTAGCTCGCCAGACCGCCTGAGCGCCTGCGGAGTGAGTGGAGCTGGTGGCTCCCCTCTGGGCTTGGCCAGCTGGAACTCCTTCCCCCAGGGCCTCACCTCAGTCCCTGTCATGCTCTTCAGTCAAAACTCATGCCACACCATTAGGCCTCTGTAGCAATAGAGCTGCAGTGCCTACTGTGTCTATGCCTCTCAGCTTTCCCGCGATGCACGCAGGTCACCTCTTGGTCATTCCCACATGGGGAGATGGCGGGGTCCTTCTTGTGAGGGGCGCTGACTCAGCGGCTGAACACCTGCTGCACAGGGATGCTGGCAGTGGAGTGGGCGCAGAGGGCAGAGGAAGCCAGGCAACCTGACCTAATGGGCACTGCCTCTACGTGAGTTGATCAGTCCCAGGCGCCGGGGTGCATTCGTTCCGGTGGGACCAGGCCACTTCGCAGAGTTTTGTCTTTTAATTCTTTCAAACTCCTTGTTTCTACTCTGTGACCTACGTGTGCCTACTCTTCAGGATCCACAGTTATCATTTCATAAGAAACTTATTTTATCTCTTCCTCGACTCACTTCCTCTCCTCCCCAGGTTATTTTGAAGCAACTGTCAGTCATATCATTGAATCCATAAGTATTTCAGTATCTTTAAAAGAATAAACTTTTTCTAAACACAATTGCAAAGCCATCAGTAAAACTGAAAGTTAACAGTAATTTCTCAATTCTATCAACGATCCAGTCTTAGAAGGTATGGCAGAGCCATGACTTTCCAGTTACCTGGCATCTCTAAACACCTGGTTCAGGTAAGAATTTCTACGAATCATGAGTTATAGAGTCGCAGGAAAGCAGGGAACCTCAAGAAGTAATTGAAATGATTTCTGCTTAGACCTTCAAATTACCTGAGACACATAACTGTTTTCTCCAGATTTAAAAATCTCTAGAGGCTCAGAGAACACACCTTACAGCTGACATTTAACCTAAATGTTGTTAAGAGCAGTTTAGAATTCATTTGTCCTTGTTTCACACTCCCTGAGGGTGGAACCAACTACGACTGTCCTTGAATAAGGAACGTTTGTGTCCTTTGAGCTGTTCAGCCTCTGTTCTGAGCTCTCTTCTCCTGTTATAAAGAATCCCCGTTTTGAAAACTTTACTCAGTTTTTTTTTTCCAGGAAGATAAGAGAAGAAGATAAAATATTTATTAGGTGTTACTCAATTTAACCAACATCCAAATAAACGTAGGTATTTTAGTAGCGAGCTTAAACAACTTTCCCAAGAGTAACAGCTTCCTGTGGCTGTTGTGATAACTTGCCACAAACCTGGTGGCTTAAAACAACAGAAGTTCATTCTCCCAGTTCTGGAGGCCACAAGTCTGAACTGAGTCTGAGGGGCTAAAATTGTTGGCAGGGCTGGTTCCTTCTGGAGGTTCCCGGCATGGTTCCGTTCTGTGCATCTCCCAGCTTCTGATGGCTGCCTGCCTTCCTTAGCTTGTGGATGCATCACTCCAGTCTCTGCCAATGCGGTCACATCGCCTTCTTTTCTGTGTCGCATTTCTCCCTGCCTCCCTCTTATAAGGACACTTGTGATTCCATTTAGGATGCACTCAGATAACTCAGGGTAATCTCCCCATGTCAAGATCTTCAATTTAATCACAGCTGTGAAGTACCTTTGCCCTGTAAGGTAACAGTTCCAGGTTCCAGGAATGAGAAGCTGGATATCCTGGATATCTTTGGGGGCCAATATTCAGCCAACTACACCAAAGTTACACTGTTACTAAGAAGCCTTAATTTTAACGGTATGTGAATATAATGCATCTTATTAGTTGGGAGAAAGGAACGTTGGATAAGAACATGGGTTTTGGTGCCAGACAAGCTTGAGTTCTAATCCTAGCTTGGTGTGTAATCATAGACAAGCTCTTCAACCTCTCTGAGTCTTGGTCTTCTCATCTGTGCATGGGGTTGACACCAACCTTCTCATAGAGATAGTGTAAGGATTAAACTGGTTAATCAATATAAACGATCTGGTGCAGTGCCTGGCATATAATATGCACTCCATAAATGGTCTTCCATGTTATTTTAGTGCAAGACTTCTTTTGATTTATCTCAAGTGGTACCCAGGCAGGACCTGGTATTTTCTGTCTGATTGCAGTACATTAATAAAATCAAACACAGTTTGACTGTAAGACATTTACAGGTGTCAGTAGAAAAATTATAAAGTATTATGGTGTGAAAAGACACCAAAGCTAATTTAAAATTAAGAAATATAAATCTAAGATAGAAGAATCACATTTAATGTTGGGTCAACTTTTAAGTGGATCGTAAGGGTTTTTGGAAAACAGAAAATGTCACCGAGACGCAACGGCTTTGAAGATGGAAGACGGCATCGGACCTGGAGCCAGAATACCTTTTGTTTGCCTCCAGATCTGCCTATTTCTTTCTGAATGGGCTTGGAGAAGCCGCTTCACCTCTCTAAGCCTCAGTGTCTTAACGTATGAAAAGGGAACAACAAGATCATGGTTGTGAGGATGTAAAAATTCTTCATGCATGTTCTACAAACACTGCACAGTAAGAAGCTATCATGAGGCCCTTTTATAAGAAAGATAGAGAAGCAACTACATGGGTATCAGTGATGGACTTTACTGCATCACTAAAAAAAAAAAAAAATCAATGAATATGGTTCCTGAAGCGCTGTGCAGCTGGAACACGGCTTTCTTTCCAAATGAATCCTGCCGGCTACCAACATGAGTATACATTCTATTGAGAAGTACCATGGTGCTGCAAGGCCAGATGTATGAAACACACGACGAGCTCGTTTTCCAGTAGCAATTATCTGATGAAATTGCGCCTTGTCTGCAGCAGGCGAACCGGATCTATTCCCGTTGGAGTAGGGAGCACGTGCTCTGGTATTTATAAACGGTAAAAGATGTTTGTCAGCACGCACAGCACATACATTCAAGCCTGAGTGCTGGCAAGAAATAGGCTCATTGTTTCTGAAGAGCTATTGATGGATTCATAAATGCTGTCAACAAAGCTATTCCTGCAAGGGATTCTCTCCACGGATGGTGATGACTCCAGCACGTGCAGTTCTGATTGTGGACTGAATTGAGTGCAAGGCCCCGGGTCAGACACTCGGCCCATTCTTCCCTGGGTCAATCCCAACAGATTCCAGAAGTAAGGGAAGAGTCATGGTGTACAGCCCTTGATGTCACAGTCCCTGATGGATCGGGGGAGGTCAGCACACTCACAATCCTCATCTTCATCCTTCCCATTGCCCAGCAAGGGAAAGCTTTCAGAGCTCTCTCAGATAGAATTCACTGCCATGCTGGGGGGTGGGACCTGCAAAGGCCAGGACATGTGAATCCTTTCCAGGTTCTCAAGGGGGTTGGCTATGTTAGGATGGGGGCAAGAGTGGTCCACATTTGCTATACCTTTTGCCGCCAGGCTAACCTGACTGCCTAGACCATGGACGTGAGCTGCCAGTTCACGGCCATCGACCCAGGCGCTCTTGTTCACAGCAATAGACTCAAGCCCTCTTCACTGGTCCCTTCTAGCTTCCTATGGCTCTGGGTGTGATCTGGCTCCTGACTCTCAGCTTTGACTTTTGTTCATCATCTGCCCTTGGATCATGGCAAACGATTTCTCTGTTCCTCACTTCAGTTTGCCCTCATCCCCTCAGTCTATTTGTCTCCTCATTTCAGACCATTTTCAATGTGAACCTACCCCAGCCGGCCTCTCAGGAAAACCCCAAGCCCCGGCCAGCCAGGGATCAGCCCAACCTGCTGAAAGCCCTGCAGGGAGAAACCTGGACATTTCCGGCTGTTGGAATCCATGAACTCAGCTGACGGATGTAGGCCTGATCAGACTTCACTCCAGGCTTCATAGCAAGAGTTATCCACTAACATCAGGGTCAAATCTAAGATAATGCATGAGGTATAATAGGATTTTAAATGGGCCATCCTTCCCTTGCATATTCCTGGGACCTCCAGTATAACTGTCCCCTCTCCTAACCAGCCTGCCCCAGCTGCTCCTGGTGGCCAAGAGGCATTGCAGAGTTGAGTCGTTATTTGCGGCAGCTTCCCAAGTTGATAGAAGAGGACCCTAGAGCCCTTATTCTGGCTGATTGCCTTCAAGAACCCAGATTATTTATTATGATTTTGCCAGATGTCCAATTTCATTTTTTCAATAAAAGTTTATTAAGGGCTCTACTAATAAATATATATATTTATATCTAATATTATATTTAATATATATACATATATATATATTCTGATATACTGGTGCAAAGGACACAGCTCCTGCTTACAGGAAGCTCATGGTGTGGTGGAATGGGCATCTGGGGCTGAGGTGTCCGAGGCAGAGCAGGAAGAGAGCACAAGACTTGGGAGTACAGACCTTGTTCAGGGACGGGCTTCATCACTTACTCCTCTGTGATCGTGGTCAGGTTATTTAACCTCTCTGAAGCCTCTGTTTTCTCAACTAGTCAAAGGGGGCTAATTCAGCCTATTTCACAAAGTTGAGATAATGCACATTAAAGGCACATAGTAGGTGCTCAATAAACATTACTTTCCTCTTCTTTCCATTAACCAATATTGCACTCTTGGCTAAGCTTTCATTACATAAGAGGAATTGAAGCCTTGACATGTGTTTAGCGAATCTGAATAGTGAGGACGGTGGGCCAGATGATTCAGACTTACCGCGTGTCCTCGCTCTTCAGCTCACCCTTTGCCTGATAAACTTGCGTTGGTTCATTAGAATGATATTATATGCCCTGTTGCTCTGAGGTCAAGAGCAGCCTCTTCCACCGCTGTCTGAGTGCTGGTACCGACCTTTTCATCTTCCCCTGATGGTCGTATGCATCCTGAGTCAGGAGACTCCTGAACTGTGGGCGCTTCCTTGAGCGGTTACGGACTTGCTGACATTTGTGGATCCAGTATTGCCTTGTCAATGAGGGATTCTAAAAGCAACACGGGCCCAAAATAACTGCCTCATGAATGTGGTATTTGAGGGATGATAATCAACACCGTGGTCCACAAAAATTTTGGCAAAGGTTTCCATCCTTCACTGAGTACCAGACTTCTGCAATGGAGCTGCATAGGTCAGTCCTGGGACAGGCATCCTTCATTTCTGATGGTTAAATGTTTCAGTCCACATCAGGAAATCGTCTGCAATCAGCAGATCTAATAAAGCTGGTGTTTTTAAAGTGATTTTGGTGCCATTGGAATGTGTTGCTGCATTTGAAACGGCAGCTGTACTGTAATAATATGACATGTACACTTGGCATTTGTTTAAGTGCTTGATATAAATTCACTCATTTAATCCTTACAAGAACCCCATGAATTAAGGTACTGCTGTTACCCTCATTTTACCACTAAGAACAATGGGGTTATAAAACCTGCCCAAAGTCACCCAGCTGGTAATTCGGAAGCTAGAATTTGAACCAAGGCAGCTGGTTTGACCTCAGAATTCATGCTCTCAACCACTACAATATACTGGCTCAATACTAATTTAAATCACATGACTACATGTTATTTAGAAATTCGATTGATGAGGTTTTCTGTTTTTTTTTTTTCCCCGGCACGTGGGCCTCTCACTGCTATGGCCTCTCCCGTTGCGGAGCACAGGCTCCAGACGCGCAGGCTCAGCGGCCATGGCTCACGGGCCCAGCCGCTCCGCGGCATGTGGCATCTTCCTGGACCGGGGCACGAACCCGTGTCCCCTGCATCGGCAGGCGGACTCTCAACCACTGCGCCACCAGGGCAGCCCAGATTGATGAGATTTTGCCTATCTCAAAAGGCCGAGTGAATGCTGGAAATGTGTGTTCCTTATCTTGTTATGGCTGTTTTTGTTAAGGCCAGAACTATGGAGTCAGAACTTCACCCTTGGACAGTGAGTACGACTGAGGGATTGAGAACAATAGTGACATGATCAGAGAGAGACAAGTCAGGGGGTGGATTCGGGTGATTAAAGAAAACTTCCTGGAGAAGGGAGATCTTGTGCCTGTGTGCTGCTGGTAAAGACAACAGGGATTAACCATTATTCAAAGAATCTGAGTAACCTGTGGCCATATCACCAATTTTCCTCAATACAAAGAAAATCCAACTCATTTTTCTTTACTCTCCATTGTGGGTGTAGAAAAGCAAAGGTCTTGCCATTTTTCACTAGGATATTGACCAAAATTCTGACCTCTACATCAGCCTATAAAAATGCCCAAATCTTTTTTATCCTCTTCTGCCGCTTTCTTTTTGTCACTTTAGTTTCCCTCTTCTGAGCCAAGCTTCTAAAGAACTACCTACAGTTCCGGCCTCCTCTTCCTTTCTCCACAATTCCTACAATCTGGGTCCTTCCGCCATCACGCTTCCGGCACTGCCCCTGCCAGTCATTCCAGTGCATACTCTGAGTCCACACTGTGCTGGGCCTCTCAGCCACACTGGACAGCTTCGGTCCCTCCCTCCTGGAAATGGTCCTTGCGTCTTTGACCCTCTACTCTCTGGATTTTTGTAATCTTCTGAATGGTCTCTCTCTGTCTCATTTACGGCTTGCGCACACTCTGCCTAGTACTTAAAGATGGGTTCTGGGCAAGCTCCCTCTGGCCCAGTGCTCTCCTTTTCATGTGCGTTCTTCTTCGTGCGACCTCATCCACTAACAAGGCAAAGACAGACCTTTACATTTTAGCACTTACTCATTCCCCTGAGCTTCAGACTGACAGAGAAATGACCACTGGGTTCTCCCACCAAGTCCCCAGCTGAACTCATCATCTTCCTGAGATGATGACCTTCTGTCCTGTCTGTTTCAGGGAATGGCAGCACCATCTACCCAGTGACCCCAGCCAGAGGCCTGGAGGTCGCCCCCTGGACCTGCCCGCGTGAGTTCCTCCCTCCCCGCCTTCCTCCCTTCCTCCTTTCCTTCCTTCCTTCCTTCAAGTCTTAATGCTAGTTAGCGGAAAAACAAAAGTAAGCATAAAACAAAGTCCCAGCCTCCACTTTCATGAACTTATACTTTAATCAAAATAAAACTTATATTTTAATCAAAGAACTATAAAAACAAAAGGAACACTGCGTTTGTGATAAATATTGGTTTGGAAACATAAAGCAAGAAGCTTCCCCAAAGGAAGTGAGGTTTAAGTTGATATTGGTGGGAGAATATATACTAACCAGATAAAGGGCGGAGGACAGGTTCTCAGCAGAGGGCATAGAATGTGCAAAGGCCCTGGTGAGAGGAAGCCAGGGCCCTGAAGGAACAGAAACAAGTCCGGAGAGGCCGCCACAGGGAACAGGGGAGCATGAGTGAGGCTGGGCGGGGGCAGGGCTGACCATGCAGGGCCTGTGGGGTCACCTGAGGGGTTCCGGTCTTCGTTCTACAAGTACGTGAGAAGTTGCTTAAGGGTTAAAGCAGAGCGGTGATGTGATCCTTTTTAAATTTTGTCTTCAAGTGTGGAGGATGGAGAAGAGAGGAGAGAGCATGGGAGGGAGATGCTGGTTAAGAGGCGTGAGTTGACGGTAGCTTGTTAGTATCCCCCTCCAAACAGAGAGCTGTAGGTCACTTTACACAAAGTCTGTCACTTTTGGTTTGAAATAACTCAGTTCACCTCTCTGAATAACTTGAATCCTCCTGAAGAAGCTGCTTTGCTGCCACACGAGCCCAGTTTCCAGCGATTCCTCCATGGGCGCTGAAGCCCCGTCAGTCGGACGCGAGCCAGGAGGCTGAGGTCACCCTGTCGGCAGTGTCCTCAGATCTCTGTCCAGAGCGATCAGCAGTGCCTACCCCACAGCAGACACAGAAGGCCCCACAGACAGCACCAGTGCCTCGGGGAGTGGCGGCGGCCTCCCCACTCCTGGGCCTTGGGTGGCCTCTGCGTGAGGCAGCCGCCCCCTTGTGCTGAGGCTTTGATACCGGTGGCCCAGTGGGGCGTCACATGCAGCCTGGGTTAAATGAGGCCGCTTTTTACTGCCAGCTGGACTAGGGTTTTTCAATGAATTAATTTTTTATCATTAAACTTTATTTTTTTTAAAAATTACTTATTTTGTTTATTTTTGGCTGCATTGGGTCTTTGTTGCTGTGCGCGGGCTTTCTCTAGTTGCGGCGAGCGGGGGCTACTCTTCTTTGTGGTGCGTGGGCTACTCTTCTTTGTGGTGCGTGGACTTCTCATTGCGGTGGCTTCTCTTGTTGAGGATCACGGGCTCTAGGCGCACGGGCTTCAGTAGTTGTGGCTTGCGGGCTCTAGAGCGCAGGCTCAGTAGTTGTGGTGCACGGGCTTAGTTGCTCCGCGGCATGTGGGATCTTCCCGGACCAAGGCTCGAACCCACGTCCCCTGCATTGGCAGGCGGATTCTTAACCACTACGCCACCAGGGAAGCCCTATCATGAAACTTTAGAACTGAAATAGGGGATGGAACTGGCATCGGAGTATGAAATGCAGCTTGAATTTTCCCTTAGGGACACCTTCCTCCCAGTCACATGGGTGTTTATTGAAATAAGTTGCAATCTATCTGCCAAAGTTTTAGGAAGCATCATTTTGCAAGGACATCAGGACAACAAGTCAGGATTTGGAGGGGCCACTGGAGTGTATGGGTGATGGGGGACATCCCACAGGAGGGGGGACACTGGGGGTGCACTTGGTAATGAGGGCGCTCTGTGGACAGAAAGAGGTGCAGTAGCCGCCCTGTATTATCAAATTTGAAGGAAGAGGAATATGTTCAAGAAAGATTTTAAAGAAATTCTGCTGTGTGTTTTATGGGAGCAGCAGTCTTCTGAGTTCCTTCAAAAGCCTTCACTAAAGTTCTGTGTTATTCTTCGAGGTCTTTGCAGTTAGATTTGTGTCTTATTTCATGGGTCCAGAGGCAGAGGCACACCTCCAGGGAGCCCAGACATTCTGGTTTACAAATAAACAAAGGAGCACGTCTGGACTACGGCACTCCGCTGTGTTTCTGGCAGGATCTTGGTGTTGGCACTAAGCTTCACCAGTGTCACAGGCTATTGGTGGAACCGTCAGTACAGGGACTTTAAACACATATGTACATTGGCTCATCCTGGGCTCCCAAAACTTCAGAGGCTGTCAGAATTTACAACTGGAAGATTGTAAATCGTTTAGCATTTTACAGATGGGGGCACAGAGGCTCACAAAAGGATATTGCATGATATTAGGTAACTTCTCAAGAGCTGGAACATTCCTGGGATAGGAGCTTCTTTCTTCCTTGCTTCTTTTCCCCAGTTCTCTCACATACTTAGTCTTAGTAGTCAAAGTGGACTTGAATTAGAAACTCCCTGTGTCCATGAAGACTCTTTTGGTTGCAAACAACAAAAAAAGTCTCTAGATAACTTAAGCATAAGGGGGGATTCATTAGAAAACTCGAGGGAGACTCATTGATCCGTAGGAAGAACAGAACATCAAGCCATGGGAGGACAGGACCAGGGCGGTTGCAGGGTCGCCAAGGACGCCTCCCTGGAGGCCTCACCAACTGACTCCAGCTGCTGGGTTTTTGGACTCAGAATAATCATGTGGTTCTTTACAAATGTTTTTTTTTCCCTCTTCTTTAACCACCTCAACTGAAATCACTTGAAAGGATCAAACTTGCTCAACTGATTCTTGTTTGTTCAAAATAATCAGAACTTTTGTTGATGACGAAGATAATTTTTGTCACTTTCTGTTCAAGTCTTTGGATAAATGCTTGGGCAAGACAGGTGTTAGCACGTGTGGGGGCAGTTGGAGGAACCTAACCCAGCTTGGCAGTACAGGCTGCACTTATGCTAAATGCACGGATGGATGTGTGATAACTAGGCTGGCTGGATGGGCTTTGGTAAAGATGGGAGAGTGTTCTAGGCTGAGAAAACTTGGGTCAAAGGTGACCCTGGAGCAAAGGGAGTGTATTGGGTTGAGACGAGAATTGTGGACACCGAGGCAAGTGCAAGGGGGCAGAACCAGGTCACAAATGACCTGGGCTGAAGAGCTCAGAGTTGATCCTGTGTCTCGTGAGGCCTCTCTGAGGTGGCATTAAGGAGGGAATAATCTTGGGAAGTGTGTATTCTAGAAAGATTTCTTTGGCAGCCCTGTGGAGGATGGGCTGAGTGATAGCGAGGGCAGTAAGAAGACATGAAAAACAGGAAGTGAGGACTTAGAAATGGGATATGCAACTGTCTTACTCAACATTTCTGCAATAGGCTAGTGATATTAGGAACAAAAAGAATATGCTGACAGTTTTCAGCTGTACAGCGGGGTCTCGTTATGACAAAGTCTCATCTATTAGATTGACTCACAGCCCAGACTTGCAGTGGCCTTAGAGCGAGGCCCTGCATACACCTGCCCTCGGGTAAGCGGCCCTCAGTTAACCGTGGAGGTGACATGGGGTCTGGCATAGCTTATTGTTCAGAGTGGTTTTCTTTTATATTTTTATTCGAGTCTTTTTCTTTGGGAATTGGCCATGTGGAAGGACTACTCTCCGGTCACGTGACTGGTTAGAGCTCAATCCCAAGAGAATTGAGGAGCTGCGGCACGTGGGCCCTTGTCTGCGACTGTGTCACAGTCACGTGCTGCGTGGCTCTCTAGGCAGGGCCATGGTTCACAGGTAGGGGATGTGCTGATTTTCTGCTGTGGTTCTGGGGTCAGCAGGGCCAGCATGTGACCCAGTGTGCGGCCATATCAGCCCCCTAGAAGAGCAGAGACTTCTCCACGGCTGGGCAGGTGTGCGGGGAGGCGGCACAGGGCTGACACCCTTCCTCTGCCCCCCTGGGGCGTGTGCCTTGGCTGCTGTGCCCCTGCACTTTCACATAAGCCTCATTCTTTGCCTGTCTACCTCCACTTTCTGCTCAGCCAATGCATATTCTTTATACCATCATATTCTTCCGGTCTTTCCAACCATGTCATTTTATTTTTAATTACATTAAAAGTTGTTTAATTGCGGTGAAACACGCGTTTTACCACATAAATAAAACTTACCATCTTACCCATTTCTAAATGTGCATCAGGAGTATTCAGTATCTTTCACATAGTGGTGCACCGATCTCCAGAACTCTTTTCATCTTGCAAAACTGTTACTCTGTACCCCCTAAACAATAGCTCTCCATTGTCGCCTCCCCCAGCCCTCGGCCGCCATCATTCTACTTTCGGTTTCCATGAATCTGACCACTCTACGGACTTCATATAACTGGATTCCTACAGCATTTTTGCTTTTGTGATTGGCTTATTTCATTTAACATATCTTCAGGGTCCATTCACGTCATAGCGTGTAACGGGATTTCCTTCCTTTTTAAGGCTGAATAATATTTCATTATTTGTATAGACCACATTTTGTTTATTCCTTCATCTGCTGATGGACACTTGGGCTGCTTTTGGCTTTGAGAATACTGCTGCTAAATACATGGGTGTACAAAGCTTATCCTGCTTTGTGTAAAGTCCCATCTCCCGAGCCCCCCCTTGCGTTTCTTCCATCTAGAGAGCAATGACATGGCAGGTTTTTCTGCTCTCTGCCGAGCCATTACCCATCCAGGTGGCCCAAAGGAGTTTCTGTTCTACAAGGACATTCCATATTGTTTCAGTTGGGCTATTTAACCCTTGTCCCTCAATTACCACATTTTTTAAGGAGTATCTTTGTAAATTTTTTTTTTTTTGGAAGTTTCGCCTCCCAATCTCTTTTCCGTTGTTTGCTTCTGAGGGGACAGGACAGGAGTGTCCGTGTGGGAGGGGAAGATACTCCCTAAGGGTGTCTCCCAAGGAAAACAGTCTGAGAAAGAGGAGAGCGCACTACAGATGAGGGAGAGGCAGATCCTTCCCTTGGCGGGATCATTAGGTACAAGGATGATGTGAGCTGGAAGTCCTGGTGCCCATTGTTGCTACCACGTGGGGAGAACTTGACAAACTGTTGTGCCCTGCAGGCCCAGGAACGAGCATGGGTTCTGCCAGGATGACATGTCACTTGGATGTGAAGGAAGAAGGGACAGGAGAGGGGAGCATGTGGTGTGGGACCCACATGCATGAGACGGGGGAGAGGAATCAATGCCTGAAGGGATTTCTGGGAAGCTAATTGGGTACTGAGATGTGTAAAAACCCCTGACTTGGTGCCCCTTTTAAAGAACTACATTTTCAAAAAATGCTCTTGAGATCTGATTTATGTTTCCTTTGCATGTGACTCCATGCGGAGACTGGGTTGCATGGGGCTCCCCAGGATTTAGTCAAGTTAAATGTTGGTCTTTGGTCAATACTTCCTTAGTTTGTGTTTTGCTGTGCTTTTCCCCACCCCCATTTTACTCTTAGATTTAGACAGAAGGTAGTTTATGATTTCATACCTAAATTGTCATCTTGCTCTAGGACCCAGGAAAAGTAAAACAGGTTCTTTCGAAAAACACAAAAAAGAGGAAGGCAATTGTGTTCTTTATACAGGAATTCAAGCTTGGAAAGGGAAAAAATTTCCTTGAATAATGCTTTCCTGAGGTCACTGGAAATACGATTTCACCCAATTTTTCCTATATTACACTTAATAAGCACACTAATATTTTTAAATGATAAAATTAGTATTTATTTATTTTATAATTTATCATTTTATCATTAGTATTTTATCATAGGAAATAGTATTTCCTATGTTATATTTTTATAAGCAGTTGACTTGAGGAATATTTCCTTACTCTTGGCCTGGTATTTGAGATCACATGCATCAAATTTCATTAGAGAAAAACTGTTTTAATTGGCAGAGATGCCGTGGAAGATTTGGAAGGATTTAGGATGCAGACCAGGGACGAACCTGAGAGTTCTTACCTTTTGCTGCATCCTTGCCTGCTGCCCGCTGCACCATGCTTCCTCTCTCTGTATGATGCTCCCATCAGAAGAGTCACAGTCATTTTTCTTACTCTTTTGAAAGAGGTATCTGTGGGTCACACTTTAGTATTCACTTATCTGGATCCTACCATGAATTCCAATTAATATTTCCTCTGAGATCTAAGACAATCCCTTTACTAGCTTCCTGGCCCCCATTTCTAACCATCATTTTAAGTTATTTGTTTAATTTCAGGGCTGACTGATCACCAGAAATGTTGTTTCCACTAAAGCAAGTAATTTCAAGCTTACGACATTTAAGAATGATCGAATTCTTCCATTCAGAAAAATCTCTCTAGGTCACGAATATGAGATTAGGAGAAGGCAACTTTAGAAAAGTTGACTTTATAAAGCTACGTGTTTGCAGGAGTGAGGCCATGCTGTGGAGGATTTTAGGCAGGGATGTGAATGCTTTCTCACCTGGTGGTGTAAATCTGACGTCATCCCCTCCTTTCGTAGGACAGTAATACATTTTCAGTTCCAGTTAGTATTTTTGGTGGAACCCTGAGATCTATTAGTGCCTAATAATTGATGGAGATTTTTCCCATGTGGATTTCATCCCTATATCAGGTAGAGTGATAAAGGGTGGTAAACGTTCATCACTTCATTATTCTCCCTGGCTTCATACTAGTACTACTGGTTTCTCTAGACTATTGTAGGCAACTCGTCAGTCACCTGTCATACCTCTGCTTTGATTCCTCCCTCCTGCAAATGCAAGAATCTCTTGGTATTAGAGATTTTCCTGATTAACAAACTTATATTGAGCGGCACAGTTTTTGCACATTTCTTTCTCCAATTCCTTTGGTGGCAAAGATTGTCTTTCTTCTGGGGAAACCCATTCCCGTGCTCTCTGAAGAGGCTAATGCTTCCACTTGGCAGCCACAGGAGTGGGCAATGCCCCAGGCCTTTCAGGTACAAATGGGTGGGGGGCGAGCTCCTCTCCTTCGTAGGATCGTTATTTATAAGGATGATGTGAGCTGAAACTGTTGGTTCCCATCATTGCTACCACAAGGGGAAATCGCATGAAAAGTTAGAACAGAAACACAAAGCTGAGGGATGGAAAGACAGAGATGCTCTTGACGACATTCTCGATCCTCTTCCTTTTGACACACCTCAGTCAGCTCTATCCCTTCCACCTACCTGGGGCTACAGCCCATCTTGTGTGTACACCAGCTTAAGTTGGGTTTTTGTCATTTGCAATCAAAGTATCCTAAGTGATGCAACTGCCAGCCATTTCATCCTATTTATTAAGTTTCATTGCTTATTTCTTTTACTTCTCTGGCATCCTCGGGCACCAGCTGGTCCAGTGATCGGCACAGAGTGGACGATGGATGGACACCCACTTTTCATGAAGGGCAGTAGGCAGGTGGTTTTCAGCGAGATGGAAGGTCTCCTACTAAGGTTGCCAGTTAAAATAGAGGATGCCCTGTTAAATGTGAATTTCAGATAACTAATCCTTCTTTTAGTGTAATTATGTCCCACGTGGCACTTGAATTTCAGACCAAAACCAAATAATTTTAGTATAAGTAGGTTGCATACAATGCGTGGGACACACTTAGGCCAAAAATTTCATTGCTTATCTGAAATTCAAATTTGAGTATCCTGTATTTTACCTGGCAATACTAGTCTCACCAAGTAACCATACTTTAAGAACACACTTAAAATAATATTACGAGGTTTCTAAATTTAGGCGAGCATCCTACATGAATATCATTCATGCCTACAACGTAGAATTTAAACTTAACTGGGCATCCTGTGTTTTTATTTGCTGAATATGTTCCCTACTTCAGTTATCTTCCTGATTTGATGATACAGCACCTGAATTCTAGTATCCAAGAGCCATCTTGGTTTTCTACTCCACAGTCAAAGAAGCAATGTTTGGGTTCAAACCTCTTCAATGGGCACCCATCTCTCTCAGGTATCTGAAGGCAAGGGTTGTTACTGTTTATTTTTTTAATTAATTTTATTGAAATATAGTTGGTTTACAATTTTGTATTAATTTCTGCTGTACAGCAAAGTGGTTCAGTTATACATATATACACATTTTTCATAGTCTTTTCCATTGTGTTTTATCACAGGATATTGAATATAGTTCCCTGTGCTATACAGTAGGAACTTGTTGTTTATCAATTCTACATATAATAGTTTGCATCTGCTAATCCCAACCTCCCAATCCATCCCTCTCCCATATCCCCTCCCCCTTGGCAGCCACAAGGGGTGTTACTCTTAATGAAGCACTCTTCCATGGCCCGTGTTGGGAGGGGAGAGTTAAGTCAGGAGAACTAACATTTACCAAGGTTCTCTTACTTGTTAAACTTTGGGGGAAAGCTTTGTACCCCTTGACTCATTTAATCTTTGTGACAGCCATATGAAATAGAGAGATTCTCTCTATCCCCATTTTAAAAATAAGGAAACTGAGACTCAGGCAGATGAAGTAATTTGCCCCAAAACTCATAGCTTGAAAGTAGTACCAGGTTCAACTGACCCCAAGCCCATGCTCTTTCTGTAGGTTCAGTTTCTTGGGAAAAGAGCAACTCCTGGTATCTTTTAGCAGAGTAGGACATCCCCAGGGCTGGGGATGTCACCGTCCCTCTGCTGGCTTTGAGACCAGAGCCAGCAGAGGTGCAATGACTGCTAACGTCCAACTTTTGACCAGAGAATCTGAGACCTTTACCCAGCTTGAATGGGTGCATAGTTCCATACCTTTCCTTGATATAGCAGCAAAAGCGAAGCAGATGGACCTGAAACATATGAGAAATGTTCCAACATACTCATAATTAGAGAAATAAAACATCTCAAGACACCATTTCTTACCTATCAGGTTTGCAGAGATTAAAAAGGTTAATCAACTGGTTGGCAAATCTGTGGGGCAACAGTTACTATTAGACGTTGCTGGGGGGAATGCAGACTGGAACAAATCATCTGGAGGGGAATTTGACAACACTTGACAGAACTATAAATGCGCTTACCTTTTGACACAGCATTCCAGTTTCTACGAATCTGCCCTGAAGACATATCTCAACAGTATGAAAATACATGTGCACCAGTTTCTTCATGGCAGCCTTGTCTGCAACTGTTAAATATCGGTCTGTAGTTTAGTTAATAACATTGCGCCAGTGTTAATTTCCTGGGTTTATAATTCTATAATTTTGCTCTGGTTATGTAAGATGTTAACATTAGGGCAAGCTGGGTGAAGGGTACTTTTCTGTAGTACGTTTACAAGTCTAAAATTACAGCAAAATAAAAGGTTGAAACTACAACAAGGAAGCAGATTTCTCATCACTTTATGTGGGGCATGAGGTCAGGACTGGACCAGAGGTGAAGGGTCAGAGCTGCCCAACTGCCTCATCCTCAGGTCCATTACATCCTGGAGAAGCGGGTCGGGCTGACCTTGCAGGCAGGAGGTCATGAGGAAGAGAGTGGAGGGGTGCAGACGGCCATCAACCATATCCTTGCTGAGAGTCTGAGGGTCAGCACACTCTGGTGGGAGAAAAATAGAGGACAGCATACCTGCCCGGACCGCTGCTATCTAGTGTTCAGATTAAGTCTCTGAAGGATGTCCTTGGAAACAGTTCCATTATTTTAAATCTCATCTCACCTGTGTGAGAGATTTACTGTCCTTTCCCAGTCACTGGTTGTTTGTACCCTATATTCAAATACCTTGAACTATTAAGATGGTACATAGCCCTCTCTTTATGTGGTATTTTCAGTCCTACAAAGAGAAAAGCTATGAATTGCTTAAGATGGGGAATCAGTTCTCTCTCCTGAATGACTTGCTCAGAAATGCAGTGCTCGGGCTTCCCTGGTGGCGCAGTGGTTAAGAATCCACCTGCCAATGCAGGAGAGACAGGTTCAGGCCACATGCTGCGGGACAACGAAGCCCGTGCGCCACAGCTACTGAGCCTGCGCTCTAGAGCCCACAAGCCATAACTACTGAGCCTGCATGCCATAACTACTGAACCCTGTGCGCCTAGAGCACATGCTCCGCAACAAGAGAAGCCACTGCAATGAGAAGCCCGCGCACCACAACAAAGAGTAGCCCTGCTTGCCGCAACTAGAGAAAGCCCGCATGCAGCAACAAAGACCCCACGCAGCCAAAAATGAATAAATTAAAAAAAAAGTTTTTTTAAAAAAATGCAGTGCTCTTATTTTTAAAAGATGGTAAAGTTGACATATGAATCAGTGTCCTTAAGATGACTTGGGTGTCTCCTAACATTTTTTTATTATTTCTAGTTTATGCTTCATAGTAAAATAGAGATTAGCTGCTTTTTATTTGCTCTTCTAAGTTATTTTGCCAGAGTTGGGCTTTGGACTTCAGCGATCCTTCACTAAAATATTAAACCCTTAATCCTGTGGAGATAAGGTGAATTAATAGGTGTATGGGGAATGTTTTAACCATGCAGCTTCCCTAAATCTGTGTTTACTCTGCTGCCAGCTTCCCGGGGTCAATACTGAGGCAGGGCAAGCCCAGCTCAGTCGTGAGTCCTTACTTTCAGGGTGGGGTACATGTCCACGGGACACCCTACCTTAAGCACCTGCCTAAAGCAGGTACCATGCTGAGGCTTATACAGCATTTAATCACCCCAGTAACCCTGTTAAGGCTCAGAGAGGTTAAGTGCTTTCCCAAAGGTCACAAGGCTAACACATAGTGGAACTGGGGTTTGAATCTGTCTGACCCCAAGAGCTCTTTTTAGTAAGCACACTACCCAGTAGAGGGAGACCAACGTGGCTGATTCGGCCACCTACCCGAGGCCTGGCTCTGCCCATGTTTATGGGGAAAAATAATGGGGTGCCTCTGTCAGCCCAGGCACCTCATCTAGACGTTGGAGCATCAGTCCATTGTTCCCACTCAAGGTTCATAATATTTTCCCAGCATCAAAGTCATTTTGAAAGAAGCCTTATTTGCCAGTTAAGATTGGCCTACATAGGAGGTCTCAGAGAACACCCAGCCTTACCACCTTCTGACACTAGAGCCTGAGGACCCTGGCATACCAGCGTGGGTGATGCCAAGAACCCTTTCCTTTCTTTTCAAGGGAAGGTTCCATCTGTGTTTCAAAAAGAGCATAGGCTTGGAGTCACACCAGGGTGTGACTACTGTCTCACCACTGTGTTTCCTTGGATAAATGAGTTCACCTCTCCAGATTTGTCTTCTTTTCTATAAAGCAGGGACAGCACTACTTTTCACAGAATTACTGTCCGAATTTAAGGACACACGAGAGAAAGCAGCTACTACGTTGCAGGCGTTGAGTAAATGTTCATTATTTTGACAAGCACTACAAATTCACAATGTAGCATTTCTCCCATATATTCCCTCCCCAGTGCCTGGTCTATTTCCAATGAAGAGGAATAAAGTTGCAAAGCATGCTGCCTCTCAGAATTACTTTATTTCTAGAGGACGGAAACTCTGCCAAGGAGGAAAATGGGAGTTATTCCAGGCTTTTGGGCAGGTTTTATTTGTACGCACAAGCAAGCAAGTCAAATTCTTTGTTCTGAAGATGAATTTCATTCTAATGGTGCCAATGAATCTTTCAAAAATTTCATAATTGCCATTCCAACATGTTCCAAACTGAAAGATAACAAAAGAATTAGGTGGCCAGTTCAGATTGGACTTGGAGACGGATGCATCTGCATATGCATTTGAAAATGCTTCAGCTGCTCCCTGAGTTATCTCAGTCCACGGAGATGTGCAGCTGAGCTAGATCGTGGAGTCAGCAACAGCAGCCCCATCCTGGCCAGCCTGCTGGCAGTACTGAGGAAGGCTATCGCATGGGGTATAAATTGGGACATAAGAAGAAAAGACGATCCAGAGGTTACAGTGGGATAAGTTCATGAGAGCTAGAGTTTATGAGCATATGCAAACAAAGATCTAGTAAATGTTTTGGCACTTATTCAAACAGAGAAAAATGGTGGGAGAATTTAATTATTATATGGTGCCAGGCGGTAATTGCATCCTATGACCTCCAGGGCATATATGTTCTAGAGTTACCCAGATAAAGTATGATTGATGATGGAGGTGAAATGATCAACCTAAAAATACCTGTTTTTGCTGCCTATAATGACAGAATGATCTGCTCCACCTTCTTCTGGCTAACTCCTATTCATCCTTCAAAACCCAGCTCGCTGTCAACAACTGCAGGGAAATTTTCCTAACCATTCTTTGACTCCGCAGAATGTATTAGATATCCCTCCACTGTATCCCCATTTCACTCCATGAGACCTCTGTTATGGCCCTGATCTGTCTATCCAATGAGTAAGGATTCCTCATGTGACCTAAAGTCTTGAATCACTTCTCTCCAGCACATTTGGGAATAATGTCTATTTCCAAGTTTGTTCACATTCAGCTGCTTCTTTGTGGTCACTGTCTTCTACAGCCACTTTCTGCTTCACCCTTTGGACCTCTTGGATCTCTTTTCTCCCTCCATACCTTGCCATCACCAGCATGTTGGTCCCAACGTGTAAGATGTTCTTCTCTTTATTACCCCGTCCTTTTATATCTCCCAACACCATCAATATAAAGCTTTGATGTAGTAGATTTTACTAAACATTTGAGATAATGAGAACAAGACAAGAAATATTAAATAAAGCTGGATGTTAAATATCACTGTTTCCATCACCTAAGAGGAAAAGAAAAAGGTTGATTCCTTTGTAGAGATCCCCTTAAGACATACCCCAGGTTTTGCCTCACTTTTTCTGTTGTTTTTTTCCTTGTCAGAGAGAAAGCACTTCTTCAACCCTTTATGGTAAAATTCTCTTCCTGTTTGAAGTAAATCACCGTCCCCTGCTCACAGAAGTTGGCTTCCTCCAAGACTCTATCCTATAGATCTCTTCTGGCTTAGTTCAGGCTGCTACAATAAAATACTATACTAGGTGGCTTAAACGTCAAACATTTATTTCTCATCGTTCTGGAGGCTGAGAAGTCCAAGATCAAGGTGCCGGCAGATCCAGTGTCCGGTTAGAGCCCTCTTCCTGGTTTGCTGGCAGCCATCTTTTTGTTGTGTCTTCCTAAGGCAAAGAATGCAAACTCTGGTCTTTTTGCAAGGACACTAATCCCAACATAGGGGTTCCACCCTCATGACCTCATCTAAACTTAATTAGATCCCAAGCCCTCACCTCCTAATACCACTGGGGTTTAGGGCTTCAACATATAATTTTTTGAAGGCTGCAAAGTGCAGTCCATAACTTTCTCTTATGCAGGCCACCGTGAGGCAAAATGATTTGTAGCTGTTCATCTCCCAGATTTGGCCGTGTGAGAAAGGAAAGGTCTTGGAAAACCAGGTCTGCTTTGAGGTCACTATTAGTGTGAAATGAAGATGTGGGTTTGCTCTTCCCATGGCCTCCCAACCAGCTGAGGACAGCTCATGGACACAAATCCATATTTGGGTGCACACTCACACCTCCCCCAAGGACACATGTAAATGCTTGCAGGCAGTTCAAACTAATTCCAGGTTTAGGATGAGAACAGTTTTCCTGAAGGCAATATAATTTGTAATCCTTTCCCTTACCCACAATGCAGGCAGCTCTCTCCCTTTTTCTGCCCATCTTCTTGCTTTCAGGTTCATGTACAGGAAACCTTCTGTGCATAAGAAGTGGAAATCCATTACAGGGTCTTTCTGAACAGCAGAGACATCTGCTTCTTTTTCAGCCTCTGGCTACAAAATAAACTCTCTACCTCTGTGTCACTCCTTTGCCTCTGTTAATCCATTATTGACTGTTGCCTGAAGAATGAGACTTCCTTAGAATCAAAGTATTTATTCTCTTTCCACAACTCTCCCTGCCCCTTAACTTCTCCTTTCTCCACCCCAGCATCTTTTTCTGCCAGTGAGCTACTGGAGTCCTTGCTCTTCTGAGCCCAGATTTTATGGGTCCCGGGTCTCACCAGGTAAGTCACCAGGTGGGTGAGGCCATTGATTGCAGGGACACTTTTGCCCCTGGAGATGTGGTTGCATTGAGAAACAGTGACTTTGGTTCCAAGTAGGCTCTAAGTATTTCTGATCCTTTAGGCAAAAAAGATTTATATTTGAGTGATTAATGCTGGGAAGTTTCAGGCATGTATTGTGTGACCAGGTAATTGAAAAATGACTTCCTGTTCTCAGCTGGCTGCTGCTAACCACAGACAAATGACGATGCATTTGACAAACTTCTTGCAAGTTGTGTGTCTCAGCTCAGCTCTAAATATTTAAAGCAGTCTATTCTCTATTCAGCATGCCCTGAAGTGAGTTTCTGAATGCAGCATATTTTGTTCCCTGTTAAAACTACCCAAGCTTTTTAAAGTGTTGAATAAAAGAATAGACAGTAGTAAGTCTGGGCTGTATCTGGCTGTTGGAACAAGTAGGCTTAGTTAGCTGTTAATCCTCTGAGGAGTAGCCAGTAGGAACATTGCTCATTTCTCCCAGGAATTCTTTTATAAAGTTTGAGCAAGGCTGCAAAGTCTCCTCTTCCTGTTATTCATAGGAAAACTTACATTTGCAAAGGTGCTTGGTGTCATTGTGACAGAGGCCAAAAGGTTGCTTAAAAGGACGACAGTGGATAAATGTCAGAAGCCCAGTTTCCTGATCGGTGGTCCTACTCTCTTTACAGGAAGAGCGTCCACTGAAAGTCCTCTGCTGTTGCTGATGTCATATGGTTGGAACTTAATGAATGCTTTTCTAGTGTGTGATCAAGGCTAGGTGAATGGCACCTAGGAAACTACATTATAAAGTTCTCTGAGTCCACAGAGCTTACAGTCTGCCATAAGAAGACCTAGGTTGCTATCCCAATGCTGTCACTTTTCTAGTCCAATGACCTTAACTCAGGACCTCAATTCTTTTATCTGCAAATGGCAATGATCCTAGTTACCATTTGTGAATAGTAAGTAAAATGATGCATGACAAAAATTGATATAAATATATTTTTATTTAGTCTTAATAATGTAAGTGATAAATGAAGAGAATTTTTTGCTCTGTTATTAAGACAATCTGATATTTTTATGTTTATGTTTTATGTTTATATTTTTATGTTTAAGAGATAAGGAATTATTTGATATTTGAGGAACACTAACAGAAATAAAGTGACTATATTCTGGGTATGTAACATGAACACACAGTGTTTCTAGCTGGCGGGGGTGGGAAGGAGGGGAAGAGCTTTGATTAAAAGATAAAGAAGTACAAGTCTTTAAAACATTTTTTTATTATTTAAAAATTTTGTATTGGAGTATAGTTTTTTTTCCACATCTTTATTGGAGTATAATTGCTTTACAATGGTGTGTTAGTTTCTGCTTTATAACAAAGTGAATCAGCTATACATATACATATATCCCCATATCCCCTCCCTCTTGTGTCTCCCTCCCACCCTCCCTATCCCACCCCTCTAGGTGGTCACAAAGCACCGAGCTGATCTCCCTGTGCTATGCGGCTGCTTCCCACTAGCTATCTATTTTATGTTTGGTAGTGTATATATGTCCATTCCCCTCTCTCACTTTGTCACAGCTTGCCCTTCCCCCCCCATATCCTCAAGTCCATTCTCTAGTAGGTCTGTGTCTTTATTCCTGTCTTACCCCTAGGTTCTTCATGACATTTTTTTTTCTTAAATTACATATATATGTGTTAACATGCGGTATTTGTCTTTCTCTTTCTGACTTACTTCACTCTGTATGACAGACTCTAGGTCTATCCACCTCATTACAAATAGCTCAATTTCGTTTCTTTTTATGGCTGAGTAATATTCCATTGTATATATGTGCCACATCTTCTTTATCCATTCATCCGATGATGGACACTTAGGTTGTTTCCATCTCTGTGCTATTGTAACTAGAGCTGCAATGAACATTTTGGTACATGACTCTTTTTGAGTTATGGTTTTCTCAGGGTATATGCCCAGTAGTGAGATTTGAGTATAGTTGATTTACAATGTTGTGTTATTTTCTGCTGTACAGCGAAGTGAATCAGTTATACATATACATATCTCCACAATTTTTTAGATTCTTTTTCCATATAGGTCGTTACAGAGTACTGGGTAGAGTTCCCAGTAGGTCCTTATTAGTTATCTATTTTACTTACATACAGTAGCGTGGCTACAAGTCTTAAGCAGTTTAAGTTACATTGATATCTTCGATATCTTCTCTTCAGAATTCCTACAGTACTTGCTTTTTCTGCTATTCAGTGAACACTTAGGCAAGTCAGGACATGTGATTGAAGGCAGTGAGAGAGTTCACACTTTTCCCCTGCCAAAGAGAATTTGTAATTGGCAGCCACATGCACCATGTATCTCCTAGTCCATTCCTGAAAAGTTATTCTTCACACTAAACATTTATTGTAGAAAACAGAGAGAAGGCAGGAAGAGGAGAAAGAGAGCAAAAGGGGATGGAGAGGAAGATTTTTCTAGGGGTATTTACACATGAGAAGTTCTTGAGACAGGTGACTATAAAAATGTTGTGGAGAAGAGAAAGAAGTATGCTAGTTATAAGACAAGTAAAGAGTGGAATTACTTTAAGAATCCTTTTTGCAGGTTGACCTCCACATGGCACTCCTTACAGACTGGTCCCTGTGGTTCACAGCTCTAATAGGGTTACAGATGAAAAGCACTGTGAGATATTTCATGTGAAGATTTTTCTCCATCCAACCAAATAGTCTCATCTTTTTTTATCACCTCCCAATCGACTCTCGCCTAGTTTATCCTCCACTACCATCCACCAGAATAATTTCTGTGAAACACAAATGTGATTATATCAATCCTTTGTTTCAAACCCTCCCTAACGAGATGGACAAGATGTCCCCTGTTAGTCAAGGCACATCCATCCATCCATGAGGTTTTTGCCCACGTGACTGCTCTGGATGGTGTTTCCAACTTCCTCACGTAGGTGGTCTTCTGTAACCCACTAAACAACACAGATTCTCCCTCAAGGGGTTAAGAGGGAGATTTCTCAGCAGGAGATGAGAGCAGGGATGCCCTCTTGGATGACCTGATAATCTCTGCCCAAGCCCACAAGTGATGCCAGCCAAAACAGCAAAGGCAGCAGCCACATTCCTTGTGAAATCCAGCCATCAACTGGAAGCACCAGTGACCTAGCGCGGAGCAGGGGTGCGGTGGGAGTGTCTGCCCTGATCCAGAGCCCTGTTTCATCACCGCCATTGTTTGAAATTTCCAGGATAGGATAGTACTTGGTTTTATTATTGTTTTGAAATTCTCTACACCAGAGCACCCACCGATTGCTTTTGCAGACTGCTCCCCCAAGGCAAACCACCCCCTCTCCCCACTTCCTCTCCACCACAGGACAGCACCACCCCCTCCCTTTTCTTTTTCTAGAGATCGAAGAGCATCACAGGCTTGAGTTGACTGATGCGGAAGTGCCTGGTGACCATTGGAATGGCAGCCCCTCAGGACTGCAGAAATCACAATTTGAAGGTCAGACACTATAGGTTCATGCAGAGTAAGACCAGTGGAGCAATTCCACCTCTTGGACTTTGGAGATGGGGTGGTGGCTCCAGAAAGACGAGACATCACGGCAGAAAAAGAAGCACTGAGGCTGTTTGCACAGGTGCAGTTTGGACATTAGCTTTGGCTGGCGTATCTGCATTCATTTTCTGAGCTGGAGACTGTTTTCTAAGTACTTACAGCCAGTAAATACTATTCCTTTCAAGGGGACTGTGTTGAATTGTTTTGCTCCTGAATTTGTTATACGTTAAAGGTGCTTTATAAATTGGGTTTTTTTCAAGTGTCGCTGTTTTAGTTACTCTAAACCCGGACGAATTTTGATTTAAATTAAAAACTCTCAGCTTGCTTAAAAGGGGCAGATATTTGCTATTGTGACTTGTTGCCAGCAAAGCCTTAAAGAATAAGCGCTGAATCTTATGGCACAGAGAGGAGGGAACGGGTCAAATACTAAAACTAATGTTATCAGCAGTCGGACAGAAATGAGAAAGGGAGGGTCTGGCTTGGAGGGGAGGCCGGAGCTTTTGATAGAGATCCTTCCTGGGCCACATAACGGGCATAGCTTTCTATCACCTGCAAGATAAGCCCGTGCTCCTAAATGTGGCAGATACAGGCTTGGAACCCTGCCTAACTCTTCCACGCCGTCTTTCTATGTTGTCCGTTGCATGTATTCTATCTCTGTGCTCCAGGCACCCAAAGCAGCTAGTCCCTGACTGTGACATACTCTTTCATGCCTCTGTGCCTTTATAGGTACTGTTTCTCCTCCCTGGAAAGCCCAGTTTTCTTCTTTCTCCATCTTCCTATATTCATCTTCAAGAATTAGCAAATTATCTCCCCTAGACAGCTCTCTGATTCCATTCCCAGTCACATCCCAAGCAGAAGTAATTGTTTCCTCATCTGTGATGTTGTTCTGGCATGGGAATGCCAAGTTTGGCTCATGCCTCCACCACTTAATGCTGTGTGACCTTGGACAAGTAACTTAATCTCTCTGTGCGTCAAATTCCTCAACTGTATCATGGGGATAATAACAATAATAATACTATGCCTTATAAAATTAAAATGAGGATAAAGCTCTTAGGAAGTTTCCTAGAATCACATCATAACTTAACCTCTTAATTATCTTTATTGTAATTTATTACTACCATTATCATCATGTATATACCTCCTTTGTGCTTTTATTCACACCAAGTTTATTCACATGATTATTATTGTTGATGTCAGTCTGCCTCAGTCTCATCTATCCTTACTCCTCAGGGTTTAACACGATACTTGGCATTAACACGTGTCCAGGAAATAGGTTTGAATTTTACAGTACTTATTGGCATTTATGTCTTCTTCTCCTTATCAGATTATAAGCTCCTTAAAGTGTCTTTTCTGCTTTATCGCAATCTTCAGGGATGCTAGCCCAGTCCCCTACACATAATCAGCACTCAAAATCTACTGAAGAAACCAGTGAATTAATGAAGAGTGTGTACAAATGACTATTTAGATATTGGCTTCTAGCTAGCAGGCAGACCAGTGGTGTCATAGGACACTGACTCCCAGCTTGTCATGTGGGATCAGCTAGAGAACTGAAAGCAAACAGTTTGGTCCACTTGGTTTTTTGTTTCATAAACTTCTGTTGAATTTAAAAGGCAGTCAGAAAAAAAAAAAAAAAAAAAAGGCAGTCAGGATGTAGTTAAAGATGAGGGTCTATCTTCTGAACCCGAAACCAGTGTATGGAAGTGGCATGGGGTAGATTAGAGATTTGTAGATGGACTAACTTAAATCAAATATCCTTTGTAAATCTGACAGAAAGCTTCTCTACCCCATAGTTTTAAAAGTCTGCATTTCCACAAAATTGGATCTTATAATCAACCTTTCTGTGTTTCTTCAAACTATCTAATGGAGGTGTTTTGATTGGATGTTCCATTATGTTACATTGTCAGGTTACAAATAAAGTCATAATTTTCTTCAACTAGGGACCAGACTGAGTGGAACACTTGCAACCAGATTCTAAGAACAGGACATCAGTATTTCCATGGAAATGTTTAAAATGGGTTGTTTCTTAGCCCAAGAATGTGATGTGTTTTTGATCCATCTCACAGCATCTTCTATTAATAACTTTCTGAACTTTGGATTGATTATTTAATAGTTCTTACTATTAAATACTATTCCTGTAAAGGGACACTTGTTAGGCTGTTTGAGGTCTGAATTTATGTCTTGTTTAAAGAATGCCATTTAAGGTTAAGATTAAGAGTTTTCGGGGGAATGGTTTAAGTTAAAAAATGAGAAAGTTACTTGAGTCTAAACGTAGCCTTTTAAGATTTTCCCAGGGAACTGAAACACATAGGAAAAAATGTGGAGCCATTATAAATGGAATGTAAGACTCTTTACTTTTCTTCTTTAAGCCTCTGGAAATGAAAAATGTAAATAGAAAGATAAATGAGGGAAGGATTTTGAAAGTTCTTCATCAAGCAGTCGAGTTGTTGCCTGAAATGGCAAGGGAAGTAGAGCGGATGCCTCTTGAAGAAGCCTCAGCCGGGCCCATCTGCCCAAGAACCCTGAGCACGACTTCCAGAACCCATCCCTAAGATAGTTCATTTGCCATCTCTGCTTTTGTGCCTGCCACTGCCTCTAGTTGCTTCCATTCTTCCAAGCTGTCGGCAGCACGCCTCTACTAGTTCAATCTATCGATCTCCATCTTCCATCCTATTGCTGGTATATTACGGAATAAAGACTTGCCTAGAAATAGAAGAAAGTCACACACCCTGCAGCCCTCACCCCAAATTTTGCTTTTAAAAACTCTTCCTCAAAAACCTTCTGGGAGTTTGGGGGCTTTGAGCATGAGTCACTTTCTCCTTGCTTGGCCCTGTAATAAACCATTCTCTGCTCAAAAAAAAAAAAGACTTGCCTAAAAGTGAGAACACAGTCATTTACTTACTAAGAAACTTTTTTTTTTTTTTTGAGAACCCACAATGTTATGCCTAGCACTGTGATAAATGCTGGAAGTTCAAGGATGGTGTGGCTTGGGTGCCCATAGACCAGTTCCCTTTTCTTCCTGGGCCCACAGGTATTTTTCAGTTCACTTGCAGTCATGTGAGACCACGTGACTAGATTCTGTTTAATGGATTTCAGCAAAAGTAATGGAAGCAACTTCCAGGCCTGGCTCCTAAAATATCTTGCGTGATATTATTCTCTCTCCCTCTTATATCATCTGTAGCTGAATGCAGAAGATCCAGGAAAGGACCCCAAGGCCCACGGAGTCAGCTCCATTGCTAGACCACAAAGTCTGGGTACCTGAATCACCACATGGAGGACAGCAACCTGGGATAACTGTCTGCCTAGAAATATCCTGCATCGGACTTTGCATGATCAAGAAATGAACATTAATGTTGTTAAGCTACTGAGATTTCAGTGTTCAGTTAATGGAGTAATACAATATAATTATATAGTAGTATAATACAATAATATATTATACTCTCTGACTAATAGAGATGAGTAAGATACAGATCTTGTCTTCAAGGAGTTAACATTTTGGTTGGGAGAAGCATATAAATTATTCTAAAACAATGTGATCAGTGTAGCAAATGAGATGCATAACATACAATGGAAGTAGCACGAGGAGAAAGATGGGGATAATGATGGTGATAGAAAGACTTTCTGAAGGAAACCCATCATTGTGTATTTCTTGCAAGTGTAGGCATGGTTGGGGAGGGTGGCTGTAGGCTGAGAGAAGGGGAGAATGAGAGGCAGGTCAGTGTTGCAGGAGCAGAAAAGATGAGCCTGAGTGTAGTGACACACGGGGCTGGAGAGAGAAGCAGATGTCAGAACTTAGAGGGTCTTACCTGTCACACTGGTCACCTGGGCTTTCTGAGATCAGTACTATTCAACGTGCTGATCTGCGATGTTGTAAGAAGCCCGTGGCAGCATGTGTATCAGCACTCTGCTTCTTTCATGGAAAATGTCTGGCTATGAAAAAAAAAAAGTCAGCTGAACTAAGTAGCAAGATCAGTGATGCGACTGATATTCATTTTGGCACAAGCTTCTTATTTCGTCATGTCCAGAAAACTGTTCCCGTGTCTGAGGACCACACTTGGAGTGGCCCCATATTAGGCAAATTATTCTGTTTGCTGTGGACAACTGATGTGAAGGGTGTATACTCATGGCAGGGTGACCACTTAGGGGGAATGGGGGAATAATTCCAGAGGAAATTGACAAAGACCTAAATTAGAGCAGTGGAGGTATTGATGGACAAAAGAGAATGGATTTCAGAAATATTTAGTGCAAGATCAGGGTGTGGTATGACTGTAAAAGAATTTTTAAACAATGAGTCAAGTTTTTTTTTTTTTTTACATCTTTATTGGAGTATAATTGCTTTACAATGGTGTGTGAGTTTCTGCTGTATAACAAAGTGAATCAGCTATATGTATACATATATCCCCATATCTCCTCCCTCTTGCGTCTCCCTCTCACCCTCCCTATCCCACCTCTCTAGGTGGTCACAAAGCACCAAGCTGATCTCCCTGTGCTATGCGGCTGCTTCCTACTAGCTATCTGTTTTACATTTGGTAGTATATATATGTCCACGCCACTCTCACTTCGTCCCAGCTTACCCTTACCCCTCCCTGTGTCCTCAAGTCCATTCTCTACGTCTGCGTCTTCATTCCTGTCCTGCCCCTAGGTTCACCAGAACCTTTTTTTTTCTTTTTTTAGATTCCATATACATGTGTTAGCATATGGTATTTGTTTTTCTCTTTCTCACTTACTTCACACCGTATGACCAACTCTAAGTCCAAATACAAATAAAAAACTAAAATTAAAACTAAAATTTTTTACAAATAAAAAACTAAAAATAGAACTACCATACGACCCAGCAATCCCACCACTGGGCATATACCCTGAGAAAACCATAATTCAAAAAGAGTCATGTACCACAATTTTCATTGCAGCACTATTTACAATGGCCAGGACATGGAAGCAACCTAATGTCCATTGACAGAGGATAAAGAAGATGTGGCACATATATACAATGGAATATTACTCAGCCATAAAAAGTCCTAAGTTTTTTGATCAAGTGTCTGGGTGGATAGTAGAGTCATCAGCTGAAGAAGAGTCCATACATGGACTTAGTGGGGTCCATTAACATCCAGTGCTGTGGAAAGTGAAGTGGATAGGAAACACCCTGGTAGATACGTTGAAAGACCAGTTGGAGATGATTGTCTAGAGCTTGGGGGAAGAGCTCTGGGGTGAAGGTTCAAATTTGGAAGTCATTATCATAGGAGGTATGGAAAATGGGAGTGTAACTCTACAGAGTGAGAAAGTCAGTAGCCCAGGATGAAACCCTGGGGAACACTTAAATTAAGGAGACAAAGATCTCCTGAGACAGACCGGACCTTCCGGAGGAGTGAGAGGTGCTGGGAGCCCAGAGGACAAAGTGTTTTTCGATGTTCTGAGCCAACAAGAGCAGCAGGGAGGACCAGTAAAATATCGATGCAAATGTCTCCACTGGAACTGAATCAGGATGTCTTTGGTGAAATCTGGGCTACAGCAGTGCCCACCAGTAGCAGACACAGTAGCAGAATTATAAGGGATTCTAAAACCATCAAGAGATCTAGGCAAGTTCCTTTTCCTCTCAAGTCCTGTTTCCACCTCTGTAAGAGGAGAAGTCAGACTAAGTGAGATGCTTTCAGTTCTAACATTCTTAATAATAGATACCATTTGGAACACCAAATATACAGTAGTCACATAATTTTGATAAAATTGTGCAAGATGCCGGCATGCCACTTCTCCTGAGGCTCAGAGAGCTTAAGGATCCCACTGAGGTTCATACGCTCAATGCATTTCTGAACTGAGAATTAAGAATTATGTTTGTCTGACAACAAAACCTGTGTTCTTTTCGCTATCCTGCACTGTACCATGATTGTGAGGAGAGATAAGGCACCAGGCCGAATGTGAATTGAATTTGGTAGTAGATCATGTCTTAGAGCCATCCTTGCTAGATTTTCACAGACAGTATTCTTTAATAAAAGGCAGAATGTTCCTTTTGAGGAACATAAACGAAATTCACTGCAAGGGCTTTGCATTAAGCTGATGTTAGGTATATAAAAAAGACCAGGTTGATCAGCAAGTGACAGGGAAATTGGGGAACTTTTATATAGACAGAAAAAAAATCAATACTAGCATAATAGTTTACAGACGCAATGCATTTTTCAGTTAAAAATCTCTGAAGACAAGCTTAGTAGTTGATCGGTATAGAAACCCTTGAGGGCATGATTCTCATTCAGTGCAGGTAGGTATTATCTGAAGCCAATTATCTGATATAAGAGAATAGCTCATGCCTTCTCAAGGTGTCTTTCTTTGAGTATGTTTTAGGAATGATTTCTTCTAAAGTTAGCTAGTATACCAAGGGGAATTTCTATATCTATCCAAAGAGAAAAAGGAGGAGAATATTTTGAATATGACACATTTAAAGAATCAATGGTGTCATCGGGCTTTAGAAAACTGGGCAAAGAGGCATGCCAAGGTTTTCAGAAGCTTTCTGATTTAGCTATTCAGAATTTTCTATATACTCTTTCTGGTGCAAACACTCTCTGTCCAGAAGGCTTGCAATTTCTTCTTATGCCCTCAAGTAGTCCTTCAGAGATAGTCTATGTAATAAAGTGTTTTAGATATTATTAAGTCTGAATATTCCATTTTAAAGTCAAAGAAATGGAACACAGATAGGGGAGGGGTCTTGCCCAAGGTCACAGTTAGAGTAAAGCTGTGAATAAAGCACCAGGCATCCTAGCCTTTGGTGCAGCACAATTTCTGCCACACTGAGTCTGGGATGTAAGCTCAGTGCTAAACAGGGCTCTAGCTTAGCTGTTGTTACATCCACCATAGGACCTCGAAAGGTCCTAACAGAGTGTTGGCTGTGTAACTATGGTAAAGAACAAAGTGCTTATGTTTTAACTTCCTAGCAACACAGAAAAGATTCTTTTGTGGGTTTCCCCATCTGTTGTGTTCTAATTCCACCAGGCTACCTGTCCTATAGCCTACTTAGCCCCATCCCCAGCTCATACTTGTCTGAGGATCTGGGAGTAGCCAAGCCCCAAGGCGGCAGTAAGGCGGAGAGACTGGCGGCTCTGTCCTCAGGCAAGCTGGCTTGAGTCCAGCTCTGACCTGGCTGGGTTCTTACTCTACCTTGATTCAGTCATTGGAGTTATTTGTAACCACCCAAGGTCTCAGTCTCTGCCTTGATTTCTTGCTCATTATCTCTTAGACGAATCTAGGCTTTAGTGCAGTAACAAACAAGCCCCCAGATCTCAGTGGTTCAATACATAAAGGTTCATTTCTCACTCATGAGTCTGGTAGCTCTCTGGGACAATTCCTTTTTAAACCATAACTTAAGGACTTCAGTGTTTTGTATCTGGCAGCTGTACCGTGTGGAAAACATGGCATCCAGGTCAGCTGGTGGAGGACGAGTGAGCTGGAAGGCTGTGTACTCTCTCTTCAATGCTTTAGCTTGGAAATGACACACATCACTTCTGCTCAATGCTGATGGGTCAGAACTAGTTACCTGGCCTTCTCCAACTGCAGGGGCTTTGGAAATTTAGGAGAGCACATAGGCTTTGGTAAGTAACAAAGATCTCTGTCAGAATCAGGCAAATGAGAGATCACTGAGGTTTTCATCTTTCTTTTTCTTTCCTTCCTTAAAAAAAAAAACCCCAAAAAACCAAACTTGCGATAAGCGGACTTTGCACAATGGAATGTTCTTCGTGGCTTAGCAAGACATAAACAGCGCTATTGGTAGGTCTAGGAAACATATACAGTGGGGCCGTAGGCTCTTGAGAACTTTGCCAGCCCCAGCGACTGTTCTGAGTTTAGGTCACATGAGTTGTCTCACTGAGTAATAAAATGTGGGGTGGACTGGGCTGGGCGGAACCCCAGTTGGCTGATTGTTCAGTTCAGACAGAACTAAAGGAAAACAGTTGCCCAGCGGCCTTTCAGTTCTGCTCCTTTCCTGTTATTTCTTCAGCCATTTAGAGTCTAAGGTCTGGATAGAGCTGGGCCAAAGTTTGGCAGGATTCGAGACAGATAAATCATTTGCAGACCAGCAAGGGCCTCACAGCTTTACTAGGAAAGGGAGAATGGAAGCTTGGATTGGGGTGTATCTATGTGTCCTTTTAGTGCCCGAGAGTGCTTTCATTTTAACCCGCACTGAGGCCAAGCACAATCGTCGAATCACACATTCTTTTTTTTTTAACATCTTTATTGGCGTATAAGTGCTTTACAATCGTGTCTTACTTTCTGCTTTACAAAAAAGTGAATCAGCTATACATATAGATATATCCCTTTATCCCCTCCCTCTTGTGTCTCCCTCCCACCCTCCCTATCTCACCCCTCTAGGTGGTCACAAAGCACCGAGCTGATCTCCCTGTGCTATGCGGCTGCTTCCCACTAGCTATCCATTTTACATTTGGTAGTGTACATATGTCAACGCCACTCTCTCACTTCGTCCCAGCTTACCCATCCCCCTCCCCAAGTTCTCAAGTCCATTCTCTACATCTACATCTTTATTCCTGTCCTGCCCCTAAGTTCTTCAGAATCTTTCTTTTTTTTAGATTCCATATATATGTGTTAGCATGTGGTATTTGTTTTTCTCTTTCTGACTTACTTCACTCTGTATGACAGTCTCTAGGTCCATCCATCTCACTACAAATAACTCAGTTTCGTTTCTTTTTATGGATGAGTAATATTCCATTGTATATATGTGCCACATCTTCTTTATCCATTCATCTATCGATGGACACTTAGGTTGCTTCCATGTCCCAGCTATTGTAAATAGAGCTGCAATGAACATTGTGGTACATGACTCTTTTTGAACTATGGTTTTCTCAGGGTATATGCCCAGTAGTGGGATTGCTGGGTCCTATGGTAGTTCTGTTTTTAGTTTTTCAAGGCACCTCCATACTGTTCTCCATAGAGGCTGTATCAATTTACATTCCCACCAGCAGTGCAAGAGGGTTCCCTTTTCTCCACATCCTCTCCAGCATTTATTGTTTGTAGATTTTTTGATGATGGCCATTCTGACCACTGTGAGGTGATACCTCATTGTAGCTTTGATTTGCATTTCTCTAATGATTAGTGATGTTGAGCATCCTTTCATGTGTTTGTTGGCAATCTGTATATCTTCTTTGGAGAAATGCAAATTTAGGTTTTCTGCCCATTTTTGGATTGGGTTGTTTGGTTTTTTTGATATTGAGCTGCACGAGCTGCTTGTAAATTTTGGAGATTAATCCTTTGTCAGTTGCTTCGTTTGCAAATATTTTTCTCCCATTCTGAGGGTTGTCTTTTCATCTTGTTTATGGTTTCCTTTGCTGTGCAAAAGCTTTTAAGTTTCATTAAGTCCCATTTGTTTATATTTGTTTATATTTCCATTTCTCTAGGAGGTGAGTCAAAAAGGATCTTGCTGTGATTTATGTCATAGAGTGTTCTGCCTATGTTTTCCTCTAAAGGTTTTATAGTGTCTGGCCTTACATTTAGGTCTTTAATCCGTTTTGAGTTTATTTTTTAGAATCACACATTCTTTATCTTCAGTGAGTAAATGCTCTCCTAGTCATTTGGTGGGAAGAACCTAAGGATTCCCAGCAGACAAAGCACATATAAACTGGAAGCGATATGGGACACTGTGATGGGATTTGCATGGCATGATGCTCTGCCTTAATGTTTCCTACCAGTTTCTGCTCTTGTTAGGATCATCTATTGAAAGAGGGCTTTGATTTTTATTTTTTTTTAAGTTTTAAAATTTATTTTATTTATTTATTTTTGGCTGCGTTGGGTCCCTGTTGCAGTGCACGGGCTTCTCACTGAGATTGCCTCTCCCCCTGCGGAGCACAGGCTCTAGGCACGCGGGCTTCAGTAGTCGTGGCGCATGGGCCCAGCTGCCCCGCAGCATGTGGGATCCTCCTGGACCAGGGCTCGAACCCGTGTCCCCTGCATCGGCAGGCGGATTCCCAATCACTGAGCCACCAGGGAAGCCCTGATTTTTACTTTTAATTAAAGTTGGAGACTTTAAGTTACACCTGAGAAAAGAAAGGGGAGAAAACTAATTGTAAGTCATTCTCTCTCCTCTAACGCTTCTCAGCCCCACATCTCATGTTATCAAATCCTCAGGATTATGCTTTCTGATGATTCTACAATCTGCTTCATACTTGACAGCTGATTGCCTATGCCTTACGTTAAGGCTCCATTATGTCCCGTCTAGAATAGCATCCTAACTGGTCTTGCTAGTAAAAGTAAGACAGAGTAGTATGTCAAAACTCAAACATAACCATATCACAAGACGTGTAAAATATTTCAATGGTTTTTGATCGTCTATGGAATGAATTTCCATTCCCCCTCTTTCAGTGCATAAGGCTTGTCACGATGTGGCTGCTGGTTTTCCTGTTGTCTCTCACCTCTCCACACTGCCAACCTGCGGGGAATAACTGGTAGGTACCAGATTGTCTTATACCCGTTTGTGCCTTTGCTCCTTCCTATATGTTGCTACCCAGAATGCTGCTCTCTTCTTCATCTAGCAAACTCTTGAATCTTTCAGGATTCAGCCCAGACAGCATCTCCCTTAGGGAAAATTTCTAGATCCCCTCAGTTGGGTTAGACACCCTCTATCTGGGTTCTGGCAGCATTTATCACACTGAATTATAATATTTAATGTGCTCAGAATGTCCACATAGATTCTCAACCCCTTGAAGGCAGAAACCATACCTTATTTAACGTTGTCTCTATATGTTTTCTTACTCTCCATTATGTTCTATTGATCTTTATGTCTATATTTATGCCATATCACACTACCTTAATAACTGTAGCTTATAATAAGTCTTGAAATCAGGTAGTGTAAGAGCTACAACTTTATTCTTCTTTTCAAAGTTGATATGGCCATGTATACCCTTTATATTACTCTATAAATTTAGAATCAGCTTTTCAATTGCAACAAACAAGACTTTCTTGGTATTTTGATTGGGATTGTATTTAATCTACAGGTCAATATGAGGAGTACTGACATCTTAACGACAGTATTGAATCTTCTGACCCAGAAATGTGTTATATCTCTCCATTTATTTAGGCTAGTTTTCATTCTTTCAGTAATATTTTGTAGTTAACAGTGCACAGGTCTTACACATCTTTTGTTACTTAAAAAAAAAGCTGACAGGCAAAAACTCAAATTTAGGAAATGTAAATTGGGAGGGGATTCTTTGCTTTCCAGATGGAGTCAACAGAAGTCTTCTTAAATACCCGCAAACCCTGCATTGGAAAAAATACATCACAGCGTAGGTACTCAAAAACACTGCTGATAACTGAATGTCTGTTGGATTTAGAGAATTTGCATTCATAAGCAAACCCAAAGTCTACAGGGAGCAAAGGATGCCAGTATCCCATTTACCTTACTCCTCAGTGGTGCTTGCTTGGGTTACTTGCAGGTAAAAAACTTGCATTCCTTAAACCCAGGAGTCTGTGTCAGGCAGACTCAGCATCCGGGAGAGCAAGGATATATTTGGTCACAGTGATAAGGGCCTGGGTTTTCCTGGGCCTGTGAGTTCCCATCAGCCTGATGGTTCTTAGAAAAGATGCATCCCTCCCACACACAGCCAGACTGTGTGCATGTGGGATGAGGGCTGGCTCCACAAGTCAGGCATAATTTATGGGCAACTACAGGAAGCAGAAAGTCTTAAGGCTAGACTGAAAGTGCAGATGGGGAAGTATCCTCCTCAGGGCTATGCCAACACCTGCCAGACTGTGGGAAGTTCACAGTCATGTTCCTGTTCATCTTGCATCTGCTCAGAATTGAACCTTGCTAAAGTTCAGTTTTGCCTGATGCCCATTCCAGCTCTAAAGCCTCTCATGGCTCCCTCTTACCCACTGAACAGTTCAAATTTCTTTTTATGACATTTAAATCGCTTTATAATCAGCCTCCAAATACCTAGAAGGCCTTATATCCTATGTATTCCATACATTTTTCCTGATCTCTAGTTGTAATATGAAATTCTCTACAAATAGCAAAATTGTGTCTTACTTTTGCTACTGTAGTTTCACTGTACAGTAGGACCTCACTCTCCTAGTTGATATATTATTTTACTTTCTGAGAGATTTCTGCAATTTCACCTCCCAATCATTTTCTTGAAATTTTCATTTCTACTGTTCACCCAATCCATTCAGCCCAGGTGGCTGGAATAATGTTCCCAAAATTACAGCTTTGCTCATAAGCCTGAAGAAAAAGTTCAGTGCTTTTCTAAAACCAACAGATAAGGCAGAACTTATTGGCTTGGCATCAAGACTCTTGGAAATCTAAACAAAACCTCCCAAACTCCCTTCCCAAACCCCCAAACAACCGAAGAAACAAAAAGATTCTTTAAAATCCACTCTCCCCTGCCTTAACTTACCTTAGTTACTGGGTTTCTTCCCCTTCAGTCTTTCTCTTGTACTTATGCATTTCTTGTTCTCATCTGTACGTCAGATTTTGTTGCTGATTGTGTGGGTGTGTGACTGTGTCTATATCCCTACTAGACTGTGAGTTCCCTACGGCCAGTACCTCTTTGGCTCATCCTATAGCCTCTTTAGGACCAAATACCACTTCTTCCAACAGTAGATGCCCAATTAATATTTGCTGGTGATGAAGAAGAAAGAAATGGAGCAGAGCAGAGGATGCTCCGTGTGGGTGTTGCATCAGAGAAATACATAGACCTACCAGAAGCTTACAACCTGGCTGGTGACGATAAGAATAAATGAGTGCTCTTTCACTTCCATTTAACAGATATATGTGGATCACCTCAAGGTTAGATATTAAAATATACTATTAAATACTAATCCCAGAGGAAGAAATGCAAATTCGTGCTCAACTAATGTCTGCTGGTAGGATATGAAACTTGGACCACCTTTCCATGATTTAATGAGCTCTAAAAGAGGACATCACATTCTTCCACCTGCTGCCCCAGCCTTGTTGTCACAACCATGAAACGGCCGGACTTCATCAGCAGTTAAAATGAAGACTTGCATGTGCCCAGTCAGCAGAGGAAAGATCACTGAAGGTCAGGAATAGAATAAAAGGGAAAAGCATCACTTTATGCCCATTGAAGAAATTTTCAACCAACTGGCATCCCTGAGTGAGACTTTCCGTGTTCAGAGGGCTTTCACTGCCTTTATACACACCTGCTTTATGCTGTATGCCATGCAGAAGCCATGGGCACACAGATGAAACAGACACAAGGAGCTACAGGACACGTGGACAGCCATTTAAAAAGGTCCCTCACATTTATGTACAACTTTACAATTTTCCTTTAAATAAATTTGTGTCTATTGTTATAAAGTTATATCACAAAATGTTAATTAAAAGAAATAAAGGGGGGAAAGTGGCGGGGGGCTGGGGGTGGTGGTAGGATGAATTGGGAGATTGGGATTGACATGTATACACTGATGTGTATAAAATAGATAACTAATAAGAACCTGCTGTATAAAAAAAAAAATTCAAAAAAAAAAGAAAGAAAAACATACCCGTATTCCTACACACAAAGATAATTGTTCAAATTGTGCTAAATTTTTCATCCTTTTATCTATGCCTGAGTACTTTTCAGTAGTTGAGAACATACCCTATGTTCTCTTCGTCCATTTACTTTGTAACACAAGCATTTCACCATGTTAATACATAGCTGCTTTATAGTTTTCATTCAATCTTTAAAAATTAACGTATATCTTACACACAGTTATATCCACTCTTCTGTGAGTTTGATGAATGTGTACATTTGTGTAGCCACCAACACGATAAGATATAGAACAGTTTCATCATCTCCCCAGATTTTCCCGTGACTTTGGAGTCAGTCAGCCCAACCCCCAGATCCTGGCAACTACTGATCTGTTTTCTGTTCCTACAGTTTTGTTAGATAGATTTATACACTCTGTAGGCTTTTGCAACTGGCTTCTTATACTCAGCATAATGCATTCGAGATTCATACATGTTGTTCTGTGTATAACTAGTTTGTTCATTTTTATTACTGAGTATTATTTCATTGTATGGCTGGACCATACTTTATCAATTCCCTAGTTGTTTATTTTTATAGGACTTCTAGTTTTTTAATTGTTGAGGTTGGATAGTTTTTCATATATTTTGGATGAAGTGTCTTTTTATCAGAATTGTAACTTGCAAGTGTTTCCTCAATTTTTGTGTGAGTTTTTTCACTCTCTTAAAAGTGTCTTTTGAGGAACATAAATTCTTAATTTTTATGAAGTCCAATTAATCAATTTTCCTTTCATGCATTGTGCTTTTGATGGTGTATTGTTGGAGGAAGCCATTGAGAAGAATGTGACTGCTGATTGGCCCTAAAGAAAGCTGGACCTGAGTAATAGGAGCCTCCACACCCCCTCCCCTGTCCTTGGAGGGTACATTCCACCCACCATTCCCACACTAGGAGCTGTTTCAAGGACGCAGCCTTGAGAGACCAATGTGTCGTTGAGTCCATCTGGATGGTATATGTGACCGAACCCTGTTAAGGCATCTCTATAAACTTTTAAGATTCTGGTGGGCGGGTGCAGGGATCTACTCATCTTGTAGCTGCCGAAGACAAGCCTGGTATGTAAGCTCCCTTGCTTACTAAACCTACCGCTGACCAGTCTGGAGTTGGGGCTTTCCTTGTCCTTCGTGGACAAAGGCCAGTTTGTATGTATACTATGTACCTAATAACTCTTTACTTAATCCAAAGTCACAAATATTTTCCCCAGAAGTTTTTAAATTTTATGGCTTTTAGGTTTATGCTCCATTTTAAGTTAAGTTTTTGTGTATGTTGTGAGGTAGGAATCGTGGGTACATTTTCTTTTTTTTTTTTGCATGCAGATAGCCAATTGTTCCAAGTAGCATTTGGTGAAAGGACAATTCTTTTTTCATTGAATAGCCTTTATGTCTTTGTTGCAGATAAATTGATCATATATGTTGTCTTCATGTTGGACCACCTATTTTGTTTCATTTATCTTTATACCAATACCTCACTGTCTTGCTTCCTGTAGCTTTATGGTAAGTCTGGAAATCAGATATTGTGAGACCTGCAACTCTGTTTTTTAAAAAAATAATGTTTGATTATTTTGTTTCCCTTTTCTTTCCACATGCATTTTAGAATCAGCATGTTGATTTCTACAAAAAAAAATCCTGTTGGATTTTGATTGGAATTGCATTGAATATATATATCAATTTTGGAGAGATTGACATCTTAACAATACTGACTTTCAATCTATGTGCATGGCATATCTCTCCATTTAATTTTATCCTCTTGGTTTTGTTTGTGTTTTGTAGCTTTCAGCATACGGATCTTCAACGTATTGTTAGATTTATAACTAAATTTTTCATGATTTTGATGTTAATATAAACAGTAGTTTAAAAACAATTTCATATTGTTCATTGCTGGTATAAAGAAATACAACTGATTTTGTATTTTGACTTTACATCCTGTGACCTGACTAGCTCCAGTAGTTTCTTTTTGGATACGTTGGGGTCTTCTAGGGAGATAATCATGTTGTCTGTGATTAGAAATATTTTTATTTCTTCTTTTCCAAACTTTTCTTCTTTTCTTGCCTTATTTCACTAATTAGGACCTCAAGTATGGTGATGAATAGGATTAATGAGAGCATTATATCCTTGTCTTGTTCCTAATCTTAGGGGGAAAGGATTCAGCTTTTCAATATTGTGTGATGTTATTTCTAAGGTTTTTGTGGATGCCTTTATCAGATTGAGGAGTTTCTGTTCTATTCCTACTTTTCTGAGAATTTTTATCATGAATGGATATTGAATTTAATCAAGGCTTTTCTACATCTACTGAAATGATGATATACTAATTCCTCTTTAGTCTATCCCTATGGTGAATACTGATTGATTTTTGAAAGTTAAGCCAGGTTGAATACCTTGATTATCATGTATCATTCTTTTTATGTATTTTAAGATTATATTTGCTGGAAGTTTGTTGAGGGTATGTATGTTCATGTTCATGAGGGATATTTGTCTGTAGTCTTATTTTCTTCTAATATCTTTGTCTGGTTTTTGTATCAGGTTAATGCTTGGTGAATAAAATGTGTTGGGTATTGTCCCCTTTAATAATTTTAGAAGAGTTTGTATAGAATTGGTATTATTTCTTCCTTAAATATTTAGTAGAATTCACAAGTGAAGCCGCCTAGGCCAGGAGGGTTTTTTTTCCTTTCCTTTTTAAAAAAATCATGAATTCAATTTCTTTAAGAAGCATAGTACTAATTAGGTTTTCTTGCTCTCCTTTTTCTTTTTGAGAGAGCTTTGGCAATTTGCATCTTTCAAAGAATTTGTCCACAACATCAAAATTGTTGAGATTATGGGCATAGAGTTATTTGTAGTATTCTCTTATTATGTTGTAATTGCTAATGTTTGTTAAGTCTGTAATGATGTTTCCTCTTTCATTTCTAAATGAAATTTTTGTCTTCTTTTTCTCACTCAGTGTGGCTAGAGGTCCATCAATTGTTTTGGTTTCATCAAACCACTGGCTACGCGTTTCCTAGTTTTTGTCTATTTATCTGTTCTCAATGTCACTAATTTCTGCTCTTATTTCCTTTCTTCTGCTTGCTTGGACTTTTTTGCTTTCTTTTCTAGATCCTTTAGGTAAAATCTTAGATAACAGATTTGAGACATTTTTCCTTTTCTAACACACACATTTAATGCCATAAATTTCCCTAAAAGCACTGCTTTTAATACGTTCCCCAAATTTTGATACATTCTGTCTCCATTTTTACTCTTAAAATATTCATCTGAGTGCCTCTAGTCAAACATCAGAATCACCTGCTGCATTTTGAAAAATGCCAATGTCTATCTCAACCCAAGACCATGTGAGTCAGAAAATCTAGGGGTGGGGCCTGGGCATTGCTTGGTTTTAATAGCTCCCCCGGTGATTTTAATGTCTACCTAAGATTGAGAATCCCTGCTCTAACCTTATTGAAAATGATTCCCAAGCTCTTGTGTGTAAATGCTCATCCGGATGCTTGTTGAAAAATGCATATTCTTGTACTCGCTCCTAGAGATTTTGGTTCAGCCAGTATACACAATGGTCAATGGAAACCAAATTTTTAAAAAAGTAGTCGGTGTGGATGCTGATGCATGTGAGGTTCAGTCTACACCTTGAGAAAGTCTGCATTAAAGAATCCATAAAATAAGAAATGAGTCCCTGCTGTGGTAGCAGCCGTATGCATTTTCAAGAGGTAAAAACATAACTTGAATACTGTTGGCACCCTTGGAGAGGGTGCCCTCCTCCTACGCCCTGCTGTCACAGAACAAGTCTATGATGGCAACAGAGTCTCCCTTGCTGGGAATACCTGGTATGGCTTCATTACTGAAACAGTTGCCCTTATCACCACTTTCCAAGACCAAATAGAATTATCTTCACAGATTTCAGGTCTCTGCTCATACAGTTGCTCTGTCTAAATGCCTCCCTTTTCAACTAGCTGGTTCCTACTCATCCCTGCCACTTCATCTAGGAAGACTTCTCTGACCTCCCACACTAGAAGGCTCTAGACTCCAGACTTCTCCAGTCTAGCTCAGGTGCCTCTCCTCAGGGTCCTCATAGCTTTTCTGCATATTAGTCTCAAAGGTTAACCATCTACTTCTCATCTGTATCCCCCACTAAATTCTTGAGGAAAAGTCTAGTTTCCAGGGTTTAACCTGGAGTGTGGCCCATAACAGATCCTCAGGAATATGTGCTGAGCTGATCTAAACTGAACATGCTTCAACTAGAGGGCATCCCACCATTCTGCCCTCCTATTGGTTTCAGTCTGGGATGCGGTCAGGGCAGTGACTTCCCATGTGTTCTAGATGGATAATCCCTGCATCTGGAACTGAATCAGTGTATGTGTGGGTGGAGGGGCTGGAGGAAGCTCAGCTGGCTCTGCAAGTCTCTTGCCCAGGGTCTGGCAAATAATAACTGCTGAGAAATATTGTTTGATTGAATGAAATAAGGGAACAAAGAAGGAGAAAGCCAAAGGATAGTCATAATGAGGATGCAGAGGTCCTACAAAGTCCTGAATCATGAAAGAAAAACCTCATGTAACTTATTGTTTATTAAATCCTAATCAGTGAAAAATCCAAACCCACTTCCAGGCTTTCTAAGTAGAAGAGACCTATAGTTAGAGAAGGACTTACTTTGGTTTCCCCAGAAAATAGGATAAATGAGAATATTTTTCTAAATATTCCAGTTAATGGGCTAATGTAATGAGTGTCGATAGGTCAAATAATGTAGTTGCGTAAACAAGTGTTTAAACTTCTGCCAGCAAAGATGTTTAATCTCCCTGAAGGAAACTTAGTTTTTAGGCCCTTTAGGAACATCTATTTACAAGTAATCAATCAGGGCACTTATTTATCACAGCATGTAGTATTTTGCTATAGGCACTTGTAAATAATAAAATTGCTTTCCTTTGAAAAATAATGGAAATCCTTGCCCATTCCCCATGGTTATTCAGAGTAGAGATAGCTTTTCTAATACAGAAATAAGTGCATGAGTCATTTTTTAATTTGAAGAATGAAATGATGTTCTTTTCAGTGTGGTATCAGTTAAAGAGTTAAGTATTATGGTTTTCTCTTTGTGAGCTGCAAGGAGGAGGAGCCAGTTAAGCTCTGAAGGCAATGGAAAGAGGAAAGTTGAGGGTGGTTGAGGTAGTTGGCTGGAGAGTACTAAGTGGAACTAGTTGATGAGGACTTCATTCATTTAATCGGGAAATATTTATTAAGTATCTTCTATGTGTCAGCCACTGTTTTAGAAGCTGAATGATGATGCGGGAGGATTTCACAAAACAGATTATGGTGAGATAGAAAGGGCTCTGAACAAGGAAATCTGGTTTTAGTTCTGTGAATGCCCAGGGAAATTTCTTGCTCTTTCTGGGCTCTCGTTCCTATGTATTTAAAATGGGGGGGGGGGATGAGATGGGACCACATGATCCCCAAGGTTCCATCGATCTCTGTCATTTAAGATACCACCAGGAGGCTGAAAAATGTGTCAGCAATTTCAATGCGGGAGTTCAATATGTTAGGGTTCAATATGAGAATAGGCTGAGGAAACTGCTTATGTGGCTGGCATAGAGGATAGAGAGCTTCATAATTCTTTTTGATGAGGGTGTGGGAAATTGGGTGGAAGGTGAGTGGAAGGAGTATGAGAAAATCACAGGCAAGGACTGGACTTATTTCTCCATGTCTTTATACTACCATAGGGATGGGCTGCAGTCAAATGACCACAAAGACTAGAAAGTTAGGCTTAATGTTGTCCTTATGGTGTAAGAAAAAGAAGTTTTGTGACAGTCCTGGGTTTGTTGCTTTTATATACCTCATTCACTTCTTAGCTCTTTGAAGTCTCACTCTGTCATTTCCTATCTTTGTGACGCTGGGCAGTGTCTAACAGATTCAGATTGAAGTTGATGCCCACATTATACAAGATAAAACATACAAGATGCTGAAAGTAATGCTTAATACTGAGTAAGTTCCAGAATGTCAGTTTGTTTTCTTTCTAGTATAATAGCGCAATGATCTGGGATCTTCTATTGTAGAGCCAAACTGTGAACATATATTCCTTTAGAGTTATTCTTTCATAAAGATAGTGATGACTTTTATGTTCACCTCCTTGGACTGCAGTATGTGTTCTCTTTCACAATTATTTCCAATTATAGGCTTGTATTTTCTCCCTACGCCCAATTACTCTTTTTGTCACTGTATCATCCACCTGCTGTAAAATTTTTCTTTCTAAAGCAGTTTTGATCATATCATTCCCCTGATCAGAATTCTACAATGGCTCCCCATTGCCTATAGAATAAAGTCTCAACCCCTGAGCTTGTGTTCTAAGCTCACCATGATCCAGACCCAGCACTGCTTTTCATCCTCGTCTCTCGTCATATCACTCCATGAGCAGTACCCTCGATCCCAGTGGTTCCCAAACCTAAGTGTGTTTCAGAATCACCTGGAGGGCTTGTTAAAACGCATGTTTCTGGGCCTCATCCCGAGTGTTTCCGATTCGGTGAGTCTGGGATGGAGTCTTGAAATCCTGCCTTTCTAACAAATTCCCAGGTGATTCTGATGCTGCTTGTCTGGGGACCACACTTTAAGAACAATTGTTTTGACCACACAAAGTGCTGGTCCTTTTGGTATATATCAGGTAAGTACTTTTGAAACAGAGCAGGACCCTATGGTCCTTCCCCCCAATCCATATCCTCAGTCTGCCTTTTGTCTGTAGAAAAACTTTAGCCAAAGAATAAGTTTAATCAGAGAAGTGAGAAAATGCAGAAGCAAAGGAAGGAAGTCAAATAGGACAAAATAATAATAGTTTAGTCATTAAACAAAGTCAAGGACATTTAGTTTCTCTTCAAGGGCTATAGATAATATTCTGAGCCATATCCCTGGAGCTCTTTTGTAGCTACTGAAACCCCGACCAGGTGGAAGACGTTAATTACATGATAACCAGACCTAAGCCATGACATAAGCTGCCACAATTGTGAGAACTGGCCTCAAAGAAATGGGAACAAATCGACCCTGGAACAGAAGACTAGCTGTACTTAAAACAATCAAGATGATGGTGACCAGACCATGGCATGACCAATTTCAAGATGCCTGTCAGAGCTGACTGCGCTGCTTCTGCACATAGCCCCCTCCCTCTGCCTATAAAAGCTCTTGCCCATTGATTGTCAGTGGGGGGAATCGGCCTTTGGACATGAGTCTGCCCTCTCCCCTTGGCTGCCGGCCTCCGGAATAAAGCAAACTTTCCTTTTCACCTACCTCGCATCTCGAGTATCGGCTTTAGAGCGACGAGAAGCTGGACACCGCTTTTGGTAACACTTTTACATCTCGGCGTTCTTTCCTCAGGCTCCTGCTATTGGTAGGGTTCCACTCATTTTTCAGGTTAATTTTACTTTTTTAAGGAAGCTTGTCTTGTTACTCAGAATTAGGGAGGGAGACACTCTCTCATGGGTACTTCCTCAACATGCTGCTTATGCTTCTATTTCAGTATTTATTTCATTCCACATTGTACCAGAGCTACTTGTGTGTTTGCCCTCGCTTTCAGTCAATCGTCAGTCCCTTGAGGTAAGGGACCAGATTTCATTAATCTTCGAATTCTCAAAAGGCTTAAGTTTTATCATGGTGCTTAGGAGGAAACCCCAGTAAATTATACATGCTTTTTTCCCCCTCCTCTTCTTGTTGCAGCCTTCAAGGAAGATAGCAATCGCAAGGGTAGCAGCCACTCCTCCTTTTGAGGTTGAAGAATTTGCAGCATTTAAGTGTCTGAACTAATGGATTCCATCAGCAATGTTATAGAGAGATTCACCAAGGTTAGAAGGGAACCAGCCTAAAATATTGGTCTAGGATAGGTTTCAGAGGCTAACTGTGTCATAAAGTTGCTAAACCCCATTGTAGTAAGTCAAGCTGTTGTGGTGGACACTATCTAAAGTCTACTCTGATCCCAGAAGCAATTTCTTCTCTGTGGATAGCACTTTCCCATACTGAACATGAAAAAAAAAAAAAAAAAAAAGCAGGGGAATAAGTAATGAAGGTAGAGTAAGTACACAGCATGGAAAAAGTTTTGCTCAAAGTAAATTTCAGGAAATGTAAAATAATCAATCTCCTTAAATACCCTGTCAGTTTCCAAAGAGCACAGAGTGAACCCAGTTCTCTCATATGACTCCCTGCTAGCTGCTAGTGAGGAAGGTACTTCTTAGCCTCCCCCTGGTCCTCCTCTTCCCCTGCCTTCCCCGGAGTATCAGGTCCTGTTCCTGGTTCTCCTGGTTTGCCTGCCTCACTCTATCTTTGTGGGATTCCAGCTGACTCTGTGACTCCTTCTGTCATCTTTAGGTGATGACTACATCCAACCTAGATCTTTCTCCTGAGTCTCTCACCCTTGGAGCCAACAGTTACTCTTAACTCCCCTTGACTGTTCCACAGCGATCTCAGACTCAATATGCCTCTAAATTAATTCATAATTTTCCTGGTACCTGGCCATTTGCAGGGCATTGATTGCAAAGAGCACAGGATTGGTTTAACCACTTTGGAGACTGTTCAATCATTTCTATAAAAACTGAACAAATGCATAGTGTATGGTCCAAAATTTCCACTCCTAGGTAGATTGCTAACAGAAATGCTTACATACGTTCACCAAGAGATATATACAAGTATGTTTATAGCAGCAGTCTTTGCAATATCTCCAAACTGGAAACCATCCAAGTGGTCCGCTGACTATAGAATGAATATGTAAATTTGGTTTAATCATATGATGAAATACTATAAAACAATAACAATGAACAAACTGTAGAATAAACAAGCTACGTGGAACACTATGGATGTCTCATTCAAACATATTGTTGAATAGAAGAAGCCCGAGACAGAAGAATACATCCTGAATGCTTCATTGTATTGTATTGTATTGTATGGCCATGCCACGTGGCATGTGGGATCTTAGTTACCTGACCAGGGTTCGAACCCAGGCCCTTGGCAGTGAGAATGCAGAGTCCTAACCACAGGACCGCTAGGGAATTCCAATGCTACCATTTAATATATAAAGCTCAGAAGCTGGCAAAATAAATTTATGCTGTGAGACGTCAGGACAGTGAATACCCTTGGGAGAATGAGATGGGAAGGAAGCATGAAGGGGCTTTAGGTGCGCCGGCAAAGTTCTTCTCCTTGATCTCGATGCTGACTTACATAGTGGGGTCCAGTTTGTGAAAATTCCTTGAGCGGTACACTCAAGAGCTGTGCTTCAATGTATATTATACTTTAATAAAAGTTATGAAAGAAAAGAAAAAGAAAAGGATAAGAGCCATTACACTCAGTCTCCTTTCAGCTGAGCTTTCAGGTCTCAGTTATGGTTTCTGTCTTATCTCTAATTCTGGCATTTTGCAGCTTATATTTCCCTTTTGTTAGCCGAACACAGAGCAAATAACTCCAATAAAATGAGAAAATACACTATAAGAGGGCAGACTGTGTGCAAGGTCTAGTCAAAGTGATGCTTCTAAACATCCAGTTGGCTGTCCTGACCTCCACAGTTGCCCCTTCTCATTGCATATAGCATGAGATACAGATGAAAGGTAATTTTTTTTCAGTATATGCAAAACCAATGTTTGTAGCACCATTTGTTGAAAAGTCTACTCTTTCCTCACTCAGTTGCCTTTGTCAAAATCAGTTGTCTATATATGTATGGGTTAATTTCTATACTCTCTATGCTGTTTTACTAATCTGTTTATTCTTAAACCGATACCACATTGTTCTGATAATTATAAGACCTCTTTGGAGGTCTGCCTTGTGATCTCCAGCTACATAGGACTCTCCAGACTTCCAGCTCTGTATTTTTTTCTCAAAGAAATATTTAGCTCCTCCAGAGATCACCCTCTTTCACAGCAGCCTAGAATTTTCCTCCAGATCTTAAACTGAGCTGTTGTAGGGTTTTATTTGTTTCTTTCCTCTATCTCAAGGATCACTCTCCTGCATTGCCTGAAACTTGTCTGAAAATTGTTGTTTCCTATACCTTGTCCATTTAAAAAAATTTCTTCAAATGGGAAGGGAAATCTTATCTCATTATTCTTTTGGCCAGAAGCACACGTTTGTATTGATTTTTTAGGTGCACATCTTTTTGTTCTTTTTTACTGGTTGCTTTAAATATTATAACATAAATCTTTAAGTTATCAGGTTAACCTTCAAGCAAAATTATACTGTTTAGTAAACATTAAAGAACTTGGAACCCACACTTAGATGCAGGGAAATGCTTCTTCAAAGGCACATTTATCTTGGAACCCATACAAAGAAGTTCCATTGCCAAAATGTCAAGAAGTTCTTATTACCTGACAGGAGACCCTGGGGAGAATACATATCTATATCTATATCTATCTGTATATAAAAAACACAATGTGAGAAATATCTTGTAGAATATTATTGGAAAATATTTTATTTCCACTAAGTTGTTAATCTGCTTTCTCTATCCCCACTATGAAAGCTATATAATTCACCCTGCTTATCTTTGCCTTGACTCCCAAGAAGCTCAGTATCAAATCATACAGAGAGCTTACCAGCCTGCCAAGTACTGTCTCTCTCTGTCTTTCTCTGTCTCTCTCTCTCTCTCTCACACACACACACTGTACACTGACATATGTATATATATTGTATTATATACATAAACATATATTGAAATATAAATGTGCATATGCATATGTGTATACATATAAAGAGACAGAACACACTCCATTTAATCAATAGCAACCGCTGATTACATATTTGCTCCAATCCTAACTTCCTCATTCTATATTAATGTTTTTGGGCATCTGTGTTACAAGACATCTTCAACCTTTATAGAGAAGGATTGGGATGTAAATAAATATAAAATGTTATATGCACTGTATGTCAAATAATAATTTAGTAATATTTGAAAACGTTTAGAAAGATAGAAGAAAATTATATTTATTTATAGGATAAGGGGTTAGAGGAGATAGTAGAGAAAGGAGGCTAATGATTCATAAGAGAGAGCATAGTTGATGAAGGTTGGCTCTGGGAAAAAAAATATATGGTCCTACTAACAACTATGTGAATTATGGCAAGTAAATTAATTTTTTTGAGGTTTATGTTTACACCTCTGAAAATGGGGCTAATAATACCTATCTCATAGGTTTGTGGTAAGAATCAAAGAGATAATGTAGAGAAAGTGATTCATAATTCTAAAGTACCACTCACATGTAGTTTGCTAGTGTGTCCAGGAAGAGACACAGTGGAAAGGTCAGCAGCTCCTCCGGTTGCCCCATCTCCCCTATGCTGTCCATGATTTCAGCCAGGCACCTCAGCTTGGTGTCATGGTCAGAACTGGTAGAAGAGGGCCTTTTTGGGAGGCAACAAGTCCCCATTCTCCATACAGGGACACTCCAGTGATGGGCTCCCAGAGACTGAGATTTTTTTCCCTTTTCTGTATCCCTAGAGGGGATACTATCATCTTGCCCCTGCCATCTTGTCCTACTCCCAAGTGCAATTCTTGTTCAGCCAGAGTTTATGCCCCAGAATCCCTGATTGAGCTCCTACGCTCACAGTGGTTTTCTTTGTAGAGTCAATGCATAGCTAGTCACCTGTCTTCATTTCCAAAGTCCCACCTGTCAGACCTCACTGATCCATCTTTGTGGAGGTGGGGGATGCAGAATCTTGGGTGAACAAGGCGGCCTAACCTAGCAGAAATCTGAAGTATTGTCTATTTTTTGAAGAGTTCAGTTTCATTTCTTTCAAATATGCAAACTACCTAGGACAAATTGAATAGCATTGTCCTTAAGGACCTTGCTTTGGTGAATAACCAAATAAGATGCATAATTAGCACACCAATTGTGGTTAGGAAAAGTTAAGGGGCTTAAATACCTCCTCCCCCTCCCTCAGCTTGTTTACATCATTAATTTAATCAACTGACGCTTTCTTCAAAGAATATAAGGTGAACATTAAACCTCTAAGTTAAATTACACTCAGTGGTCATGTAGTAAAATTCCAGATGCATGGTTCTTTATAACAGTAGCGTACGCTTGTTCTTTAGAGGTTACAAAATACTTTGTAATAATCTCATTTTGTCTTGCCAACAACCCTATGAGGTCAACTGGACAGTTTTCTTATCTTTATTTCACAGATGAGGAAATGACATCTACAATGCATTAGGTTACTTACCTATCTAAGGCTGCTAGAGGTCAGTCAGCTCATTCATACTTTTCTGATTCTTCAGAGATTTACTCTATTTCTGTTGCTGTAGTAGAGGAACCAAAGCAAAACAAATACTGCTGCGCATGCCAGGTGGGTGATTTCATTTGTTTTTTCATTCACTCATTTTTATTCCCAGAGACGGCTACTATGCCCAGAACATAATAAATATCTAAGTAGAGTGCTCACTGTGTGAATGGAAAGGAGGATGGATGGAAGAATTTACTATATGTGGTGCAGTAAAAACATCTCCCCTGTTTTCACATTGTCACTGACCCCACTGCTGTGCTATACCTGCGCTCTCTCCAGTAGGTCAAGTAACAAGGGAAACAACCTCCCCATATCAGTTCTTCCTCCTTCGGGCACCCAGGGAGAGTGCCAGATGACTGTGTGAGGAATTGATGACTTGTAAGTGATCAGATGGTCATTCCTTTCTCCCTGCCCCCCAGATCCTCACATCTGCCTCACTTTTCTAATGAATTCTGTCCTTCTGTTAACCTCCTGGGCTATCTTTTCTCTCTGTCTCTTTCTCTGTGTATGTGTGTCTCCCTCTAGGTTTCTTTCTTTCCTTTCCTCTTTGTCTTTTGCTCTTCCTACTCTTCTATTGCCCCTCCCTTTCTCTTTCTCTCTTTCTGTGTTTCTTTTTTTTTTTTTTTTGTCCAGTGGGAACTTATTCAAAAGTTGAGTGGTATAACTAAGGCTAGGTATTTCCACAAAATGATGACCCAGGATTGGTTCACTTGAGGATTAAGACATGCCATGTGTACTTTAGACAACGATCCACCTTCCAGGTGAAATAGTCATATTATTGTTCAAATATTTGGGAGCTGAGTTTTCTAGATGATTGGCTTAATTCTGTACTGTATGTATTATTGAGAATTACTTTCCTTATTGCATTATTCTTCTGTACTAAGGAGACTTCTAAGGAGTATCAGATAACCCAACGATACATCAGTGTTTCTCTTTTGCTGAAATTGAATGAGATTTCTGAGAGATGCCTTAATTAAAGTTATTAGGAGGTGGCTCTGTACTCAGTATCTGTAACAGTCTCCCTGCTTCTGCTGAGTGTCAGGCCCAGTGTGTTTCACAGACTCTTAACTGGCTTCTAAGCTTCTAATTCTTCAGCCTCCCCTTTCCCCTTTCCCCCCGCCACCCCTGCAAACCCCAGCCCCAGGAGTAATTTTCCTAAAAAATCAGATTTTGTGAATCTCCTACTTAAAATGTCAGTTGGTTCTTTGTCAACAATGAGGTACTGTTCACACTCCTTTTGATGCTGTACAAGGTCCTTCATGACTTAGCCTGGTTGATCTCTTTAGACCTGATGAAACACTCCTCCCTCTCCCTCTCTCCCTCCCTCCCTCACCTTCCATAGTCCTGGAACATGCCATGCCTTTCCCAATGCACCTTTTGGTTAATTGTTTTTACATGGATGCTCTTCCTTTTTCTGGAATGATCCACCCTCTCTATATGCCCTTCCTCTACTTCACCTTGTGATGGAGAAGGAGAGGAGGGAATATATTTGGAGGATATTTCCCAGGTTCTAAATTCATCTCCTCCATGAAGCTTTGATATATTTTGTCATTCAAAGCGAATCTCTCCATCTCCTTGGTGTATTCCTGCGTTATGGCCCGGCAAATTCTGTCTTGTATTGCAATTATTTTTTTTTTTAGCATGTGTTTATCTCCCTCCTGGCCTGAGTTTATATCTTTTTTTTTTTTTTTTTTTTTGCAGTACGTGGGCCTCTCACTGTTGTGGCCTCTCCCGTTGCGGAGCACAGGCTCCGGACGCGCAGGCTCAGCGGCCATGGCTCACGGGCCCAGCCGCTCCGCGACATGTGGGATCCTCCCGGACCAGAGCACAAACCCGAGTCCGTTGCACCAGCAGGCGGACAAGAATAATGTTTTTAAACACATAAAATATTAGGCTGACAAAGAAAAATTATACTGAAGTATAATCCTATCTCTAGATCCCTTTGGGACTCATGCACTGCAGCTTAAAAATTCTGAGAGTGTCTCAAAAATTTTAAATCCAAAATGGGGACTTAAGAGTCAGAGACCCCCTATACTCTCACTTTCCCGATGGGGAAAATGTGATCTCAAAGACAGGTACCCAAAACTGGTCCATAATCACACAGAGAGTTTTGTTTGTGGGTGTTTACAAGAATATATACTTCTATTTACTCTGATTCCAGCCACAAACAACCCTTGGAATTATTTGTACTTTGGTTCTTGTTTCTAGCTCATAACACTGTAGACTTGTTGGGTTGAATGCTATTTGGAGTGATTTACTGGCGGATCATTTCAACCCAAAATGGAGATCACAAATGGAGACTTCCGAAATGTTCAGTATACCCCACCAAAGTACATTTGCTCCATCAGGGTTATCCTAGTATTAATTATTCATGGGCAGAGACTGACAAATGAATTCTAATTGCAGATAAGTGCTATTATTGTCGATTGTATAATTTATGATTCCATTTGTTAAACTAAGACAATGGGAATGGATGAAAGACATTAAGTGGTCCCAAATTAAGGGTAATTTGGCTTCAGAAGCTTGTATGTATGTGGGTGTAACTTGAAGTGTCATCTTTTCTGAGATCCCCTCCCTTCACTGGTGATAAATACACCAGGTAAGCTGTGTTCCATTGGACCCTGTGTCTGGCTGGAGATGCATCAGTCTGGGCTTTCTGGAGACCTGTGGTCCAGTCCATGATCTTCTCTTGCCCGTGGGAGGCTCAGAAGCTGCTGTCTTTCTCTATGGCTTGGGGTCTGTCTTCTGGGACTTGGCTGCATGACAGCCTCTGTGTCAGCCACTTCCTGGGTGTGAAAGAACCACAGGATCACAGGGGCCATTGGGGTGGAAAAGACCAGGAGCTTTGCAATCAGACAGGTCTCTTTCCAAGTCCTAGTTCGGCCATTTTCCAGCTGAATGACCTTGGGCAGTTTCCTTACCCTCTTTGACCTTTCATTTTTTAACATGGAAAATGTGGCTATAGAAAGACTTTAAGACAGCATGCAGAAACCCAAGGAATGTAATGGTTATGACCATTGTTAATGTTATTATCTCAGAGATGGAGGGGATCACCTAGCCCAAACTCTCCATTTTCATATGCAAAAATTAAGGCCCATGGATATTATGTTCCGTTTCTAAGGTCACAGGTAAGACTCAGAAAGACTGGGGCTTGAGAAAATAAAGTCTATTTTTGTCTATTTTTCAATTTTTCAGTTATAAATATGGCTAATTCTAGTTCTTTTGGTGCAACCGTGGAGAGAAAAAGCCATCGCAACCAAGAAATGATCTTCTCTTACAAGTGGAGTCTGCCTAGGACATTCATAGCCTGGCTCACCAGCTGCAGAGCTCTGTGTGTCTGCTACCACACACTTCTCTTTGCCCCCATGAAAACATTTTAATGGGCCAAGAAATCTTCGGGAAATTTAACTGGGAGATATTTAGGGCCTCTCCTGCCCCTGCTGGTGACTTTCTCAAGTGCCCGGGATGTCTCTATTGCACCAGGCAGCTCACATGAGTCTGCTTATCTTGAGTGAGATGGCTTTCATCTGCAGATGGCTTTCACACAAGTGGACACTGCCCCACATCTCACATGGTTCCCACAATCTTCTTTCCTACTTTCCTTCTTTCCTTTTGGCCCTTTCTGGCCTCACCTTCTCTGGACCTCACTGACCGCCTTGATCTCTTTTCCACCATATTCTCCACCTCTCATGCCTACCCCATTGTTTGGCCCAGGCAGGCATCTCTAATTTGGAGGTGGGTCAGAGTGGTGAACACAGAGACCCATGCTCCTTATCACGATGTTTATGCTAGATTATGCCTTGCTCCAAATCCTTTTAGGCTTTTGGAAAGTGACATCTAGAGTGCCCGATGTTCTTTTGGAGGCCCTGTCACCTCCCTTCCTAGGTATACTGAGCACTGAGTGGTCCGGCCCCTTCATTATTATCACCAGCAGCACAGAAGCAAAACAATCATTATTGATAATAGCTGTCATTTAGAGGATGCTCATCGCGTGACTGCTGTAGCTGCTCTTTCTATCACGATCTACTTTAATCATCAGAGTAACAATGTGAGATGAGTATTTCTAACCTCATCTTATAAGATAAGAAGCTGTGCTAAATCATACAGCTAGTGGGTGAGAGGTGAGACCGAAACTGTGAATACAAAAGTCTGGCTCTTTCGCTTGCACCAAAATAGCTTTCGATTTAACATGAGAGAGAGATTTATGAAATAGAGGTGACACTAGCCTAACACAAGACCCTCTAGGTTGCTCTTTCTTTACTGGTTGAATCAAAATGGTCTAAGCATGTGCAGGAAGTCTGTGTGCTTAGGAACCTGATATTGGGTCAATTCATGGAATGTCTAGAACTTAATCCAGCAACATTTTTGTAACATATGAGCAGCCTGAGGTGGCATAGGTGTGAATGTTGTAGTGCTAGTGAACTTGAAAAGATCAGATCTTTGAAACTGGGAAGCTACTAGGATAAAATATCTAGAGCATCCTTCATGAGTGTATTAAAAGAGATGACATCAAAGGTGCTTTCAGATTCTGGCATTCTGCAATTCTAAATCCTACAGATACTCACTATTATGCTAAATTTTAATTAAAAAGACAATGAGATCTAATGAGTACTGAAGACAATGTGAAGTAGAACTTGGGGTGGGGGTGAAGTGGGAGGGCGGAGAGTACCATGAACAACAAACACTGACTCGGGAATAAAGATATTTTGGAGATTTTGTCCAGAAGGAAGAGGCATGAGTTCATGTACAATGGAGAGAGACCAGAAGTGAACAAGTGGGCTAAAACTAAAATGAGGAGAATTAGTAAGGTTAAGGGCAACTTTTCTGTGGTGAAGGGTTGAGAACAACCTATGGGATCTTAATGTTTTTAGCATATATGGGAAGCACCCTCCCCCTTCTTTTCTGGGGCAACTGACACACTGTCAGAGCAGAAGATAAGAAGTGGAAGGCTGACAGTCCCATCGGGGACTACTGAGCGTCCGGAGGGCTGCAGGTATTGAACAGCAGTGGTGTCAGTGGGGGTGGGTGGGCTAGAACAATGCCCTCCTGCTGCAGAAGCACTGCACTCCCCAGACCCCACCAGGGCCACCCCTCATGGGTCCAGTTTGGGGATGCTTTGGGCGCTCTTCTTTAAGACTTTGCCTCTTACTGAAGCTCAGGGCTTTATCTTCCAAGCAGATACCTACAGAACATTCACACTGTCCAACAAAAGATTTTAAAATGTAATGTAAAAGAGTGATGGTGGCAGGGATGAATAGTGCTGCAGAGGAGGTATAAAATCTCCACTCCTATCAAGGGAGGCAAAATAAAATCCTATGAGGTGAGAACACAGCAGCCCTGGAAGAATCAAAGAAATTCCATCTTCCATTAGAAGGAGAGCCAGCTTCAACTCTGCCTCCTATATGACTTTTATTTTAAGCTAAATTATTTTTTTCCTGCTTCCCCCCAATGCCAAGCCCATTGGTAGATCCCAGTACATCCCTTGCTGGTCACAAGACAGAACCATCGAGCACAGGGGACTCCCACTCACAGGTTGGTTGACTTGGCACAGTGACAGAAAAGGAGAGGGTGTGGAAGGCAGAGTAACCTCTCCTGAAGATGGTCATACCATAACCCCTGGAACCTGTGAATATGTAACTTTACATGGCAAAAGGGATGCAAATGTGATTAAGGTTAAAGAGCCAGAGAGGGGAAGAGTATCCCGGATTATCCAGAGGTGCCTAATCTAATCACATGGGTCATAAAACTGAAGAACCTTTTCAGATTTCAGAGAACCAGAGAGACGGCAGCATGAGAAGGATTTGACCTACCATTGCTGGCTTGGAAGAGGAAGCCAAGGAATTCAGGCAGCCTTTAGAAGCTGGAAAAGGCAAGGAAATTTCTAGAAAGTTTCTCTGTCCAAACCTTGATTTTAGCCCATTAAGACCGTATCAGAATTCTGAAGTACAGAATTATAAGGTACATTTGCATTGTTTAAGCTACTAAGTTGGTAGCAATTTGTTACAACATCATTGAAAATAAATGCAATGTGGAAGCAGAAATTATGTCTAATTAATTCATCTTTTTATTCCCGATTCTCTGTAGAATAAGAACATGTATGCACTCAGTAAATGTTTTCAGAAAGAAACAAAGGAAGGAAGGAAGGAAGGAAGGAAGGAAGGAAGGAAGGGAGAAAGAAAGAAAGGGAGAAAGAATTTGAGTTTGACCAAGAGTATTTGTTATAAGACTCAATGGCATTCATTCATTCAAAAAATATTTTTTGAGTCTCCATGCACCCAACACTGTACTACATACTAGTGGGGAAGCATGGAGGGGGTACACATTTAGAACACTACCTCAAGGAGCTTCCAATCTAGTACACATATGAGTCAGAGAACAATCAGGTAGTAAGCTTTGGGTGCCGTAGACCTCAGAGGAGGAGGAGGAGGGAGAGAGGGCTGCAGTGCATGCCTGGAGGTTCCTTCATATGTGGGCTTCTCCAGAAGCTAGCTGATAACATAGCAGTTGGATTCCCTCAAAGAGAGTAAGACAGAGAGAGAGAGAGAGAGAGAGAGAGAGAGCCAAGGAGAGAAGGGGAGAGAAAGTGTCACAGTTTTTTGTATCCTAATCTTGGGAGTGACATTCCTTTACCTTTGCTGCATTAATTCTTTAGAAGTGAGTCACTAGGTCGAGCCCACACTTCCAGAAATGAATACTAGGAGGAAGCAGAGGTTGCCTACCACAGTTGGGCAGCCACATTAGCATCTCTTTCCTCCATATAGCAGAAGAGAGGACTCTCTGAAGGCCGAAGGCTACGGAAGTAGATGGAGCCCATCCTCATTTGTCTGGGAACCACCACCTCTACCAAAGCCTACACACTCTGTGTCACAGTCCCTGTGGGACATTCAAGAAGATACTAACTAGTGATGATTTTGCCAAGGCTGATAATCTACATTGGGCAAAATCTCATAGCCTCTTAGTCTGGGAACTGCTTAGGAAGCCTTATTCAAGGCTGGGGGTAGAAGAGGTAGGGCTACACATTTTCTTGGGCTATTGATATTATACAGGAAAGAATATTAACTAAAGAATAAGAGAACTTGTACTTGAATTCACATAATAGGTGTGACTTTAAGCAGGTTATTTAGCCTCTCTGAGTCTGTTTCCTCATCAGTAAAATTAGCATCTACCTGTAGTGTGGTAACTCAGGCACTTTGAGCACACTTCCCATGTCTAGGGAATTACCCCCAGTTCCTAATTCCTGAAGAAACTCATTATCCCAGCTTCCCTTGCAGCTCTGGGGCAGGCATGTGACTCAGGTTCTGCCAATCCCAGCTTCCCTTGCAGCCCTGGGGCAGGCATGTGACACAGGTTCTGCCAATCAAACGGTTGGTGAGAGATGTTGAATACAAAGTGCACTCATGAGAAAATGGGCAACAAGAGAAATGAATTTTCTGGAGACTGTGGTGGCAGTGGCCTTGGCTGTCAGAGGCCACGTCGTTCTTGTCCTACCCCAGCATCAGGGGTTCAGGTCATGTGGGTTGGCATGTGTTAGGTGCCTGTTCCCCGGGGAGTCTGCGTGGGGTCACTGCTGGAGCATTCCTGCAGTATGGTTTGGGTGTGGTTCCCAGGTGCCAAGCTCCAGATTAACTTCTGACATGCCTGGTGATTCAGTGAGCTACCTAATATCGTAAATTAAGTTCCACTTCCGTTTAAACCACCTAGAATGCACTCTTTCAGCAACTGAGAGCACTGACTGATCTACTACCTCTCAGGGTATCATGTGGGTAAACTGAGATAATATATGTAAAGTACCTCACACAGGACTTTTTATACAGTAGACACTAAGCCATGGTAGCTCTTAGTACTTACTTCATTACTATGTCTTTCTGTCAATATCACTTGGGTACCTCATGAGTGAAAGTCAAATCTCAACTACGTGCTTATACTGTAGACTAGGGATCTTAACCCTGGGTGGTTTTGCCCCCAAGGGGTTTTGGAAATGCCTGGAGACATTTTTGGTGGCCACACTGGGGATGGAGTGCTACCGGCATTTAGTGGGTAGGGATGTGAAACATCCTATTCAAGGACAGCCTTTCTAGCAAAGAATTATCTACTCCATCATCTAGTCAACAGTGCTGAGGCTGAGAAACCGTTCTGTAGACTCAGAAGTACAAAAGGATGAAACCTGGCCACCACTCTCCACTCTGTCAGTAACAGCCTACAGGCAGACCTCATTTTATTGCACTTTGCTTTACTGTGCTTCACAGATTATTGCAGTTTTTACAGATTGAAGGTTTTGGCAACCCTGCTGTCAAACAAGTCTATGGGCGCCATTTTTCCAACAGCCATTGCTCACTTTGTGCCTCTGGGTCACATTTTGGTAATTCTCACAACATCTCAAACATTTTTATTATTATTATATTTGCTATGATGATCTGTGATCAGTGATATTTGATGTTACTACTGCCAAAAATTACAACTTGCTGAAGGCTCAGATGATGGTTAGCATTTTTTAGCATTCAAATGCTTCTTAGTTAAGATATGTACATTGTTTTTTTGACATAATTCTAATGCACACTTGATAGACTACTGTATAGTGTAAACATAATTTTTTATGGACTGGGAAACCAAAAAATTTGTGTGACTCACTTTATCTCAATATTCACTTTATTGTGGTAGTCTGGAACTGAACCCACAATATCTGCAAGGTATGCCTGTACTAAGTTTCACCAGGACTGGTTCCAGCATGGAAAACCTCCAGAAGCAGGAGCATCAGAGTGCAAATTTATTTACACAATTTCACATCCCTGGAAAGCACTACGAATGCTGTGAGAATAGGACATGGATTGGTACAAGTTTTCATAAATATATTCCCAGTGCCTTGGATTAAGAAATTAGAAAAAAAATTAACAAATATCTCAATTTCTGCTTGGTTGGCCAACAAAGTTGGGAGGATGCTGTTTTAATTTCTGGGGTTTTCTGTGACAGGGAATCTTGGTATTTTCCTCATAGACTGTAAATCTATACATTATACCCACATACAGCAGAGTCTTTCTGCAGTTATGAGCACTTTTTCGTGTAGAGAAAATTGAAACATAAAACATCAAATAGCCTATTTCTTTTAACCACAGATATAAGCTGAATACATTGCTATATTGTTCTTCAACTTCATAATGACTTTAGCTCATTCCAAATGGAAAATGTGTCCAAAAGAAGAAGAAACTGTACTGTGGTACCAGTTATGGGCTTCTGACCCTGACTAAGTTTCTTTCCCTCTCTGGGATTCACCTTTCGCCTCTGAAAGGGTGGACTACATGACCTCAAAGGTGCTTCATGATTTCTGGGATTCTTAGCGTTTGCCAAGCTCCCAGGGCCCTCCCTAGAGGGATGTAGTCTTATGAATTCATTGGAGCATTGTATGAGCCAGCCTCAAATTCAGCTTCAAAGGCCGTAACATTTTGTCTGGACTAAGCCAAGGCCACGTCCTCCTGGTAGAGTGAAGGTGATGTGGGACAAACTGGTTATTTTTTATTTCAGGTGCTCAACTGTGAAAAGAAGAGCTTCTGGAAAATATCGGTGCAATCTTGCATCCTGATTTTATCTTTCCAACTGAATTCTCATACCCTCAGCAAGGTTTCTGCTTTGTCAGCCTAGATTCTTCTATCTCAGTCTGATTTTTAAGTCCTCTAATAGATCACAATCTCCTTGAGAGGAGAAATGGTGTCTGATTCATCTCTGTGTGTTCCCATGTACAGGACCTTGTATTTATATATATATATATATATGTATATATATATGAAATTTAAGAACAATAGTTATATTTTATTATTTTATATTTTAATTATTTACATGTTTTTAAAAAACATTTTTATTAAAGCATAAAATATATAAAAGTGCACAAATCATAGGAGTACTATTGGATGAATATTCACAAAGTTTCTATCCCTAAGCAACCACTAATATACTTTCTGTCAAAATATATTTGACAATTATGGACATTTCATATAAATGGAATCATATAATATGTGATCTCGTATGACTAACTTCTTCCACTTAGCATAATGTCTTCAAGGTTCATCTATATTGTAGCATGTATCATTACTTTATTCCTTTTTATTGCTGAATAATAATTAACTGTATGACTATACCACATTTTGTTTATCCATTCATCAGTGGGTAGACATTTGGGTTGTTTCTACTTTTTGGCTACTATGAATAAAGCTGCTATTATACATTCATATAGAAGTTTTGTTTGGTCTTATGTTTTTAAATCTCTTGGGTATATACCTAGGAGTGGAATTGCTGGATTTTATGATAACTCTATGTTTAGCTTTTTGAAGAATGGTCAAACTGTTTGTCAAATTAACTGTACCATTTTACATTCCCAGCTGCAAAGTATAAGAGTTCCAGTTTCTCTACATCTTCACCACACTTATTTACTATCTGTCTTTTTCATTACAGCCATCTGTATGCAATGAATTATGTCTTACCCCAAATTCACATGTTGAAGTCCTAATTTCAGTACCTCAAAATGTGAGTGTATTTGGAGATAGAGTTTTTAAAGAGGTAATTGAGTAAAAATGAGGTCATAAATGTATGTCCTAATCCAATATGACTGGTGTCCTAATAAATAAATAAATAAATTTGGACAGAGAGACATACAGAGGAAAAAACATGTGAGGACAGAGAGAAAAGATGGCCATGTACAAGCGAAGGAGAGTGGTCTCAGAAGAAACCGACCCTGTTGACACCTAGATCTCAGACTTCTAGTCTCTAGAATTGTGAGAAAATAAATTTCTGTTGTATAAGCCACCCAGTCTGTGGTACATTGTTATGGTAGACTTAGCAGACTAATATATACCATCCTAATGGATGTGTTTCACTGTGGTTTTGATGTGCATTTTCCTTAATGACTGACACCTTTTCCTGAGCTTTTTGGCCATTTATGTATATCTTCTTTGAAGACATGTTTATTTGGAACTTTTACTCATTTTTAAATTGGAATGTCTGTCTTTTTAATATTGAGTTTTAATAGTTTATATATTTTAGACACAAGTCTCTTATCAGAGCTATGATTTGCAAAAATATTCTCCCATTCTGTGGATTTTTTTTTTCACTTTCTTGATGGTATAGTTTGCAGGACAGAAGTTTTAAATTTTGATGTAGTTCAAAATACCAAATTTTTTCTCTTTTTATTTATAATTTTGGTTTTGCTTCAAAGAAATCAATGGTCAGTTTCACAAAGATTTACTCTTATGTTGTTTTCCAAGAGTTTTATAGTTTTAGCCCTTACATTTAGGTCTATAATCCACTCTGAGTTATCCCAGAATTATTTGTGAAACTTTGGTTTATTTTTGGAAGTGAAATCAATTTTGTATTCCTATGATTATAACTTTGTGTGTGTGTGTGTGTGTTGCTGGATTTGGATTGCTAATATTCTGTTTAGAATTTCCATTTTATGTTTTTAAGTGAGATGTCTATAATTTCCTTATTAGTTTTTGGTATTGAGGATACATCGGCCTCATGAAATAAACTGAAAATTGTTCTCTCTTGCATTAACCTCTGAAAAAATTTGTGTAAGATTGTTTTTATTTATTTCCTCTTAAGTGTTTGGAAAAATTCACCAATAGACCAAACTTGTCTGGAAATTTTCCTTTAAGATATTTTTTAGAAATTTTTAAGATTATAGACTCAATTTTTAAATAGTACAGGATCATTGAGATTTTCTATTTCTTTATATATCAGTATGACAAATTGTATTTTTATAGGAATTTGTCCATTTCTTCTAAATTTTCAAATTTTTTGCATAAAATTATTTAAAATATATTTTTATTTTCCTTTTAATTTCTGCACAAACTATAATACTTTGCTTTTTTATTCCCATATCTGTAATTTGTATTTTCTCTTTCTTTTTCTTGACCAATCTTGCCAAGGGTTTATCTATTTTATTAGTCTTTTTTATTTAAAAAAACATATTTTAGTTTTATTTGTTCTATTTTTGTTTTGTTTTATATTTTATTAATTCTGCTATTATCTTTATTATTTTTCTTTTCTGTTATCTTTAGATTTAGTTTTTTGTCCTTTTTCTAACTTCTGGAGAGAGATACTTATTTACATCACTGATTTTTAATTTTTTTAATTTTTAATTTTTTCAATATATATAATTTAGGCTATTCATTTTGGCATTCCCACAAGTTTTTACATTTTGTGGGTTTTATTGTCATATAATTCAAAATAATTTTATAATTCTTTTGTGATTTATTCTTTGACTCATGTATTTAGAAGTATATCACTTAATTTCAAACATTTAGGGGTTTTCTGTATATTTTGTTATTGGTTTACACCTAAATTTTCTAATTGTGATGAGATAACGTACACTAAATGATTTGAATCTTTGAAATTGTTGGTGCTTGCTTTGTGCCCTCGCAAATGGACAATTTTAGTAGATTACATTAGCATTTGCAACAAATGTGCATATTGCAGGTACTGGGGACAGAGTTCTTTCAATTAGGTCATAAATGTTAATTACATTGTTAAAATCTTCTATATATATATATTTTTTTTTGCTGTACGCGGGCCTTTCACTGTTGTGGCCTCTCCCGTTGCGGAGCACAGGCTCTGGACGCTCAGGCTCAGCGGCCATGGCTCACGGGCCCAGCCACTTCGCGGCATGTGGGATCTTCCCGAACCGGGGCACGAACCCGTGTCCCCTGCAACGGCAGGCGGACTCTCAACCACTGTGCTACCAGGGAAGCCCCTAAATCGTCTATATTTTGACTTTCTCTGCCTGTTAATCTCCTTAACACTCATTTTTTAATTTCTGTAATTTATTAAAAATATCACCATTTGTGGTTTAAAATTTTGTTTAAAATTCTATTTGTTTTATTTTTTAAACTACTCTTATATTGAGGGTTTTTTGTTTTATTTTGTTTTTTTTCTGCTTTGTGTAGTTGTACCTAATCTTAATTGCTACAAAGTTGTAACAAGAAGAGTGTTGAGAAATGTGATGCATCTATTAAGCACAATTATAAACAATTTTTGCTTATCCCCTGGAGCTATGAGCCTTGAGATCCTTGAATGTGATGAACAGTAGTGATACTAAGATGAGTTTTTACTGGGTTTTGCCTTGTTCTTCTGACCTCCTAGAAAGTACCATAGAAACTGAAATATACTTTACTATCACTATTCTTTTGGAAACTTCCATCTTCACAGCATTATCCTCTTCATCAGATTTTTGGAGCACAATTACTAATTTCTAAAGGGAAGGCTTATCTTTAATTTGTAGGTAGAGGAGAAAATAAGATCATGTTATATTACTGATCATTTTCCCCAAATCAAAAATTTGAACTCATTGTCTGGCAAAGGATCACTTTCCTGATTTGTGAATTGGTTAACTTGAAAACTCTCATGAAGATATCAACTTAAACGCACTTAGAAATCATTTTAACAAATCATTACTATGGTCAGAAAACAGTTAACATGGAAATAGATATAAAACACAGGGACGTGATGTTTGAATACTGGAGATAAGTTTGTCCCAGAAAATTGAGGCCATCTGGCTGTTGTAAGTATGTAAACTGCCCTCTACAAAACATGTTGTCAGAATAAAAATATGCCCCAGTTTGCACCACAGCATTTTGATATATAAGCGTGTGGTCTGGAACATAATGTCATGTGTAAGTTCACAGAGAAAAAGATAATAAACTAAAGGAGCTATCTGAACATTATTTATGTCTAGTAGTAACAGAAAACACTATTGCTGTTAAATTAGTTGGGACAAAATCCACTTCTGCAGAACTGAATCCTTTATTTTCCTCCAGTGGAATCATATTATAGTAAAAAGGGGATTGAATTAGTGCCTAAGAGGTCACGGTTCCAATTCAGATTCGACTAGTCACCTGCTCTATGATCTTGAGAAAATCACTTCCCCTCTAGGTATTAGTTCCATCTATAAAATCCAGGAGTTGCTGTAAACAGAAGTTCAGGCCAAGTTAAGTGAGAATCTACACATTAAAGAGATAGCACAGATGAGAAAGGGAGTCCCTAGGACTAAAATTGTCGAGTATCTTTGAGAACATTTTCCCAGCAGTATGTTTCATTCCAGTGTTATCAGTTTAGTTGAAAAGGGATGACGTCTTAAACATGGTTTGTTGTATTTTAATCAAATTGTTGGCCTCCAAAAATGAGCTATGTTTATTCCTGTGACAAAGTGAAGGATCTTGGCCTGCTATCAAGTGGTCACTGGTCTGGGCTCCCACTCTCACTCCCATAGCCCCTCCTAATCACATCTCCCATTGTCGCCAACTATTTATCAGACTGTTTTAGGATAGAGCAGCCCCTCACAACACATTCCGTTTTTCCCATGCTTCTCCTGTTTTGCTCCATGGGTGCTGGGGATACAGGGTTTCAACAGGGTTCTTGAATCTCACAAGAACACATCTGTGCTATCCTGGCAAGGTACAAGTACACGATCTTCCATAGCTGGGTTTGGGGGAGCAGAATTCCAAAGGCTGCAGTAGATGGTAACAGCTTCTATAGGAGGGAAAAGAAGCTGGTGCCTACAACCTCTGCCAAAGGAAGAGTTGAGAACTGGAGAGTCAAACTGCAGCGGAAAAGTGCTTTGGAGAATGTATGGTAGGAAATCTATGTGTGGTTCCTAGGCATAAGAGCCGAGGATGGAAGACTTTGGAGAAGGGATACTGGAAACCTCTACCTGTCTTTTGTATCCACTCGGAGACCATTACTTCCTCACTTGTAGGTAGACAATGCTTTTTTAGGTCTAACGTCTGTATCATAGCTTCCTGTCTATTCCATGTCCTGCCATCATCTTCAGGGACTTCATCACCCATGTGAGTGACAACCAATGCTTTGGTGTTACGGTTCTTCCACCCCCTCCGCTTCATGGCTGTATCTTCCTCTTTTCCTTCAGCACATATTCCTCAGTGTCACTTGGGACCACCCCATGTTAGAGAACTGGTCACAGTCCTGTCTCCTCCCAGATCTCTGACCTGCTCCTTCTCACACTCTCTTCTGTTTCCCAGAGACCTCCAGTTTCCGATTCTCCTACTTCATCCAGTCTATCAGCTCCCTCTTGTCCTATTCCCTTATCTATAGAAACCCAGCCTTTCCTAAGTTGCTGAACACTTGAGCAACTCTATCATGAGGACACTCAATTCCTAAGTAGGTGTCATCATTTTACTGTCTCATCTGAAGAATCCCCTCACCATCTGCACACTTTCCCTTTGTTTTCATCAGGAAAGGGGAGATGGCCTGTGTGATATCCCTCAACTTTTTATTCCCCATCCATACGCTTTATCCATGGTGCCTTTTATCTTTACCTTCTTTAATTCCACCTGTTAGTTTAGGCATTCCTTAAAATTAGAAAGAAAGGGAGAAAAGAAATAATAGGAAAGGAAGGAAAAAGAATTAAGGAAGAAAGAAAGGAAGACAGAAAGAAGGAAAAGAAACGTTTTTGATTCCAAATTCAACTGTGACATTTTTCTTCTCATCTAATTCACCCCAACAAAATTATGTTCACTGATCCCACTTCCACCGTCATTCATTCAATTCATTTATTCACATAGCACTCATGGAGCACTGACAAGTGTCAGGCACTGTGCACAGTGCTGGGAATTCAGAGTTGACTAAGCCATGGTGCTTCTCCCTAAGTATCTTACATAGTTTCAGTCCAGTGTCCAGTCAAACACAGTTATTATAATACGACGTGCTTGATGCGATGGCAGAGATCAGCACTGTAGGGTGAACAAGTCACAACGGTGCGAGAGTAAGTGCAGGTGTTGACCTTTAACAGTGAGGACAGCTTGAACGAAGAGCGGTTTTGTGTTGTCAGACCATCAGTGCGATGTAGGCAGTGTTAACACACAAGGCTGATGAATCAGGGTGACAGTGACAGATCAGGGAAGACGTTGGGAACCAAACAAGCATATTCACATTTTATATCACTCCCTGAAAGACAGAGAGGTGAGTAACAGTTTGCAATACATCCTGTAGACAGGGAAGAGTACTGGACCCATTAGGGAGTTTTTGCTCCCCTGCTTTTCCACGAGCCTAGTTGACTTTCCCATTGACTCCACAGGCATGAAAACAGCAGGACTGTGTGTGGGACTGAGGCAGACAAAGTGGGGGAAGGAACATGGAGCTGGTCAGCTGGGCTCGGACACTGACAGGCAGAGCAGCTGCATCCCATTCAGCCTCTGTTTGGAGACAGATACAACATTGACGTTTGGCTTGCTAAGGTCAAGATGAGACATTCCAGGAAAACGGCCAGGGCGGCTGCATGTAGTTGGACCTGAGTCCTATTAATTTTGAGCAAAAATGCTTCCCACTCTCCCCTCCCCTCCCCTCTCCTCCCCTTCCTTCTCCTCTCCTCCTCTTCTCCTTACCCAGGAGAGATGGATCAGAGGAAATGGCTGAGCTGATCAGGGGCATGCAGACAGGAGCCACTCATCCTGTCAGGGGCCATACTCTCTGGTCTTAAATGAGACAGCCTGGCAGCCTTATGGTCACAAGATTTGCCAAGTGGATGGGTCTTTGGGTGAATTAAAAAATACACCTTTTCTAAGCTTTAGGTGAACAGCTCCTGGTCTTAATTTCACCCCCGCCCTCTGGTGGGCATCCTTGTGCAGGGCACAGTCTGAGTCACTGTAGCAGACCTGTGGCCTCTGGTTTTGTTTCCAGTTGAGAAATGCCTATCACAGTGGTAGAGCTGGGAACCCCCTCCCTCCAGCCCAAGTCTACTCCCTCTTTGTCATTGCCTGAGCGCTTCCTTTCTGCATGGCTTGGGCATTCGCAGTCATGCTCTGGTGTACCTATGCCTACGACAAAGGGCTGAGAATTCGGCTGTTAATTCAGTGCATTTTTCTTTTTTTTTCTTTGGTTTTGTCTTGCTGTTGGCTAGGGCAGGAGTGATGACTGACACTTTTTTCTTTGCTTAGAGGAGTTTATAAAATTCCATTTGTTATTATCTCACAGGATGAGGGCTGGGAAGAAGGAAAGCATTTGCCAGCCAGTGTGGGGAAATTTTCTACAGACTGTTGTTAGGATTCTGTTCCCTTGGAAGATAATTAAAAGTTATGCTGCTTATGCTTAGGGTTCTACTCCAGGTCCGTTTGGGTTTAAAATGTACAATAAATTAAAGAAAGCTTTACAGTGGTTCCTAAGATCTGATCAGAGGAATCTCTCCCTTTGTAGTATGACTAGAAGCAAACTGTCTCCTGAAGTAAGGAAAAGCAGTTGAGCCAGTACTGATTAGATCCTACTCTTTTGACTGAGAAGTACAAGAAAATAATCTAGTGAGGGACAAGGAAGCAGGATCAGGGGATGGGGTCAGGCACATGATGAGAGGCAAGTCAGGGTCCTTCTTATTCATGTGACAATGGCGGGCACAAGTGGACCCCTCATGGCTCCACTCGGGGAATCAGCAGCCTAAAATATGGGGGGAGGGCTCCACAGCAGGCATCAAATCACAGTTCAGGGAGTCATAAATATCACCTCCATCTTAAACACATGAGGGGAAAAGTGCTCAGGCCTCAAAGGGCTCTCCAACCTAGGATCCAGGATAGGAGAACAAGACAATGGGCAACTGGTACCACTTCTCTCTGTACATGGTATCCAATTATTGCTCTGGTCTTCAAAAAAATTTTAAGTGCCTTTTGTTGAGATTACTCAATTTTACTAAGCCACGAGGAGAGGCTGGAGGATTTGGACACACTGGTCTTTGGATCCTTAAGCTGGGAACAATGCCATTTTGCTAGACGAAATGGGGTATACACCAGAGCCACTCTTTGTTTTCCTGCTCCCTGATGACTAGAAATGTATATGCTCCCCATACAAAAGAAAGCACATCTCAGTATGATGCCTGTGGTTAATAGTGACGGTGGTGATGATGTGGTTTGAGGAAAATATAAAAACTAGAATCTGTTAAGCTTTAGATGTATGAAGTACTAAGATCCCTTGTTTAAGCCTTTAGCAACTTGACAGATATACCCTGCAGTATGTATGGGCCGTGTCATAGATCTGTCGAATGAGAATTCATGGGAATCATTCATCTAAGCCTGGGAATGTCTGAAAAGGCTAATCCTCACCACTCTAAGAAATGTTCAGAGACTTTCAGGGTCAAAGTTCTCATTGAGATGAAATGCTGTATTGTCGTCATTCAGTTTTCTGCAGTAGCCGTATTCTGGCTGTTTGTAGAAAGAGGGATATAATTTATGACTTGGGTCAGATGCCTGATTTTGTGCAGCACATGGTGGGGCTACACATAATACGTGGGCAACATGTTCTTATTTGTCGACGTAGTTCTCTTTGGAGTGGAAGGAAATAAATTGTTTTGAAATGGATGCCACGTGTGGGAATTCCTGGTGCAATCTGCTATCTGAATGTTTTCATGACAGGTTGGAACCATTTAGTTTTGTCCATAAAGGTTTCTGAAAAAGTAACATCGAGGTAGACATATCACATATTATATTTGTATAACATGTTCCTTGCTGGCTTATACACATATTATTTTATATGATTTAATTCATACAATCCCATGAAATAGTTGTTATTAACTCCATGTTATAGATGAAGAAATCAGGGAGATGAAGGGGTTAACTCAAGCAACAGAATCAGGATCAATTTTGTTTTAAACTTCTTATCTTGTGCTCTCTCTGCCTCATTGCTATTAGGAGACCTTGGCTCTAGTTCAAGAGAAGCCATTGCTCAGCTAGATGGCCCTAAGTAAATTACTTTGGCTCGCTGGTCTGGGATTCCTAATCTATGGAATCGGGTAACCAATACCTTTGAACAATCTTAGACCCACAGAAGTAGCCAAAGAAAGCCAAAGAAAGAAGTAGCCAAAGAAAGTAGAAAAGGCGTTAGCGTCCCTCTTTCTTTGCCAGAAAGAAACAAAGTCTAGAGCTTCTCTATGACCGATTTTCTTCTATCTGCTAACATCATTCTGTAAAGTTACTCACAATCCCTCTCGTGCTTTCAATCATCCCTGACCATGACCCCTTAGTGAGATAGAATATATCTTGGACTCCTAGTCTGGGAGTTTTGCTATCTATATTAAAATCTGTCTTCCTTTTTTCCTCTGGGCTTATTTCTGCAGTTTGGATTGACCTCTGAACTCATTCCCCTGCTACATGGCCTCAGTCTTCAGTCAGATCTCTGGCCTTTATCCAGTCCTAAGGGTCTACCTGGATAATTGATTTTAGAGTCTACCAGTATGACCTGTTCTCTCACTATTCTTACCCACTGTTCTGGTCCTGATAGACACCTGGCTCATTCAGCCAATTGTTGGCAGCACAGCCATTGGTATTTACAAACTTTAGACTTTCTGCTCCGTTGGTGAGTGCAAAGAGCTCTATCTATCTCCCTCTAAAATGCTTCTTCCCATTTGAGGAAGCCCAGGTGTCTCCATCATAAATGTTACTAGTTGGAAGCCATTATGTCCGACATGAATAGCTTAACTCTATCTATTTTCTCCAGCTGTCCCAGCATGCAGTCAGAACACATGGAGCAAATGCCTTCTCTTCCCAGTCGCAGGGATAAGGGAGTCTGCATGGAGGTGCCACAGATGGCAAGGGAGGTCCAGGGAAGTGATAGTGGGGAAACTGATTTGTACACATTCCAGTGAGAATCTCTTCCCTTCTGTGAATGGCTATTTTGGAACCTGTTTCCGGGCAACAAAAGCATGTTCTGTTAACTATCATCTTGTCCACCAGCCAAACTGCCTACAAGCAAGCAACCCAGCTAAGTAGCCTCAAGAAAGGGGCCAGGTTTGAGCCTAGACATTGATATTTTTCCATGTGCAGAAATTGAAAGGAAGGTCTGTTGATGACGTTGCAATAAACTTGTGCGTGATTTTTCCTGGTGAAAAAAAGGTATATCTCCTGTTTATCTCTCAAATGTTAACAGTGGACCCACACAGCAGTGTAAACTGAAGAAACTTGGACGTCCTCCCCTATCTCAGAGCTCTCCATATTTGTAAGAGCCTGAAAATCTGCCAACTATTCAGACGGATGAGCCCAGAGAAACAGATGTGATCCTGGCCACTTATCCTTCTGGACAGGAGCATTCTGGGAAGATAGAGACCTGGATTCTAGTACTGGCCTTGTAAGACTGAGTCAGTCCCTAATTCTTTTGGGAATCTTGGTTTCCTTATCTGAGGAAAATGGTGGGTGAAGGAATTTGACAAGGAGATATTTAGGGCTTCCTCCTGCTTTAAATTTTTGCAATTCTGTGTTTCCCTCTTTCCTTTTCCTGAAAGTATAACTGTCTGTATTCAGAGATCAATTCTCTACCCCTGACTTCTTTCTGCCAGGTGAGCTGGGCAGTGTCTCTCCCCACCTGGGCACCTACTAAATAAATAGATGGTTGACCAGATCCACCTGGCATCAGATATTTTCAGATATAATAATGCAGCTTCTCTGGATTCAAAAAAGGGAGCTATTAAGACCAACCACACTGCTTGGAAAGACTTACTCAGGAATCTCCAAGATAACATTATAACTAGGTTTGCTGAGCATTTAAATTAAATTATTTTACTAATTATGGATGTCTGACATTTCACTTCTAAGTGAGCTGTAGAAGGTTGAATTGAAGTGAAGTTTGCTCTTTCTCTTCTCTAAGGAATTATTATCTGTTTTTCAGCCAGGAGGGATGGACCACACTGTTCCATCCTCTCTTCTGTCTGCTTAGGTGATCCCCTCATTGTCTCCAGGAATCGCTTGGAATGAATCAGCTCTCAGCTCCTGCAGGGTCTATTTATAGAAGAGTGGGCAGCGTTAAGGATGTTAATAATGGATGGTGACACCGAGGGTCTGGCGACAGTGGGAAGCCATTACCACCTTCGGTCTGTGGGGATGAAAGGAGAGACAGGCTCCTGCAATGCCACAAGAGCTAAAACCACAGATGGGGCCACCTGACAGGAGCTGTGGCTGTAGGGATGACAGCCACACCCGAACTGTGACCCAGCAGGGATGGAGCAAGGAGAGAAATCCCCCCACCTCCCTCTGTTCCTCTGACAGCCTGCTGGTGCACTGTCCCCATGGCTGAAGCCGACAGGAAGCCAGAGGCCAGGGGTTCCAGAGAATGCATCCATAGAGGTTGGCCTCCTGAGCCCAGAGCTGGGTGAACAGGATGGAAAATGGGCCTGAGGTTGCAAACAGAACCTATATCAGCATCGTCACTTTTGCTTTTAAAACTTTGCTTCTCTTTTTATCTAATTAGACATTTGAAACTTTGCTCTAACGAAGATTTCTGAAAACTAATAAAAATGAAGTATAAAGACGGTTCTAGTTCTCTTTCCTCTTTAAAAAAGCTTGCATGGCTTCCTGCAGAAATGTTTTTCTCAGTAGTCATATCTTAAAGAGGTCCTTGTTGGATACATCAAGGAAAGAGAAGTATATAGCTATTGCCAGAGTTTTAGACAAATTTCTACCTGCCCACTGAGAATACTCTCTTTTAACGACGATTTATTATGCCTACTATAGTGTTTGACTGGAATTAGATTTTATAAAACGCCTTAAGCTTCTTGGAGGAATGTTTCCCCTTGAATGCAAAGTCCCGTGTATGCAATGGACCAATAACATGCAGCATCTATTATTTCAGAACATATACTTGTTGTTACAATTACATATCTCAGACATTTCTATCTCAGAATTCTCTCTGGCCAAAAAGCTGTAAAATCATGCAACTGGATATGTATTGGGAATGACTACCTGCTATCAAGGAGAAAACACTCTTGGCTGTAGTATATTTTCTCCTGATATACTCTTTCCTTTCTCACTCTTTCTCCACATCTCCTACCTCACTCCTTCTCTCTTCCTCTCCTTTCTAGACAGAATGACAAACTTCTGACAACAAAAACATTAGTGCATTCAAGCATCCGAGATATACGCATCTTAATACTTTGGGGGCTACCCCATAAATTTAATGTCACCCGGAGCAAATCCATTTTCAACTTGGTGATTTTGATAGCTTCACACCATTAGATTTCTTCAATTTGTTTACAAGTTTGTTATGGTTTTTGTTGTCGTTGTGCTTTTGTTTTACTTTGCTTTCCTCACTTTTTTCTTTTTCTCTATGACCATCTTTCTTCCTCTGGATATTTCATGTTTGTGTCGTGTCCCCAGTCCTTTCACTTCCAGTGCAAAACCGGGTCTTAAAAATGACACTTTGAGGATCTATCTCATTAAATTATTGGGAACATTGCACATGCAATTCCCAAACTAGTGGCTATCCAAGTCAAGAGAAATTCCTGAATCTAAGGGATTGGGAGGACAAAGAGAACAGTCTCATGACCAGAAAACGGGTGTGCAGATCAAAACCCCTGCCAGCAGTGTACAAAAGTGCTCGTTTTACCACGTCCTTGTTAGCATTTAAAAACAGCTTTTAATTTCAAAATAAATATGAACAAAGGCATTTCAATGAAAATTGTCTTAGTTCAAGAATAAATTGGGTGCAATAAGTTGAAGGAAGTCTTAAAGTACTTAGATGGTTTAATATGAACTGGAGAAAATTGATGTTCTGTGTCCGTGCCTGTTCCTCTCCCAAAGCAAGTACAACAGTTAGGTACTAAAATGTATTGCATTCCTTTTAGAAATTTTGGAAAGATCTTAAACTTTATGGGCTTACCAAAGTCTACACATAGAAGCTCGTTACTTCGCCTTCTGGACTGTGGGAGTTTGATGTAGGAGGTTTCTGCCCACTGGAACTTAAGTAGTTTTTGTTTCTATGATATATATCCTGGAGTTCTTTGCAACTTTGAGACAGTGAATAGTTTCAAGTTATGATACTAACAATAGATGGCAATATATACAGCTTCTGAGTCTCTTAGAGGGAAGTGATAAATACTTTTATTCCCCAGCTATAAAACATCCCAGCTGCTTGGTCACTGAATGTTACTGTGTTTTCAAAACCCATTATATCTCATCGGTAGACTCTATCCCAGTTGTTACTTCTGAATAATGACTGACCTAGTGGTATTGAGTTACTATAAACTACATTCTCTTTACCTGCTCCGGAACTAAGTACTCATCAGCTAAGATATATATATATATACATATAAAATTTACAGCAGGATATTTAGGTGAGAGATAGGGGCAGTAGGGGATAAGACTGGAGATTTTAAAGACTTTAAAAATGTAGTAGCAAAAGGTATGTGATTCAGAATTCTACAGTTCATTGACCTAAAGGCAAAAAATCATTTTTCAGCTGATTCTTTTCTTTCTTTTTATTTTTTTTTGGCCACACAGGGCTTGTAGGATCTTAGTTCCCCAACCGGGGATTGAACCAGTGCCACCTGCCGTGGAAGTGTGGAGTCCTAATTACTGGACTGCCAGGGAATTCCCAGATTCTTTGTGTTTTTGATCAGTAGATTTCATTTCTACTCCCTGCCCACTATTATCCCCTCTACCACCTCACGTACGTCTGTTTTGTCCATAGTTACCCTATTTAGGTACAAATAGAAAAATGATGTTCATATTGCTTTAGTTACAGTTGTGGCGAATGGAACGCTTTCAATAAATTCCATTTTCCTGCATCTTTTTTTAGGTTGCAGCCTAAGATCGGTTTGCATCTGCACTCTTCTTGTTTGACAAGGTGGATTACCTTCTCCCAGAATCTTATCAGATGGTATCTGTTAGGCTTCAGAACCTAGGCTGTTCTTTTAAAAGTATTACAGATGAACTCGTGGGAATGTGGAAAAGGGCCCAAGGGTTTCTGAAAGGAACGCCGACATAAACAAACACTGTCAGATGAAACTGCACAGGACCATTTGTATCTGAATCCTCACTACCAAACTTGACTGTTTTTTTTTTTTTTTTTTTTTTTGCTTGTCTTTGAATCCCAGGCTCTTGCATGGATTCTCCTTCTTCTTGAATTTTCCCTGTGGAATGATGTCACCTCCAATATGACATCCTAAGATCCTACCCTACATCGTAATGGGCTCTCCTGACTCCCCATCCATCCAGCCTGTCCAGTGCCTTTATCTTTGTCTCACTGAGCCTGGACTTCGTAATACAGGACAGTCAGCCCTGTCCAGTCCACATCAAGTGATTCTCCTTTGTTCCCGGTTTTCTGTTTACCTTTGATTCTGGCGTTCAGAGGCGGTGTGGGGAAGCTTCGTGCTGGATCTCTTTTCTATTTCCTTGGAAGCATCTCTTTCAGAATTAATTTCTATTCTGATTTCATAACCAAACTGACACTTCCATGGATACTCTCTGTCTCATATCCATATCATTTACTGAGTCACAATTCTATATTTCATTAATAGCCTGGCATAAAATCATTTTTAGCTAATTTCTGATGTTATATTGGTCTTCAGAATCACTGATAGCCCATTAGCCACCAACTTTTATCATACTCATTTGTATCTTTTATTGATTAAAATTTGTATTTTTAAGTATCATTAATTCATTTTTACTTCTATGTGCTTACGTTTTAACTTTATCTATGATCCAAGATGTTGCATCCAGGACAAGAAAAACTCAGTTCTTTCCAGAATTCCACCACCTCTATGTTACACAGTTGCTGGGAAACCATCTCTGGGAGGCAAGTTGAGGAAAGCCACCCATCTCATCTGACAAGTGTTGCCCATTGAGGGGTGGACATGACAGATATGGTCTTTGAGATTTAAGATGGTCATTTATTTTGATTGGGAGCCAATCTCAGAGGATGTGTCTTGGCGATGTGCCAAAGCATATGCTAGAATCACAAGTCCACTCCAAGTGATAGCATAAGGAAGAAAAGGAGTCAAAGCAAAGACCTAGAACATCCTTGTCTGCTAAAGTGTTGCTTGGGAAAGTCCTTGCCGACTTAACTCTGATAGGCCACACGTTAGACACTCTGACAGCACCACATACCATTCAACCATTGCTCTCACATTACAGTGAGTAATATGTATTATTGGTAGAATTAATTGTTTATTATCCATCTCATTCTCCAGAGAGAAAGCTCCAGGAGGGCAGACCCCACGTCTCTTCTTCACCATTTTATCCCTAGAGCCTAGAACAGTAATTAGAAATATATTAGGAACTCATTGCATATCTATTGAATGACTGAATGATTGAAAGAAGGAAAGTGGTTCGTTTTTAGAGTACATGCATGCATTTGTTCCCCACTCCCCTGTCTAATGAGGAAGGATTTCCACCAAATGGTCCTGGTCTCTTGCTCCGGGCATTAGTCCTCTTCAAAGAGGTCAAGTAAGTTCCCTGGTTAAGAAGAGGCAGTGATTGGCATATGTTCCTTGATTTGGTAGAGATAATGTATTAAAAGTATTAAGCAAATGGAGTCTACTCTCCTGCTCTCCTTCCCTTAAGAAGTGCATGGCTGTGATCCTGATTGAGCATGTCTTCTCCGTAGTCTCAGTGTTTCTCACCAGTGTACTGTTCTAAGACCTAACTGGAGGACAGGAAGTTCATTGCTGTCACATTTCTAAGCTATACCACCTGAAATAATTTTTGACACAAAGTAAGATAACATTTTGATCCTCATCTACGTGGCTCCTTTTTTTCCCCCTTTCTTAATTGGTTTTGAACATGGGCAAGAAACAAGGATCTCATTTTTGGGGCTAAACTAAAACCCCAATAGCTCTATGCATAGAAAGACTCCAGGAAAAATCAATATAGACACATCCTAAGACTGAAAAGTTTTGACTCCAAAGAGGGAAAAATGAGATTCAAGACTGGAAATGGAAGAATGAAGCTTTGAAAACAAAAGATTTTTCCTGGAGCCTGAGAGTTGGTGAGCTCCCTGGATTGTGTGCAAAATGTTCTGTGTAGAGGATCCAAAGGTTGCCTCAGATTAAAAAAAAAAGTCGTTGAGTGTCTATTTTAAGGAGCCCGACATAGACCTTGAGTTTATCATCTGATGTACAGAAATTTGGCCCCATCTTCCTATCTTCCTCCTTACCTGAAATGGACCGTTCCCCTCATCACACCCTTCAAAGCTCAGCTTGAGCCCAGCCCATCTTGCCAGGAAGTCTGCCTTTACCTTCCCAGCCTGCAGGGATCTCCTCCTCCTCTGCCCTCCTGGTTCCCCACAGATGGTCTTTATCGCCTATTCTCTTCAATTAAAGTGTGAGCTCCTGAGAGAAGGGGTCAGGTTGTTCAATGGTAGCTCTGCATCACCCGAACCGCCTGGCATACAGCAATCGAATGAATCAATTTCTGAATCCCAATCATACTTCCATATCCAATCTGTTACTAATGCGAACTCTGGAAGAGATTCATTAGATGTATGTTTCAGAGGAAGAGAGAGGCTCAGAGACAGTGAGTTATTTTGCTCAAAGTAAAAAAACTAGGAAACAGCAGAGCCAGGATTCAAACGTAGGTCTCCTGACTCTGAGTTCAGTGCTTCTTCCACTCCACAATGCAGCTTCCCAGAGAAAGTATTGACCTGAACTTACTACATTAGAATTCTTCTCCATAGAAGAAATGTCTTTGTTTAGAAACACTCCTGAAGGGATGGGTCTGATTTCGAATCCTCTTTTGTATGGAGGGAGGAGAGGGATGAGACCAAGAGGAAACTTGACTTTCCTGCATAAAAGACAGGAGAATTTTGAGTTAGGTGTGGCCCCCCAAAAAGGATGACTGTATTTTGCAAGAGATAGGGAGGCATCAGACATAAATATGACTAGTGAAAAATTCCCTAAAGAAGGCTTGACAGAAATATTTTTGAAGAATAAGAAGGTTTAATTTTTCTGTCGTCTTTTCTCTTACTCTCAGTCCGGCTGTTTAGTAAAATTTCATTGCCCACAACTGTCTCAAGCATCTGCTTTTGGAGGAATCAGGGAAAAGTGGTGTTGTTACATTTTGAGTCAGTGGGCCAGAGAAGAGAGAGTGGCTGAAGTGGCGGAGAGCAGGGAGTACACAAGAAGTCAGTGGGGAGAAGCTTCAGAAGGACAAGGAAATCAGATAAAGAGGTAGCATGTGATATCCGCCCTAGGAATTCACCAGTGTCTTGGGGAGAGCCCTGAACCTCCCCAAGATAAGGGCTAGGAGTTAAAGCCAATTTTATTTTATTTTGTTTTTGCGGTACGCGGGCCTCTCACTGTTGTGGCCTCTCCCGTTGCGGAGCACAGGCTCCGGACGCGCAGGCTCAGCGGCCATGGCTCACGGGCTCAGCCGCTCCGTGGCATGTGGGATCTTCCCGGACCAGGGCATAAACCTGGGTCCCCTGCATCAGCAGGCGGACTCTCATCCACTGTGCCACCAGGGAAGCCCCTAAAGCCAATTTTATTTAGACCTTCAAAGTCAAGGTGTCTCCGCTGGACATTTGGGTACCGGTAGATTGACAGTAGCCCTCTCTACATTTTCAGAATGACGAGCAGGTGGATGGTAGAGGGAGAATGGTGTTTTATGAGAAACAAAAAAGAATCTTTCAGTTTCCCAAAGTCCTACATTTTGGGTGAAAGAAGGTGTTAGACAGCTGAAAATTTTCCTGGTGATGACAGTTGAGTCATCTGCTGGAGAGCAAACTCGATGGCATTTAAAATGCATGGGTTTTGTCTCCAGAGCAGGCGTTTGGAAGCTCTATATATGCCTTTTGGCAAACTCCAGGCTTCAGTCTCCTGTGAAGAAATGTCCTGGGTACAAAGGATAGGTGACAATGCACTCCTTGTAATGTCTAAAGCAAAATCCTATTATCTTCTAATTTGGCTGTTCATGTGAATAACAGAGATGGGAAGGGGGCAGGAAGTGGGTAGGCGATAGCCAAACGCAGTTTCTGCCCGCTGCCGGCCAGCTGAACCTGCGGAGTGACTCTGCAGGTGACTCCTTGTCTTTCTCAGCCAACCAGGATCACTGAATTTAGGTCCTGCAGTGGCTGACGAGGGCCCAGGGAAGCCAAGAGCCAGAATTCCATTAATTGTAGTGGGAGGGATTCTTGGTGCCTGTCTGTCCCCTCATTCCCAGAAGCTGAAGTTGCGGGTCCAGGTGATTTGCATGGCAAAGTATCTAGCACATCTGAGGGACATTGCAGTAGAGACCAAATCACGGAGTTAAGTCTAAGTCAAGTGTGGAAGCACAGCTCTTCCCCCAGGGATTGACGTCACCACACCAGCACGTTCTCATTCCCTTTGGAACTAATAATGCTGCTGCTTCCACACTGCCATCAGCACTTTCCTCTCACTACAACCAGCTACCAGGGCTCACTGGAGGCCAGGCACTGTGTCTAAGGGCTTTACACACCAGCTCATTTAATGCTCATCAAAAATGCATGGGGCTGGCACTGTCATCACTCCAGTTTGACATATAAGAAAACTGAGACAGACATTTAAGTGACTCATTTCCCATCTGAGTGGATTGTTCAGGAAAAGAAAAGGAAATTAGCATGAAATTTGAGAGGAGATATTCGGTAATGGCTAAGAGTAAGGGCTTTCTCAAATCTGACTTGGAAGCCGGGCTCTGCAACTTACTGGCTGTGTGAGCATAGGCAAGTTGTCAACTTCTCTGAGGCTCAGTTTTTCCACCCACAAAATGAGGGTGATAATAGTACCAATTCTAGGCCTATTACAGTGAAAGTGATCAAGAAATGTTATCTAATCTTCTTGCTATTATTAAATAATGGTTATGTTTTTTCTGCTCACAAATCAAAAAGGCTTGTCATAAGACTCACAGGGTTAGTCTTTCAGGTAATGATTCCCTTTAAAGAGTCTCTCAGTATTTGAGCAGGAAGCTGCTCTGGAAGAGCACTCTTTTCCCAGGTTTAGGAGGTGGTGGTAAATGACCGAATGGTCTGGCCTCAGTCCCACTAAGTTCCACCATTTTAATCTCTGCTTTTATGAACAGTGTTGTCACTCCATAGCACAGCTGAAACTGCTGGGCTTTACAAAAAGAACATTAATACGATTGTATCAATTATCTATGGCTGTAGAACCAAATACCTCAAACTTAGGACTAAAATAAAAATTATTTATTATTGATCAGGATTTTGTGGTTCTTCTGGGTTTACTCCTATGATTCTAGATGATGAATGGAATGGCTGGATAGTCCAAGGTGACCTGACACATACGTCTGGGAATTGGTGTTGTCTGTCAGCCTGAGTACCTTGGTCCTCCCCTACGTGGCCTTTCTAGACCAGTTTTCTTACAGCATGGCTGCCTCAAAGAGCTCCAAGAGGATAGGCCTCAGTGCATAAGCACTTATCGAGCTTCTTTTTGAGTCATGTTTGTTCATAGCCCATTGGCCAAAGCAAGTCACATACATGGCCAACCTCCGCGTCATGTGGGAGGGGACTTAGACTCCCTCCCAATCCCCTGCCCTGCTGCTTGATAGGAGAAGTGGCAAAGAATTTATGACCATTTTTAATCCATCACAATTACAAACATAAAACATAAAAACTAAAGGGAAGGCACCTGGGAGATATAAGAAAAATAAAAAGAATCCAACTTGCAAAGTATGGATTTCTGGTATTCCTTGGTTCCAAGAGCTTTCATGTGGTATCTTAGTTCCCTGACCAGGGCTTGAACCTGCGTCCCCAGCATTGTAAGGCGAATTCTTTGCCACTGGACCACCAGAGAAGTCCCTGTTTCCTTCTTAAAGCTCTTTCATGGAGCCATTTTCAAGCCTATTTCTAAGTATTCATTAGGCTTCAGGCACAGTGCTCACCACTTTGCAGTTTATGCTGACTTCTCACAACAATTGTATCAGAACCATTATCTTCATCTTACAGGTAAGGAAAATAGGTTTTGGAGAGGTTTTATAAGTTGCTTAATACGATATATTAATTTTCTATGGTTTCCATAACAAATTACTGCCAACTTAATGGCTTAAACAACACAAATTTATCATCCTACAGTTTAGTAGCTCATAAGTCTGAAACAGTCTCTTGGGCTAAAATCAGGACGCTGACAGCACTGTGTTCCTTTCTGGAGGCTCTGTAGGAGAGTCTGTTTTCTTGCCTTTTCTAGTTTCTAGAGGCCCTCCACACTCCTTTGCTCATAAGACCCTTCCTCAATCTTCAGAGCCAACAACAATGGGCTGAATCCTCATTCTGAGTTGCCCTGACACTTCATCTATCATCTTATCTCTCTCTGGCTACAGCCAGGAAAGGTTTTTTAAGGACTCATGTGATTAGGTTAGCCCACCTTGGTAATCTAGGGTAATCTCCCCATGCTCCTGGTTTGCAAACCAGTTGCAAATTCCCTTTGCCGTGTAAGGTAACATATTCACAGGCTAGGGCATGATCATATTTGGGAAGGGGTCATCGCTCGTCATACCACAGTCTACTCTCTGATCCCCAAAGATATACATCTCTCCCACATGTAAAATACATTTTTCCTGTCTCAAAGTCCCCCAGTGTCTCAACCCATTACATGAGAGAGGCTAGTACATGGCAGGGCTAGATCTCTGGTTCCAATGCCCTCTTAACTGCTGCCCAAATACACATGCTGCCTTTCTGCTTTAACATGGGGAGTGTGATTTCTTTACTGATTTGCATGAGCTCTTCAAGTTATAGAAAGTTAAACCATAAGCTCTGTGAAAGGCAGAAAAACTATATTTTGTAAATCATTCCATCTCAGTGCCTATCACATAGTAAGCACTCAAAGATTTGCAAAGCGAATGAATGTTGAAGAAAACAAGTATCTAAGTAAACTAATGACATAAGCAGTGGATGGAAGCAAGCAAAGTCGTTACAAAAATATACTTTTCATGTTCCAAAAACCCTTGTATTCTTCTCGATGTTTTTCAGAGCCCCTTGAAACAGGTTACAAACTTCACCAAAGTCCAGGTTGCCCTTCCAGGTAAATTATCAAACTGCGTGTGCTTCTTCTGGATTTTAATTACCGGTAAATGTCGTTTCAGGCATGGTGATTCCTGCCAAGATGGACTCCGAGCCCATGGATTCTGTTTTAGTTTTAAATATAACCATTAAACTTCTAGATTACCAAATACTTGTTATTCCTGGTACACTCAGGTGCATTCTGGGTGTAAACATCTTAATTGTTTTTGTAGATAGAACGGTCTCCCGTAGTTTTTTCTAACATCCCCCTCCATGAGGACTACTCCAATGGAACGTAAGGGACAACAGCATCATTTTCCCAACAAAGATATTTTAAAAATAATTTGGCTTAGCGTAACTGTAGCCAGGTCTGAGAGTGGGAATAAGGATTAACTGTAAACGGGCACAAGGGATCTTATTGTAGCATTGGAAATGTTCTAGAATTGGATCTTGATGATGGTTGCACAACTGAGTAATTTCTCTAAAAAATACTGAACATCACACTTAAAATGAGTACTATGGTACATAAATTACACCTCAATAAAGCCATTAAAAATAATTAGCTTATCATCCACTCAGAAGCACTGTTTTGTGTTAAATGTAATTGTTTTTTACAAAGGCAGTCTCTAAGTACATCTTTTGTAATAACACTTAAGCTTCTTCAACTCTTTCTTGGCCTATTAATAAGCAGAGCCGAGCATGATCACCCTTAGTTGCTCCGGAAGAAAACACGTCATGCTTGTTCGCCTTGTTCTTCCCAAACGATTTAAGAACGACCAGATACTCATTCTTAATCTTTACAAAATCCTCATATTTGGTTGAATTTATCTTACATTTATAGGAGGAATTGTTTTGATGTGATTCAAAACCATGCATTTTTTTATGTCCTACAATTCTTTAGAAGTAGTCATTTGAACCCCTACTCCATCAGTGTACTGCTAAAGAGACGAGTCTGTTTCCCATGACAAAGCTTAATATGTTGGTGTATACAGGCAGGCAAACAAAAGGAGAAAACTAAATACTTATCAGCTTCTTAAAATTTGTGGACTTAAACGTCAATTGCATAAGTACATTTCTGGATAAATATACATAACATCAAAAATAGAAACATGTACACTGTTGCAAATATGATTCTTTAAAGAATTACTGGGTTTAAAGCAAAAAAACTTCATTTGGAAATTGTATAAATAACTCACATGCTTGATGGCGGATTCCTTGTTCCTTAGGCAAAAACTTGGACTGGCCGTCTCACTGTTAGTATATGATACAATTTTAGAGTCTCCAGGCTTGGTTCCTATGTGAACCAGGGAGGGAAGCTCTGAACTGTGACCTCATTCCTTGTTCCTTGTTCCCTAGTCCAGTACTGCTTCCCCATGAGGATCATTGACATAACTGGTGGTGATTGTAAAAGTTCAGATTCCAAACCTACTGAGTCAGAATCTTCAAGGTGGTGTTCCAGGAATCTATATTTTTAACAAGAGCTACACGTAATTATTATTATTTTTAACATCTTTATTGGAGTATAACTGCTTTACAATGGTGTGTTAGTTTCTGCTATAACAAAGTGAATCAGCTATATGTACACATATATCCCCATATTTCCTCCCTCTTGCATCTCCCTCCCACCCTCCCTAACCCACCCCTCTAGGTGGACACAAAGCACCGAGCTGATCTCCCTGTGCTATGCGGCTGCTTCCCACTAGCTATCTATTTTACATTTGGTAGTGTATATATGTCCATGCCACTCTCACTTCATCCCAGCTTACCCTTCCCCCTCCCTGTGTCCTCAACTCCATTCTCTACGTCTGTCTTTATTCCTGTCCTGCCCCTAGGTTCTTCAGAACTTTTTTTTTAGATTCCATATATCTGGGTTAGCATATGGTATTTGTTTTTCTCTTTCTGACTTATTTCACTCTGTATGACAGTCTCTAGGTCCATTCACCTCACTACAAATAACTCAATTTTGTTTCTTTTATGGCTGAGTAATATTCCATTGTATATATGTGCCACATCTGCTTTATCTATTCATTTGTTGATGGACACTTAGGTTGCTTCCATGTCCTGGCTATTGTAAATAGAGCTACAATGAACATTGGGGTGCATGTGTCTTTGGGAATTATTGTTTTCTCTGGGTATATGCCCAGTAGTGGGATTGCTGGGTCATATGGTAGTTCTATTTTTAGTTTTTTAAGGAACTTCCAAACTGTTCTCCATAGTGTCTGTATCAATTTACATTCCCAACAACAGTGCAAGAGGGTCCCCTTTTCTCCACACTCTCTCCAGCACTTAATGTTTGTAGAGTTTTTGATGATGGCCATTCTGACTGGTGTGAGGTGATACCTCATTGTAGTTTTGGTTTGCATTTCTCTAATGATTAGTGATGTTGAGCATCCTTTCATGTATTTGTTGGCCATCTTTATATCTCTTTTGGAGAAATGTATATTTAGGTCTTCTGCCCAGTTTTGGGTTGGGTTGTTTGTTTTTTGATATTGAGCTGCATGAGCTGCTTGTATATTTTGGAGATTAATCCTCTGTCAGTTGCTTCCTTTGAAAATATCCCCTGTCAGTTTCTTTGTTGGCAAATATTTTCTCCCATTCTGAATGTTGTCTTTTCATCTTGTTTATGGTTTCCTTTGCTGTGCAAAAGCTTTTAAGTTTCACTAGGTCCCATTTGTTTATTTTTGTTTTTATTTCCATTTCTCCAGGAGGTGGGTCAAAAAGCATCTTGCTGTGATTTATGTTATAGAGTGTTCTGCCTATGTTTTCCTCTAAGAGTTTGATAGTGTCTGGCCTTACATTTAGGTCTTTAATACATTTTGAGTTTATTTTTGTGTATGGTGCTAGGGAGTGTTCTAATTTCACTCTTTTACATGTAGCTGTCCAGTTTTCCCAGCACCACTCATTGAAGAGACTGTCTTGTCTCCATTGTATATTTTTGCCTCCTTTACCAAAAAGAAGTTGACCATATGTGCATGGGTTTATCTCTGGGCTTTCTATCCTTTTCCATTGATTTATAGTTCTGTTTTTGTGCCAGTACCATACTGTCTTGATTACTGGAGCTTTGTAGTATAGTCTGAAGTCAGGGAGCCTGATTCCTCCAGTTCTCTTTCTCTTTCTCAAGATTGCCTTGGCTATTCAGGGTCTTTTGTGTTTCCATACAAATTGTGAAATGTTTTGTTCTAGTTCTGTGAAAAATGCTGTTGGTAGCTTGATAGGGATTGCATGGAATCTGTAGATTGCTTTGGATAGTATAGTCATTTTCACAATGTTGATTCTTCCAGTCCAAGAACATGGTATATCTCTCCATCTGTTTGTATCATCTTTTTTTTTTTTTTTAACATCTTTATTGGGGTATAATTGCTTTACAATGGTGTGTTAGTTTCTGCTTTATAACAAAGTGAATCAGTCATACATAAACATATGTTCCCATATGTCTTCCCTGTTGCGTCTCCCTCCCTCCCACCCTCCCTATCCCACCCCTCCAGGCTGTCACAAAGCACCGAGCCAATATCCCTGTGCCATGCGGCTGCTTCCCACTAGCTATCTACCTTACTACGTTTGTTAGTGTGTATATGCCCATGACTCTCTCTCGCCCTGTCACAGCTCACCCTTCCCCCTCCCCATAACCTCAAGTCCGTTCTCTAGGAGGTCTGCGTGTTTGTATCATCTTTAATTTCTTTCATCAGTGTCTTATAGTTTTCTGAATACAGGTCTTTTGTCTCCTTAGGTAGGTTTAATCCTAGGTATTTTATTCCTTTTGTTGCAATGGTAAATAGGAGTGTTTCCTTAATTTTTCTTTCAGATTTTTCATCATTAGTGTATAGGAATGCAAGAGATTTCTGTGCATTAATTTTGTATCCTTCTACTTTACCAAATTCATTGATAATTTCCAGTAGTTTTCCGGTAGTGCCTTTAAGATTCTCTATGTATAGTATCAGTCATCTGCAAACAGTGACAGCTCTACTTCTTCTTTTCCGACTTGGATTCCTTTTATTTCTTTTTCTTCTCTGATCACTGTGGCTAAAACTTCCAAAACTATGTTGAATAATAGTGGTGAGGGTGGGCAACCTTGTCTTCTTCCTGATCTTAGTGGAAATTGTTTCAGTTTTTCACCATTGAGAACGATATTGGCTGTGGGTTTGTCATATATGGCCTTTATTATGTTGAAGTAAGTTCCCTCTATGCCTACTTTCTGGAGGGTTTTTATCATAAATGGGTGTTGAAGTTTGTTGAAAGCTTTCTCTGCATCTATTGAGATGATCATATGGTTTCTCTCCTTCAATCTGTTAATATGGTTTATCATGTTGATTTATTTGCATATATTGAAGAATACTTGCATTCCTGGGTTAAACCCCACTTGATAATGGTGTATGATCCTTTTAATGTTCTGTTGGAATCTGTTTGCTAGTATTTTGTTGAGGATTTTTGCATCTATATTCATCAGTGATATTGGCCTGTAGTTTTCTTTTCTTGTGATATCTTTGTCTGGTTTTGGAATCAGGGTGATGTTGGCCTCGTAGAATGAGTTTGGGAGTGTTCCTCTCTCTGCTATATTTTGGAAGAGTTTGAGAAGGATAGGTGTTAGCTCTGGTCCTAGGCTTTTGTTTGTTGGAAGATTTTTAATCACAGTTTCAATTTCAGTGCTTGTGATTAGCCTGTTTATATTTTCTATTTCTTCCTGGTTCAGTCTCGGAAGGTTGTGTTTTTCTAAGAATTTGTCCATTTCTTCCACGTTGTCCATTTTATTGGCATATAATTTCTTGTAGTAATCTCTCATGATCCTTTGTATTTCTGCAATGTCAGTTGTTACTTCTCCCTTTTCATTTCTAATTCTATTGATTTGAGTCTTCTCCCCTTTTTTTCCTGATGAGTCTGGCTAATGGTTTATCAATTTTGTTTATCTTCTCAAAGAACCAGCTTTTAGTTTTATTGATCTTTGCTATTGTTTCCTTCGCTTCTTTTTCATTTATTTCTGATCTGATCTTTATGATTTCTTTCCTTTTGCTAACTTTGGGGTTTTTTTTGTTCTCCTTTCTCTAGTTGCTTTAGGTGTAAGGTAAGGTTGTTTATTTGAGATGTTTCTTGTTTCTTGAGGTAGGATTGTATGGCTATAAACTTCCCTCTTAGAACTGCTTTTGCTACATCCCATAGGTTTTGGGTCATCATGTTTTCATTATCAATTGTTTCTAGGTATTTTTTGATTTCCCCTTTGATTTCTTCAGTGATCTCTTGGTTACTTAGTAGTGTATTGTTTAGCCTCCATGTGTTTGTATTTTTTACAGATTTTTTCCCCTGTAATTGATATCTAGCCTCATAGCACTGTGGTTGGAAAAGATACTTGAAATGATTTCAATATTCTTAAATTTACCAAGACTTGATTTGTGACCCAAGATATGATCTATCCTGGAGAATGTTCCATGAGCACTTGAGAAGAAAGTGTATTCTGTTGTTTTTGGAGGGAATGTCCTATAAATATCAATTAAGTCCCTCTTGTTTAATGTATCATTTAAAGCTTGTGTTTCCTTATTTATTTTCATTTTGGATGATCTGTCCATTGGTGAAAGTGGGGTGTTAAAGTTCCGTACTATGATTGTGTTACTGTCGATTTCCCCTTTTATGGCTGTCAGCATTTGCCTTATGTATTGAGGTGCTCCTATGTTGGGTGCATAAATATTTACAGTCGTTATATCTTCCTCTTGGATTGATCCCTTGATCATTATGTAGTGTCCTTCTTTGTCTCTTGTAATAGTCTTTATTTTAAAGTCTATTTTGTCTGATATGAGAATTGCTACTCCAGCTTTCTTTTGATTTCCATTTGCATGGAATATATTTTTTCATCCTCTCACTTTCAGTCTGTATGTGTCCCTAGGTCTGAAGTGGGTCTCTTGTAGACAGCATATATACGGGTCTTGTTTTCATAACATTCAGCCAGTCTATGTCTTTTGGTTGGAGCATTTAATCCATTTACATTTAAGATAGTTATTAATATGTATGTTCCTATTACAATTTTCTTAATTGTTTTGGGTTTTGTTATTGTAGGTCTTTTCCTTATCTTGTGTTTCCTGCCTAGAGAAGTTCCTTTAGCATTTTTGTAAATCTGGTTTTGTGGTGCTGAATTCTCTTAGCTTTTGCTTGTCTGTAAAGATTTTAATTTCTCTGTCGAATCTGAATGAGATCCTTGCTGGGTAGAGTAACCTTGGTTGTAGGTTTTTCACTTTTATCACTTTAAATATGTCCTGCCACTCCCTTTTGGCTTACAGAGTGTCTGCTGAAAGATCAGCTGTTAACCTTATGGGGATTCCCTTGTATGTTATTTGTTGTTTTTCCCTTGCTGCTTTTAATGTTTTTTCTTTGTGTTTAATTTTTGATAGTTTGATTAATATGTCTTGGCATGTTTCTCCTTGGATTTATCCTGTATGGGACTCTCTGCACTTCCTGGACTTGATTGACTATTTCCTTTCCCATATTAGGGAAATTTTCAACTATAATCTCTTCAAATATTTTCTTATTCCATTTTTTCTTTTTTCTTCTTCTGGGACCCCTATAATTCAAATGTCGGTGCATTTCATGTTGTCCCAGAGGTCTCTGAGACTGTCCTCAATTCTTTTCATTCTTTTTTCTTTATTCTGCTCTGTGGTTGTTATTTCCCCTATTTTATCTTCCAGATCACTTATCCATTCTTCTGTCTCAGTTATTCTGCTATTGATTCCTTCTAAAGAATTTCTAATTTCATTTATTGTGTTGTTCATCATTGTTTGTTTGCTCTTTAGTTCTTCAAAATCCCTGTTAAACATTTCTTATATTTTCACCATTCTATTTCCAAGATTTTGGATTGTCTTTGCTATCGTTACTCTGAATTATTTTTCACATAGACTACCTATTTCTTTTTCATTTGTTTGGTCTGGTAGGTTTTTACCTTGCTCCTTCATCTGCTGTGTATTTCTCTGTCTTCTCATTTTGCTTAACTTACTATATTTGGGGTCTCCTTTTTGCAGGCTGCAGGTTCACAGTTCTCGTTGTTTTTTGTGTCTGCCCCCAGTGGGTAAGGTTGGTTCAGTGGCTTGTGTAGGCTTCCTGGTGGAGGGGATTGGTGCCTGTGTTCTGGTGGATGAGGCTGCATCTTGTCTTTCTGGTGAGCAGGATCGTGTCTGGTGGTGCGTTTTGGGGTGTCTGTTAACTTACTATGATTTTAGGCAGCCTCTCTGCTAATGGGTGTGATTGTGTTCCTGTCTTGCTAGTTGTTTGGTATAGGATGTCCAGCACTGTAGCTTGCTGGTCGTTGAGTGGAGCTGGGTTTTAGTGTTGAGATGGAGATTTCTGGGAGAGCTTTCGCCATTTGATATTACTTGGGGCTGGGAGGTCTCTGGTGGACCAATGTGCTGAACTCAGCTCTCCCACCTCAGAGGCTCAGGCCTTACACCCGGATGGAGCACCAAGACCCTGTCAGCCACACAGCTCAAAAGAAAAGGGAGAAAAGAAAAGAAAGAAAGAAAGAAAGAAAATTTAAAAAATAAAGTTATTAAAATAAAAAATAAATGAAATATTATTAAAATAAGAAAATAAAAAAGTAATAAAAAAAAGAAAGAAAGAAACAAGAGAGCAACCAAACCAAAAAACATATCTACCAATGATAACAAGTGCTAAAAAGTATACAAAACAAACAAACAAAAAACAGACAGACAGAACTGTAGGGCAAATGGTAAAAGCAAAGCTATACAGACAAGATCACACAAAGAAGCATACATATACACACTCACCGAAAGAGAAAAAGGAAAAAAATATATATATATATAAAAAGGAAGAGAGCAACCCAATCAATAAACAAATCTACCAATGATAATAAACTCTAGATACTAAACTTAGATAATCATAAAACCAGAAACAAATTAGATGCAGAAAGCAAACCCCACGTCCACTGTTGCTCCCAAAGTCTACCACCTCAATTTTGGGATGATTTGTTATGTATTCAGCTATTCCACAGTTGCAGGGTACATAAAGTTGATTGTGGAGATTTAACCTGCTGCTCCTGAGGCTGCTGGGAGAGATTTCCCTTTCTCTTCTTTGTTCACACAGCTCCTGGGGTTCAGCTTTGGATTTGGCCCTGCCTCGGCATGTAGCTCGCCTGAGGGCATCTGCTCCCGCCCAGAATGGATGGGATTAAAGCAGTGGCTGATTAGGGGGCTCTGGCTCACTCAGGCCCCGGGGGAGGGAGTGGTATGGAATTCGGGGCGAGCCTGCGGTGGCAGAGGCCTGCATGACGCTGCCACAGCCTGAAGCGCACCGTGTGTTCTCCCGGGGAAGTTGTCCCTGGATCACGGGACCCTGGCAGTGGCCAGGGCAGAGGGAAAGTGTGGATAGTGACCTGTGCTTGCACACAGGCTTCTTGGTGGCTGCAGCAGCAGCCTTAGTGTTTCATGCCCATCTCTGGTGTCCGTGCCCATCTCGGGAGCTCATTTAGGCAGTGCTCTGAACTCCTTCTCCTCACGCACCCCGGAACAATGGTCTCTTGCCTCTTAGGCAGTTCCAGACTTTTCCCGGACTCCCTCCAGCTAGCTGTGGTGTACTAGCCTCCTTCAGGCTGTGTTCATGCAGCCAACCCCAGTCCTCTCCCTGGGATCTGACCTCCGAAGCCCGAGCCTCAGCTCCCAGCCCCCACCCGCCCCAGTGGGTGAGTGGGCAAGCCTGTTAGGCTGGTGAGTGCTGGTCGGCACCAATCCTCTATGCAGGTATCTCTCCGCTTTGCCCTACCCAGGTACGTGGGGAGTTTCTTGCCTTTGGGGAAGTCTGAGGTCTTCTACCAGTATTCAGTAGGTGTTCTGTAGGAGTTGCTCCACTTGTAGATGTATTTCTGATGTATTTGTGGGGAGGAAGGTGATCTCCACGTCTTACTCCTCTGCCATCTTGAAAGTCCCTCTGCTACACGTAATTATAATGCATGTTAATATCTGAAATATTTCATCTGAGATCTTGCCCATATTTGGAAGATTCAGTGTGGGCTCTTCAGATTCATAAACATTCTAAGAAAAGGTGTTTCAGAACAGTGTTTCTTAAGCTTTAATGTGTATATGGATCACCTGGGGATCTTGTTCAGATGCCAACTCTGATTTTGTAGGTCTGGAGAGGAGCCTGCAGTTTCTGCATCCTAACAAGCCCCGGTGATGCTGATGCTACTGGTCCATGGACCAGACTTTGACTAATGGGGCTTCAGAGCATATCTATGCCATGTGAGAGGATGAGAACACCTCCTAGGGGACAGAGCACAGTGGCTACAACGAAGACCATTCTGTGCAGATACCTTTCCAGTTGCAGTGGGGAGGAAGTATACTTCTGGGGACCTGGGCTAGATGTAGGGGTCTGATGGGAGATCTTCTCTTGGGCTATGGAGAGTGGAGTCAAGGAAGGGATGAAAATCCCTGTGGAGAGGGCAGGAGGGGGAGAAGCTGGGAATAGAGTCCTGTGCAAGTTCACCTGGTCATAAATATAAGGCATAGAGAAATAAAGCTTATAAACAATGGAAATAGAGACTGAAGATGGAGAACAAAGTCAACATGTCTGGAAAGGAGGACAGGAGGCAGAACCCCAGGGGTTTCCTGAAGGCTGAGGGGTAGCTGCAGGGGAGCTACCTGCAATTTATATGGAACGCCTGCAATTTCACTGTGGGTGGGGAGGAAGCCACTCTAGATTCAACAACTTCAGCTCAATCCTGGATGCATAATATGTATATTTTTATGGCGTCATAATTTTTAATGATCTATCTTAATTATATGAAGCAGTAGTTCCCAAACTATAATATGCTTAAGAATCTCCCAGACAAAACTTGTTAGAATGAGGTTGCTGGACTCCAAGGTCTGAGATTCTGACTCCAGTAGGTCTGGGGTGGGATCCAGGAATCTGGATTTGCACCAAGCACACCAAGTATTTATGATGCAGTTGGTGTGTGGAGCACACTTTCAGAAAAAGGGACCCGCAACAACAAAATCATCAACACGATTGTTTGGCCCTTCACTGGTTGAAATTCAGAGCATCATCTGTCTTGCAGGAAGACTGAAATGTAATATTGGCTATCTGGAATAATACAGAGTATAAATGAAAGGAAGGGAAAGGAAAGGAAAGGGCAGGGAAGGAAAGGAAAGGAATAGTATTAATTGTGTCATTACTGGGCAGTGCTATGTTGGTCAGTTCTTCCTCTAGTACCTTAGTTTATCTGTAAGAATGCCCCTATGTAATAATAACTACTAGGTGTGTGTGTGTGTGATTTTATAATTTTACAGTTAGCAATTTCTTTTTTATATTGTCTCATTTACCCTTCAGAACAACCTAGTAGGATAGGTATTGTTATTTGCCCTCATTTAAAAGACTCAGACTCAGACTCAGAGAGACTAAGGAATTTGTAGAAGATCACACAAAAGATGGGATCTGACTCCAGACCTTACACTCTGACCACCTTATCATGCTGTCCTACTGATACTGGCTTGGGAGGGTCAGTAAGCCACTTCCTTCTCTTCCTTTCACAGCATATGTTAATGTGGGTTTTGTCCTCAAGGCTGGTTTTTCTGTGCAAAAGAAAGCAGTAACCCTGGGTTCAGATATTAATATTTAATTTTTTATAGTTACAAATTCAAAAACCTAGTTCTTCCTTAACTTTTTACGTTCATTTACAGTTATTATTATACTATTTATATACTTAGCATATTTAACATACAGTTTGAGTTGTAACAACTTAATTAAGTTCCCTTTATATTTCAAGCTGTATTTATGGATTTAATGTTTCAAGCTGTATTTATGGATTTAATATATCTGGTTTCATTTAGAAGTACACCAGTTGTCTGACTTATAAATAAAACCTTCCTAAGTACTTAAATAGCTTATAAATCTAATAAATTAAGCTTACAATTATGGTGAATTTGGATTATCTTAAATACTCCAATACTGTGAATATAAACTTGGAAAATTTTCAGTTTTAAAAGGTCTAAATTAATGATTCAATTGTGCATTTTAAATTGAAATTGCAAGCCTCATCTGCAAGAAAACAGGCCAATTTTTTTAAAAAGTTACAGAATCCTTCCTAAATATAAAAATGTTAAAAATGTCATTTTTAAATACATTTGCATACTTAGTTCTAAGTCATCTTGGTTTAAAGATGTTTATCCACTAATTTAACGATTATCCTAAGTGAATTTAGGAGATACCTTTCCCAGCAGTAAGGTCGAACAACAAAGATTCTTGTTTTAATTCCTCTGGCCACAGGTAAATCTTCATCTCCGCCCAGATGAGATTTTTGCATTTTTGGCTCTCAAGGCATTTAAACATCTTCTAGTCTAATTCAAAAGATCTTCAAGTGTGACTCAATTTAATTATTTTTATTTTTTCTTAGTTTTCAAGGACAATGTTTTTCTAGATATTAAAATTATTTCTGATTGAATTTTGTATTTTGTTGTTGTTGTTGTTTTGGCTTTGTCTGATAGGCAATCCCAAATTTCACAATCAGTGTCCAGGGGGTTGGATACCAATCAGTAAAGGGATAGGAATCAGATAGGTGGAGATGTGAATATCACCTTTATTACTGGGGAAGCTGGATTGAGGGATGAAGCCTGCAGCTGCAACCATGCTTCTTCCCAATTTCTCTCCCCACACGTTTCCCAGTCAAGACCTTGGGACACCCCATCAGAGGGAGAGCCTGAAAAGCAGAAGCTTGCTCAACTAGCTACGAGATAAATTAGAGTTTCAGAGCCTCAAGAGAAAGAACGAGAACAAGCCCACAAATGCGTATTGTCTTAAATACTAACTCTACACAGGCTACAAGCACGCTACTCACCAAAGAGATACATATTCCTCCAGAAGAGGAAGAATTTTACTCTAGATAGGAATGCCATTCATAGAAATAAAAGGACAGGGCATTAAGGGGTCCTTCTAAAAGTTCTGAGCAGTAAATAGAAAAAATAGGTATTACACTGCTTTGAAAATTAGAAAGTTCTACTCAACTGTAAGTTACATTGATTATTGTGTCTAAAAGGCTCTGAATGTTGGAATAGTGTCAGGGGAATTATTCAGGTTGAATTCTTTACTGGAAAGAGATATTTACTATTCCCTATGCCTTGAGTGACAATTTCAATATATTGGATAAACAGAATAGGCCAGGAGAGGTAACATGAATGGATGGGGAATCCTATTTAATGTAATAGCAACAAATATGAAGTATCTGGATGATCCACAACCTTTCTGCTCCAATAGTGTGGCTAATTGAGAGTTGACTGTGGAAATTTTTATGCTTTTTAATCTCCAGGATTGTCATAAATCTGTGGGAAGCCTGGCTCATGCTTTTTGCCTGACTCACTGTTAACTGTAAGGGGTTGATGGAGAACTGAGTGAGGGTGGTTTTCTTTAAGATTCCAGATCTCAAGTCCATTGCAAAATGTCAGCATTGTAACTCTGTGGCAAGTCTACAACCAGCCCTTGACTTGGCCTTGTCTCCTTGGAGGGAGAGATGGTAGACTCTCTTCCAACTCTATCTTGTCGCATGGAGGACTATACCCCGATGTCCCTTCAAGAAGGAGAAATGTGGACAGACACAGGGATCGGAGTGCACAGAGAAAAGACCATGTGAGGACACAGTGAGAAGGTGCCCATCTACACGTCAAGGAGAGAGGACTTAGAAGAAACCAACCTTGAAGCACCTTGAACTTGGGCTTCTAGCCTCCAGAACTGTGAGAAAGTAAGTTTCTGTTGTTTAAGTCTCCCAGTCTATGTTGTGCATTATGGTACATCTAGCAAACTAATACACTCATCCTTAGCACTCAATCAATACTATGCTTCCACTCCCTTAACCCAACTTTATTTTCCTGCATAGTGCTTATTCTGTGACAATATATTGTATATTTGTTTTCATTTTCATTTATTTCCTGTCCCTGAACTTATATGTAAGCACCATGAAGACTGGGACTTGGCCATGCTCTTTGTTGTAATGACTAGCACAGTGCCTGACACACAGCAGGTGCTTAATACTGATTAACAAATAAATGGATGGAATACGTCGTTAAGATTCCTTGTCTCCCTGATCTTTCTCCATTTATCCATATTCCATCTCTGTGAAGTCTTCCTTGACTCCTGTAGACCCTCCTGTCTTTCCGGAAACCTCACTACCTCCAGGTCTTCCATTGAGAGCTCTGACACTGGACCCACACTTTTGGGCTCTGATCATTCATCACTTTTTGACTGTTCAGTGATGCTACTTCATCTTGTGTTTACTATTTTCTTCCAGCAAAGGAATGTTAACCTGAAAAGGAGTTTTGCACTTGGCCCTAAATGCTGTGTATCTCTATACTTATGGCTAAAGTGTATATTTTCAGCCGTATCCCTGACTCTTGAATTGCACAGTCTGCCCGATCCTTATCCTGCTGAGTGAGCCTGAGGGGAGAGCTCAGACAAATGCAGCTAATGTTTGTCCAGCCCAGGAGACACAGAACAGGAGAAAGCACTAATCAATAACTTCACCTATCTTTGCTGAAAACTTGCAATATCAATACTCTAAAGACTGTGTTCATTCTCCTAGTTGAGTGGTGATGCCACACTCAGAACTGGGTCCATCTGCAGGCCTCGCCAGACTAAGACGATGTGCATGACTGGGTTATTATTTGTAATGGAAGCATGGGCAGAGGCCAAGAATTTGTGCAAACTCTCCAGACTCTGCTCTCCCCAAACTGCTTCTATGCCTTGTCTCCCACTGTTCTCTGTGAAACTTCTGTTTCACTTCCAACAGAATGCTTCCTGCTTCCTGGGTACACCCTTGACTTTCCCATCACTTGCAGATGCCTTCCCATCTCTGATTCTTTCCTCCCTGGTTATAAGATAAGCAGTTGGGTGAGAACAGATATTATCTTTGCTTTGATAATAAGCTGTACTCTCCCACCCCTCATTTTTTTTTTTTTTTTTTTTTTGCTGTACGCGGGCCTCTCACTGTTGTGGCCTCTCCCGTTGCGGAGCACAGGCTCTGGACGCGCAGGCTCAGTGGCCATAGCTCACGGGCCCAGCTGCTCCGTGGCATGTGGGATCTTCCCGGACCGGGGCACGAACCCGTGTCCCCTGCATCGGCAGGCGGACTCTCAACCACTGCGCCACCACGGAAGCCCCCACGCCTCATTTTTATCTAAAGATGCGACCCATCCTTCATGACTGTTCTTAGGTAATAACAAAAAGTAGCTAACAGTTAATAAGCAGTTACTGTGTACCAGGAGCTATCCTTAGTTTTTAACATGGGATAAAGTATTTGATTCTCATAACGATACTATGATATCTCTAGTTTCAGTATGAGAGAACAGGAACAGGGATGCCATTTCCACTTCTGCAAGAAACCTCTCCTGATCTCTCTTATATGATCTAATTGCTTTTGTCATGACACTTCAACAGCTCATCTGTCACTTTGCTTATCTGGTCTTGTAGAGTAGTTCTAGGTATATTTGTCCGACTCATGCCGCTGGTCAATGAGCTCCTTAAGAGCAAAGGCCATGTCTTAATAATCCTTTTATCCATTATATTAATTCTTGCTATAGACACAAATACTTAAGAACTGTTTCTTACATTGGCTTGAATTGACTTCTTGGCCCTCAAAGTCCTAGGTTTGCTGTTGAGAGTGTCCCAGGACTCAGATCTACTGGTGCATAGGAGGGGTACCAACCTAATTTCAACCAACTCTTTGGCCATGGTTTTGGGGGATTTGCATACTTTCATCCAGGACCAGGGCTCCTTCTCAAGGACAGATCCAACCAGCAGCTCAGGTGTCGTTGTCCCTCTTTGGTGATGGAGGAGACTTGGGATGGTTTTAGAGATGCAGTGGCGATGGAACCCATCTGGAAAATTGGGCTCCTCCCATCTGCTGGGCTCTAGGCTGGAGGTTTTAAACACATCTCTCTAAAACTTTAACATGAATTTCACTCATATGTCAAGTCTAGCCCTCCTCTCTAGGAAGATTCATCTTCCTTTGTCTCTTCCTCTGATCTCTTCCAATACCAATAAGTGTGCCGTTCACAGGGCATGAAACACAGATTGCCTTGTGTGGCAATTAACTTTTCATGGGTATGTATGTGTCGTCTCTTGAACATGACTGAGAACTCCCAGAGACCAGAAGTGGAGCCTTGTACTTCCTTCAAGTTCCATGTCTGGGTGCAGAGCTCAGAAAGCTACCTTTGTGATGGATCCACTAATCGTCCAACACATGCTCCCAGGCACTATGTAAATCAGGTAGGTACTATGGGATCAGGTGATTGAGCAGATAATAAAATAAGCCAGGGCGCCCCACAAGTATATCTATGATAAATGAAGAGAATTTCAGGGAAGTGTTTGGAGTCTAATATCATACCTTAATGGCCACTACGGAAATTGTCCATAAATTACAAATTGAGGTTTTAGATATGTCCAGAACCCCGCTCACTTTTCCCAACTAATGACATGCAGAGTCAAGGTTTGAATTCAGGTCTTTTAAAACTCCTTCTGCTTTTCACACTTGTTATACTTACACGTAATTGTTAAAGGATTGTGGAATTGAAAACCAGCCCTGAGCTCACTGACAGGGGTAGAGAATTGAGCATTCCCAGAGCTCTGTCTTCTCTCCTTAACGGTTCTTTCCTCAGAATACATCTGAACCAGGTTCTCATTTCTTTTAGTCCTTGGCTTTGTCAATGTGCAAAGCCATTTAAAATTAATTAAATTGATTCTTATCTTCAAACCGCTCCTGGATAATGCATTTGTAGTTGCCAAAGGAGCTTCCCCAAAGGCATGTTAATGATATATTAGTTTTCCATTGTCCTTTTTTTTTCTTTTGATCCTATATTCTAGGCCTTCCATTTCCAAGAACAGTCATCATGGCTCTTATTATCATGACATAGAAGGAAGAAAATATTCCATCCTCCCAGAGAGATGGAGTCCCCATTAGGCTCTAGTGACAATGGTGCAGGCTTTGCTGTTTGTCTGAGAGCTTCTCTGAGACAATGGTGGGACTTTGGTTCTTGGATGTGCTGAATTCACAGTCAGAAGTTATGACTGTTGACACGCTATCTTCCATGGTGATTGATGGGAGCCTGGGTTACTGCAATTAAGCAAGATGAAAAGGAAATGACAAATCCCGAAAAGTTTGTGAACACAATTTTATTTTATTTTGTGCCAAAGTGCCTTCACATCATTATGTGAAACAACAAGGAGTGTTGCGACCATCAAGCCAGCAGTGTCTGCAACCACCCCTAGCTGTGCACCCTGAGGGGATACTGGCCCTGGATAGTTAAGGTGCAGATCAAAGGAATGATTTCAATAAGCCCAGACTCTTGCATCTTCCCATACATAGAAAAGCTCTAAATTCATTAACTTAAAGATGTCTGGTTTTCTTTAGTTAACAATAATCTTTGATGCTCTGACCACCTGGTTTTTGTTGCAAAACTCCTATCTATCCTGGCTCCTCCCCGACCTCTTCAGAGCAGTCCCTCAGAGTGATCTGAGAGGCTGTATTCCGGGCCTAAGTCCTCAGAAAGTTCACTGAATAAAGCATAATTCTCAACTTTTAGGTGGTACTTTTTTTCTTTTTTCAGTCAACAGTTTTGGCAACCAGCAAAGGGACCCAGAGCAGACTTCTCTCTTTTGCCTGAACTCTACAAGAATCGAGCCTGGTACCAGCAGAGACCTCTTGGGTCCGTCCACCTCCTTGGAGAGTCCAGAGGAAGTTGGGGGAGTCTCTCCTGGTTCTTGAATCTTCCATTATTGGCTACTGATCGTAAGTTTTAGTCAGTGGTGTTAAACTCCTCTCTGGAGGAGTGGGTTATCTTTGAAACTTGGTTTCAAGAAGAGGTACCTGGGTTTTCCTCAGTTGAAAGACACTGGGGACGTTTTTGATCAGTTTAGGCATTGAGTGGGTTATCCTCAGTTAAAAGACTGGGAAGAGACTATGCTCAGTTGAAAGACACTGAGTAAGGTTGGACTGGGTAATTAGGTGGAAGGCTGGCCTGTCATTTTTCCTTGAATTGGCTACCTTAACAGAGTTTGTCGAAATAAAAGTGAAGATACCTTGTGAGAACTTTCAGCTCTGAAGAAGGGACATCTCCCAGCCAGCAACAGCTTTCTCAGGCACCAATAAATTTGCAGGAGTGGTGGAGGCAAGTCCTCATACTCTGCAGCAATCCCAGTAGAGAAATCTGCTCATTTTAATTAAAAGGTTGCTCTGCCGGGGACACGCCTAAGAACTGGCCACTCCATGATCCTAGCACCCATGGTGGTCTTATACTACCAGAGGGAGAACCCAAGACACATAAGAGGGCTAAGAATGACTCTAGGGTAAAACCTAGAGAAGCTTTATCCTAGAGAAGTTAAGCTCACAAGCAGCATGCTGGCCCACTACACGATCATCACTAGCAATTTTATTTTGACAAACTAACCTTGGAATGGGGAATAAAGCTTTCAAGACAAAAACAAAAAAGGAACGACAGACTGCCAGCCTCCAACTAACACCCCAGCCAGGTTCATGTACAATATTTGAATAATTATACTTGCAAATACTTGATTGGGGCAACTATACTAAAGGAGATCTCAACCTAAAATGACCAATATTCCAAAACTAATTTTTTGTGAACACAGTTAGAAAAAGCAGCCCTGATAGAACATCTTTTCAGAATTCTGACCTTATGGAAGCAAAAGCCCTTCTAGGAGGGACTTGCATTTCTCTTCCTGTGCCTTTGAGATGTAGATGTTCTATCTGATCTTCCGGTGTTGTGTGGGTGTTTGTGTTTGTGCATGTGTGTGTGTGCTTGTGCGTGTGTGCGCTTTGAGAACCTGTTCTCTGCCATCCGGAAGATACACTTATGCTGCATATTTGGCAGCAGTCGAATAGACTGGGATTTTGAGCAGTCTTTTTTCTCCCCCTGCCAACTCTCAGTGGCTTTCTGCCTCTTTAACCTTCGTTGTGTCAGCCTGTACAGCAAAGGCCTTTACTTTCTTAGACTATTTTGGGGAGTAAACTCTCTGGATGTTGTTTAGGTGGCATCCTTCGCCTCTTGTGTCTTATTGGTTTGAGTCACTATTATACCTCATTAATGACCAGATGATGGATCCTTTAAATATAGACAGAACTCTGTTTTATCTTCTAAATGCAAATTAAATCCACTTATCTCTCTTTCTCTCCCCCCAGCCACACCCTTACTCAAGTCACCACAATCTCATCTGGGACTCTGTACACTGACTTTACGGATCACCTACCATCTACTCTTACTTACAGTCCCCAATGTATTTTCCATCCTGCAGACAGAGTTATAAAGGTGTCAGAGAAGGTGGGGTTGGCAGATTGGGGGGCTGGGCTGGGTGAAGAGATGTAAAGACATGCTGTGTGGGTGACGTCTTGGAGGAGGTTACTCCAGGGCTTCCCTGCCCTGAGAATTCACATGCTTCTTTCTTCCTTAGTGCTTGTTTGGCAAAGGGGTTTTAATTAGCACAAAGAGGCAGGCTGGAGCTCCTTACCCCCAGGCAGTGATTCTGTTCCAGAAGGAGAAGAGAGCCAGAGAGTGTGTGCCCAGAAATGCTAGAGCTATCAGGGAATGCTGAGAGTGAGGGTTGAAGGGCATCCAGCAGTTTACCTGGTCCAAACAAACAAAAGAAAAGTGGATTGTGTGATTCCATTTAGCATGAAAACAATGGTTCCTTACATATTTTTGTGAAAGTTTCCTGTGAGTGATCCAGCCTATACACTGGCACATATATCCTTGTTTTCCAGATGCTACATGTGAGCCATATTGTAGAACAGAAGCCCTTCAATTTTTAAAGTTCATTTAAATTTTTATTTTTAAAATTTTAATTTTATATTGGAGTATAGTTGATTAACAATGATGTGTTAGTTACAGGTGTACAACAAAGTGATTCATTTATACCCATACAAGTATCCGTTCTTTTTCAAATTCTTTTCCCATTTAGGTTATTACAGAATATTGAGCTGAGTTCCCTGTGCTATACCGTAGGTCCTTGTTGGTTATCTATTTTATTTTATTATTATTTATTTTTATAAATTTATTTATTTATTTATTTTTGGCTGCATTGGGTCTTCATTGCTGTGTGCCGGCTTTCTCTAGTTGCAGTGAGCAGGGGTTACTCTTCATTGCGGTGCGCAGGCTTCTCATTGCGGTGGCTTCTCTTGTTGCGGAGCATGGGCTCTAAGCGCTCAGGCTTCAGTAGTTGTGACGCACGGGCTTAGCTGCTCCGCCGCATGTGGGATCTTCTTGGACCAGAGCTCGAACCCGTGTCCCCTGCATTGGCAGGCGGATTCTTAACCACTGTGTCACCAGGGAAGTCCTGGTTATATATTTTAAATATAGCAGTGTGTACATGTCAATCCCAAACTCGCAATCTAACCTTTCCCCAACTACCCCGGTAACTATAAGTTTGTTCTCTAGGTCTGTGAATGTTTCTGTATTGTAAATAAGTTCATTTGTATCATTTTTTTTAGATTCCGCATAAGCAATATCGTATGATATTTGTCTTTCTCTGTCTGACTTTCTTCACCTAGTGTGATAATCTCCAGGTCCATCCATGTTGCTGCAAATGGCATTATTTCATTCTTTTTAATGGAGAAGCCCTCACATTTTAAGTGTGCATCAGAATCACATACAGAACTTCTTAAAACAGTTCCTGAGCCTACCACCAGGAATTCTGATTTTGAGAACCCAGAATGAGTTGAGGAATCTGCATTTTTATTTTGCTTTAAAAAATTATTATAATTTTAAAAAATTGTAGTAAAATACACATAACATAAAATTTGTCATTTTAAGTGTACAGTACAGTGACATTAAGTACATTCACACTGCATGCAACCATTACTACCATCCATCTTCAGAACTCTTCATCTTGCATAACTTAGTACTGTACCTATTGTATTCAATAAAAAATGAATAAACAGAAACCTCATTTAAATAGAGTTGGGAGACCAGAAGGGGGAGCTCTCAATCCCTGCAACCAAAGCAGAGCCCAACAAGGAGGAAGAGAGACTCCTCTTCTTTCCTGGCAAATACTGCCAATGAAAAGCCCTGGACTCTGTTTGCTAGAGCCCTCCCGCTTTCCTTTTCCCCTTCTATAAAAGGATTCACCTTCCTTTGCTGCGCAGGGACTTGCACATGGCTCTTCACTGCTGCAGACCCCCAGTTTCAACTCTCTTCAGATCCCGAATAAACCCATTTTGGATGGAGAAATATCTAACGGTGTATTTCAGGTCAACACCGCTAAATACTAAATCCCCTTTTTCCTCTCCCCCAAGTGTCTGGCCACCACCACTCTATTTTCTGTCTGTACCTCATATAAGTGGCATCATATGTATTTGTCTTTTTGTGACTGGCTTATTTCACTTAACATAATATCCTCAAGTCTAATCCATGCTGTAGCATGTGTCAGGATTTCCTTTCTTTTCAAGGCTGAATAATATTCCATTGCTTGTATATATCACATTTAAAAAAATTTTATTGGAGTGTAGTTGATTTACAGTGTTGTGTTAATTTCAGGTGTACAGTAATGTCAATCCATTATACACATACATATATCCACTCTTTTTTAGATTCTTTTCCCATAAAGGCCATTACAGAATATTGAGTAGAGTTCCCTGTGCTATACAGTAGGTCCTTATTATTATCTATGTTATATATAGAAGTGTGTATATATCACACACTACTAATGAATGTTTATCCATTCATCTGTTGATGGACCCTTGGGTAACTTCTGATATTTGGCTATTGTGAATAGTGCTGTCATCATGGGTGTATAAATATCTCTTTGAGACTCTGCTTTTAATTCTTCTGGCGGTCTGCATTGTTTACCAGCTTCCCAGATGACTTCAGTGCAGATGGTGCCCAGCCTACACTTTGAGAATACGGATGTGAGGAAAGCACCAGCTAAGTGTGGATGCAAATGCTGGCGCACACCGATTGCTGTGTCCCTCGGCAGTGATCTGTCCCAGCATTCCTCAAAAGGACCTGTTTGAACCAGAGCATTTAGTGTTATGTCTCGAAATGCAAATGCCGGAAGCTAAATTTTAATCTAGAGGCTAAGCTTTTGAAGGTAATATTCATCAAAGAGCTGTGAAAAGTACATTGTTGGCAGAATCAAGGTTATCTCCCTTACTAGACAAGGAAAAAGGTATTCTTTTACTAACCAAAGATGCTCCTAGCCTGTGCCAGACGTAGTTAAGCATTTTCATATGTGTCTTTCATTGATCCTCACCACAGCTCTGTTATAAGGGTGTTTATTATTAATTCTCCCATTTTCCAGTGTGGAAATTGAAGCTGAGAGAATGCATATGACTTGTACAATGTCACGTAACTGTACAATGTCAATGTCCTTGACTAGGCTCCTGACTCAGCGCACTCTGCGCAATACTAGAACATAAATGGAATTGGAAACAATGTGCCTTTGAACCTTAGTGCTCAGGAATTCATAGCTGGAGAAGAAAGTACATGGGCTCGATCTTTGGTGGGAGTTCCTGCTGCTGAAGACAGGGCCAGTACTGGGCACACCTGACTGAGGTAGAAACGAGAGCTGCTGGGATGGCCACACATGCAGGCGAGGCCTAGGTGGATGCCCCAGGCAGAAGCAATGAGAAGGATAGAGAAGCAGCTGGATTCTCCCCAAAAGGGAGGGCGTGAAGGCTTCTTGGGTGGGCAAGGGCTTCCTGGTCTGACCACCAAGCCTTGGCCAGTGTAGCCGAGTGGAGGTGCTGGTAGGAGGGGCTTGGGGCAGGCTACAGTGTACGGTGCCCTCTGCGTTTGCCCTTATTCTGTCCTGCCCCTCTTTCCCTGACTTATTCCCTCTGTTATTCCTTGAGAGAGAGAATGGGGGATGTCCTGCTCACCTTCTCTGGTCTGGAAAATCACACCTCATTTTGGGCCTGTCTCATACTGGGGGCAACCACAGGGCAGTAGCTTGAACTGGCTGCTGGAAACCCATCATTTTTCAATGGCAAAATCCTTTTTGCCTCTGCTGAAGCCTCCTTCTGCCTGAGATGCCAAACCATGAAAATCTCCAACCTCTTCTGTACTATGAAAAGACTTAGAAAGTCATCGAAGTCCACAGGCTGAAAATTTCAGGAAGGTCTTGGTGAACTTCCTCTACATGTGAGCTGCACTGGTTACTTGACAAATGAGGAGGAGACAGTCTGTCCCAGCAAGAAATCTTCACCCCTGCCCAACTCCCCAGTAGATCCCGTGCTAGGAAGAGGCAGGGAAGCTTCCAGATAGAAAGGCTCTGCTGATGTGTGGGAAATTTCCTGTCTTCCCAGGGTACTTTTCCTCAACATGTGTGCTTCCCAGGGTTGCTGGAGGCAGGGAAGGTGTCTCCTCTGATCTGTCACTTTGGGACAGTAAGGAAGGAAATGTCTCGGCTATATTTTTAGAAATAACTTACGCTTTAAAAAATGAAAAGTTGGGGCTTCCCTGGTGGCACAGTGGTTAGGAGTCCACCTGCCAATGCAGGGGACACAGGTTGAAGCCCTGGTTCGGGAAGATCCCACATGCCGCAGAGCAACTAAGTCCATGCGCACAACTACTGAGCCTGTGCTCTAGAGCCCACGAGCCACAACTACTGAGCCCACGTGACACAACTACTGAAGCCCGCGTGCCTAGAGCCCGTGCCCCGCAACAAGAGAAGCCACCGCAGTGAGAAGACCGCACACCACAGCGAAGAGCAGCCCCTGCTCACCGCAACTAGAGAAAGCCCACGCGCAGCAACGAAGACCCAGTGCAGCCAAAAATAAATAAATAAACAAACAAATAAATAAATATTTTTAAAAATGAAAAATTCAAATTCATGTATAAGGATTCATCCTCCTCACCAGATTTAGAGGTTTAGCTGTTGTAAATAAAATGTCGCTCAGAACTCCAAAGTTCAGGCCTTTTCTTCCTGAGGGTCCTCTTCCCTTAAGGACTGCTATGCCTCCTGTGGCAGAGCAGGTGGTGTCTGGAATCCTAAGGCACCAGTGTAGACACAAGAGTTCCCCCTGCCTCTTGCTAGCATTCCAGAGAGGGGCTAGGACTCTCCAAAGCCTGAGCTGAACCGAAGGGAAAACTTTAGGGAGACAGACACAAGTGGCATGGAGCATAAAGCAATAGGAATCACACAACTGGGGGTTTTGAACTTGACCATGGCTGGCAGATGCAGCGCCTGAACGTGCATATCCTCTTTATCCCACTGTCTGTGTGGGCCAGTTTCCAGGCTCTTGTTTAGAATGGCTGGCCTCACTCTTAGATTTCAGAAGGCCAGCAGACACAGCCCTGTCTGATGCCTCAAAGTCTTCATGGTCAAGGCCAAGAGAATTTTCTAGCCCTTCTTGCCCTTTCCTTCAGCTATTGTCAGACATGGTAACTGTCTCGGTGAATAATTCCACCTTTTATGTGAGACCCCAAGCACCAACATCTAGTGTGTTGCCTGGTCTCTGATACAAGGTAAAAATGTTTTAACCCTACAATGACCCTGCAAATCTCTAGCATCATTGCACATGCCTTGGGACCACAGTGAACTTCTGACGTGACACCACACCAGAACCTTTGTCAGTGCAGACTAACAACACATCAGGTTTCATTTATCTGCGTGTGTTCTGTGTCACCTTTAAACCACTAGCTGGCTAACAGAGTAAATGAATTAGAGTGAGTGACCTCTTTAGATCTGTTTAGATGGAAGTTTGTGTGAGTTTTGGTTACAATGTTTCTTTTATTTTTAGGAGGAATGAGAGACGCATGCCTTCTTGCAGATCAAGGTCCTATTTTCCTGCCCTCATCAGAAAGTAGGGCAGATGTAAGCACAATTAGTCAGTTCCCTAGACAGGAGATTTTGGGACGCTGAGAATTCGATTTTCAGCAAGAGCCAGCTCCTCAGTCCCCATGTCCAACCAGAACCTATGCAAAGGCTGTGATAAGCTCTTAATTAAGTCTGTTCAAATAGGGTGCTGGTACTTAATGCTGAACAGGACTGTGGGGGATGGAAGATGAACCAAGTGCAGAGTCAACAGTCTGGATTCTCTTCAGGTAACCTTGGGGAAAATGTTCACCTCTTTGAGCCCCAGGTCTGCCATCTGTTTTCCTTATAAATATGCAAAAAAAAATACCAGTCTACTAAAAAGCACGCTGCTTTGTAGTTTCAAGCACTTCCTACAAAATACTTTAAACTAATTCACACTAAAGTGTTAGTGACTCATCGGTTCATCTTTCTTCCTGTTTTTAGAGGGATCTGAAGTATCCTGATCTCTTGTAGTTTATGGAATTGGGTGCTAGGCTTGGCACTCTGTAGATATAATCTCATTTAAGGCTCATAATAATCCTTTAAAGCAGTGGTCTCGGTCTTTGTATGCAATCAGAATCAGCTGGAGAATTTGTGAATGCAGATCCCTGGGCCACAACTCCAGGGTTCCTGATTCAGTAGGTCTGGGACAGGACCTGAGAATCTGCATTTCTAACAAGGTGGTGCTCGCCCTGCTGGTCAAGGACCACACATTGAAAACCACTGCCGTGAGGCATGTATACTATTATCTTAATCTCACTGATGGGGACGCTGGGACATAGAGAGCAAACTCAATCTTTTCCTTTATATTTTGAACATTTTTTTTCCTTTTTTAATAATCCCATCCACCACAAGATCATAATGGAATTCTCTGACACTGTCTTCTAAATCTTTTATTTTGGCTTTCCCTTTATAATTAAATGTTTAGTTAACTTGGAATTGATTCTGCATATACTGTGAGGTAGGGATCCGATTTCATTAATTTTTCCATGTAGATAACTAAATACCCCAGCATCTATTATTGAACAATCTCTCACTTGTCCACAGATCTGCATTCTAAGTTTTTCATAAAGTTTGTGATCTGTTCTTTTCCTATACCAATACCAATTTTTTCAAAATTTCTATAGCATTTCCTTCTTGTACCTTTCCCTTCCCTTCCCTCTCCCCCCCTCCCATCCCCTCCCCTCCTTCTCTATTTTCCCCTCTTTACGTCTTCCTCCACCTCTGCCTTCTTCTCAACAAGTTTCCGTATCTAGGAAGGCAAATCATTGGCCTTGTCCTTCTCCAAGGGTGTTTGGATCTTCCTCTTTGTTCTTTCCTATTCATTTTAGAGTCATTTTTTAATTAGTAATTTATTTATTTATTTTTGCTGTGTTGGGTCTTCGTTTCTATGCGAGGGCTTTCTCTAGTTGCGGCAAGCGGGGACCACTCTTCATCGCGATGCGCGTGTAGAGTCATTTTCTTTCAAGTCCCATACACAACTTTGTATGGATGTTAACTGCAATTGCATTGAATTTTTACATATATCTGGGGAGATTTGGCAAGTTTACAATATTGTCTTCTTCTCCAAGGACGTTGTGTGTATATCCCTTAATTATCTTTCACTGTTTCTTAAATCTTTCAACCAAATTTTATCATATTCTCCATAAGTCCCCTGCACATCTTTTGTTAGATTTATTTCTAAATATTATCAGGGTTTTCAATTGTTATTGCTGCTATTATAAAGGTATGTTATTTTAAATGAAAATTTCTAGATGTTTACTGTTGGCATATAAAAATATAATCAATTTTATACTGAATTTGTATCTTGTAAATTTGCCAAACTCTCCAAACCATTCTAATAATGAATCATAGATTATCTTGCATTTCCAATATAAAAAAATATACTACCTACAAATAATATATTTTGTCTCTTCCCCCCCCCCATTTTTATATCTCTTCTGTCTTTTTGTTTTTCACTTGTTTTTGTTAAGGTGCTAACTAGGCCTCCAGTACAATGTTGAATAGGAGAGTTCACAGAGTTTTTTTCCTCGTCTCACTCCTTTTCCTCTTATCAGAGTTCTGATGGGAAGGAGTTATTTCCCTTGAACTCTCTGCTAATGAAACCTCTCCCTCTTACAATCTTAGGACATGTGATCACGTGGGTTTGTAAAGTTACTGGCTGACCAGCCAATGTATGCTTTTACTTCTGAAGTCATGGCAGGTCTAGTTCATTTAACTTAAATGCAGGTTTAAATTTGAATAATTGGAAAACATCTTTCATGGAAGATGACAGTATTATTGGAATTAGTAACTCTACTGTATGTGTGCATAACACTTATATAGTAAAACACTTTCTGTGGGACCCCAAGGTTCCTAACCTAGAAACATTGCATATCCCGCCCTCGCCGGACTCCTTGGAGTAGCAGGGATCAAAGCACAACACTTCTGATAGTTTCTTAAAAAAAACAAAAGAAAAGCCTATCAGGAAAAGACTGACTTAATAGAGTAGCAGAGTTAAAGGTCTCACATCATCCTTAATTCTACGGTGGCCCATGTCCTCCATAGAATTCACAGGCACTGGAGGTAAAAACTGAAGGAGTAAGGGGGCAGGGTTGATTTTTACAGCTTGACATGTGCGTCCTCCGTGGCTGAGTCCGGCCCAGCCATGCGCTGCCTCTGCAACCTGACAAATGTTTACGTGCTTCTAAGTCACACAGTAATGTTGCTCAACTTTTTCTTGGATGCCATCAACATGCTCCTAGGTCAGTGCCTCTCAAAATGTTCATTTATTGGTCTACAATGAGATAAGTACAGAAAGTGAGAGCAAGCATTTAGAACTTTTTTAAAAAACAAATTTATTTATTTATGGCTGCGCAGCCATTGCTGCTCGCGGGCTTTCTCTAGTTGCGGCGAGCGGGGTCTGCTCTTCATTGCGGTGCGCGGGCTTGTCATTGCGGTGGTTTCTCTTGTTGTGGAGCATGGGCTCTAGGCACGCAGGTTTCAGTAGTTGTGACGCGCGGGCTCTAGAGCGCAGGCTCAGTAGTTGCAGCGCACAGGCTTAGTTGCTCTGCGGCATGTGGGATCTTCCCCGACCAGGGCTCGAACCCGTGTCCCCTGCATTGGCAGGCGGTTTCTTAACCCCTGCACCACCAGGGAAGTCCCTAGAACTTTTTATAGCAAACTGATATCGTTCTGGCATTTTTACTGTATTTATCAAAAGTATCAGTCCACAGTGGACTAGACATTTTAAAATAAAAGTTCCTTTATTGCAGAGGATGTCCCTGACATTTAACCCATGGTTTTGTTGGAAGATTTAAGGAGAAAATACCATCCCAATCTTTTACTTGATTTATTTATTATTTTATTATTCCCTCTGCCTATAGCACTGACAAGAATTTCTTCTTGAACCTGAAGGCTCAGTTTAATATCGTTTTCACCGGCACCTTCTCTGACTACCCCTTCCAAGTAGGATTTAACTGCTGCTTTCCTGGTGCTCCCACACTCCTTATAACTTTATTTCTTGTTGTTCCATTCTTCTTTGTTTTATAGATAGTTGTCTGGGTGCCTGTCTTCACTCCACATTAGCCTGTGAGCCCCCGAGGGCAAGGTTCACGTTTTGTTTCTGCTAGTTATCACTGGCCTCTCCATCTTGAACACTGTGATTCTGTCCTTTTCGCATCTGTCTGTGCAAGACACACGGAAGGTACTAAGCAAATCTCTGCACAGTAGATTCCCTACACGCATCTACTTATCCAATAAATAATTGGGGATGCTGCCTCTGTCAGGAACTGCTATACAAGCCGGTAAATAAGTGACTAAGACCTATTCAGTTTCTGTTTTCATACAGCTTATATTCTAGTAGGTAGGAATGAATGAATGATAAGGTCAGTGTCCAGGGACTATTTGAAGAAGTACAAGGCTCCGTGAGTAGCTAATGCACCCCTCCAGCTTTATCCTCTCTAGACAGCTTTCCCTTGGCTTGGCAAGACACATCAACCAAGGACAGTCAGTCTGGCTTTGAAAGAATCAGACAGAGAGGCTGCCCTGAAAGTGCTTCAGGAACAGGCGCCAGGACCATTCATTTCAGAGCCCAGTCCTGATGTAGGAAATACTGCCTGGTACTCTTGTCACACGGACAGTGCTTCATGGGGACTCCCTTATCCTTGCGTCTCAGCCTCACTGTGGGAACTTACAGGTTGTGTTGCCGAAAAGGATCATTTAAAACCCAACCTGGGGGGACAGGATAGGAACAATTGCTTCCTCCTAAAAACCAGGGCCTCTGTTTTGGATTTAATTCTGTCACTGCCAAGTGTAGAGTCCAAGATACCTAAAAGAGAGCTGTTATTTCAAAATGTTTCAAAGCAATGGACTAAATTTGTCTGAGCCGCAGCTTCTGTAATCAAAAGCAGTGGTTTTCAGACTTCAGTTTTTCTTAGGGAGAGCACCCTTCATTGGAACAAAATCTTATGTGAAAGCTAAAGTTACAAATAGCATTAATGTATTCATTCCAAAGGTATTACTTGAGCCCTGCCAAATACCAGACAAGTACTAGGCACTTGTTTTTCACTAGTAGTAAACAAAAGAGAAAAAAGGCTGGTTTTCAGAAAGTTTACATCCAAATGTGAGGAGAAGACCATTATAACAACAATAACAGAGAAGGGTCACATGCCATGGAGAAAATAAAGGTGGGGAATGGACTTAGAGAATTGCCAGGATTAGTGCCACATGTAGGGTGGTTAGGAAAGGCCTCTTTGATGAGTAAGCATTTGAAGAGACCTAGAGCAAGTGAGGGAAGGAGCCTTCAGGATATGAGGGGGAAGAGCATTTTAAGCAAGAGGGCAAGTGCAAAGGTCCTGAGGTAGGTGTGTGCATGCAGAGTTCCAGGAATAGCAGGAGGCTAATGAGGCCTGCAGACAGAGGGAATAAGGGGCAAATGAGTCTGCAGAGGTAGTGCGGAGTATGAAGAATGGGCAGATTATGATTAAAAGCCATGGCTTTATTTTTTTCTGAATCCTGAGTGCGATGCAAAGCTGTTGAAGAATTTTGAGCGAGGAGAGACATACCTTGGCTTACATTTTAAATCGTGCCTCAGGAAGCAGCACAGCTATGTATCTGTAGTAACTGGCAGGAAAGCAGAGTATATGGGTACAAAAGGAGATGTAATGAGGCGAGCTTGTGAAACATCTCTTCCGATTGCTTCTCTTTCCTCAGTGAATTAAGAAGCAGACTAATCAGCCTAGAGCTAGTATGGGGGAGGGATTGTTAGAAGCATCAGAAAAAAGGGGAAGGCAGAAAATAGCTTTTCAGCAGGATGGGAGAGTGAATGAACTAGAAAAATGGAATTTCCAGGCAGCACAAAGTCCTGGTCATGAATCTATCATCTGTGATCCTGAATTTCACAGGAGACCAGTCAGAAGAGTTGTGTATTATTCTCCAGCCACAGTTCAGGTTTAGTTGATTCTCCCTTCATCCATCTGCCATAGCATGGTACCAGGCGGAAGGGGACAGAGGACCTGGCTTCCCCTCAGTTACAGCAGGAAAAGTTGGACTGAATGAAGAGGAAGCGACAAGGGAGAAATTATAATGATGAACCAGAGTATCTAATTTTGGGTGTGAAGGGAAAGGAAACTGAGAAAGGGAAAGATCAAAATACTTTAAGTCCTGATGGGGGTCACAGAACTGTGGAGATAGATATTAGAGGAGTATTTAGGAAAGCATACACAGAAGGACCAGAGTTAGAGTGTCTGAAATTATGTTGGGGGTGGGGCTGGTGCCTTTAGTGTTACAAGGACGAATATAAGGCCATGGGAAGGGGCTAAGGGGGAGGAGGGCAGATCGTAGGAGGAGACAATGTCAATCACCGAAAGACCCAAGAAGGACCATCTATGTGGACACTGAAGCCGCCAAGAATCAGGACAGGAGTACACAGTGTTGGAGAGGAGAGTCAGAAGAAGAGCTATGTGGGAGTCTATAGATGACTGAGGCAGGGTGGTGAGTAAGAGAGTCTTACCACAGAAGCTTCTAAGCCAGATGAGGGCAGTTTAGGGTGGAGACAGATGCAATGGTCAGCATGGAAAACCAAATCAATCCTCACTTCTTTTCCTAAGTAGCCACTGAGGCACCACCAAGGAACATTCCGGATTTACACAGAGGACTGGCATATTTCAGATTGAAGGAGCAGCAAAACTTTGAAGCAAGGGATTTAAATAAGCATTTTGGACAAAGGTAATGTCTTACAAATTCCTTGTGCCCATTGGTTTGTGTTTCCCTGTCCTCCGGAATACCCTAGTCTGTCCTTTGTCTACCTAGCACTCCAAGCACCCAACCACCGCAGCCATTTACACACAGCTTTAAATAAACCCCCACTCCTGCTAAGGGGTTGACACATCTTCCTGCTTACTCTCTACCAGCTGCTATTACGTCTTCTTTGGAACCCCCATCTTTGCCTCTGTGTTCCAGCCCCTGTTACCAATCTTTGGACCCTTGATTTGGGGACTTGTTTATATTCCTTCTTTGGCTAACTGGACCCAGTCTCTTCCTCCCCTGCTGAAATGGATCAGGACCCTATGGTCCTCCCCCACCCCACAATGTCCTCAGCCTGCCTTTTGTCTGTGGAAAAATCTTAGCCAAAGAATAAGTTTAATTAGAGAAGTGAGAAAATGCAGGAACAAAGGAAAGCAGTCAAGTAGGACATAATAATAATGGTTTAGTCATTAAACAAAGTGAAGGACCTTTAGTTCCTCAAGGGCTATAGATAAGATTCTGAGCCATATCCTTTGAGTTGTTTTGTAGATACTGAAACCCCGACCAGGTGGAAGAAGTTAACTATGTGATGACCAGACTGTAGCCATAACCTAAGCTGCCACAATTCCAAGAACTGGGCTCAAAGAAATGGAAACAAACTGACCCTGGAACTGAAGATTAACTGTACTTAAAACAATCAAGATGATGGTGACCAGACCATGGCATGACCAATTTCAAGATGCCTGTCAGAGCTGACTGTGCTGTTTCTGCACGTAGCCCCCTCCCTCTACCTATAAAAGCCCTTGCCCCCTGATTGTCAGTGAGTGGGGGGGAGTTGGTCTTCGGACATGAGTCCGAAGACATCCCTCCTCCGCTGCCATGCCAACAGTTGCCCGCCTCCGAAATAAAGCAAACTTTCTTTTCCACCATCCTCGCCTCTTGAGTATTGGCTTTAGGGCAGTGAGCAGCCGGACCCCACTTTCAGCAACGCTCTCAAATCTGAATGCTCACCTGGTCTTTATGACACTCACAGTTTTGGCTTCGTCCGTCAGCCATAAGCATCTTATTGGGAGGAAGGAAGGTGATGGTGCCTGTTGCCCTGCAGAGTAATATGGTGATGTTCTAGATGGGGCAAAAGACTGGATAACTGAAACCTGCAATAAAAAACAAAGAGAACATGAGTATCAACGTGAAGAGGAACCACTGCTACCATATCCAGATGATTGTTTTTCCTTCCAACTAATTTTGACAAGTAGTATCTCTGTTATAACAATCAGGCCGATTGTACTTCATCTCTCCACCCACACCCTAGTCACACACCAAGGGAGAGAAATTTGGAGACAGTACCTCCTCCTCTCACCACCTTTCAAATTCTTCCTTCTAAGATCCTAATCAGGCTCTGGGTCCTTCAGAAAGCCTTTCAGAGAATTCTTTCCTTTCTCTAAACACTTGCGTGGGGTCACATGATTGAATGGGCTTCTCTGATTTGTTGATTGTCTCCGGGGGTGGGGGGGTGGGGTTCCGACTGCCTCAGATACAGTACAAGCTCCCAGAGGAGGAACTAGCATCTAGGAGCACCCAGTGCCTCATTGATACTTGATTTGCTGGTCTTTTCTCTTTCCCCACTGCATGGCTGATGCCCAGATGCTGTACAGGAAGCCTCATGAGCAGGGCAGTTTATCCTCTGCTGAGGCAGGAGGTGGTTGGAATCACAGCTGCTGGAGAAGCCAGCCTGGTTTAAGCTCTTTGCTCCACTTCTTACACACCATGGTGCCCCCGTCTTGTACCTAATCTCCTTGTGTAGAGTTTTTCTCACCTGTAAAATGGGGGTGATGATAGAACCCACCTAACAGGTGCTAGTAGGGATTAGATTAACAATACATGTGTATCAATAACACGCTTAGAGTAGTGTCTGTAATAAAATAAACACTCAACATACGCCTGATACTGTGATTAATTGCTCCTTTTTTCCCCTGTGATCTCTAATTTACTTCCCTCAGCAGGTCAGAAGGCTTGTAAGCTTTCCCATCTGCACTGGTAAAATTCCATGTTGCTGTCGTGCATACCCCTAACATAGATTCAAACTGTTCATAGCTCAGTCACGCCCCTGGCTTCACTGTTGGGATTTCGATCGTCCCTTGGATGTCCTGGGCAATGGTTATGATGATAGCAGGCCTTACAGTTTATAAAGTGGTTTCATAGCTCTATTCCCTGATCCTCTCTCAGCATCAGGACTGCCACATACAGTTGTGGAAGTTGTGTACTGCTCAACTCCAGCAGGACCCATTCACATTGTAACCTAGGCGAATGGCGCCCCCTAGTGCGCTGCACTGCACTGCTTTTCACTGCCGTGTGGTGCTGAACCTGCTCACAGTTGCCCTGTGAGGTTAGTGTTATTATTCTCATTTTGAAAATAAGAACATTGGGGCTCAAAAGAATTTTTTTTTAAATCTAAAATACAAAGAAAGAGGCTTTACAATAAGTTTTGTGCCTGCTTCTCACAGTCTGTGTATTTCGTCAGTTGCTGCGAAATTACCCTGGAGAGACGCAAACAATCAATTTCAAACTGTTTGCCTTTATTGCATCTTCTTCTCCACCACCACACTGAGAAATGGAAAATCCAATAACTAATAAACAGCGTGGTGAAGTCCTTTCCCTTTGTTGAAAGGACTTAATCATTGGGGTGAACTCCACAAATATTTGTGCAGTGGACGAGGGAGTGAGTCAGCTAATGAAGTGCTTCCTTGTGCCAAGGCTTCTTGGAGCTTCCCGCGTGGTTTTGGGGTGATAGGGTGGCTCTGACCTGAGTGGGTCTGTCTGCTGGAAGGAATGCTCAGCCCCTGTGCTCACCAGGCTCCTAAGAGTGAACACACACATCGATGATGACTATTGCCTGGGCAGCCTGTCCGTGGTCCCAGGTTCCATCTCTGTCTGCTTGTCAGGACTCAATGTGACATTGACTGAGACTCAGGCAATCCACCAGGTATCCATTTTCCATGAAAAAGGCTGTCAGTGTTATTGACAGAGGCTATTTTCAGTACCCACAGCTTTGAACCATCCTCCCCTCCTCTTGCAGTTTGCCTTTGAGTGGGGTCCACCGGGCTCTTGGCAGTAGGAACCGTCTGTCATCTTTCCCTGGATGTGGCCTGCAGCACGACTCCTTCCCACCCAGCTCTCATAGTGTCTGCCCCCGGGGCACTCTGTAGTCCATGACTTTTGTCAAACACTAATTGCTTGGGGAGGGGGAAACCAGCTTTTTAGCAAAGCCTTAAAGCTGTCTCCAGAGTCCATAGTCTGATCCCAATCCACAGTCTGACCCCTCTTCCCAGCCTCTCTCTCTTCACCCCCGCATAAACTCCTGTTGCGCTAGCCTGGCTCTGCCGCCTATTAGAGTCATCTTCTGTGCCTCATCTTCTCATCCGTCTTACGTAAGTTGCTAAAAGTCATGCTCTGTGTTTGCCTTCCTTCTCCACTAGACTGCAAGTTTCTTGAGGGCAAGAGTCATTACGTATCTACCTCTGACCAGGGCTGCTCCACGGCTGGCCAAATTCGATTGAATTTCTAAACAATCTAAATGAAGCTCTCCCCTTGGTGACAGGTGAGGTTAACTGCGTGCGTTTATGGGATGGCTGTTGCCAGGAGACATGAGGCAATCGCTTTCAACATTGCTCTTTGGAAATGAAGCTGGAGGCAGCTGGATGCGAGAGAAGCCCTTTCTGGCAATTAGCCTGGCAAGTAACCAGATCCAGCAATGGCAGATGGGAGGTCTTATCAGCTCTCACCCTGTGTCTCTGTCTGGCTTTGTTCCCAGATAATGCCTGAGCAGAGGCGATACTGGGAAGCCCATAATTTCAGAGTGTGATCTCCAATTCAGGACAGAGTGGGAGGGAAGCCATATATCCTACCAGCTCCTGCAATGAGTTAGTGCTGCAGATTGAGTAGGATTCCAGTGACCTACAGGGTACAGACAGGGACAAGGCAGATTCTGCCTGCTATGGAAGGTTCCACAAGTTCTGCCATTACTTTGGTAATCACTTCATCCAGTGATGTGGCTCTCATACAGTTGCTTTGCAACCTTTGTCTTGAAAAAGACTGAGTAAAATCCAACTTGGTTCAGGTCCTCTAGTTTTCCTACTCTTGGCCCCCTCTCTTCCCTGTAGGTGTCAGAATCCTCATTCTCTCTCTTTATTCCAGGCAAATGCTTCCAGGCCCCTCGATTACAAACAGGGATTGAAAAAAAGCCCTCCCAGGGGGTTGGTACTTTGAATTCTAGGCATCAGCCATCAGAGGAAGGAATACAAGGACAGGGTAGCTTGACTTTTCTGGTGCCCTTGAAATCACACCACGGACTGGCCGCTTCTTTCAGCTAATATATACGTAGATATCGACCACAGTTCTTGGCACATTATGAAGGGTCAGTAAATGTTTGTTGAATTTAACTCATAAGCTGTATGAAAACAAACCTGATCAGTAAGCTTTTGTGAAAAATCTACTGTTATTATAGTATTATCAAGAATAAAGAAGCAGGGCTTCCCTGGTGACGCAGTGGTTGGGAGTCCGCCTGCCGATGCAGGGGACACGGGTTCGTGCCCCGGTCCGGGAAGATCCCACATGCCGCGGAGCGGCTGGGCCCGTGAGCCATGGCTGCTGAGCCTGTGCGTCCGGAGCCTGTGCTCCGCAACGGGAGAGGCCACAACAGTGAGAGGCCCGTGTACCACACACACACACACACAAAAAAAAAAAGAATAAAAAAGCAACAGGAAAATAAGTGCTCCCTGGCTCAATGTCTAGACCAACTGAGAAGTCAAGACAGATAGAGAGGAAGGAATAATGGTAATAATATTAACAACAGTACTAGTAGTAATGGTAACTCCCATTGTTTGAACAGCTACTATGTGCCAGGGACTTGACATACCTTTTCACTTTGTTTCTCACATTTATTTCTCACAACAATCCTGTGAGGTTATTATGATGCCCATCTTACAAATGAAGGAAATGAAACTCAGAATTTGAATAACTTTTCCAAAGACATACAAATAATAAATGACGGAGCCAAGATGGCAAGTACGGTCTGTTTGAGAAAAGCTAATATTCTTTCTATGACCCCATGTTGTTGCAGTGACCATGGCAAAGCTAAGACGGAGGGAAGAAGAGAGAAACAGATTCCATACATGTGTGTCTAAAGGATTTGGAGAAAAGGGGCTTGCTGTAGAGTAAGGGTGACCCAAGGGGACATTGTGGAGGGGTTGGCTTTATATAAGAAACAGGCTTTGTTCTGAAGATTTATTTGCAGTTCCGGTTATCCTTAGACTACATCCTTCCAATGATGAATAGTCAGGGAACTGTGTTCAAAAGTCATTTGAAATAATACATGAGGAGCTCTGTAGGAAGAACCTTGGGATCTGCCTAAACATAAAAGTGGCACACTGCCAGGTCTCCATTAATGTTGACTACATGGCAGGATAGAGAAATATGTCAGAAGGAAATCAGAAGGAATATCAGAAGGAAATTTAAAGGGGACATGAACTCCAGGCAGAAAGCATGGCAAGAGCAAAGGCTCTGAGGTCGAAAAGAGCCTGGAGGGTTTGAGGAACTGAAAAGCTGGAGCTAGAGCATAGGCCTGAGAGGTAGGCAGGGACTAGATCAGGGGCAGCCTGTCACCCAGGAGAAGCGGTATTTGTGTGTTATTCTGATTGCAGCAAGAAACAACTGGAAGGTCTGAGCAAAGGGATGACATAGTTTGTGTTTAAAGATCACTCTTGTTGACCGAATGTCTACTTCAATCTGATTCTGAATTTAGTAGCATTTACTGGGCATGTATTTTGTGCCAATCACCATACTAGGTGTATATATATATATATATATATATATATATATATATATACACACACACACACACACACCATCTATCTATCTATCTATCTATCTATCTATCCATCCATCCTTCTACCATCTTCACTCTCTAGCCCACTATTCGAGGTGCATATTATTACTCCCACTTTGAAATGGAGAAGCCACAGAACAGAGAGGAACTCAGGCCAAGTCACAGAACTGTGGGTTGAGATTACAGCCAGGGTTTGAACCAGGATTGGCTCAATGGTTTTTACTCTTTCCACTTTGCCATGCTATATCATCCATAAAATTATGGGGTTTATGAAGTTTTGGTTAATAAAATTACCTCAAGAGTGAAAAAGCCAAGACACTTCTGCGCCAGCTTTCATTGATGCAAACAGTTTTCTGACCAGAGCTGCCCTGGCTTTGGCTGTGCTGCTTCTGAGGGCCCGATCTTGCCACCCTGTGCAAGCTGCAGACAGAGGTGTTCCAGGTCCCTCAGGAAGACTTGCAGGCAGGCTTCACAGAGCATTGCCTTATACCTGCGTTATGGGCCTCCCACCCAGAGGTGCTCTGTGGTGCAAGATGCTGCAGGATCCACTTGACATCTGGGCTTGAACAACCCGGATATAGGAAGTGTTAACATTCCATGGGTGAACTCGTATGGGATTGAACAATTACCTTGTAGAGGCCTCTAACTGTAAAGGCTGCTTCGTAAAGCGCTTCCTTATGTTTCTCCCCCTTGACTTTCCCGTCTCTTCTGCTCCCTGGGACGGTACCTCTCCAATAAACTGTCGGTGCAGGAGCTGTTGCCTCAGGCTCTGTTGTCTAAGACAATTTTTCTCTACAGCTCTTCCCTTTCTTCCATGATTTTTCTCTCATTCTGTTCTCAAGGCTGGTTCTTTTTCTAGGTGGACAGCTGATTGTGGCTTGCTAGGTCCAAAAACACCCTTCCACCTAACGTTACTCTGAGTCTTAAGTTCTAGTCTCATAACTGGTGGTTGTGGGTTTATAGAACCCTTTGCCAGGGAAGTTGGAATGTACTAGACAATGAAAGACATGATGTAGTAACATCTGTTAACCAAATAGCTGAACTTTTAAAAACACTGAACACAGGGCACCATTTGTAGCCTTGTGGAGAAGAAGGAAGAAACGAGTATTGATTGTTCATCTGTTATGTGCAATATTCCTTCATATGTTTATTCACCAAGTGTTCCTCTACTGCCTTCCGTATGCTGGCCACTGTCTTAGGGGAGTCCTGGGGATCCCAGCTGAAGGAGGAAGCCCTTGCCTTCAAAGAGCTTTTGGTTTAATGAATGTTGGCCTCTGTGCTGGGCAGTTTTATTGAAGATTGGTCATTTGTTAAGTGCTTTCATATCCATCATTTCATTGGACTCTGAAGACCAAGTTGTATGGAGGATTGTATCTCCAACTGGTGAGAAAACTGAGGTTTAGTGAAATTATGTGACACTTAGGTATGAACTTAGATCTTCTGACCCTAATTCCACAGCTTTTTCCAACCCACCTAGCTGACTCTTGACTGTACACAACTGCTAGGGTGGCTTTCCTCACTTCAGACTTTATCCTCTGGTTGCTTACATGTCACTCTGTGCATCCCTGAAGTTGCCACAGAAACATGGGTAGTTTGTATGTGCAGCTTCTGTTAGAAGTGCACAGCCTGCAGCAGGAAGTGTTCTTGAGGTCCTCACTTGTCCTGGTCACATGGTTTGTTAGAAAGAAAAGGGACATTGTGTTACAATGTCATAAATACAAACCCAAGTGTTCAACAATCTCTACACCTGAAAAATACCTTTGCAAATTTAAAATTGAGTATTGGGTACCCAGTCCCAAAATTAAAGAAAACATTAACATATGATTTCCTCTAGCAAAGAGTATGGGAATTAGAGGGCATTAGGAAACATTCCAGAAGGTTGTGCAGGGTCACCTCATTCTGAAGGAGGGCAGAAGCTTCTGAAATTTTCCCCAAAGCCAAAACAACTTCGCTCCATCACTCACTAATGACTGCCTAATCTTTAAAAATTACTCCCCAGATAAAAAAAAATATTTAAGCAAGTCTTTCACAAGATAACCAAATAAGATTTTTAAAAATCTGTCAAATAGAAACTTAACCTCAGATACCAAAGCCAAAGCATTAACCAGATCCACAATTCTGTGGTATTGTAATACTGGTATCGAGCAAAAATGAGTCATTGAATCACTTCAGCGAAGTTTACTCAGGGAGAAAATTCATTTATTTATAAAAAGCAAGTTAATTCACCATCCCAGGGACCTGTTGTTCCTTGCCACTTATGAAATCAGGGCTCCCTTATTAAGCCAGAGTACTCTTCCTGGGCAATACTGAAGAATATTGCAGATTTTTATTGCCTCTGGGGTATGTCTGTGCACAGATGGCCTTGAAAATAAAACAGTATTTTGGAGTGAATTCAGTCTTTTTTTTCTAACCCAACTCGTGAATGGAAGCAACACCATGTTCTTTAGCTTTGAGGAGCCCCTCAAGGTAAATGGGACAAACAAATCTTCATGCACTCATCCTTTACGTTTATACTGACAGCCTATAAACACATGTTTATGCAAACTCCCCAACGAGTTATGGATTGTGACAACCTCTAGAAATAAATCCTAGACTGCACAGATTTTAACTTCACTACTGCTGCATCTTTCTGAGATATGGCCCTTGGCTCAGCCCCTACTCAAAGGTCTATGCAGTCTGAATGCCAGAATTTTGCATCTTCTGTGGCCTAAGGCAGTGCGGAGGCTACATTGTCCTCCAACTTACACCTCCTTCCTCAGAAAGTGTGGATCGAAATGGTTCTGAAGAAGGTCATCGGAAAGCATCAGCTTTCTAAGCTGACTTTCATTAACTTCTAGGGGTTTTCACCCTGGAGGCATCCAAAGTATTGCGTGGGAGAGGTGGTACTAAATTCCCTCAAATTTATTCTGGGGTAAATTGGTGAAAAATTTTATGCATGTCATTTCCAGGTTCAGAAATCTTCAATAGCTTCTTACATTCAAACGATTAAAAGCTAGGTTCTCTAACCTGGCAACCAAATCTCCTTTCACCTGGAGTCATTCATTCATCAGATATTTATTGAGGGCTTACTAACTAAGCATTGCACTCTGGGACATCAGCATCCCTGGCTTCGTAGACCTGACGTCTATGGGAGACAAACAATCACACAGCTAAGTATTTCATTATAGCAGTCCTAAGTGTCATGATGGAGAAGTACAGGGCACCGTGAGAGCTTCTCAGTGAGGAGCCAGACCTGGGTTGGGGAGACTGAAGAACCTAAAGAACCAGGAAAGAGTTGAGGCTGAAGACCAAGGACAAAGAGCTCCAGGGCAAGAGAGACAGGGAAGCCTGGGTCATGCTGGGCCTTCAAGAAACTTCTATGTGAAGAATCTGGGTCCTTGTCATGGGAGAAATTAGAAGCCACTGTGGGATTTCAAGCAGGGGGATGATAGGATTAATCTTGTTTTTAAACGTATCACTTTGGTTGCAGTTTTGAAGTGGTTTGGAGATAGAGCATTGGGGGCTAAGGAACCAGCCAAGAGCCTGTCACAGTGACCAAGAAGGAAATGGGAGGGCATTTTGGATAAAGATGATAATGTTGGAGAAGGTGAAAAGTGAATGAAGTTGTCTAGTGGGATTTCTTTTGTGCTTAAGATCATTGCTATTCTTTCCCCTGTTCTAGGGTAACTACCTAAGGTCAGGAGGACATGATACAGACTTTGGAGGCAGGAGTCCTAGAATACACTCTAATTCTGCAACTCACTAGCCTATCACAGAATAGGCCATAAATAATACTTGCTAAATGATGAATAAATGGAAGAATTATTTAATAGAAGAATTGTCATAAAAATGAAGAGAAACAAAAAATTAAAAAGTTTAAAAAGTGTTTAATACACAGCTAACATTCAGGAATGTCAGTTTCTTTACTTTACTTCAATAAACATTCTTTGGGCCCCCAAAATGTGCTATGTGCAAGGTGCTGAATTTCTATGATGGCAATGGGAAGCCAGTACAATTAATTGGTGTGATTTCCCCCAAGAACAGATAAAATGGTGATGAAGGAAGAAGAAGTTAATTATGTTAATCAATTCAATAGTTGTCCTTTGCCTTGGCCTTTTGAATCAGATACAGTGAATTACTATTATCTTTGAGGAAATTTGAGTTTGTCTGTGTTCAGATTTATATTTCATTCTTGACAAAACATCACTTCCTGGTTCTATGAAAATAAAACTAAAGCGCTTTCTTCAACATTGACTCGTTCTTAAAAATATCATTTAGACAAATATCAACTTTCTCTTTCAAAATGTATGACTGCTTCTATTCCACTTGGGATCAACACTCCTACAGAATCTATGAGTGATTCAGGCAGAAATGTTTTCACTAATTTCATATTTAGCTCATTGACTTCCTAAAAGAACAGCGCTGTCAGAAGAACTCAAAATTCAATTTTAGACAATCTAGGAGCATATCGTGCCTGAATTTATAGAATAAATGCAAATTGTTTATCAGACTTTTATTGAGTACCTGGTACATGCCAGGCCCTGTGCTAAGGGCTGTGGAAGATCCAAACATAAGCAAGAAATTTCCCTCGTGTACTAGAAACCCACAGTCCATTAAGACATAAAGATAAGCCCATGAATGTTTGTTATATAAGAAAGGTAAGTTCCAGTGAAATCTCATAGAGAAGTGGGAACATGGAGGTGGAAAATGTACTCTCTGTGTACCTTCACAAAGCAGAAATAGAAAGATGTCATCCAGGTGGGTTTTACCGGAAATAAAAAAAGCTAAATCACAACGACAACTTTCTTAATAGACAGAGGGAGTGAATGATAAATTTAGCTTATCAATTTTCCCCTTAAATCATATCTAGCAATTAGGAGTTTGGGGTTGTAAGTGACAGAAAATTTAATTCAAACTAGCTTAAGCAAAAGAGAAAGTTTATGACTAATGTAAATGAAAACTCCAGTGGGGGACGTGGCTCAAGCCATGGTCCTCAAAGGTGTATGGTTCTGATGCCTGCTGTGTTACCCCATTCTCAGGGAGGCTTTTCTTCCATGATCAGACGTTGGCTGCATGCAGCCAGGCCTTGAATCCTTCTCCCTCCAGCTTCAAGTAAATGAGAACCTATTCCCCAGAAACTCCAGAAGTTTTTGGGGTCTTATATGGTCTGATTGTTTGTTTTAACCAGCTCTAAACCAATCACTATGATCAGGAGAAGTCAGTATACTGATTGGCTGTGGCCAATAAGGATTTACCTTGGAGCTTGGAATGGGTTCAACTCCAACCATACTGCATAACTGAGAAGCAGGCAAAATTCAAGTGCACTTTACCAAAAGAAGGGTAAAGGAGTTTGGGTGGCAAAAAGTATACCATATGGAACTAGGCAGATCAATTAATAAAGGGTATATTAGAAGTGGCAATTAGAACAAAAAAGTGATAATTTTTTCCAAATTGCTTTAGAGCTAAAACATGACTGGTGCGCTCTGATGTTGCTCCTAATCTTTGGTTATCAAAAATTATGCATCTTCTCCGTATGTCAATTTATTAGACATTTGCTGAGGCCTCATGTAGCTAGAACTGCGTTAGATGTTTGCGGCATAATGACATTGTCTTTACTCCTAACAGCTTGCCATCCCTGAAATAAACAGGAATGACAGAATCAGAAAACTTCATGGTTTCTGCTTTTCTCTTTTTAAAGTATTTTCAGACAATATGAATGTTATATTATTAATAAATTGGAAAAGAGACTCAATAAGCCAATAAGGAAATTGTTTTGCTATTGGACTGCGTTTGTTGACTCTGATATATGAGCTCTTCAGCATATCAAGACAATGTCTATCTTTAATCCAGCTGCCAAAGTGACCCTCTTAAAATGTGGATATAATCAGGGATTCGCTTATTTGATCAATTCCAAATTCTTAAGCATAGTTCTCAACTGTGGCCTCATTCTCTACCAGTTCTTGTTCAAACACTTGATATTTCAGATCTAGTGAATTCCTCGGGCCCCATATATGCTTACTATATCATGCTGTTTCTTCTGTCCTATTTTCCACATACTTACAAATCAAATGTCACCTCTTCTGTGCGGCCTTCCTATAAATGTCCTGCACAGATTCAGAAGTTGTCTTCTGTGATCTTCCATAGCATTGTATAAAATTTATGTCTTTGTTGAGCACTCATACATTGCATTGTAGTGGATTTTTCTTTGCCCATCTCCCACACCTTGGGACTATGAGGACCTTGGGAGGAAGCAGTGTCATTTATTTCTGTATCTCCAAGACTAGCTCAATATAGGGCACTCAGGCATTCGTTGAGGGTTAAAGAAATGTGAACCAAGGGTAGCCTGAAGATGTTGCAACAAGAGCCATTTCCAACTATCATTTTCCAGCAGAAATCTATTTACTTAATTATTCATCTGGAACATGTGTTTATATGAATTTTTACCTATATAGGATTATTTTCAGAGTGGTTCAACCGTTTTAAAAATCAGCTTGCTGGATCATTTATCAGAATCACTTTAAGAAGCAGAAGCACCAGGGTAGAGCAGGAACAAAACTAGAAGGGCTTAAGAAGATCTGAATGTCTGTCCTGCCTCCACAGCTAACATGCTTCATGACCTTACTGTTAATCACTAGGCGTCTCAGTTTTCTCATCTGTAAAATGGAACCTGAGAAGTTCATCTGAGCTAGAGCCCCTCACTCTATACCATAGATAGACTCAAGGGAACTATAGGGTTGTAAGGAACTGTAAGATTATCTTTTCCAACTTTCTTTCCAGATACAGAAATTCGCTGATCACTTTTCTCAGGAGATGGCATCTGGCATCTGACTGAGCTCTCCAGAAAGAGGACATTCATTTCCTGTAAGGCCCAATGCTCCATTGCTGGACAATGCTCATGTTAGAAAGTTCTCTACACTGAGCCAAAGTCTGCTTCTTCTCTGTGACTTTACTCATTGATCTTGATCAGCCCTCTGGAGTCACGAGAATGTCAATTCCATTTGAGTCCATGACGGCCCTTCAATCATTGAGAGATAGCTGTCACAGCTTCCCGGCGCCTCACCTTCAGATTAAAAAGCCTGAGCTTATTCAAGCATCCTTTACAGGTCTCGGACGCTGATCCCCTCACCTTTCTGACCATCATCCTTAGAACGTGCTCCGTTGCACCTCTGGAAGAGAACAAAATGCACAGAAGTGTCTGATCCAGACAGATCCAGGAAGCCATGGTTCCCTTTGAGCTGGGCATTGTATTTCTTCCCTCATGGCTTAATGGCTCAACAATTTTAGGTTTCTTCAGCCTCAGAATCCTGTTGGCTCAGGTTGTGCTTGTGGTCAGTCGATATTTGAAATATTTCATAATTTAAAATAAAAATAACTTAAAAAATCCTCTGTCAATCTAAGTCACCCCTTCTTGTACTTAGACAATTCATTTTTTAACCGTAAATGCAGGGGTCTACATTTATCTATATTGTTCTCAATCCTTAAGTACCACAACCCTCCCATGAATCATTTTACAAAGCAGTGACCACAGGTAACGATCACGGGCTGAGGTATTGAACCAGGGTCTCCCCTGGTGCTCCTGTTCTTCCTGCCTCATCTACTTGGTGGGCTGACACCTGGCTTGAAAACCTATTCAGACTCTCTTCTTTGCCTGCTTCCTTTCTCCTCACAGCAGTGGACCTTCCACTCTTCAAAACCCTTCTTTTTGGGAGTACCTATGTCTACAAGTAAGAAATAACTCTCATAACCAGCCTCAGCCTGCAAAACTACTACTGCCCTAGGAAGATCCTAGTCCCTCTTCATAGGAGGTGCATTATGGATTCTGGAACATGGAAGCTGCTCAACATATGCTGATTAAAGATTGGACTTGGGCTTCCCTGGTGGCGCAGTGGTTGAGAGTCCGTCTGCCGATGCAGGGGCATGGGTTCGTGCCCCAGTCTGGGAAGATCCCACATGTCACGGAGCGGCTGGGCCCGTGAGCCATGGCCGCTGAGCCTGCATGTCCGGAGCCTGTGCTCTGCAACGGGAGAGGCCACAACAGTGAGAGGCCCGCGTACCGCAAAAAAAAAAAAAAAAAAAAAAAAAAAAAAAAAAAAGATAGGACTTAATGGGATGACTCTAACAGAGAAAAGGAAGTGAATCAAAAATAGATAAATGAGGCTAAAACACTTTAAGTACCCAAAACATCTGAGAGCAATATGATTCCTAGTTGAAGAGAACTTGAGGAAAGAGGCTTTAGAGAAAAGATATGTTGCTTAGAGTTAAGTAAGGATAACACATGATGAATTTGGTTTCAAGTGTGAAACTGCTAAAATAAGCTGTGTAAGAAAGGATCACATTAAGAATGTTAGAAAGAAAAGCACCTCTTTTGATGTGGTTAGACTCCCTGATTTGATATATCAAGTCCAGCGGAGCAAGTATAATGTTTGAGAAGGTATCATTTTTGGTTGGAAAGTCTTGGGTGGAGTTCAGGTTCTCCTTACTCCACACCCCAGACTTTTCAGAGTTACTTAAGGCTGAAGAGGTGAACTCAATCCTGCATTTAGACAACTCTAACTGTCTTAGATTCTCCTCAAGAAGTAGCACCACATAGTTGTTGTTATGGACATAACATTTGTGTCTCCCCAAATTCTTACGTTGAATTCCTAACCACCAAAGTAATGGAATTAGGAAGTGAGGCTTTTGGGAGGTCATGAGGTCACGAGTGTGGAACCCTCATGAATGGGATTTGTGCCCTTATCAGAGACCCCAGAGATCCCTCTTTGCTCTCCACCATGTGAGGATACAAGGAGAAGACAACCATCTTCAAACCAGGAAGAGGGCTCTCATCAGAACCCAGACATGCTGGCAACCTGATCTCAGACTTTGAGCCTCCAGAGCAGTGAGAAGTAAATTACTGTTGTTTATAAGCCACCCAATCTATGACATAATTTCTTATAGCAGCCAGAACAGACTAAGACTGTTGTGTTGGATTTGAGTAGCCCACCCTACTCATTTAGTGTTGTAGCTCTCAGAGAATACTGAGTATTCTTGTCCTCAAAGGCTGCCATACTCTCACTTATATTGTTTTAACCGTAACGGGGATATGCCAGCCAAACCTAGAATTAGAAAAGAATGATGTTTCTAGCTCCTTCCCTCCTTTCTTTTTCCACACGGATTTGCTAAGTGCTCACAAAAGCTCAGAAACTATACTTGGCCCTGGGACAAAGAGGAGGAATTAAATAGAACTTCAGAATGCTTTTAATGCATAGTAAATATAGTTGCAAAATTATATGCCAGGTAACAACTGAGAGCATCCATCTGGTCAAGGAAGGTGGGAGAGGCACAGGTGGAAGCAGGAATCATCTGAGGAGAGTTTCAAATTCTGAGCATGAACATAATTAAGAGCTATAGGCAACATATAACTGTGCTCCAAATTCCCCATTACTTCTGGAATATACTGTCACTAAGTATGCTATTTTCTCAAAAGCATCTCACTCCTGGACATTGAAATAACTGTATGGTTCATGAATATAATGTCTCAAAGAATTATTTAATATTTTGTCAACAAAAAAGTAATACTTCTATGCTTTAAAGAATGAGTAGAAGATATAGTAACAGAAAGATTTTTAAAATTCCACCCAAATGGATAAAAACTCCGCAAAAAAAGAGTATATTTAGATAGCAAAATCATTTAGGAGCATGTTGTCGAATATTAAATGAGGCCGAGAGAAGAACAATTTGCCATATTTTTTGAAACTTGAAAATAGAGCTTCATATGCTTCATGGAGCTTAAGCTATTTGAATAAAAGTGAAATACCTCTAGGCTAGAAATTATATAGCTGTGGTCTTTTTTATTTCATTAGGACTACAACTCGGATGAAAAGGAAGAGATTCAGATGGCGTAGTTTTTTGGTCTGTGTTTCCTGCTGGGTCAGATGCTGAGAGGAAAACCAAGAGAAGAGAACGTGGAGGAGATTAGTTTGAGGAAAAAAGTAAAACTGGAAGGAGTATGTGACAAGACATCTTCTCCTGGAGATTAGCAGTTACATTCTTCTCTCTGTCTCTCTGTCTCTCTCATTCTCCCCCACCTCCAAAATGAGCAAGTAACTTCCTCAAGGGCAGGATTTAAATTATACAACTTTTTAAAAACAACGTCAATTTAGCTTAAGTCTGTTTGGTATAGCTTAAAAATGTTGATTTGCTAGGACTTTAATGATAACACTGCTGAAATATTTTTGTAATACTAGGAGATCACATTCTACATAGATTGGGTATGAAGCTAAATTTCATTGTTTTTGACAATTTTTAAGCTCCAGAGACTCAAAGTCATATGTCAAATAGCCTCATATCTCTTTTTACAAAAATTCATCACAAAACTCTAGCTATTTGAGAATGGTTTAAAAAATGTATAACCTTAAATATCATGTTAATAACATTTTCTTTAGGTCTTTCACTGAATATGTTTTAGTTTATTGCTTCATATAATTAAAAAAAAACCCTTTAATAACAAATCTAAATATTCTCAGAAAAAGTCTAAATGCTTTTAGAGGGAAAATGAACAAAAATGAGTTAGACCTCAAATTGAAAGGTCAAAAGAAATAGACTTGGTGAAAATATTTATCCATATTAAGCTAGTCATTGTTTCCATTTGGAGAAATAAATTGAGAAACGCCTAAAATATTTTCTGGGAATTTCATGAATTCTTGATGTCTTATCAACATTCAATTTACTTACAGAGTTGTGCCTCTGACTCATTTGGAAAGACCTTGCAGCTGTTTGCAGAGTCAGCCAGTGTCAGGAAGACTGCCAGAGCTCTGCCCTGGACGTCCCAGCAGGGGTCATGGCTCTGTCCTCACCACTGCATAAAGTAGACCCACACCTGAGGTGGATTAGGAGTCAAACGGACTTGAGAAGAAGGTTCTAGAAACCCAGTTTTTAATCCCAGTTTTGCACCCAACATCCTTCAGGTGCTCCATCCTGGAGGACTCTGGAGGTGTCCCTCCTGTCTTTAATCCTTAGTCTTCTTAAAAGTTCTCATTCCTTAACTCATCCTTATTCATTCCTTGACATTTTATAATCTGGCTGCTTTTTCTCCACCCTATTGCCCAGTTTACTGAAAAGCTGGCCCTAATTTTCTATTTCTCAAAACCAATAGTCTTTACTCTGTCTTCAGACTCCACGTTCCTTTGCATTGTCATCCATTGGTCAATTCTTCCTTGTCTCTTCCTCCTCCCAGGGCATCTAGGAAATGGTACCGTCCTTAATCTCTGTCTACCTCCCGTGTCCCTTTCTTCCTCTTCCTAACCCCTAAGGCAGGTGGTTACTGGAGCTTTCGTTCTCAGCTTCCTTTCTTCTCTCTGGCTTCTTCCTCTTCAATCTCCTCTACTTTCACAAGTATTGAGTATTGATTACAAATGATTCTAAAGTATATCTCTCCAGGACCAGCTCTCTCTTGACTATTGTATATCTCTACATGATGTCCCACTGATAGCTCAACACAACAGGTCCCAAACTGAATTATTACTCTCCTTTCCAAACTCGCTCTTCCTCTTGACAAGTTTTTATCAATAACACCATCATGAAACTACATATGTATTTTAAATTCTTCATGTTTCTCTTTTAATAGTATCACCGTGCCTGTCTTTTCTTTTATAATTGGTTTCAGACTATAATACCCTACCTCTTATCTCATTTAATTCATTCATGTTTTTTAGGAAAGCAAATATAATCTTTGATCTGTACAGTCAAATAGCCACTTGCAAATTGCTTGGAGAGCAAACATTACATTTCAAATACTTAGTCTTACATGGTCCTTCTACAACAACTTATTTACCTTTTGCACATGCTGTATAGGGTTGCAATTACTTCATGTGTTCTGATATAGTTTGCATAGGAAAATGAAGCAATGCAATAATGAAATGCTATTAAAATACCATACTTTCCTTAAGTTAATTGCTGAGACTTGTTAATATGGATATAACTAAGAAACATTTTGCATTCTTTGTACACAGATATTATATAAACCTGTATAATGCATAATACATGCATTTTATCATATCTATCTGTACCCAATTTGCAAATCCATAGAGATATTCAAAACCCTGCCTCTATGCACAAGTGAAGGTTATGCTATAAGTTTTTGTTTGTTTGTTTGTTTGGTTTTTTTGTGTGTGTGTGATACGCGGGCCTCTCACCGTTGTGGCCTCTCCCGTTGTGGAGCACAGGCTCCGGACGCGCAGGCTCAGCGGCCACGGCTCACGGGCCCAGCCGCTCCGCGGCATGTGGGATCTTCCCGGACCGGGGCACGAACCCGTGTCCCCTGCATCGGCAAGCAGACTCTCAAACACTGCGCCACCAGGGAAGCCCTATGCTATAAGTTTTAATAGTTTTGAATTGTATTTAAAGACAGAAGGATATATAAATGTGCTAGCTATTGCTCTTAATTGCCTTCAAAGTTAATGCCAAACTTTTTACCCTGACTATGGTAATTCCCACCTAAATTTTAATCATGCTTTGATTTTTCTCCATTTGTAATGCCCTCCTTCACATCTCTACCTATCAAAACCTGACCCTTTTGAACATCTGCTCAAATATCACTTTCCCGTAATCTTATTACCAATCTCTCCATTTTATCTTACCATTGCACTTTATTTTGAGCATTTTAACGCAGAAATAACATCCTGTCTAATATTACAAATATTTACCATTCTTTATTCTCCCATGTTAGAATAAAATTTCCTTTAAGGTAAGGGCCTTATTTTAACTTCTATTTTCTCCCCAAAACACCAAACACGGAACATAGCAAGTATTCAGTGAAAAGACATTTACTTAATAAATTAAAGCATGGTTATATTTTGCATTTTTAAGCATCATTGCATTTCAGTTTCTTGAAAAATAAGCATAATACCTGCCATGTGTTAAGGGTGCCTGTTTTTTGGAAGAAAAGTAAGTTATCAGGCCATGAATAGATTTGTGTAAGGGTCTCCAGTCATATTACAAAATCACGTGTTTGAATTCCAGAATGTTATCATGTTCATCATTCTGTCTTTGTGTAAGGCCTTTCTTGCACACACATAAAAGTTGGATTGGAATAATTTAACTAAGTATTCCCTGACAAGGAGTTTTGATTTGGATGTATACTGCATCCTTCATGATTTGCCATAAATCTATGAGCTCTCATTATAATCCCAAATGAGAAAGCTGCTGGTTCTCTGGAAAACATGTCTGAAATCTTGAGCACAGTACAACTCATTTGTGTTTTAAAGAATATTTGCTAGAAAGCATAGCCTTACGAGAAGTGAGCAGAACTCACAATATTCTTCACTTTTGTGGCAAATGAGGATTCTTGCAATGAAGATAATAGAATTGAATAAAGTATATTCTTGGCAAAATGGCAAATATGTCATTCTTCCAAATTACTATAGCAATAAGTCATTGCTAACAACTTCTTGGTTCAAATTTTCCATTGTGAATCTTTACATTGATCCATTCACTCATTCATTTATTCGTTCATTCACACTTTCATTCATGCAAAAACATTCACTAACCATGGACCAGGCATGAGTGTTAGAGTGACAACTAAGACACAGATCCTGTCCTTCTGGAGCACACAGCCTCATGGGGAAGACGGACAATACAGGAACATAAGTGCAATGTTAGGAGGAAACTCAAGTGAGGAGGAAGATGACTGAACTCAGCTTGTGAGAGTCAAGGACAACTTCCTGAAGAAGGGATGCCTGCTCTTGCTTACTATTAAAATAGGGATTTTGATGGAAACCCTAGCAGTTGTCCTCAGAATTGCAGCTATCTTCTTGCCTTCTTTGAGCATTTGTGAATGATTTTGTTATACAGATTCCTGCATGGACAAAGGTTAAGCTTGTTTGTTTTGCATAGGATGATATATTGGACTCCCACCATGTCGCTCCAGCCTGTTTTCAGGGAATATTGTAGATGGGTAATTCTCAAAATAGCTACATATCGGCATCATCTAGTGGGGATTAAAATGTCCAGGCTCCACCCCTAGAAAGGCTGATTAATGGTTCTGGGGCAGGGGTGGCATTTTTTAGAAGCTGCCTCACATAATTCTAACGTGCATTGAAAGCTCTGGAGAGAATGTTAGAATGGTCCTGATGAGAGGGCCCTTAGAAATCATCCAATGCAACTCCTACTTCATAGATGTTTTGGGTACTTAAAGTAGCCACCAAAGACACTCCCTTGCATCCAGAACTGTGTTGAATGGTGGGGATTCAGATTAAGTGGTATGAGTGTCCAGTGAGACTGGGAAGGCACAGCAAAGACCCATGAAACATTTTTAGAATAAGACACTAAGCAATAAATGAGACTCAGGAAAAAAGATACATAAGAATTCAGAAAAAAATGTCAAGCTTTAGAGAAGGAAGAGACAGCTTCTTGGAAGAAGGAAAGCAGAAGGTGAACCTTCGAGCATTCTTTATGCAAAGTTTTGAGCATTTGCTTATTAGCAAAATTAACTGGTCAGGAGAAAACATTGCATTTTTCTAAGTGACTTCTCTGCACAGTTGCAGGCTACACGATGCCACCAATTGGTTGAAACTGGGATTGTAAATATTCTCCAAGTGGAGCTAAGTGTAGAAGGGATTTTGAAAGCAAAGGAGAACGTGAGGACCTATATTGCCTAAGCTGGAGTTTGCACCAGTTTAATATTAGTATTTGGGATAAAGGGAAAAAACCCTCCGCTTAATTACTGCATAAGCAGATTTAAAGTACCTGGCATGTTTTACTGAGCAGAGATACAGATGTGTATAAAGCAGCTGCAATGCATTTTTCTCCCCTGGATAGAATATCCAAGGATAGAATACCAATTGTTAGTGAAGTTTCTGGGGAATATGTTAATTTGTTATCTTAGCAAATTTTCAGCCTAAATTCATTTCCTTTCATTTCTCCTGTCTTTCAACAACAACCTGCTCTGATTGTATTAGAAAGGCAGAACTGAAAAGCTATGGATTGCTGATCAGTTGGTTTTAGAATATTTCTTGCAAGATATCAGGATTGGCCTTGGTTTTAGATATTAGCATTTAGGCTACTTGAAAAACCATAAAAACGTTCTTGAACATGGCAGAAAATTCAAAATATGACATCTTGAGAGGATATCGTGTGCTCTTACGTGTGTGTGTACACGCGCACGCTAAACACTGTGTCCAAAATTATGGTCTCATTATATTATTATTATTGTCAGAGATTTATACATTCCCAATGCATATCTTAAGCAATACCTCTGCAGTGTATATAAACATATTGGAAATTTAGCCTTGAAGGGACATTTATAATTCTCATTCAATGAAAACTACTACAGTACCATTAATTTCTTCATGCCCAAATCCTTAATTCCCCACCCCCCCTTCTTCCACTCTGAACCTATTCCACCAAAGCAGGGGAATGCAGCTACACAGAAACTGAAGCATAGATTTTGAATGTTTGGGTACATTTAACATTTAGATTTTCAATCTCCTGATGAGCAAAGTGATTGAAATTCTGACCTCGTAGTGGCAAATGGGCATAATACACACTTGAAATCTACATGTGAGGTTATCTCATGAACTATTCTACTTGAGAATAAATGGAAAAAAACACAGATGTATTTCAAACTCAGATATGATGCTGGTATTCAAAAAGAGCAAACATAGCATAGAGGTAAAAAGCACTAGAAGAAAATGATTAAGATTTGGAAAGTTTACAGGACATGTATCTAAGCTTTTCGTTGGTATCTACACTCTTCTCTTTTTCTATTAGTTGACTGTAAGTATATCAATATTATGGACTTTTTTTTTCCTTATTTTGGCATTTTCTTGGAAAACTGATCTTAAAAGTTATTTTTGTTTTGTTTCATTTTAGAGGCAAACATTAAACCTCAGTGCAAAGGAATTTTCTCTTGGTCATGCCTGAATGGTTCAACATTATTGCTTATTATTTCTGTATTTTCCTATGCTTCAATACTTCAATTGTATGACTCTATTTTAGAGGAAAGTACTACCACCTTTTTGCCCAGTGGGAGTGGAGAGAGCTGCAGCTCTGGAGTCAGGCAGGCAGACCTGGAACCAAATCCCAGGTGTTTCATGGAGGAGACACTTAAGGCTGTCAGGACCCCTCCACTCTCTAGACATCAGCTTCAAGAACCATAGGAGAGATAGTCCCCTCCTTGCAGAGTTCCTCTGAGGTTAAAGATTACATTTGTAAAATGCTTGGTAGAGAGAGATAATGGTAGTTAAAAAAAACCCTTAAAATCCATACTTGAGAAAATATCAACTCGGTTCCTTTAAATTTGTGTTCAGTAAACATCGCTGAGGGATAACCTCAGAACTTTGTCCATATCTCAGAACATTTGCAGTTTCTTCTTCTGATTGTAGTTATTTGGGTCTTTGTCTTATTATCTACTCTGACTGCGAGCCTCCCACAGGCGAAGCCTGTGACTTCACCATCTTAGCATCCTTTACAGCATGGCTTCCTGGTTTTGCAACGTGTCGTCTGCCAAACGCTGGTCCCAAAACATGCTTCTCAGAGGAAAACTGTTCCATGATCTAATAAGTTTGGGAAATATTGCATACATGTTATACTCCCCCCTGCCTCCCGAGAGCTTTTCCACTTGTATTAACTCATTGAATGTGCTGAAAATCCCTACAAAAAAGAAATCCTAATTCTGTTTAACTCAGTGTTTCTCAATCTTATTAGACTATGGAGAACCACTTCTGCTTTTTAACAGCATCTATTAATTTTGGGGATAACACTTCTCTCGAGTTGGCCAGTGCAGTGTCTGTAGAGCAGGCAGACAGTAAATATGCATAACCTTATGTTTCATGTATTGATATTATGTTTCGTATATTACATTTTATATAAAATCTTCCCATTCCTGAAGAATTATAACAGCAATATACTTCTGTCCATATTAAATAGGTCTGATTTCTTTCATTAGTTCAAGAACCCCTGGGCTTCTGGAAAGAAAATTGAGTTCCATATGCCAAATGTGCCAACTTAAAATGTTAATTAAAACAATAGCAACAATTGTAAAGACAGTGGCAACTTCTGTTCTTTTAAAAGTGAATTGTGTTGGATGAAGCTAACTTTGAAAAGTGAGATTCCACTTGATGATATATGGAACTATAAAAGTTAAGCAAAATATCCAACTCTCAGCTCATAATTGTTAGAGTAGCATCTGCTCCTTCACTTAGGGGAACAATAACAGATAAAGGTATCGCCATAAATGAGTATTCCAGAAAGCAGAGACAGGATGCCAAACACTAAAACTTAAAAAAAAAACCTCAACTATGATAAAAATCTTTCCTAAGAATATTACACACTTCTCATCCTTATTATTACCTCATAGTGAATATAATCTGACCCATTCTTGATGACATAGGAATAATGCCATATCACTCTCCTGGCCAAAACACAAGTATGTTCCTTCTCAAGAATATGCAATGAGGTGCTGAGAGATTCTTTCTTCCTTCTCTAAATGTTCCTACACTGCAGCTCTTATTTATTGTTATCAGCATCTTACTCTGTTGCCAAGCTGAATTTCTCAGAAGCTCTCCACTCCTTGACGTCTTTGCCCCACCAACTGGACCTTGTCCCCAACTGACTTCTACTCTGAAGATAACAGAGACATCAAACAGTTTGTTAAATCAGTAGCTGTTTTTAGCAAGCATTTGTAAAAAATAAATTTATGTGAGCATCTGAAAAATGGCTTCATATCAATTTTTATTAACACATTAACTTAAGGTAACACTAAAACACCATTTTGTGGTGAGTTTGGGGTTCCATAAAAACTTTGTCGCTTTGTGATAGCTGTGTTCCCATCTCTAATTCATGCCCTTATGACTTGATTCAGTCAACAGTTAATTGGTGTTAATCTGTGTCAGACCTTGGGACAAATGCCAGGTGTTGGTGGTTTCTGAGGACTAACAGGTAGCACTTCTCTCTTGCTACCAAATTCTTAAGTGACAGAAGTTGAGTCAGGGCTCAAAACGTGAGCTTTGTTGTTGGTAAGCCTAGGTTGGAGAGTAGAGTTTAGATCTACAGCCCTAATCTGACTTCTGCCTCAGCCCTTCCCCGACTGAATTTACCCTCTCAGCCTAGGAACTGCAGCCCCTCCCATGCCTCCACATAGGTAGCTACTCATCAATTTGTAGGATTTTAGGCTAAAATAATAATAATTACCAATTACTGGGCAGCTGCTGTGAACTCAACGTGGTGCTAGGTTTTACATCCACCATATCTAATTCTCATAGCCTGTGAGGTATTTTTACAGAGGAAGAAATGAAGGCTGCGAGAGAAGTAATTCGTCCAAGCTCTGAAAATGAGTCAAATGTAGGGTTGGAATTTAAGTGCAATTTTACGTGGTTCTGACACTTGTGTTTTTAGCTCTCAGAGAGTGATCTAAGTTCCAAACTCAGGTTTCTCCACTGCAGTCCCCTTCGCATGGAACACACCCAAGATGTCATTATTGTCCCCTTCTACTCTTCAAGAGAAGAGGAGAAGTCCTATGCATACTTAATCCTCTGGTTCACTTAATGCAGCCATGAAGTTCCAGTTGCCAATTTTACAAAGACTCACATAACTTAACAGAGTCCCTCTCAGCACCCGTTTCACTATTCAGAGACCATGATGGTGGCATAAGAAAAAATGTAATTGGTAGAGGGAAAAACCACATCAACGCAACCACTAAACAAATAGAACACATTACAGATTGCATATCAAGCGTACATCCTACGAATGACCTTCACTGGAAGGCTTTAGGATGCAGAAGTGGGGAAGATGAGTATTGAGAAACATTGCTTTCCTAGCAGAGAGATCCCGTTGGTAATTATTAAGTTATTCCCTGAGTACCCTGATTTTCTATGGAAGTGCCTTTCTCATTTCCGTAGCTACCATTACCATCTCTTGATTTTTTCTTTCTCTCTGTTGTTTTTGAGCCCTAAGACACCAGCATGCTCCAGATGCCTCTTTACCTACGTCCCAACTCTTGGTTAGCACTCCCTCTTGTGGCAGCTCAATGAATCTCCCATAATTATCTTTCGTTAGTGAGACCTAGCTAGCTGTTTGATGAAAATCATAGAATTTTCACTTACGCACAATTTTCATATCGTCTTTATTTCTATAATTTTAATGATCAGAAAATGACTATAAGGTCAATCTAAAATTATATATCAGCTATTTCAATTTTTACAATTATTAAAACCAATTTCCCATTGGATACATTAATGTGTATGTTTAAAACATTCCCTTAGGTTAAATTTTAAGTAGTTAGAATTCTGAAGACAGAGTATTTCATTTGTTATGGTAGATATTGTGTCCTCCCAAATTCATATGTTGAAGTCCCAGACCCCAGTACTTCATAGTGTAACAGTATTTGGATACAGGATATTCAAAGAGGTTGACTAAAAAACTATATCCACAATGTGAGAGTTGAGAGTTAAGTTTTATTTGGGGCAAAATGAGGACTGCAACCTGGGAAGACAGCGTTTCAGATAACTCTAGAAACTGCTCGGAGGCGTTGGGAGGAGCCAGGATATAGAGGAGTTTTGTAACAAAGGACAGGTAGTCGGAATGTCAAAAAGATTATTGTTATAAAAGAAAACCAGATATCTCAAGTTAAGGAATTTAGAGCTTTTCTATGCATGGGAGGATGCAGGAGTCTGGGTTCATTGAAATCATCCCTTTGATCTGCACCTCAGCTATCTGGGGCCAGCATCCTGGTACATCCGGTTTCCTCAGGGCTCACTGTGGGGAGTGGCTGCAGTCTGATGGCTGCTAGATGGCGGGCATTCTTTTCAGCCCCGCGTTCCTCGGCCTCACGCTGGAGGGCTGCAATCGTTGATGACTATGACATCCTTTGTTTATTGATATGGCAGGAAATATTCCATTTCTCAAAGAGGTGATTAAATTAAAATGAGACTATTAGGGTGGATCCTAATCCAATATTAGTGGTGTCCTTTATAAGAAAAGGAAGAGATGACAGGTATGCGCAAGCATAGAGGGACTACCAGGGGATGAAGCAGCAGGAGGGGGGATGAAGCAGCAGGAGGGTGGCCGTCTGAGGAGAGAAGCCTCAGGAGAAACCAAACCTGCCTACACCTTGATCTTGAAAAGGTTCCCTTTTTCCTCTGGCATTGCTATGCTAGTAGGAAGCAAAATCAGAATTGATCCTGAGAATTTTTGCCATCCCTTGGGGGATCCTTCCTGAGAATGAAGCTAGTTTAATGAAAGCTGAACTGAGGAACACATTTCTGTGACATAATTTGAGCACCCAGATTCAGTAACGTGTACGTCTTCCCTTGGAGTTTTTCCATTTCAAGAGCCCCTAGATTTTTCTATTGAAAGAAATCAGTTGCCCTTGAATTTCTGACACCAAACCCCCAAATGTCTTTATTAATACAATTCGAACAGATTCTGTAAACTGTAATTCATTCTAGCTAATTTTATTTCTATTTAGTTGATGCAGATCCCAGAGGTGAAGCACAAACATTTTTGGTTTTGCAGGCATTCTCACTGATAAACAGGGATGGCGCTGCTACGTAGCTTTAGGACAGCTGGATGCCTACGAGGCATTTCAGATTAACATGACCAAAGCAGGATTCCCAACTGCCATCCCAAACTGACTCCTTCCTCTAGTATCTGGATAAATGACATTTGCATTCACCTAGCTGCTCAAGTACCACTTGAGGGTCATTATTTCTTTTTTCTTTATCCTTATGCTTCACATCTCATCTACTAGTAAATCTTTTTCAGCTCATCTCCAAAGCATATTCCAAATCCTTCTTCCTTCAAGTCATCCTCATCTCTTGCTTGCACACCTGGAAAATCAAAGTGTTCTTTCTGCTGTCACGGTGTGATGTGCACAGAACAATCCCAGTGGTCTCTTAATATACGCATCAGGGCAGAGGTGACTCCCTGCCCAGAATCCTCCAACAGCTTCTCTGCCTTAAAGATAAAATCTAGATTCTTTACCACATTTGCAATGTCTCACATGATGTGACACCTGGTTATGTCTCCAAACTCATCTTAAAACACTTCCTCTCCTGCCCGTTATGTGCATCAAAATGCTACCTGGTTCTTGAGGGCTTATTCAAAAGTTGTTGTGACATGTCAAAAGCAAACATTTAAAAGAATGCAGGGCTTCCCTGGTGGCGCAGTGGTTGAGAGTCCGCCTGCCAATGGGACACATGTTCGTGCCCCGGTCCGGGAAGAGCCCACATGCTGCAGAGCGGCTGGGCCCATGAGCCATGGCCGCTGAGCCTGCGTGTCTGGAGCCTGTGCAAAAAAAAAAGAATGCATAACTGCTCAGCATGGTCTATTAGTTACCTGATGTCAATTCCACTGGAGATTTCCAGAGAGCAAGGATGATTTGTACAACCTTTCACATATCCCTGAGATCCTCTATTTTATTTCAATGGGTACTAAACAATATCTGTAGTGAGACACGAGCACCTTATTAGAGTCATTGTTCAGAGATGCACAATGAAGCTGATGATAATGTACATCAAAGTGATAATGATTAGTAAACGGCCACTGTACCGAAACTGGAACTAAAGCCTATTATGTCTGGTTCACTGACTTTTCTTCTGTCACTTTTATTTTTCTTGTCAAACTTTACTTTTTATGTTTTATAAATAAAAGATTTTTATTTTTAAAAAGTATATGCATTTATCCTTCAAGCCTCTTGAGTCTCTTGGCTAAATAATGCATTTTTAACCTTTAACATTCTTCTGTTACTTTCTGGCAATAATTAGATTGGGGCCGGAATGACTCTATCCCTAAAATCTCTTATCAGAGTAAAAAATGTCAAAACATTACATAAGGAATTTCTTGCAAGAGCTGCATGAACCAAGTGTATGCTGACAATGTTCCTTAATGCACAGACATGCCTGGCCTGTGTAGGCAGAAAGTGGCCTGCTCTGCACAGGGGGGCAAACGTGTAAGGAATTCTGCACCACTTAAATATTTACACAGAAGGCTTCAATAAAGGAATGTGTAAAAATCCGAACAAGTCAACCATCCTTCTTATTACAATGAAAAATGAATTTTGCAATGGCTTCTTAGGAATGCGCTTGCATGGGGATTGATGGATGCAAACCAGCTATGTGTCCCTCATACATTTCCCCATACACACTTGGAGACTTATTGCTTCAAGGTTCAAGGCTCATTTAAGAAGAACAATGGCAAAACGCAGGCAGGAGAGGGGAGGTGCTCCAGGAAGCACTCGCCATCCAGATTCTCCTTGTCTTTCCTGACTTGTACCTGCCTGTTCTGGAAGGAGACCCCGTTTAAACATATATTTGTTTAAATATTTACATAGTTAGTAAATAAATAAATCCTTATAAAACCCGGCCAGACCGAGTGCACACGGGTGAGCAAAATGCCTGCAGCTGGCCACTTAGAAAAGCAAACCGTTTACCTCAGAGGTTGATAAAAGTGAGCCATAAATTCTCAGTGTACAATTGTTTCTTTTTTCTTTGCCATTGAAAAGCCCGAAACAAATGAAAATATTTTGACATCTTGTATACCAACTTTACGGTGGCTATAAGTCTTAATCACCTGAGTCAGTGACATGGGGAAGAATGGGGCCCGTGAAGGATAAACTGGGAGGCCATAAACTAACCGCGCTTCTGGGGAGATCTGTCGTTAGGAGGAAAAAAGCCGTCCACTCCCTCGCTGCCAAACAAGACAGAAAGGCAGGCAGCCCCAGTACACACACAGAGGTACCGGGAGGTTGCATACCAGCGAGGATGGAGGGGTCCCGGCTGGTGCTTCCCCCTGTAGGGTCATGCTGGGAAAATGATGAGGGAGGCGGCAAGAGGCTGTCACCAGGTTATAAATCACTGGTCTAAGGCACTCTGAGTTATTCCTCTCGGTACCTGCCTGTTCCCTCTTTATTGACACAGTAGGAAGGCTAGATAGGATGCTCTGGTTGGCAAGGGTCTTACAAACTATCTGAGAGGCTCCTGCTAAGCTGGTGCTGGGAGGTCAGTAAGGGCGTCAGTCTCCCTTGACCTCACATTTACTGATCTCCATTTTTCTTCCAGTCAGATTTCAATATAGGTTATTTCACTATATTTTGAAGACTGCATGGAACAATGAAAAACACATGTACTGTACAATTGTGGATTTAAGTTCTGACTCCATCCCTTATTAACTCTTTACTAACTCTCAAGTGAATTTTAGCTTCTAATCTATAAAATTTCTGTTTCAGACGGTTTATTACCTATTCATTAAACATTAATTGAATGCCTACTATGTGTCAGAAACCATGTCCTAGGTTACAGGTGTGGCAGGAGATAGATGGCCCCAGGTTAGACATTTACAACTGGCCTCCCGTTTACATTTCATGAGGCAGAAAATAGAGGGCTTCAGGCTGGACACTTACAACTAGCCTCCCTGTTTGCATTTCCTGAGACAGGAGATAGGTGGGCTCCAGGTTAGACATTTACAATCAGTCTCCTGTTTACTCTCTGAAATGGAAGCAATGACAGAGACAGGGTAAGTAGCCAAGCTTTGTCTCTTATGGATGCCTTAAGATAACAGTCATGGCAAGAATAAAGGGGGCAAAACCTCGTTTGAGTAAAGGATCAAGGGATCTCCGCTTCGCCCTCATTGGGGCAAGGGAGACACTGCACATGCTCAGAAAGTTTTCTTGGGGGTCAAAAGTCAGAGGACAACGCCTGGCCATAATGAGTCTTTCTTCCCCCAGAATCCTTTGTGTTGAGATCCATCTTGGCCGAGAGGTGTGTGAGCACCTAAGGGGAGGGTCCTTAGACAAATTAGCCGGGGGGACAAAACAAGATGATCGTCTGGAAAGAAGACAGAGACCAGGAAAAAGGCACACCTCTCTCTCTGAGTTCTCCCGCGCATCTTTCCGCATGTACTTCGCTTTTCCAATAAACTTTTTACTTTTCTCTTTACCTTCTGCCTCCTCCCCTGAATTCGTTCTTGACAAGGCAGGCAAGAGCTGGGGATCCAGGTGCTAGCCGCTGGCCCCTGTGGTCCAGTGGTTAGGACTCCCGCTTCAGGAGCTAAGATCTTGCTTCCAGCCACCGTTTGCTCTTGCTTGTGCAAGTCGCTGCCTACTGCTGTGTGTGTCCAAAATCACTGGGAGCCAACGTTCTCATAGAGTTTACGGACTAGTAAGGGAGAGAGACGTTAATCAAATCATTAATCAAATAATCTATGGCTGTGCACTGCACACCTCCAGGGGGAGCCGTTCACATCGTAGTCCATATGAATGGTGTTCTGTGGAGTTGGGCAGTATATAACCTGTATGACAGCACATGACAAGCACTCTGAAAGAAAGGAACTGGATCTATTAGAGAATATCAAAAGGATAATTAATTCAGACTCATGAGTTGGAAAATACTTCTACAAGGAAGTACTACTTAAGCTGAGATGCAAAGTAAGTAGTAGTTTCGTGTCTAGAACTGGGCCGGACGTGTTGCAGCATCTACAATATACTTTCATTATCTGTGCATTTCTTCTCCTGTAAGCATCTCTGCTGGGTCTTAGTCCTCTTCTTTGGGGTGTCACCAGGTAGATTCCTGAGCGAGGCAGTCTCAAAACCTGGGAATGGCCTGCAACAGGAGGCAAGTTATCAGAGAAGGAACTCAAGCACAAAATAAATGCCACTTTTTGATATCAGGATGGATTCTGAGCCATGGTTGAGTTAAAATTCAGACCTAGTGGCTCCAGTTTGGAATAGAGGCTCCAGATAAAGGATGGTACACAGCAAGGCCCGGTGCTGGTGACATTGTTATTGTTACTAATGATATTTCCGGGCCTGGGTTTTTCCTGCTGATCCTCTCAACCTAGGCTGTGGGGAGCAGCTTCATGAAATGGACACTAAGATTCGCAGCCCACCTGGTGCTCTCCGCTGACCTCTACTGTAGGTCTCAGAGCATGGGAAGGGGCCAAGGCAGGAGAGGATGAGAGGATGAGGGGATGAGGGGAGGGAGGGCCACACCTGTAGCAGTGATCACAGTGGGAACTGAGCTTCAAGGAGAAGGGTCTTGTAGCTAAGGCTTGCTGATGAAAGATTACTTTCCCAAGGCTGCAGTGAAGACCTTTAACAGAGAGCCCCAGGCTTGGGCGGGAGGGATGTCTCATCTCCCACTGCTACCTTTGTGAGTTATTGGCGATCTCAGCTTCTCCCTCTTCCCTGGGTAGGTCATCAATTTCCCACGTCATGCCTTTGCTCATATTATGACTTCAAGTTCAATCCTGGGTGCACACCTTTTATTGGCCCCTCCAGGCTCACTCTAAACTTCTGAAACCTGCATGGACTACATTGAACGGGTTTGCTTGCCCTTTGGCTTCCTGATGGGTTTGGCCAATAAGGACACCCCCCTTCAGGAGATTAGAGGGAGGAGAGGTAGGTCAGACTATGCATTTCTGGCCCTCTTCATGCAATGTCACCTCACACCAGCTGTGTCCCTTGACTAGCGGTCACTGTTCCTTTCCAGATGTCCAAAAATATATGACTGTCTCTTTCTGAGTTTTAGCAATTACACATTCTTTCCAGCTAGGGATTGGGAAGAATGCAGCCTCTACCAGTCGTGGGTTATTACACTGTCCCCTGGATTACTGTGGTTGCTCTCACCCTTCTGAAGGTTGCTCATACCTTCAGAAATAGCCCCTTTGAAATAAACTCTCCTGAAATTACCCCATTTTGAGAGTGTCATCTGCTTCCTGTTGGGAGTCTGACTGATAAACATGCCCTTCCACTTCCTCCCCTACTGATGAACTGCAACAAGAGTTTCAAGCTCTAACTCAAATGCTACCTTCTTTCTAGACCACTTCCTACCACTGCATCTCAACACCACACACAGAACTATTCAGCCAACACTCTGACATCCCACAATACCTATGCTCTCTGTATGGTTCTTATCAGATTCTACGGGAGTTATGTGTTGCATGTCTGTTTTATCCCTCCCCTTCCACCCCAGACTGTGAGATCTTCAGGGCAGGAGGAACTTCCTGTTCCTTTTGTGAGTGCACTAGGGCCAACCATGGGAAGCTGGCAAGGGTCAGCGTAACTTTTTATAGAGCACATCATCTTCCTAGAATTGCTGCTGGTGACATTTATTCTCTACAAGACCCTGTGTGTGGGATTTTCTAACCCAGTTGAGACTCTTAACATGTTCATATCTACATCATCAGGGAGGCAGAGGAGGTGAGCTTGTTTGCTGGGACTTGAGGAAAACTTCTGCCCCAATTTGCATTATGGTTAGTGAACCCAACCAAGTCATGTCATAACAATCGCTGTGTATTAAGAACCTACTGTGTGCTAGGAACTGCGTTCACCCTAGTAGGATGCCATGACTTTTAGATCAGAGTTTTAGAAAGTTTACAAAGAGCTTTTGAGAAAATGTGAGCAGAGGAAAAACACAGGTTCCTCTTATTTTAAAGCTTACATTCAATACTTGCTATTCCCTCACAGCCTTGGGCAATAATGCCAACTCAAGAAGTTACAGAATCTCCCCTCCTTCCTCCTTCACTTTCTTTCTTTATTCTTCCTGGTAGCAGATGTCTCTAGCCCCAAATGCCAAAGTTTTAGAGTAAAAAAAGTTTTCTTCTTCCTCAGAATTTTCTCATGACAAGCAAAGATGTAGGAAGCCAACTATGACTCATACTAAGTTTCTAAATAGTGATTTAAGTTAGTTGTGATTGGGAATCCAGGACTTGTACAATTCTCCGTAATATTAAAGGCACCCAACGAAATAGGGTAGCAGTTCAAGGCCCAGCACTTCTTGGTTACCCTCTCCTTCTGTCTTTCATCATCTTTTCCTGTTCTTTAGGCACCCCAGTGGAGACTGACCAATCTGCACAGTTGGAATCCTCTTGGTGACAGTACATGTCCCAAGGAACCTTGGTACTGCTCAGGCCACTATATCCGTGGACTCGGTGTAATCGGTTCAATGACAGGACTGCGAGCTTCCAGACCAGAAGCACAAGTGTGTGCTGACTCTTCACCCACAGAAGTACAGTGAGTGTCTTCATTTATCTTCTCTGGGTGTTTCTTTGTAAATTCCATTCATCTCTCCTCTTTGGATTTATTGATTAAAAATGCTCTCAGTAGAGCAGTTTGACGTCCGAGCGAAGATGCTCTTGGTGAGGCATTTTTCTTTTTGGAGTAGTTGTAGTAGAAAATCCTTTTATGCTTGAAAACCTTTCTATTGCTGTTTTCACTGTGAATGTAAAGTGGGAGCTGACAGAATGTGTGAACCTCTCTGTTCCATGCGACTTCATCTGCATTGCTCCTGGTCCCTGCACAGTTTTGGATTCCACAAACTCAGTGAAGCAGCTGCAAGCCGGGCGGTCCAGGCACAGTAGCAGGGAGCCCAGGGACGCCCTGCCCTCCTTGCCAAAGGGTGCCTGCTTTGCACGTGGTGACTCCAAGAATTGAAAATGTCAGGTACAAACACTTTCAGGTGCTACAGGGATGCGGAACAGACTCACATCCCTAAATCCCTTTCTTTAGCACTTATCGCCATAGCAGTCCCATTCCAAGCTAAGTTAGATATGTGAATATTGTTAATGGATTTGAAAATCATTTGTTATGAGTCTACTGTGTGCCTGGCACCATGTTAAGCACTGCAGAATTCATGATTATTGTCCTCAAGAAGCTCAAATCTAGTGGGGAGACAGATGCACACGACAAGTAGCACAGGGCGCAACAAGAACAAAGATGAAGGAGAGTCTTCTGTATCTGGGTTTAAGAGATGCTCCAGTTCAAATTCTGCCCACTGATGGCAAGACCACTGAGAGATCAAGGAAGATGTGGGCAGTCAGACGTGTTGTCTTCTTCTCTTGCTCAGGGTCTCAACTGATTAGCTTAGTGAAAAGGCATCCACCTTTTAGTCTGATGATATTGTCCTCTGAGGCTGACAAAATGAAAAGCCTCCAGAAACTTCTTAAGAAAGTGTAGTTTGGGATCTGCTTGAAGACAAATATCTTAAATGGTGGCTGTCTGCATCTGAGTTTCAAGGAAGAAGCAGTGGGGTGCACGGGATTCTGGAGGGCAGGGACTGTGTTTTCTGTATTCACGGAACCCAGTGTGGAGCCTGGCATGGAGTAGAAACTCAGTAACTTAATGAGTTACTTAATGGCTTAATGAGTTAGGAGTTGAGTGATCTGTGTTCTAGCTGGGTGGCTTTTGAGCTATCACTTTTTTCCTCATTTTGGTTTCCTCATCTATGAAACGTGGGTTCATGTTTGAAGAGTTCCAAGAACTCCCCCGCTTTGATATTTTCTCAGTGAATAAAATAACACAAAATAAAACAAAAAATCCACCCTGTCAGGAAGAAAAGGGACCCAGGGTGACTGACTGCACCCAGGAGGGGAAGAGCAGCTTTCTGAAGGGTGTGTGGCTTCAGTTCAAGCAGCAAACTGAAATCAAATAAGGTCTAAGGCCAATGCATTTCATAGTGGAGAGCTTGAGGTTGAACAGTTCAGAGATAAAATATTCAAGGTTAAAGATACATTTCCATTAAGGGGATCTATATCCCTGTTCCACTCAAGAGAACTTTTTTTTTTTAGTGCTTTTTGTTTATGGAGTTCTTTGGAACACTAAAACTTTAGGAAGAAAAAGTGTGAAAGAAACGTCTCCTTGGAAGAAAGTGAGGTCAGAAGCCCTGATATAATTTATGAAATTAATTGTTATAGTTGATTGAAAGTGGTCAAGGATGGAACTGTTATGTTTCATCCCTATTTCATCTAATATTAGACAGAAGAAATCGTGGCAATATATAAGCTACCTGGGAAAAGTTAGGACTATCCATAGTCACTCATTTCCTAACCATGCCTCTGGTTCAATGTGAAGGACAACTCAGTTGAGATGGGGGGCCTTGGAAACTCTAAATGCAGGTTTCAGTGCTACTTTCCATTGTTCCTCCTTTAAATATCTTACTTAAAATTCAGTCCAGAGTTTTTGCTTGAATCTTTGCTGACATCCAAGGAGCTCTAGAAGAGGAGGAGTGCCGTATCTTAGAGGCTATTTTCCTTTGTCTAGATTCAGGCATGTAGGGACATAAATTTGAGCTCTATCTCAAATTAGGTGATGATTGTAGTGAGAAAAAGAGAGGCAGGACACTGGAAAAAGTAAAAACAAAAATCACTAATTAGGACTTTTGCAGAGGTTGTACTGGGTGGTTACCAATCTAGGAGATATAGTCATAAAAATGTATTTTTTAGGGACAGAAAACATCATCCCTGGAGAGAGAAATTGTTAGATAAGGCAGAGAAGAGCTTTGGGAGCAATGGGAGTTCAGGACAGAATTTTAATCATGGAGGAGCATGAAGGTCAAGGCAGAAGTCTAGCCCTTACATGCATTGATTTGGAGCAGAATAAAGAAGATGGTTGAAAAAGCTGAATAAGTGAGCTATTTCCGTTGTACTTCATAGCAAATACCATTGCACTTGACTCTGTATCCCTTCCCTGCCTGCCTCCAGTATTGATCCCAGAATCCAGGTCAGGCTGAAGTGGAAACCAATCAGCTTCAACTTCTAAGGGTTTGAGGTCAAGGACCCTAACAGACGATTGCAATACCAGTACATTTAGGAAAGTCTTAATTCCAAACACTTCTTGTTTTGGAGGTTTTCAGAAATTTGAGCATTTTGAAATTCTTTAGAAAGGGGTGGGAGAAGTCAGTCGTAAGTATGAGTCCACTGAGAGTGCTGCTTCTGGAAGAGTTAGCTGCTTAGCGTTATTGATATTAATGGATATGTCACCTGCCATATTCACCAATATGAAACTTTCACCTGTGCAGGACCCTCCCTCTCTCCCCAATTACATTAAAAGTGTCACAGCTTGCAGGCTGTGGTCCATTCTTTGCTGGAAGTTTGGGGAAATGTGGGATCTCCAGCGTAGCTCTCAGGGTCTGCAACAGTTAAATCCATTTCAAGTTCAAGTGAAATAACTCCTTAGGATGGAAGGAAGGTTTTAGTTCTCAGATCAGATAGTCATTAGCTAAGCTATTGTCCATCTGCTAACTTCAAAATTATGACTTCTTTTGGGAAATGAAAATAAAAAACAAGAATTTAAAAAAGAGACCAGAATGAGTTCCATGTGCTGCCAACCATAAAAGATATTATTTGAATTTATGAATAATGAATAGAAGGGCTTTCACTTGGACTCAATTTTCTTGGCTGTTACCAAACTTCCCTATGAAACAAATATCCTTTAACTTATATGCTGGTTACCTCTTAGGACACATTGAGTAATACAACAGGAATGCTAGGTGGTGTCAGAAATCATTTTTAGTGTGAAATGAGTCTTAAAATTCATTACTTCTTGAGTTTCTTACCCTTATAAAAGTTTCCAAGTTTAGAGAGAAATACTGAATTTCTTCCCACAGGAGAATATGTACTGATTCAGACAAGTTAAATTAACACATGGGTGAGAAAGTCCCCTATCTAATTCCCCACACTGGGATTTTACATAGGGTGGTAAGGGAGGTGAGGTGGATTAGGAAGTGAGAGCCTAAGCCTGGTTCTGGTGATGCTTTTAATAGCTGTTAGATCTTAGGCAAGTCTTCCAAGCCTTAGACAAGTCTTCTCTCCTCATTTACAATGTTATAAAACCTATTTATAGAATAGTTTCGAAAATTTGTACCTCAGTTTCTAGCCTATATACTTAGATTCATAAATATGTGTCTTTATACTTGAAAATTTGAGCAACATTTAAAAACATATTTTAAACTTGATTATGCTTAATTGTGCTCCTTATGTTTGGGAGAGGGACCATTTTGAAGAAAACGATGCTGCTCATCTTGAATTCTTCTCTGGTGATATTCTTCCTGGGAGCACCACCCACTTTATTGACAATGCCTCATTATTCCTCACAAAAGATGGTGTCTCCTGTAATTGCCTTTCTCTCAAATGTCTCCTAGAAGAAATGAGATTGAAACCATTTGTGAGAAATGAAAGAATTCAAAGAATTTTCAAGATCAGATTGAAATCAAGGTCTTTCAGTTGGCAGAAAAGAAAAAAAAAAACCCACTTCACCAGGGTCTGTTGAGAAGCAGAATCTATGTTTACCTTCCTCTAAGGGACATGTATTTGATGAACCAAGATGTGCCATGGACGCACTTCAAGGACTCTCTTGAAACTGAACCCAGGCACATTTCAAATGTTGGTTTCTGACTTATGCATATTATTAGAGTCTGAGAATGATGGGGAAGCAGGGTTCTTACTTGCGAAATGAAATGCTGCTAAATCCATGTAGTAAAAGATGTCACATAAATTTATATGGGAGAGAGTTAAAATGGGAATTGCAATCATTTAGGCATGAGCAATATATTTTGTTTATTATCCCCACACTTCTCAAAGGAATTTAAGAGAATTATATAATCTTCAAGACTGAGGGCAAGAATTATTGAATCACACTTGGGAATGACATTTGATCTAATCCAATGTTCCTCTAAATATCAACCCTAAAAGGAGGTTATCCCACTTCAGCATGAACATACACAATGACTGCATATCCATCCCATTTCTAGGCAGCTTCTAAGTTAGAAACCTCTTACATTGAGCCAAAATTTGTCTCAGTATAACTTCCGTCCACTGGTCTTAAATTCCACCTCACCAAAATACAATTTTTTTTCATGCAAATTAGAACCTCTCAAGAATTTGAAGCTAGCTCCTTTATCCTTTCTTTGTAAGCCTTCTTTGGAGAAATCTGAAAGGAAATTACATGTTTTCTCCGATGCTTTAGATATGTTTGGTACATGTTTGCAGACGTCTGAAAGTCTGTTTCATCCTGTGGAATGAAACTTCTACCTTACTTTTTGTCCTGATGAGGGTAGGCTCTTAGAACTGGACAAATGGAGTCAACAGAGATATTGAGGTGACTCAGCCATGAATATAAAAGTAGAATTGATCTTTTCTCCTGGTTATTCACTTTCTAATGGCAATATATATAATGTCAGCTTTCTGGTATCTTCCTAGTGCCTATTATTAGAACGACCATGAAGGTTGCAACCCCAGAAATGGACTCCAGGTTTTCGCTGACACCTGAAGTGCAGTCAATTTAGACCTTTACGTTACTTTCTTAGTTGATAGCAATTGGAAGTGCCAGTGGAGCAGTCGAGGATCCCGTTGGTCGACTTGGACTGATCAATTCTAAAGTAGCCAGGGCCTGACTTTGCTGTCGGCCTTCTAGTTTCTGAGTTAAAAAAAAATGTTCTTAATAAAGACACTGATTGGAGAGACTGGGATCAGAGACTTAAGGTTGGTGTGTTGCTCAACAGCAGACCACCAGTCTCAGTGTTGCCTTGTTTCACCTCACTTTTGGGGGTTGGATATATGTTCTGTGACAACTGTGCAGAGGACCTAATTGCTTCCACATTGTGTTTGTTTGATGCATTTACAGTATTCCTATTGTAATATTTTTGGTGGGATAAACTTCCTCCTATTTAAGTGATGAGTGATTGGGATACTTTTTTCACATTCAGATATTTTTGTAAAAAGAAAAAGTTAACCCATGATCTAAAAGGGGCAGAAAAGCAGGATTTTAAATTCAGGACATAATCCCCTAACTTTGAAGTAGAACATAGGAGAGGAAGCCAATGCTTTCTTTTTTTTTTTTTTTTTTTTTTTTTGCTGTACGCGGGCCTCTCACTGTTGTGGCCTCTCCCGTTGCGGAGCACAGGCTCTGGACGCGCAGGCTCAGCGGCCACGGCTCACGGGCCCAGCCGCTCCGCGGCATGTGGGATCTTCCCGGACCGGGGCACGAACCCGTGTCCCCTATATCAGCAGGCGGACTCTCAACCACTGCGCCACCAGGAAAGCCCCCCCTTTTTTTTTTAATAATCAGCTTTATTGAGTTGTAATTTATACACCAATATATAATGTACCCATTTTATGTGTACACTTATATGAGTTTTATAAAATGTATACATCAGTGTAACCCCTGCCATAATGAAGAAATAGAATATTACTATCATGTTAGAAAGTTTCTTCTAAACAGACAATTCTGGTGCTCCCAATCCTTGGTCCAAACTTAGTGACCCCTAAATGGCTTTCTGTCAATTTTATATTAAATTTGTCTTTCTAGAATTTTATATAAATAAAATCACAAAGTGACTCATTTCACAAAGAATTCAAAAGAATTCATAAATTCTTTGCTGTCCAGCTTTTTTCGCTCAACACAATGTTTTTGAGAGTCATCCACTTTTTTATCCATAATGAAATTGAATCAGTAATAATAATAGTAATAATAATAAAAACCTCTCAACAAACAAAAGTGCAAGATGAGAAGCTTCAAAGATGAGTTCCACCAAACATGCAAAGAAGAGTTAACACTCACTCTCCTCAAACTCTTCAAAAAAATTGAAAAACCATTGAGCTAATAAATGAATTCAGTAAAGTTGCATGGAAAAAAAATTAATAAACAGAAATCTATTGTGTTTCCATACACCAACATTGAACTATCAGAAAGAGAAATTAATAAAACAATTCCATTTATAATTGCAATCAAAAGAATAAAATACCTAGGAATAAATCTAACCAAGGAGGTAAGAAACCTGTACTTGAAAAGCTGTAAGACATGAAAAAAAAATTGAAGTGACACAAGCAAATGGAAAGATATACCATACTCTTGGACAGAAAGAATTAATATTGTTAAAATGACCATACTGCCCAAGGCAATCTACAGATTCAATGCATTCCCTGTCAAAATACAAATGGAATTTTTTCATAGAACTAGCACAAACAATTCTCAAATTTGCAGACACATAAAAGACCCTGAATAGCTGAAACAGTCTTGAGAAAGAAGAACAAAGCTGGAGGTATCACACTCACTGATTTCAAACCATATTACAAAGCTACAGTAATCAAAACAATTATGGTACTGGAACAAAAACAGACACATAGAACAATGGAACAGAATAGAGAGTCCAGAAATAAACCCACATTTATAAGGTCAATTAATCTACAACAAAGGAGGCAAGAATATACAATGGGGAAAAGACAGCCTCTTCAATAAATGGTGTTGGGAAAACTGGAAGGCTATATGCAAAAGAACCAACTGGACCACTTTCTCACACTATATACAAAAATAAACTCAAAATGGATTACAGACTTTAATGCAAGACCTGAAACCATAAAAATTCTAGAAGAAAGCATAGTACATTCTTTGACATTGGTGTTAGCAATACCTATCCTCAGGCAAGGGAAACAAAAGCAAAAATAAACAAACGGGACTACATCACATTGAAAAGCTTTTGCACAGCAAAGGACACTATCGAAAAATACTGTATGTTTTCACTTATATGTGGAATCTGAAAAACAAAACAAATGAACAAACATAACAAAACAGAAACTGACTCATAGATACAGGGAACAGACAGGTGGTTGCCAAAGGGGAAGGGGGTGAAGGAATGAGTGAAATAGGTTAGGGAGATTAAGAGGTACAAACTTCCAGTTGTAAAATAAATGAGTCAATGGGGGTGAAATGTACAGCATGGGGAATATAGCCAACTGTATTATAATGTCTGTATGTATGGTGACGTGGTAACTAGACTTATTGTGGTGATCATTTTGTAATGTATAGAAATATTGAATCCCTATGTTGTACACATGGAACTAACATAGTGTTGTAGGTCAATTATAATTCAAAAAAAACAAATATAAAATAAAAGGCCTTGTGTATATATATATGTGTTCATTTGCCTTGGGTAAACACCTGGGAATGGAATTACTGGGTGTTAGGGTAAATGTTATGTTTTACTTTATAAGAAATTTCAATTGTTTTCCAACTGTAGTGTTCTACATTACCACAAGCAGTGTATGGAAGTTCCAATTTCTCCACATCTTTGTCAGCACTGGTACAGTTAGTTCTTTAAATTTTAGCACTCAAATGTGGTGTAGAGGCATTTCATTGTGGTTTACATTCCTTTACTGACTAATGTTAATATTTTTGGTATATATTGCCTATTTGCGTACTTTTTATGAAGTATAAATATAAATATTTTCTCTATTTTTTGTTGAGTGTTTGTCATATAATTAAATTTTATATGCTTTTATGTATTATGGTCATGAGTTCTATGCTGTTATAGATGCAACATTATCTATCTCTCTATCTATCTATATCATTTTCAACCAGTTAATGGACTATCTTTCCATTTTTCAAAACGAGTCTTTTAAAAACCAGAAATTTTAAACTTGTTTTTTATGTTCTATTGAAGATATCTTTGGAAAGGCCCCTAAAGTTACAAATAGTATAATATACATATAAATATGTAAGTTTAACTTATAGCAATCCACCTTTAAGTAATATTATACCATTTCATTTAAAACGTAAAAACTTTAAGCATCATGCTTTCATTTCTCCACTCCCATCCTGTGCTTTTGTTTCCATACATTTTACTTCTACAAATATTACAAATTTCACAGTACATTTTTATTATTTTAAAATCATTTATCTCTTAAGAAATAAAACATCTTCATTTATATTTACATACATACTTACACTTTCTGGCACTTTTCATTCCTTTAAATAGACCCAAGTTTCTTTATGGTATCATTTTCTTTCTACATGAAGAATTTCCATTAATATTTCTTTGGAGTAGAGCTTTTCTGGAAACAAATTATCTCAGGTTTTGTTTAAAAGTCTTTACTTTGCCTGCATTTTGCATGGTATTTTCACAATGAATAGAATCCTAGTTCTGCTAGTAAGGTATGACTTTTGCCAGTCTCTCCTGAATGTCTCAGGTGATCAGTGAGGACTTTCATACCTGCCTGGTCAAAGATAGAATAGCTTCTCACCTTGTGCATCAGTCATTTGGAAATTGCTCAGCTTGTAGCTCTTCCATCATGCTTTCTTTGACTGTGTGCAGTGTAGACCTGCGTAAGCACAACTCGGTATTCTACAGACTCAAGCAGCCTTCTGTTAGATTTTTGGAATTCTTTTTCCATAGCATACTACTCTCTAAACTCTTTCCTGCACTTTCCAGCTGCCTCATCTTCCCTAGACCCTAATGTAATCTTTGTCTCCTCAACTCAGAAAGATGGCCTTGCTCTGCTTGGAGTCCCCCTCTCTGCACTGTGGTCCAGAATATGCTTCTAGACAGAAATCTGGGGTGATCATAGGGTTTGCCTTGCTATCTTCACTTTGTGGTTCACAGAAGGGTCTGTATTCAAAATTATATTATGACTCTATTAGGGTCTGGAATGACACTCCTGCCATATACAACTAAAAAACTGGAAAAAATATTTTAAAAATTGTTTACCAACATTGGAAAATAGGTACCAGAGGACTGTGATGCCAGAGAGAAGCGAAATGATACTCTTGCCACTACATTGTAATATTTTCCCAGAACTCTTTTTCTCATCATTTTTCTGTATACATTCATCAAATCTGTAAGGAGTGGGAAAAAAACAAGGTTCCGTTCCTTAACTTTCTCTCCTTCTCGAGGGCTTGTGTGCTCATTTTTTGGGTCAATACTTTATATTGAAAAATTTCAATAGACTAATAGTTAAAATTCAAATTTTGAAACCTGAAGATTGAAGATTCATACTGTATTTAAAGTATAGCATGGAATAAATAGAGTTGGGAAAAGTCAGCAATGTCAAAATGAGGGATTCTTTGGGCTAGTTATTAGATTTCACACTCTTCTCAGAGTGCCTTTGGTGAATTTATCCATTATTTTTCTTCTGTCTTTGAATCTGTCATAACATATAAATAAGCATTCTTATTGTTTTTTAATCCTGAAGGACAGCAGTTTTAAAAATAATATTCCACTGAAAGTCTAAGATTGAATAACTGCTTATAAAAAAGTTAAAAAGTAAATACTATTTTTTGAGGGTACCATTTCCCTGTTTGTTTCAGGCATTTAAATTATTTTGATTCTACATGCCTGATAAACATTAAAAATGGGAAGGGCAATACATCATAAACTTCTGAAGAAGTAAAGGAAATTAGGTCTCTGTGAACATACCAGAGCTTCTTGGTTACTCTACTTCTCCACCATAGGTTTTGGAAGAAATGACCATTTGAGTTTTTTCACTTCCCTTTATCACGGTGTGGTTAACATAATCAAGTTACCCGTCGATTCTCAACTCTGTGGATTTCTAGAGATTGTTTTAACCCAAAGAAAAAAAGTTCACATGGGACGTGTAACTGGGTAGCAGGGTGGAAGACCATATGGTGTGACTCGATAATCTGTGGTTTCCCTAAATATGCAAGGCTATTTCAAATCCCTTATTTACAGTAGTATCCCCTCTCCAAAACAAGCATAATACAGTGTTTTCTCTTCCTGGAATGTCCTCCTCTCCTCTGTCCATCAGGAAACTGTCACACACTACTTAAATCTCATCTTAAATTCTTCTTTATGAAATCTTCTCCTCCTTTATCAAGACAATATATTTGCCACATTTCCCATGCTTCCTATGAATTCAATACAACAGCAGTCTTTCTGTATGTGGTTATTTATTTGCATGCTCATCTGCACACTAGATTTTGATTTCCTTGAGTCCAGGGCCATATGATACAGATCTCTTTAATCCTGAGGGCCTGTCAAAATTCAGATTCTAATGCTTAGGTTTCCATCTATTCTTTCTACATATGTAGGGTCATTCTTAAAAGTGTCTGTCATTTCCTTCTATTCCCTTGTCACCTGTGGGTCTTAAATTACCAGGGAGTCCTCTCAGCTTATGGTATTGATATTTTGGAGAGCAGAGCTAACCCTCTGTTCTGGATTAAGAAGAAAAAGTAGCCTCAAATTATTTTGTGTTTGCATTAGATTACTAATTTACATTTGAAATATCATCAGTTGAGTTGTTGAGACTAAATGCATAGCATTTATTTCTGCAGAGTCACAATAAGTCTTCCCATGTTAGGGAAATCATGGAGAATATGATACTTTGTTCATTTTAGATTTTCTTTGGTTCGAGTTTCAGTATCTTAAATGTTGAAGGAGGTTATTGAGAGGATATAACCACCAGTTGACCCAAGAGCTGGACCTTGGCAATCAGAGGCTCCTTACCCCCTCCCCTGTCCTTGCAATGTACTTTCTGCACACTGTTCCCACAGTGGGAGACATTTACAAAGACACCCAGGACTCCTGGTTGAAGTCTAACGTTCTTTCTTCTTCATGACAATGCCCTTCCTGACCCCTTACTGTGGCCAAAATGTGGGCTGCTGCCCACTCCTCTCTTTATCTGGGTGGGAAGTAGGGAGAAACAGGAGTCTGCCTAGGTCATGCATGGGGTAATAGAGTGAGAGCTCTTAGAATGGTAAAACAAGAAGGGATCTAAGAGGTTTACTCCCTGCCTCAATTTACAAATGGAGAAACTGAGACCCAGAAAGGGGAAGGACTTTCTAGAAATCAACAACCTCACAACAACAATCTTAGTGATTTTTTTTAACCTTTCTGGATTGCAACAAAGTCCAAGTATTTATGGATTTGTCCGTTCTGCCTTGTCTGGTCTCATATGCCAAGGGCAATATTTGGCACAGAAGGAAAGTAAAGCCAAATTATGGCTGTCTGCTGCAGCTGGCACAGTTAGGATGTTAATATACACTTAATGGTGGTATTATGACTCCCCATTTACAGCAGGCTGGCTTCTCCTGCCTGTCACTAATGAAATGTATTACTCTGGTTCATCATGGATAGAATGGGTCAGCAAATACTGTAGTACTTTGAAGGGGATAAAGCAGTGTTCAAAGGCTTTGTATGAAATGTCATTGGTCTTATTAGTATTGACATCTTGGTTCTTAAAATTCTCAGCATTGCACAGCTTCACAATCAGAATTATTCTCTGAAGTATCATTGCTGTTCATCAGTCAGAAAACTAGCTTTTGATGGGGAAGGGATGGGAGGAGGTCTGATCCTGTAGGACAGGTTCTGTTGGAAAAATTCTAGTACTGTACTCCTACACAGGACCTTAAAGATATCTAATCCACCTCCCTGCATTTTCAGATAAGGAAATTAAGGCCTAGAGAAAGGAAGTAACTTGCTCTAGGTCCCATGACCAGACGGTGACAGAAAAGGGACCAAGTCCCTTGATTTGGAAGACAATATATAGAACTTACATATAATTCGTTTTTGTTCTTTAGAATTCAAGGGAAAAAAGTAGAGTTCAGGTAACATATTACCTATCAGTTTATATACAGATAAATAAGTCCATGAGCAGAAAAACAAAAGTAAGCAAAGAAAGAAAATGCTGTCTGGTGAATACCTTTCAAGCAAAATGTAAACTAGATTGTCAGCTCCTTGAAAGCAGGCATTTCTACCCTTATAATATTGAGCTGAGCACTTAGAACATATGTGATTGTTTCATCAACTAAAATAGTTCTAAGATGAGCTAAGTCATTTCATTTCTTAGGTAATGTTGTTTGGTTACTGGGGCAAGTGCAGAGAGAGAGGGCATTGTCTGCCTGCTTTTCTGTATCAGGGCTCCAGGTCATGGGATTGCGGTTGGTGACCAATTTCTGCTCCTCCAAGCTGAGAGGTCAAATCTTCAGGCATACAGCTCATTTCACTGACATGTAATTCCTGTAAAGGGTGAAGTGAGCTTTGCTGGGCCCTGGCTATATTTTATGCATTGGGTATTTCTTACCACTGAGCCAGTTGCCTGGTCAGAGGCAGTGATTCAGCCTATGCTAAAAGTTTCTAAGTCCAAGTCAGGGCCCAAGCATAAAGCATGGTTACTTTGGAGATGTGGCAGAAGATCCCAGCCCTCCAGAGGTTCTATGGTTTGCTGAAAGTGCCTGTGAGAGGGGACCCCTTCCATGCAAAGACTTCAAGGGACACCTTTAACCGGGAGGAAAGATTTCTGGTGTTGCTAGTGCAAAGCTGGGCTCCCCTGTGGGTCTCTCCCTTTACACCTCACAGATATGGGCTTGATCCCGTCTGTGTCCCCAGGTTAGTGCAAAGTCAGAAGACAGTCTGTTCCAAAGACAGACCCTGCCAAAGAAGCATATTCTCTGTGTTGTTTCTGTTCATCACCCCTACCAGTTCAATAATAATTTAGCAGAAATAACATTAATAAGAACAACACATAACAGTAATAAAAAGAATTAAATGACTATGATTTTCAGTTACTTTACAAATATTATCTTATCTATAATGTATACAACCTTCAGAGAAAAGTATTATTCAACCCATTTCAAAAATGTGGGCATTGAAACTCAGAACAGTAAACCAGTGCTCAGGGTTACATAAGCTACTAAGATTATGTACTTGATACAACTTCTCTGTGACTCCGAAGTCAATGTTCTTTCTATAGCATCGCTTATTTGCACATTTCTTTGCAGTTTAAAACCAGATTCCCTTCTACTATAGCTCTTTTGACTTTTGAATCAACCCTGTGACCTAGTTCTTTTGCTCCTCATTTTACACACTAGGAAACTGCCCAAATTTATATTTCTAGGAAGTGGCAGAGCTGGGATTTAAATCTAGGTCTTTCTGGTATTAGGAAAAAAATGGATGGGTTTTGAAATAGCTTGATATTGTAATGACCTGGGATTCCAGGAATACCTACCTGCAACGTGCTTGGATCACAGCCATCTCTCCTCATGGGTTCCTGAGAGAGACAAACTCACAGGGAGTTATGGAAAAAAGAAGTGAAGAGCACAGTATTATTAGCCAGGATTTGGCACAAAAACCCAAGCAGAGAATTCTGACAAACCCATCTGAACTCTGCAGAACACTCTTTCTTGAGGTACTTGGGCCTCAGCCCACAGCAGACCCCAAGGCCAGCTGCTCTGTTTCATTGCGGTGTTCAACGTGCATCTTGAATTTTGTCCCAGTGTAGTCCTTTGAATGGAAAGAGCAGCAAAAGAGAATCACAGAGCCACAACCAGCTCTGACTTTTAATGCACACTGACCTGCAATTATTAGAGTAACTTCTACCAGGGTGGGAAGAGGAACAGAGGAAGAAAATGGAGAAACCAAGTTTTTTCCCTTCGTTCATATCTGTCTTTGAAGGGCAGCTACCATATTGTCCCTTCCTAATTCAAATGCCCCCAAACTGTTGGACCGGAACCCTTGCCTGCCTTTCCTCTTTAAATTAGGCCTTTCCCTCATTTATCAGATTTCCAGGACTCCTCACTTTCTCCTACCTATCTGTTTGGTTTTTGTCACATTTTCAGAATACCAGAAATATCAGCTCCCACCCCCCAGGCTTGGTTGTTGATCTTTTTGTTTCTTCCAGGGCCACCATTCTTTATTATTAATAAGTAACACAAAATATACAGCCATTCATCCATCTGATTGTTTAGTCCTAAAGTGAAAACGTAAAACTGACTAACTTCTAGGTATCTAATTTTGCTAGTATAAGAGTGACACAGTATATTGTTAGAATCAAATAAAGAATATTTATTGGAGAAATAGCTGGGTGTGGCATTAATCTCAATATCAGGATCAATATTGAAGTGGTCTCAGGAAGTTATTATATAATGGATGTAAGTGACCACACGTCTTCGACTCAGACCAGACTCTAGCATCAGCCATATATCTGTGTTTATGCCAAATGTAAATGAAATGATGTGGTGGTCAGGTTCTGTTGTAATTCAGCTCTGCTAACTAGACATGTGTAAGATGAATATTTAACTAGGCCATTAAGCAGTGTCTTGACGTCCAGTGAGTGTTGATGAGGAAGCAGATGAATTCTCGCATGGGAGTCAAGCTGTCTGAATTTTCAGCTTGGACTTGCCACTAACTAACATTGTGAGACTGAGATAATTCCCCTTGCTTGGTCTCAGCCTTCCAAAGGCAAGATAAGAGGAGGGCACTCTTAAGCATTGTAGATCTAGAATGTTGTGGTATAGGGGTTACTTGCAAAAGGAGAAGCAGCATATTACCTGAAAAGCCCTTATCCTCCTTATCTGTAAAAGTCTGATTTCAGTTCCTTTTCAAGATCTAGCTTAGATAGCATCTCCTCGATGGAGTCTGTCCTCATTCCACTGATAAAGTAACTTCTCCCTTCAACCCCCAGTGCATTTCAATGAGTGTAGTTTGTGCAGCTTAACACTGCATACTTTGAATTATTATTATTTGTGACTACATTCTGGTATTCTATTAAGTCTTCTGTAGAAATCCTTAATAGCAGGGTAGACCTAAATGTAAAACACAAAACTGGAAAACTCCTAGAGGATAGCATGGGAGAAGATCTAGATGACCTTGGATATGGCAATGACTTTATAGATACAACACCAAAGGCACAATCCATGGAAGCAATAATTGATTAGCTGGACTTCATTAAAATAAATACCTCTGCTCTGCAAAATACAGTATCAAGAGAATGAGAAGGGAAGTCGCAGACTGGGAGAAAATAATTGCAAAAAACATATCTAAAAAAGAACTGTTATCCAAAATACACAAAGAACTCTTCAAACACAACGGTAATAAAATTAACATCTCAATTAAAAAATGACAGAAGACCTGACAGATACCTTATCAAAGAAGATATACAAATGACAAGTAAGTACATGAAAAGGTGCTCCATGTCATACTTCGTTAGAGAAATGCAAATTAAAACAATGAGATCCCATTACCACTTTTAGAGTGGCCAAAATTTGCAACACTTACAAACACCAAATGCTGGCAAGGATGCAGACAACAGGAATTCCAATTCATTGCTGGTGAGAATGCAAAGCTGTACAGCCACTTAGAAAAACAATGCGGTACGTTCTTACTTCTCTTCTTTGGCCTGTTGATGTGATTGATTTTCAACGATTGAACCAGTTTTGCATACCAGGGACAAATCCCACTTGGTTGTGGTGTATAATTCTTTTTATATATTGTTGGATTTGATTTGCTAATATTTTTGTTGTAGATTTTTGCATCTCACCATTTACTGATTGCATCAATCGTCCTGTAATTCAGGTTAAGTCAAACATATTCTATTGTTGAGTCCCATGAAAATATCACAGCATTTTTATAGAGAGAGTACAAGATGATGAAAAAGAATTAATATTCAATGATTATCCCTACAAAGTAAATTACTTAATTTAATTGTCATAGGTAATGTGGAAGTGAGTGTTGCTATTTCCATCCTTCAGATGAGAAAGTAATTTTCCCTTCATTTAACCATCAATGCATTTTATCTGTATACAGCATAAGTTGTGGAAAGTAATTAAACTCAGCATCCAAACTCACCAGTAAGCAGATGAGACAAGACCCGAACCCAAATCTATCTGATTACAAAGTGCACGTTCTTTCCACTATAGCATATGGAGGGCAGCTTACTTTAGGCTGATGAGTTCCATTATCCTTGGAAGTAATACTGAGGTAGGAGAAAGCCATGAGGATTTAAAATTCTTCACACAATAGATGTAAGGCTCTGGGAGCTTTGGGTCATCTTGAGAATCTCAGGGCTTCCTAGAAGGAGGCTGCATAAGAACAATGTCTTCCACCCCAGCCCACTCCCCATCTAGAGACAAGAACTTGTGATATGGCAATCCCTGGTCCAGAGGTCCAGTCATAAACACAACCTCTCATGGTGCTTCAAGGATACCCCTTTTCTTCTAACTGAACTCTGAGGATGTATCTTATTATTTCAAAAATGAACCATGGACACTCACTAGTCTCATCATGTGTCTGTAGGAGTCCAAGGTCCCTGTGCATAAGGCTGATTGTCTAACTCAGCTTCCTTTCTTAGATATGAGTAGATACTAGCCCAGACACAGTGAGGCCACAATGTCCAGCTAAGTTCTCGTCAGTCCTCTTTACGTGGCTTGGTTCCCATTCGATCCCCCTTGGCTACTACTCAGAGCCATGTTGTGAATGGAAAGCTTTCCCAGAATCATGGGCAAACACAATCCAACTCTGAAGCACCAGCCCAAAGTCTAGATTTCCTGCTGCTATTTTCAGCCTGCCTGAGCTAGAAAAGAATGGATATTGTGACCACCTCTCTTCCCACAATCCCAGCTCTCCTCTGAACCTCCCAGCTGCCCTTTCCAAACCAGCAATTATAGTAAGTTCTTCCTTAGTTCTAGTGCTCTCCACATTCATGAAACTCCATCTTGCATCAAACCTACATCAGGATATTACAAATGCCTATGCAGAATGTACTGTGAAGTCCAGTTCTATGATACAGCCTCTCCTGTTCAGAACTGCAAAGAACCAACCATGATGGAGCTGTCCTGAAAAGAGGTCAGTCAGTATTATGATGACTTCTCTATTAATCATTCAATACAACTGTTTCAGGCTTGGGAAGCCTGGGATTTCTGCTAAGCTCAGATATGCTGTATTTAAATGATTGCATAAACAGTTTTGATTGATGATGGCTACTCACTAATCCTACAACGTGGCTAGACCCGTGCAACCTCCAGAGCACTTCAGCACCACTGCCAAGTTGGTCCAGGCTGACCCTAAGACCAGAAAGTCCTTTGCTGTGAGTAACTCATGCACCTGTACAAACATGGTTTCAGATCTATTTGTTTCTTTAATCCAGTTGGATTCTACTGGGACATGCTTTCATTCTTATACTTCTATGATTTATGATTGTAACGATAAGCCTTCTGTAACCCTGAAGCTTAAAGGGCTTCAGCACCCTGGCCTGGGGAAGTCATTAGGTTTAGTGGAAACAGAGTTGGTCATAGCAGTAGAAACTTCATGCTGGGGGCTTCCCTGGTGGCGCAGTGGTTGAGAGTCCGCCTGCCGATGCAGGGGACACGGGTTCATGCCCCGGTCCGGGAAGATCCCACATGCCGTGGAGCTGCTAGGCCCGTGAGCCATGGCCGCTGAGCCTGCGTGTCCAGAGCCTGTGCTCCGCAACGGGAGAGGCCACAACAGCGCCAAAAAAAAAAAAAAGGAAACTTTATCCTGAAGTCATGTGGCAGCCAAATAATAAAATTAGTCTATTCCTCCTCTCTTCCCCTACCTCTGTCCGTATTCTCTTTGGCAAATTGATGAACACATAACTGATTGAATTAAAGCTAATTTTAGTTCCAAAGCCATTAGGAAATAAGATCCTGGGGGGAATTTTAAGTAATTTCATTTCAGCTGATTAAGATGTTTAGATATAATGCATCACATTTAATGTTTGGAAACACTGTCAAAGTCAAAAGCATACTAAGTACACTATGTTTTACAAGCTAACAAACTGGTGGTGGTATCTATATAAAACTTTTGTTAACTCAGTAAAAAATCCTTGGAAGCTTTCTTGATTCCCTAGTCATAAGAGAAGGGTCTGGAGTCTCTAGGCATCTGTGAAATGAATTCCCATCCATCAAAGATATGTTTGCATTTGGTTACTTTTACATTTTGCTCAACTGAGTTAGACCTAGATTTGTTCCTGAGCCTGTTCTTGTCCCCATTTTGATTTTAGTCTTATTTAATGATTTAGATTCCCTACATTTCAAGAATGATCTAGACAGGTATGCAGAGTTCATTATCAGCCGATCCCATGTGACACGGAGTAAAGAGGGCCTCAAGGAAGATCTTAAGTTCTGTGCAAAAATAATATCATGTCCAGAGATACATAATCAGGCACTCTACAAAGCACCACTAGCTCCTCTTTACGTTCCAAGCCTATACAAAGAAGATCAGATCAATGTTGCTGTCCTCAGGGTGCTTACAGTCTTTTGTGAGATACAACATAAAGACAGCTAACATTTCTTAAGTTCTTCCTATGTGTTAGACAGTTCTCTAGGTGCTGGACATGGGCTATGTCATTTAATCCTGACAATTGTCCTAAGGATAGGCACTATGATTACTCCTGGTTTAAAGATTAGAAAGCTGAGTATGTAAAGTCATTAAGTAACTTGCCCAAGATAATACATCTAGGATGTTTTTGAACTGGGGTTTGAACCAAGTTACTGGAACCGTAGGGCTTTTGCATATACCACCGTCAGATCCTGCTTTATGGAAGGATGATGTGTAATTTTATATGAATGAGGTTTGTGCAATGTTCTTTGGGATAACAAAGGAGACAATATCTGCTTTTGACCAGAAGGCTAGGGGAACTGGTGGAAAGAGTTCGCTTGTGTATCAGTTAAGTCAAAGTTCCATGAATGCTGGCCATGATGGAGAGGAGGCAAGGAGGAATGTCCAGACTCGGAGCCACAGCGGGTAGCATTGGGAATCTAGGCGAGGCTATGTGCAGAGCCCCAACTCCCCCTTCCTAAAATGCTTCCTCTTTACTGGGGACATTCTTCCAACCTGTCACCTTTAAGGTAGCGTTTTTGTCACCAGAGTGCAGTGTAATGGACAGAGAATTTGCTGTCAGAAAGATACAAGTTCAAATCTCCACCCCATAATTTGCTAGTTTTATGATCTTGAGCATGTTTCTCCAAATCTCTGAATTTTAACTTTATCATGTGTAACATAAGGATGTTAATACTTACCTTACACGCCTGTTGTGAGCATAAAAGACTAGAGGAAGAAATGGCTAAGATATGACCTGCCAGACTTAGTACCTGCGGGGTAATGTGTGCCCAGTCAGTGGCCGTTTCTCCCTTTTAAACTCTGCTCTTAGGAAAAGTTTTTACGTCGCTCTTTTGTACATGAGTACAGTCACATTCCAAACTAGATTTTCTTTCTCGAAAGGGCAGCTGGGATCTTCCCAGACCAGGGCTGACCTTTCAGTGGCTTCTTCCCTTCAAGAGATTTCAAATGTCAGAGATCTTATGAAGGATGTTTTCTTGGGGAATGTTCTGGTGCTGTGAAATTCAACTGCAGAGCAGGCAATTTTTCTGTTAATTACTCAAGGCTTAGCGGGTCTTCTAATCTGTGAGATAGTCCTAAACACTAAGGGGCAAAGGAATGGAAGAGCTGAGTCCCAAGAGATGTCCTGAAGGAAAACGAAACCCAACAGCTCTGCCATACCTCTGAGCTGTAATGAAAATGTGAGGGTCTGTGGTCATCTCAACTCTAATGTGAAGTTTCCATCTCTCCGGACAGAGATGCAAGGCACAATGTCGTTCTACAAAACTGCTCTGAAGTCGCAACATTTCCAAATACCTCTTTCCCGTCAGCAAGTGAGCAGTTTTGTTGGTAATCAATAAGTGCAATTAGAGAATCAGTAGTGAGGGACCCATCCCGTAGGCTGCTTACCATAATGCCGTTCGCAGATCTTTGCCAAGCATATGGAAAGCATTTTGATCATCATTCCAGTTACTTGAACAGGTTTATTTAGTGTTAAATTCTTCTACTTCCCCCAAACACCCAAACACTTTTGGGATGTTGAATCCCAAAGATCATCAGATGTAATTCATCCAACTAACATCTTTCCTTTCAATTTATGTTTTCTTTCACCATCTCCTCCACTGTCTCCTCCTACTCATATTCCACCCTCTTCCTCTTTTTTCTTCTTGTTTTGAGAAAGGATTAGTGTGGTTGAAAGCCATTTTTGTTTTCTCAGGTGCTAAATAAATTCTTTTTCCTTAAAAATACTTTTATTCTAAGAATACTCACTAAGCACCTTGTGGGTGCTTCCCAAGGATGCAGATTTGTGCATCATCTGTTCTGAAAGAGCTTGCAGCCACGAAGGAAGTGAAAATTACTAATAAAATAAAAGGGGAAAAGAGATACAGGGAGATCATCAGAGTGTTAGTAATTTTTGCTGGACAAGACACTATTTGAGCTGGACCTTGAATATTTACTGAAACTAATGAAACGGACACTTTGTGGTCAAGATACCCAGGAGGGATGGGTAATCAGAAATCATCCCTTCTGTCCAACATAGAGTGTCCAAGTTGTCTCAAACCCCAGGTGCATAAAGGGAAACAGTGAGAAATAAGGATGGAAGAGGAAGATTTGTGCTGATAGATCCACAGTACTTTAAAAAAAGGATGAGCAACAGGGACCTCTCCTGCCCACCTGACCATGGGTCTGTTCTCCAAGCCAGTCTCTCTATCAGGTGCTCCCTTTGATGTGACCTGTTGAGGGACAGACCCACTGGGATGCAGTAACCATATAGGACTGCTCAGTGTCAAAGGATTACTGGGGAAAACATCCAGAAGGAGAAATAGCAGAAGGCATGGTATGGGGTGAAAGCCAGGTTGATGCCATATTTTGCTCCCCGCCCTCACTCCTATGTGATCCCTCAGCCCCAACCTGTTGCAGTTTTACCCTGGCCGCTAAAGAGAGGTCTATTTTGTGATAGACGAAAGCTGTGATTAGGAAGAGCAGAACTATGGTGATCTCTGAGTGTTTTCTTAAGACAACAACAACAACAACCAAAGGTCAACTTGATCATTGTCAGAACATGAATTTCCAATTAATAATCTGAAATTAAAAACACTGGAAACATTCTATGTCTTTTGAATGGTGTTTTGCATTCAAGGTACAGTAACACATCTTTTCCCAGTTAAAAAACCTTTTTGACAGATTGATTGTTTATATTGATTAAATACATCAAATATCAAAGCTAAAATTTATGGGTAGAACTCAATGCATCATAGCAAAATCACCATTTTCATACACTAAAGTGTATTGGGGCGATGTTTTCTTTGTTTTTTTTGTTTTTGTTTTTTTTTTGTGGTATGCGGGCCTCTCACTGTTGTGGCCTCTCCCGTTGCAGAGCACAGGCTCCGGCCGCGCAGGCTCAGCAGCCATGGCTCACGGGCCCAGCCGCTCCGCGGCACGTGGGATCTTCCCAGACCGGGGCACGAACCCGCGTCCCCTGCCTCGGCAGGCGGACTCTCAACCACTGCGCCACCAGGGAAGCCCCCTCTTTCTTTTTTTCTCATGGTTGTAGTATTTGATTTCACTGAGAATATTTTTATACTTTCCTCAAAGTTTTCCTCTAGTCTTGGCATTTTCTGGGGGGTCTTCTAAATTACTTTCATTTTGTTTGTTGGTTTGTTCTCTGCTTTCATGTTGAAAGTTTTTTTCTTAATACATAGTGGTCCCTGGCTGTTACTCTCATATAAGAATGAAATACAATATATACAATAATACAATAATATATTGTAATATATTATAATAATATATTATTGTTATATAATAATATATTTTATAATATATTATATTATATTTTTATAATATAATATAATATTATATATATTATATGTAATAATAATAATATATTAAATATAAATATATTATATATTAAATAAATTAAATATAAATAAAATAATATATAATAATATAATATATTATAATATAATATATTATATTATTATATAATATATTATATATAATAATAATATATTATATATAATAATAATATATATAATACAATATATAAATATTGGTCAAATGGTATTGGTAAAATATAGGTCAAATGGCATTTATTTTCTTCTCAATATTTTTCATATATGGTTTAATTAACAACACAACAGGTATTTTTATATGTGTCCATTTATATACATACATTTTTGTATATGTACCAATGTAAAAGTTTATAGAAAAAATATATACATGGTTGGAGCAGAATAAAGAATCACATCCAACATGTGATAAATTAATATGTGACAAAAATAATTTAATGGGGAAAAAAGATGGATGGTTAAATAAATTGTAGTGGTAAAACTGGTTATCTGGAAAAAAATAAAAATGGATCCTTAAATTGTACCATGTCATATCCACCACATGGCTTAAATACCTAAACATAAAAAATTTTAAATCCAAGGATAAAAGATACTTCCTAATTAACATTTCTAACCCAGAAGTGATGAGTAGTCATCTGTTGGATTAAAAATTTAAAACTTTTGTATAGCAAAACAAAATCATCAGATAAAGGACAGATTAAGAAAATGAACTTTTAAAATAGACAAGCTAAAGACAAACGAATGATAGGAAAATGGATGAAGGGTAAAAGAAATAATTTGCAAATCCAAATTTCCCCCTCACCCAAAAAAGAAAAAAATGCTCAAATTCACTAGCAGTTACAGAAATACAAATTAAAATGGCGATGTATCACTTTTACCTATAAGTCTAGAAACATTAAGATGAACTATATCACCTGATATGGGATGAGATGTGAGGAAAATATCACATATTGCTGGAAGAAATATTGAGTGTTACAGACTTATTAGAAGGCAATATGAATATTTATTAAAATTAAAAAAAATACATACATCTACCTAGCAATCCCAATTCCAATTTCAATTCTGGGACTCTAGTCTTTAGAAATAAATATATAGGGTATACATATATTCAAGAAGGTTTATTTTCAGCGTTTTTTTATACTAGCCCCAAATTGGAAGCAAAGTGATTGGCCATTGATTGTGGAATGGCTTAAACTATCTGTAGTGCAGGCACACTATGAACTATAATATGACCATTAAAAATAATGAATTAGATCTATATCAGATGACTTTTATAATTTCCACAAGATGACTATTGAGTAATAAAAGGGGCATATATACAAGTGTGGCTAATTTGATTCCATTTTTAGAAACCATTTAATTTTTTAAAGTTCCATTTATGTATATTATGTGTAGTTCTCTAACAGATTGTATTAGTATTGAGAAAAACATGGACAGACATAATCTAAGGTTAGAGTCATATGATAGATATGAAGCTCAGTCTCAAGATCTGATTTCAGATCTGATTTCTAACCCCACTTAGATTTTACAGTCATATTATGCATGGATTTGTGGAGTCCTGGCTGGTTGGTGGGTTGATCTATGTATGTAAGTATGTATCTATCTTTCTATATCTATCTATCTATCTATCTATCTATCTATCTATCTATCTATCTACCTATCTATCTATTTCTATATTTTCCAGCCTTTTGAGGTGTTGACAATGAGAGGGTTTTCTAGGCTCTCCAATCTTTCACACTGTCAGAAATAGAAGTCTCCCTGGGCTCTTCTTTACTAATAACGTTTGTAGACATGGACCCTGATAGCTGGATCAGTGATTTAGGATCAGTGGTTCAATGTAGCCATAGCTAAATCTCTCCTAACACCTTGCAACTAAGACTAGGGATGGGAAACCAAGGCCTGAGCTGTCATGTTGACAATAGTGTATTTCTCCCACAAGACCAACACAAGGATATGTTGAAAAGCAGTCAAGCTTTTGGGGTCAGGCACATCTGGGTTTGATTTCTGACTTCCCACTTTTTTCAAGAGTGTGAATTTCTCAGATTATTTCACTTCCCTGAGCTTGTAACTTAATCTATAAAATGCGTATAATCATGCCTATCTATTATTCTTATGACAATTATTCCCAACTGAAAATATAAAGTATTTATCACTATGTCAGCACAAAGTAGCCCCTCAAAATGGTAACTAGGAAGTATGGGTCTGTCCTTTGGCATGTCCCCAAGATGGTCTATTCTAAATATAGGTGAGAAGTAAAGTTGTGAAATGAGGTGGGTGTCCATACTTTCCTGATGAAGAAGGAATATTTTGGGTCTACATTTTTAAGTATTTATCTATTTTTAGTTTATTTCTTTTAAAAAATATTTTATTGGAGTAGAGTTGATTTACAATGTTGTGTTACTTTCTGCTCTACAGCAGAGTGACTCAGTTATACCTATACATACATCCACTCTTTTTTAGGTTCTTTTCCCATATATTCACAATAGCCAGGACATGGAAGCAACCTAAATGTCCACTGACAGACAAATGGATAGTGAAGGTATGGTATATCTATATATAAAATGGAATATTACTCGGCCATAAAAAAGAATGAAATAATGTCATTTGCAGCAACATGGATCTATATTTTGAGATTAGATTTATTTATTAGATTTATGTAGAAGAGTCTTTCAGCAATCCTCGGCTCCTCATAAAATCTTGGGTAGGAATTTGTGCAATGTTTGTTGCAACCAATCTTTAAAGCCTCTGACTTACATTGCTCCTGGATTGACGGACATGTTGCCTATCTAATGGCCTCATCACTGGGTTATGATCCTCAAACAAGTATGACAATTGGCAATAGCCTTTTTCGTGTGGTTTAATATGGAAAAATAAATGGTTTTCTGCCTCTCTTTTGAAATATGACTATGGAAATGAGTATACTTGCTACATTTCTGAGATAGATATTCTCAAAACCTGAGCTGCAGTGATGTGGATAAATAACTTAGAGGTGTAATAACGTCTTTCATATCAAAGAATCCGAAGTGACTTTCTAAGGATATTTCAAGGTGGTTTATCTACATCAAAGTGCTAAAGAAATAAAGTGTTCTAACGGTAGGCTGATGTAGAAATCACCATTCTCTTTGCTATACCTTTCGGAGGAAAAGAGTTCTGGATTAAGCATAAACAAGTGAATTGGATAATGCTTTCCTCGGGAAGTTGCCTTTCATCGTTCACTTTACTTAAAAATTATTTTTCCCCAAACAAAGGAATTTTTCAGGTGGAAAGATAATATTTATGAAATACAGGGTGAGGTAATAACCCATTCTTGTGCTGCTTAGAAGGTGATTAAAAACAATCAAAATATAATTACATTTTGGTCTTACAGGTTGCAATATTATGCGTGTGTTGACCTGTGAGTAATTTCCTCTTCTTGGCCATTATGTTGAATTAGTAGAATCCCCACACCCAACCCAGAATTATTAAAAATAATAATTACTGAGAAACCAGTTTATGCTGAATCCTGGAGACTGGAATGGATGAGACCTAGTCCCTTCTCTTAAGGAGGTTACTGAGAAGGGCAAGAAGCCTAATGAACAACTCAGAGCTGGAAGAGACTAACCTTAGAGAAGGGAAATGGTTGAGGCTTCATGGCGTGGTGGTATTTAAGCTAATCCTAAAGAGTAACTAAGGCAAGGGCAAGGGGAACTTTATTTTAAGAAGGAACATCAGGCATAAATGCAAAGGGGGCTATGAGACCTTAGTGAGCTTAGGAATATGAGACCAAGTTTAGTTCAATTTGCTTAGAATTGGGGGAGATATAGCTCAAAGACAACGTGAAAATAGACAACCCTAAATGACAAGCTTAGAATTTAGGAGCCAGCAGCAATGTGACATGATCAGATCTGTGTTTTGGAAAGACCCTTATAGCACTGTGGTAGACTGCTTGGAGGATTTTCAAGGGATTTAAATAAGATTTAAACACTGCAAAGCACTGTACAGACATTGGGTGTAAATATTATATTATCATCAATGTTTTGTGTGGTGAGAGAGATCAGAGATGAGAAACTTCTTGAATTCTTCTCCCTGGCAGGGGATGGGGCTTACTAGTAAACCCCACAGAACTGGAAAGGAGACCACACAGGGCTATTACCCAGAGGAGGATTGTTGGGTCACGTCCAAAGGCTTTCCTGAGCTGACTTTGTATAACACACCATAGATGGATGAGCAAAACCAAAGGCACCCTGGAAGCAAACCAGGAGTTGAGACTTAGGACCAACACATGTCAGTGAGTAAATCACAGAGATTTCTGCAAGAAATAGCATCCAAACTGGCAAAAACAAGAGAAGGTAGACAAATCCCAGAGGGGAGAGTCTGACAACAGGATTGCTATTATTATTATTTTTTTAATCCCCATATATGTTTCTTGAACACTTCTTTAAATGGGTGGGGTCCAAATAGGCAGACCAGGGGAGAGATGATGAAGGCTTGAGCCACCAGCAGCACCATGGAGGACGAGGAGGAGAGAAGAAATTCCAGAGATATTAAGGAGAGTCAATAGCTGACTAGATATGAGTGAGGAGTTGATACTTCTGAGTCTTTTTACCCTGAACAATTTGGACAAACAGGAAACCTAGAATTAGGAATTGAGTCATATATTCAGCTTGGAAGATGCTGAATATCTGGAAGAAACTGTCTAGGTAGGAACTGGACATATGGGGTTGAATCTCAGGGGAAAGTTTAATGCTAAGTATAGAGAAGAGGAAAGAATGCCTCAAACCCTGTGACCACAGTCTCTAGTGTCTTCCTCCATGTCAATCATGCACTAAGCTCCACAGCTGTGCTATGAGCTATGATCCAATAGATCAACTCTTGGGACTCAAGAAAAAGGGAACATGGAACAGAGGGAATAAGAAAGGAAGAGCATGAGTAATCGCCTGCAGATGTGCACACAATTCCACATCAAAGAGGCTGTTTTGGTAGAGACAGACATGTACAAGTTCAGGTGCAGCAGGGCTCTTGCGGTATTTCTTACTGTGGGTAAGAAATTGGAGAAATTGTCCTTATAATCTCTTGTGTTTGGAGATTCTGCCAGTCTGCGGTTCTCTGAACAGATACAAACCACTGATCAGCAATGATTCCACCAAGCCCTGTGCAGGAGAGGGACAGTGCCCCCTCAAATTACACAGACCACCTCTGGGATGGTCATTCAGACAAAAAACATACTGGAATACAACAAAGTTTCAAACCACTTGTTTAACTGGACTTAGCCAGAGAATTGAGGCAAACTGGAAATTAAGACTTTAACACCTTCCTACAGGGGAAAGGCCATCAGCATAATGGCGATAGGATTTTGTACGCTGTTTACTTCACAGAGCTGTTGTGAGGATCAGTTTTCAAAATATATGTGGGAAGTTCTTGAACGTGGGAAGAAGCTAAGGAAAATTATGTTTATTATTCATTGTGATGGTGTAGATAAAATCTGGCAAGAACTTGTTTGCTAAACCAATATTTCTTTGCTTCCCACAGCTATGTACTTATATTTAAAGAAGGAATCTAACCAAGAAGAGTAAGAACAAGAAAAAAATTAATTTTTAAATAGGCAAAATTTACCTTAAAACTCAGCCCCTACACTGGACAATTTATCAAAAATAGCTGTTGTGATTGAAGGTAGAGGAGAAAGTGTTTGGGCTCCATCCTCAAATTTTAAGCTGCATTGACGTCGATGGGTATGAGTGTGTGTGTGTGTCTGTGTGTGTGTGTGTCTGTCTGTCTATGTATCTGTGTGTGTGTGTGGAGTGGGTCACGGAGGAGTTGGTTATAATGAAGTTGGATGGCCTCCCATTTTAACTCAACAGGAAGAAATGGGTATGGCTGAGTGGAATTAGGGAAGGAGGACAAGCTGCCACGTCAAGCTCTGGAAGACCCAAACATTTATAAACTCAAGTTCCAGAGGATTAGATCTGAACTTCTGACCTAGGGTGGACAAACCCCTTTTCCTAATGTTAGTGCTGTTTTTGAGATAGAACTGAGTTTGCACAAGAGGGTTTAAAATGATTTGAGCTAGGAAACACACACACACACACACACACACACACACACACACACACACAACGTGTCTGTATTATTTTCTTGGGTTCTGTTTGTCCTGGCTTGACCAGATGCTCTGTAATGATTTCAGAAAACAAACTTATCACATTCCAAATGCTACCAAATACTGTAATACTTCTGCTTGGATGTGTGTTGTGAGTGAGGGCAGCGGCATTGGGGAAATAAAGACAAATTCAGATAGAGCTAGATTATTGTTAGTAATATGCTTTTACCCTTCTAGAGGAATGGTGAATTAATGGAAAATTGAGACTGATTTCAGCAGCTAACAGACGGTTTCCTGGATGTTGGTTGGACACTTCAAAATATGTATGTCAAACCTTGATGCCTCAGATTCTGCCCAATCCCCAATCCCATCCCTGCTCTAGTTAATGCATGGCCCGTTCCAATGAATGGAATGAAAATCCACCAAGGTGTTCGTCAGTTCAGGTAATTAAGAGATAACTAATTACAAGGGTAGGGTCTGAGGAGCTTGGGGAATGAGCAAGGTCACATAACAACTTATATTATAGGAGAAACCATACATGACCTTGGAACTATTCCTTTTACTCTATCCCTAATGTCAAGACCTCACTTTATCTTGGGTGGGAAAAACGATGATGGTTATACCTTAGACTCTCTTTCTTTATTCTCTTTTCCTACTCAAGATCCTTATATATACTACCAGAATAATCTTCCTGAAGCTTAGCTCTGTTTCACACATCACACTGGTCTAAAAAAATAATTGATTCCTTAGTGTTCAGAAAAAATCCAAACTCTTGTGCCTTGAATTAAAGACCCTTTCTCTCTCTGTCCCCTGTCCCCTACCCCATGTCTGGGTCCAGTCTTTCTTCACCACTTTGCTTCTTCCTATTTTAATCTGTGGCCCTTTCTTTTAAGCAATCTAAGGTGATTGTTCTTCAACTAGCCCTATCTATAGCTTTCTCTCTCTCACAAAGTTCTTTCAGCCTTGAATGCTCTTCTTTTCTCCTTGAGACCACAACCAACCCATCTTTCAAGACCCTGCTCCCCTTTGGGTCTTCCAAAGCTTCCATGATTTTCTCAGTTTGTAAGCTGGAAATGATTTTCCCTCACTGAACTGCTACCACACTCCTTCCCTGTAATGTAGCTGTGCATTATTTTCCCTACTGGACTGTAAGCTCCTTGAAGACTAGTACCATGTCCAACTTATCTTTGTATTATCAAATTCTGTTTTCCATATAGTAGGAACTTCATAAATATTTGCTGAGTGAATATAAGAGAGACCATCTTGGTGAAGTCTATGACCATGGATAACTTTAAGGTTAGAGATTGGGTAAGTGCCTGAAAGAACCATTTGTGCTCTGGATTAGGTAAAGTTGCATTGTCCAGGATGGTACCCACTACCCATATATTGCTACTTAATTTTAAATTAAGATTAAATAAGATTTAAAAAATTAGTTCCTCAGTGTCACTAGCACATTTGAAGTGCTCAGTAACCACATGTGCTACTAGCATATGGACATTTTCATCTCACAGAGAGTTCCGTTAGACAATACTGGTCTACTGCATGGTAATTCCATGTATTCAAATCTTAGTTTTTGAGCTAACAGCCTTGCTTTTATCTGTCTCAATCTCTACGTTTGCTTTTCCTGACCAGCCCGGTCTGTGATGCTGGTATGTCATTTGCTCTGTTCAGGTATTTAAACTGCCACTCCTAGATAAGAAAAGTCTCCCACTCATTGTTTGTATCTACTAATTTTGTCAGGTTATTTAGTTAGTTTATTCTTTGTTTATAAGCACTTTTATTGAAGTATCATTTCCATGCCTTTGAATTTATCCAGTTTTAATGTAGAATTCAATGGTTTCTAGTACATTTACAGAGTTGTGCAACATTTACCACAATCTAATTTTAGAACATTCCATCACCCTAGAAAGATCCATTGTGCCCTCATGTAGTCACTCCTCATTCATAAGCCAGTCCCAGAGAACCACTAACCTATTATCTATATTTACAGATTGTCTTGTCTTGTCATTTCATATAAATGATGGTGTGTAATATGTAGTCTCTGGTGTCTGTCTTCTTTAAATCAACATCCGGTTTATGAGATTCATCCATGTTTGTATCATGTATTAATACTTCATTTCTCTTTCTTGCTAAATAATATTTTATTGTATGGATATACCACATTTGTCTTTCCATTTATCTCTTGATGCACATTTCGGTTCTTTCCACTTTTGGTCATTGTGAATAACACTACAATGACTATCTGAATAGCATGTCTAGACATATTTTTAATTCTCTTGGATATATATTTAAGTGGAAATTTTGGTTCATATGGTAAACCTATGATTACCATTTTAAGAAACTGATACACTGTTTTTCAAAGAGGCTGCACAGTTTTACATTTCCACCAGCAGTATATGGTGTTTTAATTTCCTGACATTCTCCCATTTTATTACCAACACTTATTATTGTCTGTCTTTTTATTATAGTTGCCTAGTAAAATGACATCTTATTATTTAAATTTGTATTTCTCTAATAACTAGTGATGTTGAGAATCTCTTATGTGTTAAGTGACCATTTATATACCTTCTTTGGTAATATGTCTATTCAAATATTTTGCCTTATTAAAACTTAGGTCATTTGTCTTTTTATTTTTATTTATTTATTTTTTTATTGAAGTAGAGTTGATTTACAATGTTGTGCCCATCTCTGCTGTACAACAAAGTGACTCAGTTTTACACATATACATTCTTTGGTCATTTGTCTTTTTAGTATGGAGTTGTGAGAGTTCTTTACATGCAAGTCCCTTATCAGGTATATCATTTGCAAATATTTTCTCCCAGTTTTTGGTCTGTATTTTCACTTTCTTGATGGTATGTTTTGAATTTCAAAAGCTTCAGATTTTTATGTGGTTCAATTTATATCAAATTTATTTTTGCTTTTGGGATAGAAAATTATGTGGGTAGAACATCAAAATATAAAAATTGACCTCTTTCCCCATTTTAAATGCATTTCACTTATTCAAATTAAATTGTTCAATAAATGTCAAACTTATTGGCTTTGTTGGACATATCAGTTTCATTAATATTTAAGAAACAACTTGGGTACAGTATGTCTACAGGGTAAGGTTCACCCAACCCCCCCCCCCCGATACATATATATATGTATATCCGTCCTGAAAGTAATTTCCATGTACCCCTCTGTCTGCACACTATCACTTCCTTTATAAATCTCAAGTCAGGCAATATCACCACATGTCCCTCTGTCCTCAAATTTACTCTTTTCTCTGGTTATTCACTCCATGTTTGAAATGGGAAGGAATTTGTCTCATCTTTTTTGTTTCTATCTAAAACACTTTTATATTTTGCATTAGTTACAAAGTGACCTCAACTTCTCTGTGGGTTATATCACCTGTGATTACTCTATACCAACATTTTCTCAGACATTACAGTGGGTGAAATAGTTTTAGTTTAAAAGATCACTTTGGTCAAAAATTATGAATATGTTATTGTCTAGCTATAAGACATATTTTATTGAATGAAAACTTTCTTCATTCAATTCAGCTAATTGTTAAGTAGATATTCCCCATCTCACAGATAAAGAACTTAAAGCATGTAAATATTAAGTAACTTATTAGCTCTTCAACCATGGCAAGAGGTTGTGGTGACTCCAAAATCTACATTCTTCAGTACCAATTGTTCTTAAATCGATTTGGAGCCTTTGAAGAAAAAAAATGTTTATCTCATAATAGGTTTATTTTTTTAGTTAACATCCCAGTTTTTCCTGAAAATCTGGGAATTCAAATCACGATTCCAAGGGTACTGTGATCTTATCTGAAAAACATGAAAAGTATTTTCCATAGCAATTAAAAGTGATATACAAAGGTGCTTTGTGATTATCACTATTTAGCAATTGTACAATTTTATAAAGTAAGTGGCACAATCTTGAAATGCTAGTCTCATTGTGGAATTCTTTATCATTTGTGATTTTGTTGTAATGAGAGTGAAAAAATAGATGCTGACAGTGTTAATAGACTTATTTTTAGAATCCCTAATAGATTAACACTGATGCCCTCATCAATCTGAGTGTCCTTGGCATTTATGGTTCTCACTGATAGGTGGTATTTATAACTGTCTTAACAAGAAATTCCAGCCAAGTCGGCTTTCACGTCATAAGTACAGGAAATTATTCATGTTGAATATGATGTAAGTGGAGCATAATTTAAAATATATAAATTGAATATATCTTCATTGCTCATCATTTCATTCTTAATATTAAATAAAACAACTATGACACAGATATTGAACTATGGATAAGGAATATCTGCCCTTAAAACACCATTTATAGGACAAGGTAAGGATTTATCCTTTTAATCCAAAGAACTTTCCCCAAAGAGGGCCCTTCAATTAGTTTCTTTTTACTGAGTATAGTGTGTCTTCCTTTACTATCTCCTTCAGTGGCCATCAGCACTAGTGAGTTATGGGTAAGTACTTTCTCAATTCAAATAACGGTCTAGAACTTTAACAGTGATCTACGGACCCACATGGGGAAACTTGCCTCTCTCCTTTAACAAGGCAAAGTAGGAGAAATAATGTGTACCAAATCCTCAGGCTAAACCTGCTGGAATTTTCCAAGTTCTTGTGGCTTCTTTTCAATATTTTGATGTTGCCCTTTGAAAGCTGGTTCCAAACAAATTTATCTCAAAGTTTTCTTTTAAAATCACAGCTATCAAAAAAATCTACAAATTTCCTCAACAGGGTTGACCATCAAAGTTTTTGGAAAATAGAATAATTAAACAAAAATGAATTTTAAAAAATTTTCTTGGCTTTAGAGTCAACTTCTCTTAATAAGTCTTGTGTATTTACTCGAAGTCCCCAGGCTGATTACATTTTTCACTGTATAAAGGGTGGTATTTCATATTTGTTCAACTAGTTACCATGAATAGGTAGTTAATTTAATGGAATAAATTTTTTTGGTCTAAGGAACATATAACTCTATACTTTAGAATGTGGTGATATTATGACAAATACAATTGTCTTCCTAAGACACAATCTTGATTATAATTCCCCCCATTTCCACATCCATTAAATCATTAGTGAAATTCCCCAAATATTTTCAGCTCTCCCTCATTCTAGGTAGAGAGGTAGAGTTGCTTTTCTTGGCCCCATGTGGTTGGATAGGGCCCTATAACTATTTCTGGCCAATGAGATGAAAGCAGGAGTAATGTGTGCCCTTTCTGGGCTGAAATTTTACTTGCCAGTGCAAGAACCTCAAGAGCTCCCTGTGTCCCCTAGCATGATGACCAGCAATGTTTGAGATGGTGACTGATTCTTAGACCAAGATCTTGGGTGGCTTCAATGAGCAGAAGCTTCCCTGTCAAACCATGGGGGACATGTAGCGTGAGCATGAAATAAACCTTTGTTGTTATAAGTTACTAAAATTTGGGGCTGCTTTGTTATAGAAGCATAACCAAGCCTATTCTGACTGGTACATTTCTCTACTCCCCACAACTTACTGAAACACATTCACTGGGTACAGGATAAAGAATGCACTCTATGGCATTCAAGACTCTCTTAAATATGGGTTCATTCTACTTTTTCTTTTCTTAGGAAGATTCATACACTTTGATTTCCAGTAAAACTGGACTCTATGACCTGCCTTTTAATCTCTAAGACTGAGTCTTCTGTGAGGGCCTCATTGCTTTTCTATTGTATGTGAATTTTCTCTTTTTGAATTCCCAGAAGTATATCTTGTTTTCATTGTCTGTGGCACCTCTTTACTCTGTTCTTTATTTTGCTTATTTAACAGCTTGTCTTTATAGATAATTAAGAGAATTCTCTTTATAGATAATGAATAATAATGAGTTTAATGTCAGGCCTGTGACTTACTCATATCTATATTTCTTATACAAATTAGCTCAGTTTTTAGAGTATAGGAGGTAGTCAATGAACATTAATTGTATTATTTTCTGCTTAAAAGTATAACAATAAAAATAGTTATTTCTATTTTTAATACTTTTTGATTTTGTCTTTCCTCAATCAAAAGTGATTCATAATGAAATGATTATAAACTGATAGAAAGAAGTAGAGAACATCTATGAATTGGTTCTTCACCTAGATTTTTTTTTTCTGATTCATCTTGATCTATCTGTCTATCTATCCATCCATCTTGTTATCTCATTCACCTATCTGCTACTTTAGGAAGGTATTATATTTACAGGGGTAAACATGTATATTGGGACTTATAAGCAATGGTCCCCTGATGCATCTTGATCTGTCCCCAAATGTACTTCTCAGAAATAAATACTTTAAAGTATTCTATTTTGAGTTCTCTTGAAGTTTCTGTCATATTTTAAAATAATATGTGTATGTAGTCATTAATTATTATATTAACTTTAGACATTAACTATTAACTGCCTGACCGGGATTTTATTCATTGCAGTCTTCTGAGACCCCTCATTCCTATATATTTATATCAATATTTTTAGTTTTTCTATTGGTTACTATTGTATTTTAATATTTTAAAAATTCTGTTTCTTGTTTCATCACTTGTTGATGGTATCTCTCGACTGCTTACTTGGTGAAATGAAGATGTTGTCTCTTCACCTTTAAACTGTTCAACCTTTAGATTCTTATCTATAATGTTAATTAAGTCTTTTGTGCTTTGTCCAGAGGGTCATTCTCAAAGTTTAAAATCAATAAAGTGCATTTATTTTATTGACAAAGTAAAAGTGTTCACTGCAGAGTCTGAGTACCGTGACTTAACTTCTTTCTTATTACAAGAGTTTTTAATCTTCCCCCTGTTGTTTCCAAAGGCCTTTAAAATAAAAGTCTAGTATTGTCTGCCTTTATGACAATGTTATATTTTCTAACATCTCAATAATACTCTCTAATCTAGGAACTCCCCTCTTTGCAAGAGGTTTACTTCTGATATTATTCTATGCTAGACTGTACTGATTCCTTTTTAGATCTGTCTTATCTCTTACTGCTCTCCTAGGTCAGATCCTGAACTCTTTCTTAAATCTCATTGTTTCTCTTTCTTCGTTTACCTCCTCATTTTACTGGAGCATTATGTTTAAGTGACTTCCTAATAAAGAATTTGTGAGAAGCAAATTTTCTTAATCTTTTCATATCTAAAAATGTCTTTTTTTCTAAGCTTACTATTGATTTATACATTGTCCGGATCCAGTTCTAGGTTGACTTTCAGTTTCCTTTAAGGACTCAAAAGGAATTGCTGTTGCTGGAGATAATTCAGAAGCCAGCACAATGATTCTTTTTCTTATGTAAGCTATTGTTTTTCTTTCCGTGAACACCCTCCCACACCAAGAACAACACACACAAAGTTTCAGAATCTTCTCTTTATTCTTAATGTTCTTAATTCTACAAGCATATCTGAGTATAAATTTTGTTTTTAAACTTTTGCTTAGTACTTGGTGGGCCCCTTTAATTTGTTTCCTTCATTTCTGCATGTTCTAATTTATTAATATTTGTAAATTTCCTCTCATGCATTTTCTCTGTTCTTTATTTCTCGAATACTGGTGTTCTTAATTCAAACTTTGTTGTCTTTGACTTTTTCTTTTTCTAATCATTTGTTCTTCATTTGAGATTTCTTGGCTTTGTACGTATATGCTTCTATGGAATATATTTTACTTGGCAAACATTTTATTTTTTAAATTAAAAAATGTTCTTTTTCTTTCATTGATTTTTTTATTACAGCAATTTGTCATTACTTTCTTATTTTATAGATACAGTGGCTTATGAAATTCATGTGCAGTGCTGCTGTACCATGCCACCCAGATCCCTCTCCAATATGGAAGCACTCATCTCTTCCCCCACTCCCTGCACTCAGACTGTTTTTGCTGAATGTGAGTGTGGGAAGGGTAGGGTAGGGTTGGGGTGTATAAAGAGCTGGCCTCTTGCTTCAAGTCTATAAATATCTAAGCACCCTGGGGATTGCCTGAGTTGCCTGTTGCAACTGAATCATATGTCAACCTCTTCTTCTGCCCAATCCTGTTTTCCACACCCCGTTATTGCTTTCATTTGGGAGCATGAAAATCTCTCTCTGAGTCTGTTTCCCATGGAGCCAGGCCTAAGACATTGTGTGAGGATACTAATTTGAAGTATTCTTTAAAAAAAATTCTTCTGTGTTCTGAATTATATTTGTTTCCCTCAGAGTTATTTATCTGTTAATCACACGTATGTGTGTGTGTGGTGTATTTACAATCTGAAGCACTATTATACATACCATACTTCTCCCTAGATGGTTTTGTTCATTATTTTTACCAAAAAAAAATCTTTTTTTTTTGCTTTGGGGTGAACATCTGCCTGTTTTTTATTCTCTGCTTAAAGGGTTTGGAAAGGTGGGATCAACTTCTGAGAACTTCAATTCACCACTCTTTTCAGCCCCTTTTCCTCCCTTGCTCTCTGTTTCCATGCCCACATCTCTCTCACAGTTCTCCCCGCAGGGCACCTGGTCTTTTTTTTTTTTTGAAGAACTCTGTCTTTATTTTACTTTATTTATTTATTTTTTAACATCTTTATTGAAGTATAATTGCGTTACAATGGTGTGTTAGTTTCTGCTGTATAACAAAATGAGGCAACTGGTCTTTGCTAATGAAGTCTCTGCAGATCTCCAAGCCATGGCTTGTGTTGCTCCATTTTGACAGTCAGTATGCTTACCATGCTTTCTGTGTTCCAGAAATGTATTAAAATATCTCCTTTGTCAATGCTCCCTCCATTCTTTCAGTTGTAGCGTTGTTATATCTTTTTGCTTCTTTACATCCTGTTAGTGTAACCCTAAGAGGAAGAGTATGCTCTGTGTTCTCTCTTCAACCTAGAGTCTTCTGACTTAGATGTGACTTTTAGTAGAATAATTATGCTGCTGGCTGTCCTTCAGGGAGTTCAATTTCAACTTAATGTTCAGTGATGTTCATTCTCGTCTCTCCATTACCCAAGGTTTCCCCCCAAGACTGAACCTGCATCATTAATGGTGATCTATTTCTCTGGTTTCTTTTCACCCTTACAACCATCCATGATAAATATGACTATACTCATGTTACAGATGAGGCAAAGGAGATTCAGAGATTGATGAGTTTTTCCCTTAATTTATCAGTCCATCAATAGTAGAGGAAGAATTTGACCTTAAATCCTAATTTGGCCTCTCTTAAAAAAATTCTCTCCCCCCCCCCCTTTTTTGCCTAAGGACCATGCCTGGATGGCTGTTTTTTCCTTGATGTTGTTGTTCTGCCCTTTTCTTTTTTCTGAGTCTCAGCTATTACAATTCAATGTTGGTTTATTTGTAGGTGGTGACATACAACTCCAATGTCCAGTCCAATTTCCTTCCTGCTACACTGATGATTGATCTAAATTTTTCCTTTGAGTTTTAGCAAAGGAGCCACCATCAGAGTGCTGTTTTACTTTATTCTCACTTTCAAAGATCCCTACGAACTATTAAAACTAAGTTTTACTTCATTTTCACCTTATAAAATTCCAGACATGTAAAATATATGAAGCTAAACAAGGGGAGAGAGCACCAAGAAGGTTTTGTAGATCAGTCACCCTAATAACCCCAAAGTGAAAGAAGTAACAAGATGCATGGGAGCTTAGCACTAGGCCAGAGTGAGTCCCTATTGTACTGAAACTCAATAGAGGCTTTCATTTCAGTATCCTAAGTAAGCAATTGCTGAAAGAAGTCATGCATTCATTAGTGATATTCCTTCCTTCCTTCATTCAAGCCTTCTACAAGTATCTATTGAATGACAACCAAGTGCTCAATAGTATTCTGGGCATAGGGGGTGTGGCAGTAAACCCCAAGGACAAGATACATACCTTTAAAGTAATACATATCTTTAATGTAATTTAGGTAGTGATAAGAGAAATGAAGAAAATAAAACAAGGGAATGGACTGTTAATTACAGGAGGAGGGGAATGTGGTGGGCAGATTCTCTCATGACCCTTTAATGATCTGCCTCAAGACCTTACATTCCAGGTATTCGAAGCTTTTGTAATATTCTCTTCTTGAATGTGGGCTGTTTTAGTAACTTGCTTTGTATCAGAGAAATTAACAAAAGTGATGGGGTATCACTTCCACAATTAGGTTAAAAAACTGTGACCTCTGCTTGCTAGCAGTTCCTCTCTGTTGCTTTGAAGAGGTAAGCTGCTACATTAGTGAGGGCCATATGACGAGGAACAAAAGGCAACCTCTGAACAAATAAGAACTGAGGCCCTCAGTCCAACAACCCTCACAACATGAATTCTGCCAACAACCTGAATGAGATTGGAAGCAGATCCTTTCCTGGAACTTTCGGATGAGACCCTGGCCCTGACCAGCAATCTGATTGCAGAGAAACTCTGAAGCACTGGTTCCAGCTAAACACGCCCAGATTCCTGACCCACAGAAACTGTAAGGTAATAAATGTGTGTGGTTTTAACCACCAAATCTGTGGTAATATTGTAATATAGCAGTAACATTATTGTTATTTATATGCTTAAAACTTATAGCGGTCTCTTTTAAGTTGATTACAAGAGTGTTTGCCTTATTTGGCACTCATTTGTACTGGAATATAATCTGGTTTGCAGCCTCTTTGTGATAATCATTGATTTTTACCTTCTGAATTGGCATTGGATCATTTGGATCCCCTTTTTAAAAATCGTTATCTAATTCATTTGTGCAAAATTATGCCGGTTGCTAAGAGAACCAGCTTTAATGAGGCCTTTTTCAGTTTCCACATATGTTAGCTGTAATACCTTGTCATATACCATCTTTTCTTTATGGCATTTAAGACTTATTGGGGATCTTGCTCTGTAGAAAATTCCTTGATTATAGAAATAGTAAAAGTGCTCATGTATCAAAAATCATACAGGGTCTATTTATTAGAGCCCTATGGGAGCTCATGTGAGGGGCTGTGTGTGCAGCCTGTGGCTGACAGCTACTGGTTGGATTATACTTACTGCCATCTAAACATTTTTGGTACTATTTCCTACAATGAGTTCAACATAACTTGCTGCCTGATAGCTTCCAGGCTCAGCTCCCAGCAGAAAATCTTCAGCGGAAACAGCTGGGCCTGCATCTGCTCTATCACTTAAGCAGAGATCCCTCTGCAGAGCTGGCCTGCAGAAGAATGGGAAAAAGCCTTCCAGGAGGATGAGAAGGGTGGTGAACAAGAGCAACAGAACCATATACACCATGGGAATGAGGAAAGAGAGAGACAGGCCAGCAAAGGGTCAGTTCAGCCAAATGCTCTCCCTTTTATTACTAGCTCAAGTCTTCTCTCCCTGGAGCCCATCAGAAACTTATCTCCTGACATCCCTTGTGCCTCCACTTTGGTCACAGCTGTGTTGCTGACCTGGGTAAAGCATCTGACCCCAGAGAGCAGCTATAGAAGGACATACAAGGCTTGTAGTCTCTTAATGGAATGACATATGGTCCATACTGTCCTGGTCCCCAGGTCTCCAACCAGTATTTGCCAAGCTTACATTTTCAGTTAACAAAAACCTATCAGTCAAAATGCTGTCTTTATTATCATCCCTCCTCTAGTCACTGGGAAGCAAGGATAGAGTTTCAAAGCAAGTTGCTTCCCAGTCTTCACGCAGCAAGAAAACTTCAGAATTGGCTGCTGCCTTTGGAAACTTTGTTGGTGTCATAGGATGGAACACAGAAGATACCCTCTTACCAGTGCAAAGGGCATGATGTTCTTGCCATCTTGGATATTCAGCAAATGGCAAGTATATGTTTGCATGGTGTGTCTGTGGAAGTGTGTGTGTATGAGTGTGATGAGGCTCTGAAATAGTCCTACGGGCTGCCACTCCTAGAGTGTCAAAGACCACCTTATGACAATGTGTGACCTTCATGAGGGTTTAATTTTAAGTAGAGGCAGCTTCAGAAGGTAGATCATTTCTCTTCCCTTAGATTCTCCTATGTGAAGTGCACAAGCTCATCTTTGTAGGTAGAAGATTAGATGATAGATAGATAGAGAGATAGATAGATTAGATAGATAGATAGACATATCACAATGTTCCAGCAATAATGTTTTTATCTCTATAGTTTCTGAAAATATATGCTTTCCCCAACTCTTAAAAGCCTCAGTTTTAAAAATAATAGGCATCAGATGAGTGGAAGTAGTAATGATTTAGAAATTAAAATACCCGTGTGTGTGTGTGTGTGTGTGTGTGTGTGTGTGTGAGAGAGAGAGAGACAGATAGACTCTTGACTCCATCAGTGACCAGTGGTGTGACCTTGAGCTGGTCACAATTGCTCCAAACTTTAATTTTTTATCTGTTCAATAATAACATTAATAACACCAGCCCTATGATACTATACAAATTTTCCTCATTTGCTTCATCTGTAAAATGAGAACAATAATACCTTCTCAAAGGGATTCGTAAGAATTAAAAGAGATGCTCCATGTGAGATGCTCCATGCGAGGTAATTCATAAGAATTAAAAGAGATGCACCCATTAGAACAATGCCTGGCATGTAGGAAGGACTCAGTAAATACTAGCTATTAGTATAACCTCACAGTATTATAATACTTAAAGTCTTTAATACTTAAAATCATCTTAAGTCATCTTAAAAATGAAGTATCAGTGAGTCATATGCTGTAAGTTGTTATATGATGCAAGCATGGTGGTAATTGTGCATATTTATTGTTTTTGGTGATAAACAATTTAATATCTTCCTGGTTAACTATTTTTGGGGAAAAAATATTCCTTACTTATATCATGTACAAACATAAATTCATGTTGGATCAAATATTAAAATATAAAAAATGAAAACATGAAAGAACTGGAAGAAAATACAAATATGTGTGTTTTATTGGACATTGAGATCATCTTCAGAAACATGACCAAGACAAAAACTATAAAATAAAAATCCATTCAATTATACTACATGAAAATTGAAAACAAACAAACAAAAAACACCCTGTCTATGAGAGAGGATACCATAATAAAGTGCAAGACTACAGTTGACCCTTTAACAACAGGGGTTTGAACTGTGTGGGTCCACTTATACTTGGGTTCTTTCAATAAATATAGTACCTGTATTTTCATTTTACAGATCTTTAAGCGTGGAGAAAATTTGCATGGGATTAGAGATCACAATATGTGTATAAAGGAACTAGAGTTTGAGTCTTGATTCTATTCAGACTGTTTCAGCTTCCTGCCCTTGGGTGAGTCATTTATCAATTCCTTTGTTTTTGAGGCAGAGATAGCAGTACATAGATTGTTGACTACATGGGGGTTTGGTGCCCCTAACCTTCTTGTTGTTCAAGGGCCAACTGTAGTTTCAAACAGGGAAATTTTTCTGAAAGTATAGAATGGATGAAGGGATAATGTCCAGAGTGTATAAAATCTAATTACAGATCAATTAAGGAAAAATGAAAACTCAAATAGAAACTGAGCAAAGGATACAACATATATTTTATATTAGTAGAAATACAAAGGTCAATAATCAGAGTTTTAATCAGAATATGGGAAAACAGGCATTGTGCATACTGACAGTATGAATGTACGTGATTATATCTTTCTAGAGGACAATTTGGCAGTATATATTAGAATTAAATATTTCCATCCTCTTTGATTAAAAAAATCCACTTTTAGGAAATTTTTCTTACCAAATTATTTGTACAAGTTAGCAAAGATATAGTGTAGTCATAATGGTCATTGTAGTATTGGATTTTAGTGACAGAATTACAATCATTCTACACACTTAATAGCTGCATTATAGTATTGGTTACACAGGTCAGCCCTATTCAATGTGTGAGGAGACAAATGTGTGAGGAGACAGGTCAGCCCTATTCAATGTGTATAAAGAGGTCCTTGAAAAGGTTGTTTCCTTCTCTGTTCTAGTTGCAATAATGCGGCCTCTGTTGCCCTAGTCCTGATGGGAATATATGAGCCTTGGTCTTCATTTGGGATGTTGGGACCCTCTAGCCCAATCTGACTCTCTGAGCAATAGTTCTCAGGGCTGGGCTTCTCATTACAATCATGTGGGTAAATATGCTGATTCCTAGGTTCTACCACTAGGTATTCTTACTTAATTGGTTTGGGTTCAGGCACTGATTATTTTTTAAATGTCCCTAGCTAGTGGAATGATTCATTTCACTACACAGCTTAGGCCAAGCCTTGAGGCAGGAGGCATCTACTGGATGAGAAGTATTATTATTCCTTCCATCCTTATTTCCATGCATAAAGCAGCCATGGTCATCTTCACCCTGCCCAAATCCTTTCACCTCCTCAAGGGGGTGCATATACCCTCCAGTACAAGAAGCTGAAATCATAAGGCTGATCCAGCAGTGAATCCGCATGTGTGTGAACAGAAGTTTGTAAACTTCACTTGGACAGAATATTTCAGAAGGAAACCAGGGCGTTCATTAAGAGGTTTCTGAGGAGGCAACATCATCACAGAGGAAAGAAGGTGATTTATTTTGTAGAGTTGCTTTGTCATTTTTTTTATCAGCATAAAAAGCAGTTAGAACAAATTGACAAATTGGTAGGGGCAAAAGATAAAGAAAACCAGAACAGAAATACCAGGAGGATTTGGTCCTTGGTAAAAATATACAGTATACAGTACAAACATACATAGTACATATATATATATATATATATATATACACACACACACACACACACAAATACAAAATAACACATCCTCTAGGGAGGAAGTGACAACACTATTTTTTTCTAATCATTTCTCAATGATTCTGTTCGTGAGAGATCTGGAAAACAGAATTCTAGTCCTTATGCAGCTAACATGCAGTGTGACCATAAGAGTTACTGTTTTTGAACCTTTTTTTTTTTTCACGTTTAAATTGGGGATAAAGTGAACTAAGTATTTTCCAAAATCTCTTTCTATTTAAAAAAGCAATATTCAGGGCTTCCCTGGTGGCGCAATGGTTGAGAGTCCGCCTGCCGATGCAGGGGACATGGGTTCGTGCCCCGGTCCGGGAAGATCCCACATGCCGTGGAGCGGCTGGGACCATGAGCCATGGCCGCTGAGCCTGCGCGTCCGGAGCCTGTGCTCCGCAACGGGAAAGGCCACAACAGTGAGAGGCCCGCGTACCGAAAAAAAAAAAAGCAATATTCATACAGCCTGGGATAGCACTGCAAAATTGGAACTTAATTTGCATGTGAATTTAGGGCCCTAAGCGTTGTTGAGGACTATTACCTTCATTCTCTGAAAATGGCACCTTCACACCTTCCAGAGGGGAAAAACAGAGAAGCAGGACGTCAAGTGGGACCTGAGGCTGCCACCAAGTGTTCAGGGTGACCTGAGTTCAAACGTACCCACCTAAGTGTGGAGGGTTCCTATGGTCAATCTGTAGGGGACCTGCTTGGGGGAGGGGCTTAGACTTGGGGTCATCCTGGATGAGAATCAATGGGTTCTAAAGACCTAAATGAAGCCTCCATCACATCAACTAGCTGGGAAGCACATGAACACAATGAACATAGACTAGTAGGAGTAGAGGCACTGCCAAACCTGGTCCAATTAGAGTGGCACTAATTCCCCAGAGTCAGAGCTAAAATGATCTTGATCATGACTGGAAAACCAGGCAGTGTTATTATGTACTAAACCTCTGATTTCAGATTCATTTAATTTCATAGGCAGCAAAGCAGAAATATAAAATAGCTTCACTCTGGAAAAACTACAGAACACATCTTTTGTTTTCCATAAATCTCTAAAATATTGCCGTGAAACCTGACCCTTCTTGGCTTCCCGAAGGCAGCTTGACTTTATCTTTCAGAAACTGGAAATACTAGGACAAAAGGTCCATTGGATCTAAGAGCTCATTTAGAAAGTCTTACCATACTATCTAAAAATACCTAAAAGTTAGTCATTTCAAAATAACCTGGCTGACAATTTGGGTATGGAAAAAATGCAAAGGGCTTCAGCGTTTCTCTCCTACTTTCCAGCGTTTCACACTTGCTTCCTGGGTGGCATCGCTAGAGCAGTTTACATCAGTATGGCATTGTGGTTGATAAGACAGACTCTGAGAACAGATTGCCTGTTTGAATTCCAATCTGCCATTTTCTAGCTGTATAACCAGGGGCAAGTTACGTCACCACTCTGAGCCTCTGTTTTCCCTTACTTAAACCCGGGGGCGGCGGGGGGGGGGGGGCGTGTAATTGTACTTATTTCATAGAATGTGTTGAGGATTAAATAAAAGACCCTTTGAATAGTGCCTAACACATAGCTCTCAGTAAAGGTTAACTCTTGAAAGAGTAAAAACTTGTCTAAGATGAAAAGAGTGAAGATTAACTCAGGCTATTAACGGGGCTGGGAATTCAGACCCAGAAAAAGCCAAAGTTAACAGAAAACTCTGTTTCTCCCAGGTCCTACGGTAGCTATAAAATTCCATACCACCCCCTCTTTGAGTAGTTATGGCTTTCTTACCTGTGATTCCCCCAGACCTGCTTTGCTATTCCCATATATTACAGGGGATATTCAGTTGTGAAATCACCTTGGTCTCATGAGCGAATTCCTAATTAATCCCTGCTTTTCCTAATGTAGAAAAAGAAAAAGCGGTTGAGCCAGAAATGATCGCTGCTTCTTTTCAATTTTTCTCTAAGTCCTTCATCAGGAACCCAAACATTACAAAAGATGTTTCCCTCCTTCCTCTTTTCAAGTAGCATTGCCTGGTTCCTCTGAGCTGCCCTCCCTCACTGCATTGAATCAATAAATCTGATCCAGCAGAGACAGATTTGTGCCTAGTGGTCTTTGCTTGATAAGACTTTGGTTCTATTGTTATTGTAGTGGAAATAGTAATAGTAGGTGTAAGATGGTCAGAGGCCCAGAGATGCCATTGCATATATTCCAGACACATTTTATTGATTTATTGTTTACTTAAGTCTAAGACAGATTTTGTGTGTGTGGTAGGGAGGAGCTGGGATGGAGAATTGGGAATTTTTATTAATGGACATGGCTTACTTGTTACTTTGTAAAACGTATGCACTGACAAAGAAGAAATCAGCCATTTGTGGTTTGATAACAGGTGAAGAAGTTCACTGGAGAGAACAAACTCCCTGCAGGGAGAATGAGAACCACTGAAAAGGTGGATTTTTTTTTTTTTTTTTTTTTAAGGGAAGGGGCGTAGAGGTGAAAAATGGCTCCATATCAAGCGAAAGGTAGAGTTTCTGCCCTGGGCTCAGTCTTGGGGAATAGAGATGGAGTCAGAGCCACGATCTTTGCCATGAGTGTCTCATGGGGTCCTGGGGAGGGGTCCACACCACAGAAAGCCTCCATGACTGTGAGAAAATGTCAACCACCTGACCTTTGAATGGAGATGTTGGCAGCTTTCCCCCAAAAGTAATATTGACAGTCTGCCTAGAAAAATCAATGTTCCCATCTTGATGTGGAACATTTCATTTCAATAGAGAGAGAAAAAAAGGAGGAGTGGGAATGAAGAGGTGGTATACAATTTGTGAGTCCTACCACTTTTGGAAGAAACACACTATACTACATTCTATAGATATAAATGTCATAGCATTTGGGAAGAGAGAAAGCAATAGGGTAAGAAGCCAGGAAAGGCTTTGGGAAGAGACAAATCCTAAAATGATCCTTGAAAGATGGGTAGATTGGGGAAGGCATTCTAAACTGGGGAAGAGTATAAAGAAGAATGGCATGAGACTGGCTTGTAACAGCACCGTTTCTCTAATCAGTGATTAACTCTCTTTGAAAAAGATGGGAAAACAACTTAAGTGAAGTTTTGGCCAATTCTTTAAAAAGTCCAGGTCTACCTTCATTTTTGAATCTAAAACAGATTTCCAGTAGGAATTTTCTGTGATGGAAATATTTTACATCTCTACTGTCCAATATGGTAACTACATGGCTAGTGAATCCTTGACGTATGGTTAGTGTGCTAAGGAACTAAATGGTGAATTTAATTTTGATTAATTCAAATTTAAGTTTATACAGGTACATATGGCTCGTGGTTACTGTATTGGACAGCACAGAAAGGATTGGTTGACTTCTAAATTCTTTGACAGAATGATGCTTTTGCATACTAACGACGTTCCTCTCACTGAAAGCAGAGTCCAGGAATAGGTCATCTTTGTAAATCATGCTTACCCTTTTCACTAGGAACTAAAGACAATGCAAGCTACCAAGTTCAGAACTTCTTTGGGTTGAACATTTCTAAGGTCTAGCCTCTGCTATACCTGAAGGTAATTCTTGGGTTAAACAGATAAGTAAGCAAAAAAACCGAAACCAATCAACCGAACAAAACACACTTAGGCACAGTGATTGAGTTGCTCCCATGGTATCGGTTGATACTGGTAATCATTTGGGCACTTATTTCTGTTTTTGAGTCTGAATTCATTTTAGCAACTGTATGATTTATTACATGTTAGGTTTTCAGGCTATCCAATATTTAGTCCTTGAAATGATTATTAAAAGGAGTATTCAAGATATGTTTTTGAAGAATCTTAATCCTCTCATAAGCTTGACTAAGTTCTTATGTTCTGTTTTGTTTTAAACTGGAACACATTTGATTTTTCCACATTTGTTGAGTTGCCTAGTTTTGGGGGTATCAACTGAATCAGATCTTGTGTTTGGGGGGCCATTCGAAGGACCAGCCTGGCCTGGTAGTGTAAGGGTCCTTATGATTTGATATTGTAAACAATCAAGGTTGGCCTGGTTTGGAAACCCATCCTCCTCTGCCCACTCTTCTCTAAGCTACAGGCTGCAATTATGCAATCTTGTTCCCTCCTCTGTGTTAGACTGTATTTTAATTTCAACCCAGAACACCAAGAAAAGTACGAGCAGAAGGACCCACGTTTTAGCTTTCCACCAGGCCTAGTTTTTCAAGCTAGGTTGCAATAAATATATTGGACTGAAGATAATTCTTCTCCATACCTGGAGAATAACTTGCTTCTGATTTTTTTCTGAAAAGCTCTTATTCTGAAAGGTATGTTATGCCCAAATGAGCCATGATTGATTATAATCTGTATTCCCTGGGAATTAAATAAGGCAGAGTCTTAGCTGGCAAAATAAGGCACTTGGCCGAAGATACTCTTAAGGACTTTACAGTATTGATAACTATAGAAAACCAGAAGATTTTTCAGTTGCTAAGTATATTAATAAAAGCCAGGAATTATCTTTGCTGCTAGCAAAAACAGAGTTTTATAAAAATTTCTGTTTTGTGCTCTTAATAAAAGGAGATCTTCTACAGCAAAGGTTTTTGTCTGGTTGTCTTATTGTTAAAGCTGTTTAGTCTTATACAGAAAGTAAAGAGATATATTAGAAATGACTTCCCCTTAAGAAATCTTTAATCTGTTTGGGGATGACAGCTTATAGTGATGTTTCGTAGTTCTGCTTTCACATTCCGTTCTGTGACTTTTCATCAAATTTTATTTTAATGAGTGTTCTTTTTCCTTGAGTTAGATTTCCCGGAGCTGTATACCTATTTTTTATTTGTTATTTTTCAAAAAGCAAGTTCTGTTTTTTAAAATAAACTTTAAATTTTTTTAATTTATTAATTTTACCTTATTTTAATTTTTTAAATTTTCTGTTTCCCTTATGACTTCCCTTATTTTTTAAATTTATGGTGGTGGTGGTAGGAATTATGGCTTCTTAAATTTAACACATAGCCTCTTTCTGCCTTCTTTTCTTTCCTCCTCCTCTTCCTCTCTCCCTCCCTCCCTCCTTTATTCCTCTCATTCTTTCACTCTTTCTAATAATATGTTTACCTGGAGTATAGCTTAAGTTCTAGCCCATAAATTTAGAAGAATAGTATTCTTCTCTTTATTTTTTCTAAATTGTTTACTATTGTATATTGAATGTCCCCTTTGACCTAATAATAATTTATAGGAATATTTAACTATTTCTCAGCACTTGGATTTTTTATTGAAAATTTGTTTGATGGCATTGTTAAAATGTGGTCTCTACAATGTCTGTCTTTAGGAGTATTGAGGTCTCTTCCTAGTGAGTATTCAATCAATTTTTATAAATATTCCATAGACATTTGAAAAGGTTGTGTATTTTTGTAAAGTACAGCATTCAATAGGTACCTATTGATTAAACCTTATTATGTACTTCAAATTATTGATGACCATGACACTCACTGTGAGTTGGTAGATAAATTCTTCCTCTATATATATGTTTTAGTTAACGTTTTCTTAAAATTCTAGAAAGCTACTTTATATATCTCAATACTATGCTATTTCTCACACAGACATTTATGATTCATATCACTGTTGTAAATGGAGCCAGTAGTTTGTACTAGTTTACTCTCTTTGCTCTATTGCTTTATATCGTAAATTCTATTGAAACTTATTTACCACTACTGTTTTCCTTATCCTTGCTTTTGCACATCTATACTTGAATTTTAGCTTTCTTTCATGAATTTTGTATGGTTTATAAGCAATGTGATTTTTAATTAAATGTGACATATTTGATTTTTAAATAGAGTTTACACTACTTAAATTAGCATAATTACTGCCATGTTTGGTCTTGTTTCAGTCATTTTGCCCTCGCTTTCTGATTTTGAGGTTTTCATTCTAGTTCTTATTTTTCTTGATAATTTGATCATTTTGTTTGTTTTTAGTTATTTCAGTAATTTGAATGGTAGAATAATATTTCAAACTCAAAAAGATCCCCAAAAATCTGGAAATTAATGAAGTTTGTTACCAGGAAAATGAATGTTATTTTTACTTTTAATTCTAATTCCCTTTTCTTTGATTCCAGGATTTTATAATTTTGGATCCAGATTATTGTTCATGAAGTAAAAATACATATGATATAAATATATAAATATACGATAAGCACACACACACAGGCAGTCCTCTCTTTGCATGGTAGTGTGGGACTGTAAAAATGTCTATGTAAGCTGAAACTGCAAAACGATCTTAATAATCAATGAGAAAAATTATGATTCTTCCATGGCCTTTAAAAATTTTGCCAAACATAAATAACTCTCTTATAGTTGGTTATAAATGTATAGGGAAATGAATAAAAGCTAGATTAATATTTATTTATTACTTGGTAATTTTTTAAAATAACAGTTTTCTTGAGATATAATTCACACATTATAGCATTCACTCCTTTAAAATGTATAATTTAGTACTTTTTAATCTCTTCAGAGAGTTGTGCAATCATCACTACTATTTAATTTCAGGACATTTCATCACTGCAAAAAGAACCCCACACCCACTAGCAGTTGCTCCTTCTTCCTTCCTTCTCTCAACAAATGGCAACCACTGCTGTACTTTCTGTCTGTATAGACTTGCCTACTCTGAACATTTCTTATAAATGGAATCATGCAAAATGTGGTCTTTTGTGACTGGCTTCTTTCACATAGCATGTTTTCAAGGGTCATCCATGTTATAGCATGCATCAGTACTTAATTCCTTTTTATTGCTATTGTATAGAGGTACTACATTCTGTTTATCCATTTATCAGTTGATGGGCATTTGGGTTGGTTCTATTTTTTTGGCTATTAGGAGTAATGCTGCAATAATTAGTGTACAAGTTTTTTTGTGGACCTATGTTTTCAATTCTCTTGGGTATATATATAGGATTGAAGTTGCTGGGTCACATGGTAACTCCATATTTAACATTTTGAGGAACTTTCTTCCAAACTGTGTGCACCGTTGTGCAATCCTACTGGGACTGAATGAGAGTCCCGATTTCTCCACATCCTCACCAACGCTTGTTGTTAAGGACAGCAATTATGTGCTTACTAATTTTCTGCCTGCTGGATCTGTCTTTTCTTGATAGAGGGGTGTTGAAGTCTCCAGCTATAATAGCAGATTCATCTATTTCTCTTTGTAATCCTACAGTTTTTGCCTCATAACTTTGATGCTCTGTTTTCTGGTGCATATTCATTAAGGATCGTTATGTCTTCTTAGAGAATTGACCCTTTTATCAGTATGTAATGCCTCTCTTTTTCCTTGGTAACTTTCCTTGCCCTAAATTCTTCTCTGTCCAAAATCATATAGCTACTCTAACATTGTTTTGATTAGTGTTAACATGGCACATCTTTCTCCATTCATTTACTTTTAGTCTATATGTATCTTCATATTTAAAGTAGGTTTCTTGTAGAAAACATAGAGTTGGGTCTTTTTGATCCACTGTCTTTTAATTGGTGCATTTAGACTCTTGCTGTTCAAAATGATTATTGATATATAGTTAGATTAATATCAACCACATTTGTTACTGTCTTCTTTTGTTGCCTTTGTTCTGTGTTTCCCACTCACTTTCTGCCTTTTGTGGTTTCAATGATTCCATTTTCTCTTCTTTCTTAGCATATTCGCTATACTTATTATTTTACTTTTTTAATTGATTACCCTAGAGTTTGAAATATACAAGTAATACAGGTTCACTTTAAAATAACACTGTATTACTTCATGGTAGAGCAAGTATCTTATAGTAAAATAATCTTAATTCCTCCCTCTTGTCCCTTGTATAATTGCTGTCATTCATTTCACTCATACATCATATATGTGTATATATATATATATATACACACATGTATATATAACTCATAACTGAGTGCATTGTTGCTATTATTTTGAACAAACTATTATTTGTTAGACAAGTCAAGAATACAGAAAGATAGACATTTTAATTTTACTTTCACTTATTCCTTCTCAGGTGCTCTTCCTTGTTAAATGTAGATCTTAGTTTCTGACCTATATATTTTTTCCTTCAATTGAAATAACTTTGAAATAAGTTCTTTAAATATTTCTTGCAAGGCAGGTGCCCTGACAACAAATCTCCTCAATTTTTTTTTTTTTTTTGTCTTAGAAAATCTCTATTTTTTCTCTGGCTTTTTTTTTTTCTTTGTCATTTAGTTTCTGTAGTTTGAAAATGATATACCTAGGTATAGTTTTTTTGTGTGTGTTTTTGCATTTATCCTGCTTGGTGTTCTCTGAGGTTTGGTATCTGATATTAATTGGGGGGAATTCTCAGTGATCATTGCTTTAAACATTTCTTCTGTTCCTTTCTCTCTTTCTTCTAGTATTCCATTAAGCACATGTCACACCTTTTGTAGTTGTCCCACCATTCTTAGCTATTCTGTCCTGCTTTTTTTCCCCAGTCTTTTTTCTCTTTGTTTTCAGTCTTGGAAGTTTCTTTTGAGAGATCCTCAAGCTCAGAGGTTCTTTCTTTAGCCATGTCCAATTTACTATTAAGTCCATTAAAGGCATTCTTCACTTATGTTACAGTATTTTTGATCTCTAGAACTGCTGTTTGGTTCTTTCTGAGAATTTCCATCTCTCTGCTTACATTGCTCATATGTTTTGCAGTTTACTTTATCCATTAGAGCCCTTAGTATATCAATCACTGTCTGAGACTGGTTCTGATGCTTACTTCAGGCTATGATTTCTTGCCTTTTTATATACCCTGCAATTTTTTCTTGAGAGACAGACATGATGTATTGGATAAAAGGAATTGCTGTAAATAGGCCTTTAGATATGCTAGTAAGATGTTGGGGGAGGGGAAGTATTCTATATTCCTAGATTAGGCTTCAGTTTTTCAGTGAGGTTACTACACCTCTAGACTGTGGACTTTACATGTACTTCTTGGTTCTCCCCCCTCATTCCTCCTTGAGTGGGATGGGATGGCTAGAGTGGGCTGGGGTGGGATATTTCTCTTCTCCAAGTGAATGCCAAAGCTAGCTAGAGTTAACTATTTCCCTTCTCCTAGGACAATTAAACTCTGATAAAACTCCAGCAGATTTGGCTCTGGTTAATTAGTTTCTCCTGAGGGCACACTTTATTAGAATGAACGGAATGCTGTGGAATATTTCAAAATGGTTCTTTTCCTCTCCTCCTATGGGAAACATGAGGGGATTTTCCCTGGCAATCACTTTGAGAACCTGGCTAGAGCTCTAGAAGATACAACTCACAAAGTTGTTGGAACTCCCCATTATTGGGTCCCTCTGGAGTTTTTATCTCTCAGGCTTGTCCACACTGAGCCCCCATCAATTCATCGATTATAGTTCAGGTTTCCCTATCCTGTCAGTGGTTTTGTGGAGATTTTTTCTCGTGGGTTTCTGAGACAGTACATTGTGATTCTCTGTATTTGCTTGTCTATCTCTCTAAGTTTGGGAGCAGCAGTTTGCTCTATGACCTCACTTCTCTTAGAGATTTAGAAGAGTTGTTGATTTTTGTTTGTTAAGCTTTTACTTGTTAGGATGGAGTGGAAACTTCCAAACTTCTTATGTGCTGGACCAGAAACTGGAAGTCTGCACCATATTTTTGAAATGACACAATTCAAAATATTCTACATTTCACAAAAAAAGAAACTCATCCTTCTCCAGGTTAATTTTGTTCAGATGAAAGGTTATTAATAGAAATATATATTAGATTACATTTTTTCAGGATAGATTGAAGGACCTGGAGACTCGTCAATGCATACAGTGATCATAACATGTTCTTTCCTATAGGACAAACATTGGTCAGATCCTTATGAAATAGTTACGTATGGTATGCTCTGATAGAAAATTTTCCTTTCCTTTATTCTGATATCATGGGTTACTGTGACATGAATTATTAACATCAATAAGTCGTTTACTTTCCCCTCATGCCTGCCTGCAGTCTAATTTATAAGCTACAGGATAGAAATTGAATCTTCAATGAAGATGGGCATTTTATGAATCTTGTGGAAAGAACTCTGTTAGGTACTCTTAACTATTTATACTTAGAAGAATAATCTTGGGTGGAAGGTCCTAACTAACATCACTTAGGCAATTGTCACACAGCACCAGGGGACAAATCATATTTTCAGGCCTATTTATAGTGTAGAAGCAGGAGACTTTATGAAAGCAGACTGCTAACTAAAGTTCCAGTCAAACAAGAATTAATTATGCAGGACCAAATGAACTAATGAAGGCAAATTGAGGTTGTTTGTCCTGGAATATTATTGGTAGGTGTTATTCTTAATGTTCTATGTATTTTTTTATGGGAATCTGAGGAAGTTCTTTATATTTCTTTATGATTTATCTTTAGTCATCAAATTAGTAGTCTAAGCTTCTATAACAGAAATAAAAACACCCTTTAACTGATGTTGTGTTCTTCCTGACCAGAAAGAATTCATCAGCAAATATTTTTACTGTGTTTCTTTACTTTCACTGGCAAAATAATTATGGTCAAATATTCAGTGAGAATCTTATTTGGCAATCAGGGCTATAACTGGAGAGTTCTGTCTGAGCATAAATCTAATTCAACCAGGTATGACAAACCCGCTGTCAGGAATAAGTTTGTATTTCATGTTTAAATCCAATGCCCACAAGATCCTTCTAGAAATCTGTGGCCAGCCTTTCTGTGATCAAGAATGACCTTTGAGATTATTTACTAATGACCTTTGAGATTATTTACTATCACTAAGGTTAAAAGAAAATTATTCAGGACTTAGAAGTAAATTAAAAGGATTATTGTATATCCTTTAAAAATGCTGGGCATTGTCTAACAGACCCATTCAAGGATTGTTTAGTTTCCTGGGGGTATATTTTTTGTTTGACTTCCTATATATGATTAATTAGGGCCACAAATTTATGAAGTTGCACATTGACTTGTAGATTCCTATCCTGTAGAGATGCAAATATTTCTGTCTATTAGGAAGATCAGTCCAAACATTGAAGTTTCATTGCTTGGTAGAACATTAATCAGTTATGTTTCTTAGAACTGCAATCACTGTTCAACATTTTTTTCAGACACTATATATATTCAGTTTCTCGAACTCTCCCATGAACCAGATTTATTGTTTTGCTGCAACCATTAAATAGCTGACCTGTGTTTGTTCTATAATTTTATAAAAATTTTAACTTTTTAAAAATATATATTTGACACTATTATCTCTATTTAGCTATTACCATGAAAAGTCTAAGGGTCTTTTAATTTATTTTTCTGTCTAAATGGAAGACCCTGTTCAATAGCATGTAGGCTTTGTTAAGATAAAGGAACATTTTCTTCTATTATATTTTTGTTTTTCTTTTATGCCTTTTCAGTTTCCAATACACTTGTTAGTCATAATTTTGATCTCAGCATACTGTACTCTCTATTTATCATCTCTTCTGCCATGATGGTCATTTTTGCTTTTTGATCTGCATTCTTGGAAACCATTTACACTTTTCCATCTATAAAATTTTCAATTTTAAGCAATATGGATTTTACTTTACACAATTCTCAATTCAAATTTCAATTCCATATTTGTGTTTTTAACCTAATTTTTTGTTTCTTTCTCAGCTTTCAGCCCATTCAACCCCTTATGATCTCTAAAACCATGTTTCATAGAAGCTATGTTTCTTTTTATTTTATTGAGATGAAGAATATAACTTATGACATGTTCTATTTATTATAGAAAACTTTTTTTTTTTCCTGAGGTTGACTTTTCCTCTCAACTTTCAGGGTATTTCTCACCTTTTCTTATGTTACAGAATGTTTTTATATTCTCTGGACTGGCAATATTTCTTTGTTTTCTCATCTATCAATGAGGGGATATCTCTCAAGACCCAATGTTTGCCAATTTGAAAGAGGCATAGGTTTCCTTTGGCCTTCTGTCTGCACTTGGATGCTTGCAGCTACTAGAATAGCTCTAAGTCCTGTTCTTTAATTAATGTGCAAAGCCCTTAGCGAAATTTTAGTGTCTGACCATTACTCATCTTCCGCAGCTCTGATAGACTGCCTACATGGCTTAATTTTCTTACTCTGGAAAATAATCTTTATCTCCAGGGCAGTAATTTCCAAATCTGACTGCTCATCAGAATCCCTTGAAAAGTTTTAAAAATATGTAGCTACTCAGATCACATGTTATCTTTCCTGGAATTTAATCTCCAGAGATAGGACTTGGAATTCATATTTCTTAAAAGCTTCCCAGGTCATTGTAATGCAGCTGGTGGACAGCCCCCTAGTTAAGAATAGCTAAATGTATCTGAGACAATTTATAGCTCTGCTTTAACCTACAACTCTTGATCTCACATCAAGAGTTCACCTATAGCTCTCTACCAACCATGACCACACAAGATACTTTTTCTTCCACCACAAACCTTGCTACCCCATAGAGTTGCAAATCTGCAAGTGAATGTCAAGTTCTAATAGATTGGGAGGAGACCTATATTTGAAATTCTGGTTTTTAAAATAAGGACCTATGCTATAGGGGATGAGCTATCTGACTTTCAGTTTCATAGAAGCTAGGCCAATAAGGGAAGTTTGAATTACCATCATGTCTATTTCCTAGCTGGCCAAACGGGACTGTTTCAGAACATGGGTTTTCCTCAGTTATGTTTTGACTCGATATACCAGACCTTCTCCCGAGATGCTAGGGTCTGTCTCTTTTCCCTAGAAGATGAACTTCCGGACAGTATTAATGGTTTCTTTCTGACCCTGTATTCTGATCCTGTATCACCATCATAGTGCCTGACACACAGCAGACATTAACAAATATGTGCTAATACCTGAATAAATGGGTATAGTGGTTGGTTGCCTACTATCCTCAATATTCAAAGTTGCAGCTGTCTACAGTGGGTATTTTAATGGGAAATTGAGAAAGGCACCATATCAGGGTCTACAAAGTGATAGGTCGTTTCAACCTAGAAGTGCTGTATTTAATTATCTCCTCAAAAAAATAGGAAAACCGACTTGGAGTGTGTACTTTAGTTGGAATGGAGGGAGAGGGAAAATGCCCAGAAAACTGCACTTTTTATGTGTCACAGAGATTGAAAATGATCTTATTTTAATGACATATTAAGTTTCAAACATTAACAGTGTTGTGTATTTTGTTAATAAATTTGATCTTACAACTTTGTATTTTATGCCATGTTGTAAAGATACAAAACCATAACAACCAAATTTGTCCTAACCTCCAACGTACTTTTTATGGAAACAAATTTGGATTAATACCATGGAAAGAGATTTCTTTCTTCCTAGGCTCAGACAGGATAATTAGTTTTAGTAATAAAATTAAAGGGGAGGGGCTTCCCTGGTGGCGCAATGGTTGAGAGTCTGCCTGCTGATGCAAGGGACACAGGTTCGTGCCCCGGGCCGGGAGGATCCCACATGCCGTGGAGCGGCTGGGCCCGTGAGCCATGGCCGCTGAGCCTGCGCGTCCGGAGCCTGTGCTCCGCAACGGGAGAGGCCCCAACAGTGAGAGGCCCATGTACTGCAAAAAAAAAAAAAAAAAAAAAGATTGACAAGATCTTTGCTATTGGTACAGCTTTCTGAAAGAAGCTGGCACTGAAGTGGGCAGTGGTTGTCCTCCTGTGAATGGGATCCATCTTGGACTCTGAGTACACGAGCTCTATCTGCTCTAAGTTTCCCCATTTTATACAAAAGCTTATTAGGCATAAAGCTAGTGATGTCTACTCCATCTCCAACTCCCAGAAGTGCCAAGAATAAAAGCAAATCAGACATTTCAGTGAAAGCATGGACTCTATAGATTTGATGCAGGTTGGAGGTAACAAATTTTCAAATTGTCTTTAGAGACCGATTCAAATAATCATTTTTTAAAAAAGTTTCCTTCCCATGCTGAGGGAAAAAAATGCAATCCACAGTGGATTGAGGCAGCAGAAATATTATCTGTTAAGTTCTGTTTCCAAGTAGTGCACCCCTAGGGAGAAAGAGAGTCTCTTTCATTCACTCATTCAGTTCACAATTACTAAGGAACTACTAACTATAGAGCCTGGAACTTTTCTAGGGCAGAGACTATAACAAAGAATAAGACAAAACAAGGTCCTTGCCCTCATGAAGGACCTGTCTGGGAGAGACAGACCTGTAAATAGATACTTAGGAGAACTGCACTGTTTTTCTCTGAAGAAAAATGTCAGTTAAGGCCATAGAGCATAATGAGGTTGCTGTTTAGCTGGTCCTAAGGGACACCCTCTCTGAAGAGGAGACATTAAAACAGAGACTTGTATCCCTGGAGTTGATTCAAGAGCCAGATCCCTGCTTTCGCCTCCTCTTTAAGAAGTTATTTATTAAGACAGTTGATCCACATTCCAGATCTTTCTTTCAGACTATAAAACTCTGGGAGCCACATTTATTTTCCTTAATTTGGGTGTTTTAAATAGTGTGGTCACCTGCTTACTTATTAACAGAGATCAAATAATAATTATTATCAATCCAGTTATTATTTTCCCTTACAAGTACAATTTTCCCCACTAAATCTGTTTAACTGTACATTCTTTTGGCTAGAAAATGGATTTTCATCAATCTTTTCAAGGATTACTGGTAATTATGCTCGGACCTAAGTAGAAAGATGCAGTGTGATATTCAGGAAATAATGTGGTCACTCGGGTCTGTATTTTACTCTTGGTTCTGCCATTTGCTAGCAGGTCTGTATTTTACTCTTGGTCGTGCCATTTGAAGCACAGTTTTTCTCATCTGTAAAACTGGTAGGATAGCTACCTTCCAAACACGTTGTCACTGTATGTTAATACTGTTCCACCTACTGCACAATCTGAAAATCCTGCAGTTATATTTCTCCATTGGTGACCTGAGTCTCTCTTCCATTTCAGAGGACAGTTTGGCATGGCTAGTAAAGATCTCAATCATTCCACATCAACAAGACATGGAGGAGACTTCATCTTTGCTGGAATAGTTTTTATGTCTCATGTTGCAATGTAAGCTGTGATTCTAAGACTTCCCAGGTGGATTTCTCCAACAGCCCATATTTAATCAAAACTACAAGATGTGTTACACAGAGATTGGTCAGGGTCACTCAGCTGGTTTATAGTAGAGATGCAACGAGAATCACCTTTTTCCAACTACATTGAATATTTTTCTTGTATCTTAGGATCTACACTTGATCGAAACTCTCAAGGCCAAAAATAGCCTTGGAAAGATGGTATAAATTACTAGATGGGTAATTTTTGCTTTAACAGATTTGGTCAGTACCAAAACCTAATTTCTTTTGGAGGAAGGACAATTCTTTCACTTCAGAGAAGCATAAAAAACACATACTTGTCAATAACCAATGATGGAGAATTCAGCCTTGCTGAAATTAACTTTCTTTTATGATCCACTTTTGAACATGATGTAACAGGTCCAACCTTGGAATGAAAACATAGGGAGTGAAAACATACTCTTGCCTTTTCAATCTGATTTTAGGCACTGATTTTTCTCTTTAGTCTTCAGAAAACCATAAACAGTCTCATAGAAACCCTGATGTTGGGGATGGGGAAAAAGGGAGACCTACATGATTTCTATATTTTAATATGATTGCTTTGACTCATTTTTGATTGAGGAAACTACCTTTTCTCTTGTCAAACAATACAAATCTCTAGAAATACACCACCCCTGATACACACAGTGGTTGGAGGCCTCCTGTGGGGAACATCTGTGGCTCTAGTTCTGGGCCACTTCTCAGCTCACTGCCAAACTGCCCATCAGGAAACCTGCCACTGCACATTCCAACCTGCCTCACCATCATAAAATCATACTTTTTTTTTTGCTCTGGGGACCTTTGAAGAAAAGATACCTATTTTTGCTTTGCTTTTCTTATAAAAATATAAATGCTTTGATAAGCATTTTCTCCTGATGTATCAAAAGACACTTCCATCCATTGATTTTCAGAATGTCCTCACTCTTATTTTTTCATGGTCCTGAGAGAACAAGTGACTGGTTCAGTGTTTCACAGTGAGTTAGAGGTGGAGTTAAGACTGAATCTCAAGGCTCCTTGACAATTATTTTCAATTTTCCCCCAGTGTACTTTATTACTTCTTTACACAATCTCTAGGTTCAAAAGCACTTTCAACAACTTCTAGGTCACCACCTTATTTCGTTAAGAGTGTCAGAAGTTACAGTTTTCTTCTGGAAATGTATACAGAAATAGCATGAAAAATTCTTATGTTTCTCTTGGAATATACCACATTTTTTTTTTTTAATTTTCTTTGGAAAGTCACAAAATGCTCTAAATTTATGAAGTGATCACAGTAATGATTTGTTTTTCTTTTCTTTGTCTCCTTGGGTCATAACAATAACTTTTGTAATTTAAAACTATGAAAAATTCACTTGTATATTGTTGGATGTCTGCGGTGCTGTCATTCCCCTGAGATTACCTGCCATGTGGCTTTCTCATGTTGTCCCCTTGCAGACATGCTGACCACTGGTGCGAGGTGTTTCAAAGGCTGATATTTACTGCTCTTAGCATGCTGATGTACATTCTTAGGAAAGAGAAGGATGAAAATCTTGAAGTTGTATTGTCAGACTCTGAAGTAATCATTATTCTTGGGCAATTGAGAGAGAAACACTGTCATATCGGTTGTGTTTGGATATCATGTCAACCAAACAACTGCCTCAAGTTTTGCTTTTCAATACAGTGCTTTAATGTCATCTATGAACAGCCTGGGTATTCAGTCTTTATCTATTAAGGTGATAGATACTACAGCAGAGTACAAGTTGTCCAAGTTGTAGTTTGAGCCTTTATCTAGTATATTAATTATAAATATCAAAAGGCATAATCAAATTGATTTTAGAAGGTAATACAGGGCAGAGGTTAGAGCATAGATTGGATTAAATCTGTATATTGTATTTTTTTTTAAACCATTTTTATCATCACCCCGCTAAGGACCTCCCCACCTTTTTAAGGACAACTTCATATTTGCTGCTTTTATTTTTTATCTACTCTGCCAGTCTCTGCTTTTTAATTGGTATTATTTATACCATTTATACTTAACTTACTACATCAGGGCTTAAGTCAGCCATTTTAATTTTTGTTTTCTTTTTGTTCCTATGTTTCTTATTCCTCCATTTTTTATTTGTTTGCTTAGTATTTTGTTTTCCTGTGGGTTACTTGAACGTTTTTTAGGATTCTGTTTTGCTTTGTTTGTAGTGCTTTTGAGTACATTGCTTTGTATAGTTTACTTAGTGGTTGATCTTCATATTACAATATACATATTGTTGTATTACAGTCTATTAACATCAGCATTATAGCATGGAAACCTCATTTCCATCTAGATCCTTTTACCATCACCACTATTGAAATATCATCAACTTGAATTTCAGATGGTATTGTGGACTGAATATTTGTGAACCCCTCCCCAACCCCAAGTTCACATGTGAAACCCTAACCCCCATGTGGCTGTGTTTCGAGATAGAGCCTATAAGGAAGTAATTAATATTAAATGAAGCCATAAGGTTAGGGCCCTGATCCAATAGGATGAAGAGGCATGAGAGAGCTTTCTCTCTCTTTTTCTCTCCCCTCTCCCACCCCTCCCCAGCAGGCAAGCACCAAGGAAAGGTCACGTGAGGACATAAAAAGAAGGTGGCTGTCTATAAGCTAGGAAGAGAGTCCTCATCAGAAGTCCTGCCAGAAACTTGATTTCGGACTTTCCAGCTTCCAGAACTGTGAGAAAATAAACTTCTATTGTTTAAGTCACTCAGTCTATGGTATTTTATATGGCAGCCCAAGCTGACTAATGCAGATGGTGTTATAACTTTTGCTTCAGTCCTCAAATAAGATTCAGAAAACTCATCAGGAGAATAATCTATTATGTTTAGTCATATTTTGGTTATTTTCATTTTTTTCCCTTCTTGATGCTCTAAGATTCCTTCACTTATCATTTCCTTTCTGCTTGAAGAATTTCCTTTAGCCTTTCTTTAAGTGTATATCTGTTAAGTAACAAAGTCTCAGAGTTTTCTTTCACATGAGAACATTTTTATTCCCTTCTCACTACTGAAGAATAGCTTTGCAAGATATGGAGCTTGCAGTTAATAGTTCTTTTCTTTCAGGACTAGAAAAATACTGTGCCACTTCTCTTTGTCCTCCGTTGTTTCAGATGAGAAATCTGTAATTCAAATTGGTATTTCTCTAAAGATAATACCTTGTTTCTACCTGGCTGCTTTCAAGATACTGTCTTTGTTTCCAGTGTTTAGAATTGAATTATGCTGTGTCGTGTTGTGGATTTCTTTAAGTTTACCCTACTTGAAATTCTATTAGCTTTTTAAATCTGTGTATATATCTACATCTATATGTATATCTATCTATCTATCTATCTATCTACCTATCTATGTCTTCCTCCAAATATGGGAAGTTATCAACCATTATTTCTTCTAATATGGGACTCTAATGATATGAATTTAGATTGTTTGTTATTGACTAGATTAGTTAGATCTGAGTTAAAATTCTGTTTAAGCCACTTAGTAGCTAAATTATCTAGGTAAAATATTTCAGATTGATTGATTGATTTCTATAAAATAAGATATGAGGCCAGTCTGTATTGGACCTCTGTTGCTTTAATCAGCAAACACTGCCACCACCACCACCCCCCGCCCAGTGGGACTTTATGCACATAGACACACATTGTTTTCTTTGGGGAACTTCTCTTTCCTCATTGTATTTGGTGGGGTTGCCAATCATAATCACCACAACCCTTACCACACTCCACAAAGATTGAATTGTGTTCACCCTAGGAAGTAAACTGAATGAGACATCAGCATTACCATGTTCAGCCCAGTAACTGGACCAATGCCTCATCCATAAGACTAATTATTATTTATTGCATGTGCAAATAATGACTCAAATCCCAATAACATTTTTTTCCCAGAGCAGTGAGGTAAGAAAATACTTAAAGATTTGTAGTGCAGGTCAGCAACTGGCTCTGGAATTCACTGCATTAGCAATCTAATTGTTCTGTCTCTTTATTGCTTGCTCCACATTTCTCCCTCTCCCTTTGGCTACATCTATCTTATTCTGCATGTCTTTATCTAGACTATCTCGGTATTTTTCTCCTTAAGTCCCTAAGCTTCTTTATTTCTCCATTCTCTCTCTTATGATCTCTGCTCCCCTGACATTTTTTTTTATTATTTTGTACCTATTTTGATTCCTACTTCTGTATTTTATTCCTTCTTACCTTCCCCATTTTATTTATTTATTATTTATTTATTTATTTTGTAACCAGCTTCCATTCACTTTATTTTTCTCATATAAAACTATGTGGTGGTCACAGCTGGAGCTTGGGTCCTCTGCAAGGAAGCTCTGGTGTGGGTCTTTACAAGATGGTCAGTGAATTCCTGCTCTGGAGACTTGGTGAACAGCATCTGTTTCCAGAGATCAGGGGTGAGAGAGCTGTAGGTCTTGGAAATGGCATCAAAGGTGACCTTGGCAAAGTTGCCCAGGGTGGCAGTGCAGCCCCTGACAGAGGTGTAGCAATCGTCAGTACTGGCCATCAGCAGCAGCTTCTTCGGCACAGGGGCTGAGTTGATGCCAGTGCCCCTGGGGCAGGGATGAGACTCACCAGGCCAGAGCCACAGAGAGCCAGTCATCTTGCAATGAACAGCATTGGGCTTGCCGATCTTGTTACCCCAGTAACCTCGCTGCATGGGGACGATGGAGAGCTTGGCCAGAATCATGGCCCCACAGATGGCAGTGGCTACCTCTCTGGAGCACCTGACACCCAAATGATGTCCATTGTAATTCTCAGTGGCGGCAAATGCCTAGAACCTGGTCCCGCTGGCCAGCACGGGTCTGCTTTTGCACAGGCATTATCTTCAAAACCTTGTCCTTGAGGGATGCCCCCAGCAAAAGGTCAATGATCTCAGATTCCTTGATGGGCAGAGAGAAGAGACAGATCTCCTCCAGGGACCTGATCTTCATGTCCTCAACCAAGCTACCCAGCTTGGTGACAGGGAGCCTCTCCTTGTCCTTGGCCCCAGCCCCGGGATGACATAAACTACCTCAGCCTCCTCTCCCGGGGCCCCCTCGGCCTCCGAGCCCTCCAGCAGCACCTGTATCATCTGCCATTTGGTGTTTTTATGGAGAAGAATCTTACTTCCCCACTTTAATCTTTTTGCTTCTTACCCGTCTTTCCAGATCATTTTCTCTATTCAGTATCAGATCACAATGGGACTCTAAGTTACGTGTATTTATTTAGTATTTACTGTTTATTCAGTATTTATTTGTTATCTCTTGGAATAAAGATTTATCTTCCTTTTTCTAACTGAAAGAAAGTCATTTAATGTATTAAAATGAATATATGTAATTTAAAATATTCTATACAATCTAATTAAATATTTAATATATTTAAGTACCAAAGTTAAATATATTTATGTAGGGAAGATAATATAAGTTTTTATTCACCTTCAGCTCATGATTAATTTTGCTTTTCTTGTGGATTAAAGGCTGTTAATAGGAAAAAAAAAATCCTCATCCCTCTTGTAAACATGGGTCTCTGATGTCTTTTATTAAGTTAGTGCTAAAGCCACAAACAGCGAATGTGACAAGCAGGTCTGATGACAGCAATGTTAATTAATCTCCCTAAGCTGGACCATCTGTTTTTTGGAAACTGAACAAGAAACACACAGCCCTAGCTCAGCATCTGGAGTATTCATTGGCTGGTGAGTATTGACTATGCATATTAGTCAGTCAGAAATGTCCAAAAGGAAGAGCACACCATGGCCAGTGATCTGGCTGAGTGGACAGACCTGTTCTTTGGTTAGAGAATGATTCTTTATTCAGCTCATTCTCAATTCTGCCCCAGTCAATTCTGCTGTGCTATAGAGCTGGTCCCAGTAGAAAAGAAAGAGGGAGGTAACAGTCCCTGTGTCTCTGCCTGAGGGATGGCAGGAAGCATGGCTACACTCATACTTCCTGGCCACTAGCTCTGCAGCTCAAGCTGTTCTCTTTTGCTATATGTCTTCTCTAAGGCTTTCCTCTGCTAACCTATCCCAAGTGGTGCTTAGTGCTCTGTTCTCCATCTCTACATCATAGGTTCAGCCGAAGAATTTATTTTCTTATTGTGAATCAATACAATAATCTCTCCTGGTGGAGGGTTTTCAACCTTGAACCTTAGCTGTCATTGGGAATGAACATTGGAAATGAATCTGTTCCCTGGGGTCCTGAAATGCTCAAAGCTCTCAATTTCTGCTCCCACCTCCACTCCCATGTCCTTGATAATATGTGCCAGGACCCAAAAACATTTAATTGGAGAGCTTAGTTGAGTATTTTTCTCCTCCTTAGATTACCCTATAAATATTGAAATTGAACAAGATCTTTCAAAGTACTAAGTGACATTTTGTTGGTGTACACATGGGATAAATACATTTACATCTATTAGATAATTATTTATCAAGCTAATTGGCCCCAAACCATCAACTTTTTATTTTTATTTTTTAAGATAAAGCCTAACACTTGCAGGGAAGAGGTATTTTTTTCATACTTGGGTTCTCCTGGGGCATCTTGCAAAACTGGATTCACAGACTGCAAATGTGCTTCGCAGCTTTCTCAGTGAGGAAGGGAAAACTGAGATCTCTAGCATTAAACAATCATTTTATTCCACAAAACCTGTGTGTGAATTATTGACATTCCATTCCCATGTTTACTCAATTAATGAAGCCAATTAGTGCACATTGTGCTTTGTAGTAGCATCAGCAGGAACTAAATGAGCCTTTGGGGATGTTTATGGACTTAGTTGATTTCAGGAAAAAGGTTGACTGATAGAAGCAGCTGCTAGTGGGAAACAGTTTGCTCCCAAATAGAAATGAACCATAAGATTGAACAGATGTTGTTCTGTCTTCTTAGTGCCTGGATTATGGTGCAATGTTATCAATTAATTTCCTACCAGGAAAGTCTAAAATATAGTCAAAGGAAACTGTCAGAGGCCTGCCACAGCGTTCTACAGCAGCAGGGCAGTGTTTATTCTCCAGGAGGTTTGTAGTCATTGGCTTCCCAGTTGTCTCACTAATCAGTTAAAAAACAAACAATAAAATGACCAACAATTAAAAAAAATTGACTTAGAAATAATATATAAACTTAGAGAATGAGTTGAAATCCCTTTGAATACATTTTATAATATTCCAGTTAATTACGGTAATGAGATGTGGTAGTTAATTTTATGCCTCAACTTGACTGAGCTAAGGGATACCCAGATGGCTGGTAAACAGTTTTTCTGGATGTGTCTTTGAGGGTGTTCCTGGAAGAAATCAGCAGTTGAATCAATAGACTGAGTAAAGCAGATGACCCTTACCAATGCAGGTGGGCGTTGTCCAATTTATTGAGGACCTGAATAGAACAGAAAGGTGGAGGAAGGACAAATTTGCTCTTTGCTTGAACTGGGACATCCATCTCTCCTGCTCTCAGACATCAGCACTCTTGGTTCCCAGACCTTTGGACCTGGACAGAATTATACCACAGATTTTCCTGGATCTCTAGTTTGTGGATGGCATCATGGGACTTCTCAGCCTCCATCATTGTGTGAGTCAGTTCCTATAATTTATCTCCTCTTTATCTATCTATCTATCTATCTATCTGTCTATCTACCTATCATCTATCTATCTATCTATCTATCATCTCCTATTTCTCTGGAGAACTGTGACTTATACATGAGGAAAACAAAGAAAAGGGGCAGAGAACAAGACCTCTTATTTCCAGAGGGTAGACTTCCCAGCTGCAGTCTTTCTGGAAGAAATCTATTCTATAGCTCTCTCCACATTATAATGCAGAGGATCTGCAACAGGTGTCAGACAAAAGTAGGTTTCCATCAGGTATGCCCCCACATAGGTTGTATGACCTTGGGTAATTTATCAATACCTTCTGTGAGTTATCAATACCTTGGGTAAGTTAATAAAGCATGCTATATCTTGGTTTCTCCTCTATAAAATGAAGATACATATACTTGCTAAATTAAATAAAATAACATGTGATAATTTTTGTTGTAATGCACATTTTCTATATTAGGTATCATAGATTATATATACAATCAATTTATTAATTTGCAAGGAGATGAAGGAAGTGAAAAAAGGACTTTAAATGAATAGGTTGGCTGTAAAGATGCTTTCTGATTTTAGAAACATGTTAATGTGAAAAAGAAAAAAACTTGCACCCTAGATTTAAGAAAATGTCAGAGTATATGCTAAAGAAATATTTACTTTTCTTCTTCTCATGTATTAAGAAAGCAGATATCAGAGAGCAGCTCACCAAACATTCAGGGAGACTGGAACTTCTTGATATCTATTTATAATATACTTTATTTCTAGTATGAGTATATAAAATCCAATGTACAAGAATCAAAGGATCCTAGTTTGAGACATGTGAGCATCTCATGTGGCCTTTATTTCTTATGTTAGGCTCACAAATAAAACAAGATGGCTTCTGTTTCATAATCCACACTTAATTAGTCCTTTTTTTGGTGGGACCAATAAAGAGCGGGGTGCAAAGATTGTATTTGTTTTACTACTGAAAGAGCATTTCTAGCACAATGAATAAATCACAAACCCAAGACACTTTACTCTGTATAATTATTGTGAAGCCTAGTTTTATTTTCACCGAAGTGAGGCGTGAGGTTTTGTATGCGCTTGTGTTGTTTTTAATTTTGGCAGGAGATGGGGCAGTAGAGAAAGCTGTGAGGGAAAAGTGTTGCTGTCTTGTAAAATTATTTTTACATAGCTGTGCTAATTTATTTCACTCATACCCATTGATTGTACACAAAGAAATCAGCCAGATCAGAGACCGGACTTGGAAACATTGGAGACAGATAGAAATATTGGATTTTTTGAAGACAGAGAAAGGGGAAATTATATATTTATGTACTAATAAATATTTGATATAATATATATAATATATATCAATATAGTTATATATTAGTATAATATATATAATAGTATATGTCATGTGTGTATATATTTACACACATACTGAAGGAAAAAAGAGATACAACTGATAGACAGTACAAAAATATTCCCTTTGGGAAGCCTAAAAACTTGGCCCTGCAGGGGGTTATTCTTACCCCCTTCTCTTCCTCTACCTATGTGTCTCTATGAATCATGGTTCAGGGGTGCTTGACATGCTGCTTGAATCTGAGCCATGTGGAACCACTTGCCTCACGCATGTCTATCCATAATAGGGCTGGTGCTGCTTCTGTGTCCCTCTTTTGTAATCCAGGTCTTCTGTCTTCAATTTCAGAGTTCCTGGTCAATTTAAAGTATCTCTTCTTTCCAAATGGTTAGAGAAGCCTCTGCCACAGCTTTTGAAAACAAGATTTTAATTCTCTTTATCATCAACATATAAGTGTAACTGCTAAAACCTGCCATTTTATTGAACACTTGCTAAGTTCTAGGCAGTCACCTTAGTTAATTACCTAATTTAGTTCTCACCCCAGTCTTATGAAACAGATATTGTTATGGCCATTTCAGTTGAGCACACTGAGATTGAGTGATGTAAGAGCCAAGATGGTCAGTCAATGAACATTATTTTTGCTTGCTGAAGCCTGAGGGAACTGGTAGACAGATCATTAGGGATGGTTTAATTCATTGTTCATTTTACAGAGCAGGAAAAATGAGTCTCAGAGGCAGAAAGTGATTGCCCAAGGTCTCACTGGGGTGTATATCAGAGCTGAGAACCAAACTCAGGACTTGCGACTTTAGCACCCCATCTTTTCTGTGGAGCCAGGCTGCTTCATGGAACAGAATGACAGCAGGTTGATTGAAGTATGGCCAGTTGTGGGTCCCCAAACTGCTAACGTTGTGCCAGTGTTAACGAGGCTCCCTGGAATCTGGACCAAGAAGAGGAGAACGGATTTGGGGAGACCCTCATCTTCTTTCCGGATTACAGAGCCTTGTCACTCAGGCCCCATCACCCTCTTTGGCCCCTCTGTCCGAGAGATGCCTGACGATACTTCCCAGAGTAAGACAATTAGTTTAGCTAGAGGCTAAGAAATAGGATCGTTGTAAAAGCACATTAAAGGAAGGAGCTAGAAAGAAGAAGCACTTGAGGAGAACAGGGACACAGTCTCCTCTTCAGCTCCAGTCACACCTTTTACCTTCCACAGCCCAACAGCCACCCCTTTTGCCTACCTTAACTTTAGACACCAAATGAAGATGCAAAGGCTTTATCTGTACCTCACCATGGTTCCTCTTGGATCTGGGGGGGGGAAATATGTTATTTATATGTTTTCATAATTGAGAGAGGAAGAGAGAGAGAAGGAGAGAGAGAGAGACCCATCTGCTGCATATACTGACCTTTTCTGTCTTGATCCTTTGCCTTGTTACACTGTGTTCCTGGGACCCTTCCTCACTGTGGCCGCTCCACAACTGGCCCATTTCCTCTCAATACACAGCTCGTGCTCAACTTGATTCCCTTTCAACCAACTGACCTTACTGGTGTATTTAATTTTGCAGAAGGACACATATCGAATAACTCTTGTCAGTAGTTGCTGAATGTATATTCAACATTTTTTCCTTTTATAGATTATACTATTTGCGCTCTCAAATCCTTTGTATGGCATATAAGGAATTGCAGGTGTCATGGGAGAGAAGAAATAGCTCAGGTTCCATATCTTTTTGGATTTTTTTCACTTGAAACTGGTAGATTTATAAGAACAAATATCAGTTACCAAATAAATAAAAATATGTAATTACTAGTAAAACAGCAGATGGTCTTTACAATGCATTCACTTTACTTTGCAGTTCTACAGAACATGTGGTGCTTTCATGGGCACTGATTCTTATCAAGGAGTTAGGATCTGACCACTGTGAAGCAGTACATCATTCTTAGTAGGAGTTGTCACAGCCTTGCCAGTGATGGAAGGTCAGTAATCACCAGATACAGAAAAGGCACTAATGTGTAAGCACTTATACGAGAGTCAATTATCATAAAGGGAACTAGACGAATAGGCTGGAGGGATGGAGGAAGATTTTTCAGGTTGGCTCCTGGAGTTCATATTTCTTCCAGTTAACTGTAAATAATCTCACCACTGAGGATCTCACTTAAGTGATGCTATTTTTTTCTTTTAGGGAAGATGTATTATTATAATTAACATACCCTCACAGAAACCTAGATGAGTACACTTAAAATGGGTCACTTGTTCTGACTTTCTTAATTTAATGTCATTTCTCATTTTAAAAAAAAGAATGTGCACACTAATTTGCTATTTCCCCTCACCATCTGTTACCACAAGCTCATAGACAAATATAGCTATAAATCATAGTTACTGAAATTTTACTCTTCTTGTCTCATGGGATGTATTCATTAATAGGGTGTGTATATGTTTGTGTTTATAAATTCACATTATCTTTACTTTCTGTGTGTTTCCTTTAGATAGGAGTAAGCTTTGCAGACATTAATTACAAGATCAAACCTTAGAGGAGAATGACTTTGCACTTCTAAGACAGTTAACAATCTTTAACCATCACCAGTCATTTTTTAAGCAGCTTCTCTGTGGGTTGGATGAAAGTGGATTAATTTACCTGGCTTTGCTTTCCTCTTTTTGGTGACAGATTAGTCATTACAGGTCGGTCTTTGAATAGAGTCCAAATTGGTACATCTGGATCTGTTTAGTGACTCTACAGAGGAGCTCAGGCATCAGCTGATTTGTCTTGTTAGCACGTAAATGTCTTTGTTATCAGTCTCTGCATAATGCTTCTGACCACGTGTTTGCATTGCATGGTACAATGCAAAAACAAAACAAATGAACAAAATAGAAAAAATTGTTTCCAGACCATTCTCTCAAGGAAAATAACTAAGTTTTACTCTCTAAGATATCACATAGATGGAGCGTCAAAGAAATAAACTTTGTAAACATATCATAATGACCTGAACCCAAACCAATAACTTAAAAATCAAAGCAGGATAGATAATTCAAATCATTTGTTCCAAAATGATTTATATTGTGCTAATTACCTTTAGTCTCTCTTTCTAGTTTGGCTATCAGCAACAGTACTGTGTGCTCGATTTGGAGAACCATAAAATTCAGCATGGATAATAACTTTATTTTACTTGCTGAAGAGGAGTGATAAGCCCTGTCAATTTGCCACAGAGTTGTTTGCTCACTTTCTTTCTAAATTCTGCGTGGTCAAAGGAATTTTTTTTTTCCTCACACCTGTAACATTCCACTATCACCTTGGCCGTGTTGTAGTATTAAAAAATTTAAATCCCTCTGGTGAATAGCCAACTGTGCCCTTTCTTTTTATGGAAGATGTATTCTACTTCCAATTTTACATGGGCTGCTGCAGCCTCCAGTGTAAATAAGTACCTGTCTTCTAAAATGTCACTAATAAACTCCCTGTCATTTGGTGTTTGAGAAAGATGTCACACAAGAAATCACCTTCATGTTTCCACAAAAATCATCAAATGAAAATCTAGATCAAATTAACTAATGAATTTTATTACATTCCTATATTAAAGTAAAATGCATATGTGTGTGATGAATTAAACTGTCGAGTCCAGAGCCATTTTGTTTTTTCACTTTGGGAAGATGGCTATGACATTAATCTTTGTTTTTCTGAATACAGGCAAGACTAAGGAAGGTAGATATTAGGCCAGAAAATTAAGCCTTATAGTGTCAATAAAGAAGTCCTATATTGGAGTCCAGAGGTCTAGGTTTTAGCCCTATCCCGGCCTTTTGTTACCTGTATGACCTTGAACAAATCACCCTTTCTGAGCCCTTATTTACTTGTCCATAACTTAGAGATATCAATACCTGCTCTATTTCCTTGGTTTTTCATGTGAGGTAATGTTATTAGAATCTGTGAACTACTACACAAATATGAGGTGAAATTATTTTAAAGTTGAACTAGAGTATTTTTGATCAAAGGCTAAGCCAATAATGAAGTCACTGTGCCAAAATATTCCTTTGTCAATGGGTTCTACCATCTGTTCGTATTTTTATTAACCATGCCACTTTAAGAATAACAACAGAAGATAAGAATTATTTGAGGCATACATTTTGCTGACTCTGAGGTTGGTTGCTGGTAGCAAATAAAAATAAGGACTCTTAATCACTGTCTCATAAGTGTCAAGCGGTGTCCCTGGCGCTTCACACACATTTGTTTTTCACCAAGTCTCTGCAAGCAACTCCCATTATGCAGTTAACAGATATGCAGATAAGTCAATGAAGGCTCAGAGATGATGTCTTGCTCAGGTCATAGAGTTGGCTCCAAGCAGAGTCAGAATTCGTACCTGGACAGGACAGCACTCCTGTTAATGTTTCAAGCATTCGACAACATCCGTAACAACAGAATTCTGCTGCTAAACTACCAAAAATTGCTAGATACTAGGAGAGATCTACCAACAGGCCACCATCTTGAGGGTGAAGAAGGGTGTCTTTTTGTAGGAGAATGGCTGTTGGCAGCTGTGAGAAATGATAGTTTTCCTTCATGTTTTCTTAACTTTTATTTGAGCTTTGTTTCTCAAGAGTCAATATCATCTAGACGTTTCCCTTTTGGGCCCATGCCTCCACTTACATTTTAGTTTTAGGGAAATTGATCCCATTATGTATTCAAAGGAGGAGTTCATATTTCTATGATAACTAATTATTTTGCACAAAGTTGTCTATTTAGACTCAGTTCTTAGCAATTCTTTGCCACAAGTAATGATAGAAGTAGACTGCACATAAAGGCAAACTTGCTGTCAGCATAATGTATATTGGGTATGATTTCTAACTCACATATTACTACAATTGTAAGGTGACTTGAGCACCATCTAGGCAACTTCCTTTTTGTTTGTTTGTTAGTTTGTTTTAGGTTGGGAGAAAGAGACCCAAAGGAAGTGACCTGCCTATGGTCACATCACACAGTCTATTATAAACTTTCCAGAGGTACTAAGATTTTTAAACAAATTATCTTTTGCATGTTCTCATGCTCTTATTTCCTTTGCTTTAACAGAAACTTCCAGCATAGAGCAGTGTTCTACTTACTACATAGTGAATAATAACTTAACTTCAATCCCCATCTACCATTGCTTATAAACTGGGGGTCCTATACTAACACCTCTCACAACACATAAGCATTTTTAATTCCTAGAGGACCACCAAGGGCTCCTCCATGGACTTCTTGTGCTCATGATAAAGACTTCATATATTAGTTTAAGCTGATTTTCCCCCTTACATCTACCCACTATAGCTTAAGGCTAATTGGTGCTGCTTTTGAAAAGTGTGCTTCTGTGAGACTCATGAAGCCTTGAGATGACGGTGCAAGTCTACAGACAACAGAATTTGATTTACCCAAAACATTTTAGGACCCTCAGATATATTAAACACTGTACTTTCTTCAAAATATTTTGTCTTCCACATCAATATTAAGTTCAGCTTTTCCTCAGTATTCTATTTTACAAACTATTGTGTGTAGAATGAGAATGACGTTTAAGAACAGAATTTCTGTGTATAATTTAAGAAATTAATTATCAATATATGGAATAAAAAATTAAGAATGCCTGCAATTTTTTCCTGTTTTCTTATCTGCCTCATCAGAATGACTGTCCCCTGATGTATACACAGTCTTTTAAAGCTATGGTATTGGAAGTAAGGATAGGTGTCTATGTGACACACATGGAAATTCTGCAGTTAGAAACAATCAACTCATAAATGTAAGCAGAGTGCCATGCTAGGAAGAGAAAGAAGAAAACAATTTTTTTTTTCTTTTTTTTTGCGGTGCGCGGGCCTCTCACTGCTGTGGCCTCTCCCGCCGCGGAGCACAGGCTCCGGACGCGCAGGCTCAGCGGCCATGGCTCACAGGCCCAGCCGCTCCGCGGCATGTGGGATCCTCCCGGACCGGGGCACGAACCCGCGGCCCCTGAATCAGCAGGCGGACTCTCAACCACTGTGCCACCAGGGAAGCCCAGAAGAAAACAATTTTAATATGAGCATCCTGGTCTTTCTAAAATATAATTTATTGCTCAAATGCACCATTTTCAATTAAAAATGGAATTATTATAATTTTCCCTTTGTTTCCATTATTGTTTCTCTTTCCTTGAGTGACTCATTATAATTCTTTATCACTTCTGTTTATCTCTTCATGAATAAAATAGTAAGACATTTGAAATGTATTAATATATTAGGATACTTTTCATTTCATTCTATTTAGTGTTTGAAGTTTGGATATATATGTATATATACATATGCCTGTATATGTATATCCATACACATATTGGAGATTATCTATCTATCTGTCATCTGTCTATCTATCTATCTATATCTCTATCTACCTGTCTATGCTTCAGTGTGTTAGAAGTAAAAAGCAAACAGAGACTTCTTGGCAAATACAGAGAGATTTTGTGACAAATATTCAAGGAAGGAAAAAAATATATTCAGCCCAGATATCAGTTAAGAACTAGACACCCATTCAACACTGACACTGAAAACCTGGAAAGGCATAGAACTCATGGGAAAACTTAAAAACACTTTGAAGAATCTAAAAGAAACAAAATCATGTTGTATGGGCAAATTTAGTCAAATCCAGGGAAGAGAAAAGGAATATGTAGGTCCTGGTCTTTCTGCAATAGAATTTGTTGCTTAATTGTGCATTTTTCCATTTTACAAAGTGAAATCATTATAATATTTCTTTTGTTGTAGCAGTTTCAATGAATGGCATGGCTTAGACCCAAGAAATTTATTGAGGAATTTGGATAGAAACATTTGATTATTATATTTGTGTCCAGTCCTGCACATGTTAGAATCAAAAGGGACAGAGAGGACATGCATCCAATCTCCCTCTTTAGATGTGAATCCTTCTCTGGCATTCCAAGTCTGTGGAATATATATGATGACAGACATGCTTCCCCTTGTCTGTACTGAAAATTCTTTCTTTGGAACTCTAATTCATTCATTCAGCCAACACTGAGTCTCTACTATATGCCAGGCATGTTTGTACACTGGAACATATACAACGGAAAAAGTAAGACAACACCTCTGTCCTGGAGACGATCACAGTCTAGTGAAAGAGAGAGAAATATAAATAGCTTATTAGAATATCAGGTAATAAGTACATGGTAGGAAAATCTTAAAAATTCTGAAGGAATTCAGAAGAGAGAGTGATAGACACTGGACTAAAAATTAACATATGAAAATTGTTTTGATTCATTACAAATTTCTATTAAGTTCCCTATTCCCTGTCTCTGTCTGTCTCTCTTTCTCTCTCACACATATGCTAAAATTATGTAGCCCTTTTTAAATCTTCACAGTCATAATTTCATGTCTCATTTTTCTGCATCTGCCTTTCTCGTGTTCTTATCAATAAACCTAGAAATGAATTTTACCAAAAACATGTTCAGATGACCTAATGAAGCAAGAATTGAGTTTGTGTGCCTCCAAAGGACATAATAATGACTTCTGGGTAAGATTATAGGGCTCAGTGAAAAGAAATATTTCCTAATAATCAGAGATCTTCATCAATGTAATGGGCTGCTGTGGTGACTAGTAAGTTCTCCATTCTCAGAACTTAAGTAATTGTATATTTCTATTGATGCGGAATCTTATTCTATTGACTTTTGAGTTGACAAAGTTACGGAATTGTGAGTTGGGTTCATAAGAAAACTTTTAAATATGTACATTTAATGATCTTAATTTTCTGTTCTCTCTTTAGTTACAATTCTACAATTCCTGTTATTGATGATAATGTTCGAAATTCAGGACCAAGGACAGCAATTTCCATCCAGGATAACAGGGATGATGGTTTGATACTAAATAGCAACAATAACAAAAATCTTACTAGCAAAGATATCATATAATATATCCATTTGATCAATAAATGTAATTTCTGAGTTGAAAAGGAGGAAAATTAACAATTATTGAGCAAACCACCATATTACCTCTTTTAATCCTCCCAACAAATGTGTGTGATATTGTTATTCATAGATACTTACGACATGTGTATGTATAAGTATGTATAAATACATATATGTATAATATGTTTACAAGCTGTCAAGATATGTTTATGAATGAGGGAAGTGAAGGCTTAAAACAACTTTCTTGAGGTTACATTATTAGTAAGAGATTCAGTCCCATTTATGATTTCAAATCTCATTGCCTTTCTACCCATAGGAGAGGAAATATGCAAAAAAAGGGAAAAGTTGCATCTGCATAGCCAAAAATAATCATGCAATTTGACCAAATTCAAAGAGAAGGAAAGTGCATTTTTTATAGGGAATGGAGGAGAGACATTACTGAGGAAAGTAGGTTATTACCAGCTATATTTAGGTGTTTGAAACACTTTGCTTTATAACATGTATATTTGCATGTATGTTAAACCTTTTATTTTCTCAAAATGACCCTGATCCAGTTTAGATACACTTCTTCAGTGTGCTCTTCCCCCCAGATTTCTTTGCCTGTGGAAAACCCCACTCATCCTTCAAAGTCTCAGACACAGCTTTGTTTGTGGTTGGCAATCAAGGATTATTACTGATTTAAATAGAATCATCAAAAATTAAAATTTTATAGAATTCTAGTACTATTGATGAAGACTCAGCTTTTGGATTATCCAATTTTATAAATTACAACAGATCTCTTCAATATTAAAAAGATAGCCATCTTTAAAAAATATACTGAATACTAACTCTGTGTGGAGTAGTGGAAAGAGCCCTAGGATTTGGGTCCTTCTTGTGACTCATCACTGACACTGTGCCACTTGTGGTTAAGTATGTTACCTTTCTGAGTCACACAATAGAAATTTAGTTAATTAGTTACTATACAATACACTTAGCTACTTGTCTTTCCAACTAAACTGTTGTCGCAGGCATCATTGTGCTTGTTTTACATCCAGCAGTATATCCAGAAGGTACTAAGATATCTTATTTTATTTGATTTAAATGAATTGAATTGAATTTTTTTCATGTGTGGAGCATGAATAACAATCCTTTCTCTGCATACTGCGCACTTTGTCCTGTGGTGAATCATTGCATATGAAGGTTTTTTAGGGGAAAACTCCCATAAAGCATTGTGCAAATAGAGAGGTTTAGGTCAGTTTATCTCCAAAGAAGCAGATCTGACTTACATGGCCTAAATGTGACTTCAAGAAACAGAGGGAAAATAAATCCATTGTAAGTTGAATAGCATAACCAGAATACCTATTCCAGAATCTGAATGTTGAAAGCTCACATGCAACAAGAATTTCCCTGAAGCAATATTAGAGAAAGAAGTTCCCATCTATTTCTCTATTAATCAACAAGTGACTACAGTTGATTTGTAAATATGGAAAATAGATTCCCTCATTTAGAATCAAGACTGTCATCTTTCTAAGTTATACACTGATGTATCACAGGGCCTCGATACTTTCATCCACGTTGTTGTTTGAGCTTCACAAAAGCTTAGAGATTCAAGCAAGAACACATCCCACTGTCTTGGAAGACTGAGACCCAGTAAGATGAATTGACATGCCAACATCAGAGAGCTTCTTGGTATCAGCCAAGATAAAAAATCAGGTGGCTTAATTCTGAGCCTCCATCATGATTCCTTCCCCCTGTAGTGCCATGGACATGAGACGATACTGAAAGGTCCGGCTGAAGTCACATAGACCCTCAAGATCAATCAGAGCCCATCTCTGGTATCCACGTTTGACTTCACGTCACTGATCTATAGCTAAAGCTGTATAATCATGTTCTCTGTCTCCTGAGTTTCTGTTTGGTGTCTTGGTTTACTTCCAGAAAAGCACACAAAATAGGTAATCAGCCAATAAGGGAATATGTTCTTCCAACCCCAGGGGCAGCTGTTCAATATGAAGTTAAACTGTCTTTCAGCAAGGTCACTGGCATATGATTATCACTCTAAAAGCTTTTAAAGATCTTTATTCTCAGGACTCTTCTTAACTGGAATGTTTGGTATTCTGCATCTTTGAGAAATGTATATTTTATGTGGGTTGGGTTGGGATATTTATGAAAGCCATTTTGAAAATATTTTCCTATGGAGGTCTCTAGCCATTATAGTCTGCATTCTGGCATTTTTTCGTCTTTCCTTAAAGTCTTAAAGTGATTATGCCAGTATCAGCAATAAAGTTCCTTCCCCATCCCTCCCCACAAAATAGCAGATGGTGAATAAATATTTTAAATACTTTTACATTCTGTGACTCATTTTCAGGCTAAGTATAGCTTTACCCAGATGTTCACAATTCTGATCTAGAATAAAGGGCAAGTGGTATTTATCAAGCCATTCACTGTCTTCTAACCACCAGTTCTTGCATATGACCGTGGCATGAATAAAAACTATTAAATAACATTGTTAAACTATACAAAATAGTTTATTTGCATGCACGCATTGCAGGTATTGGTTGATGTGTGATCTAGATGTAAAAAATGATATCTTGCATACCACTGGTTTATCAGTATTTTAAAAAACAGATATTTTTAATAGACCTATTCAGAAATATACTTATAAAACTCAGAGAATGTATGAAACAAAAGCCATCTGCTTTGTAGCAGTTAAGATTGTATCACTTTTGTGAGAATCAATAAATACATTTATTGAGGTATGGCTATGATTTTTCTTACTCCTTCCTATTTCTTAGTAGTGTCATATGCATGAAGGAATTCTGATGTTTCATAATGTTTTTTAATACATAAATATGTAATACCAAATATATGTAAAGGGGTATTCTAGGTTCCTCATAAGCAGGTATCAATAGTATAGAATGTATTTAATTTTATAAATAATTCAATATGCAGATGTAATTATGCCCAATGTTTATAATGTGTTATGTGATTCAGTTACTGCCATCTTACTTTAATTACAAAATCGTAACGAATTATGTGTTAGAAGCTGAGTGCTCATTGGTATTCTATGTTCCAGGACCAGCACAAGTAGAATAAGATTCAGTGCTTACTTTTGAGGTACTTCTCATTTCATGGGGTGATTAGACAAAGAACAGATCAATGCCCTTTGGCATTTATGCCTCATACCAAACGGAGCACATGTAAGGGGGCTTTCACCTTCCAAGCCTACAGGACCCTTCTCCTGGCCCAGGGAAGCCTCTTTATCATCAGCCAACATAGAGGGAAGGTTGAGGGAGAGCAGCCTTGCTCCTGAGGTGGGTCAGCTAACAGGAAAACCAACAATCTGTCCTGGACTATTTGGCCACCAGACTTCATTGACCCTCTTGGAAGGCCATGATGACTGACTGGGTAATATTATCCAGTCTGATTATCTAGACTGGATAATAGAAGTCTGAAAGTTGGGGTGAGGGAAGGGGAACATGGTAGTTGTCTTCAAATAATGGCAGAGCCGTCTTGGACAAAAGGGTTGCTCTCAGTGGCACAAAGGGCCTGAACTAGGGCCAGTGATTAAAAAGAGCTGGGAAATCTTGTTTCTGCTTCATGTAACGAAGAACTTTCTGGTAATCGGAATTGCTGACTTTGGAAATGACTCTAGTGTGATGTGGCGAGCTTCATCTCTGGAAGAGGGATGATCACTTATTGGGACAATGTGAAGGCCATATGGGTGTCAGCGGAGCCCCAAGACATTCTTAACCTACATGGGCTGTGTGTTCTGCAACTTTTGGGCTTGTATTTTCAGAACTACAGGGCCTGAGTGGTAAACTACTGAACCTCAAATCTAATTTCTCACCTATTATTCGTATCCAATTTTATTCACCTTCAAGTCTACCTTTTGAAAGCAGCCCTTGCATTAAGCAATGTAAAAACATTTCTGGAAATGAGTTTTCTTCTTAAACCTATTTGTCCCGTCTCCCTTTGGTGAACAACCTTGTTTCTTCTGGCTTTTCAAAATTCAGCCTTTGTTTTGACTCCGTGCGTTTTACAATGTTCTAATCATTATTTCTTTGCTACTTTTAAATTACCCCCAATCCCAAGACTTCGCTAGATAGAAGAGATTGAAAAACATTTTTTTATTGAAAAGTTATATTCTCTAAACTTCAATGACTTTGTAAAGCAGATTTCATCAGAAGTGGGACTTATGCATTTTTAGTAAATATGAATGCTCACTCTTTCTCGCGGCTGCTTAGAATTTTACTGATTACACTTTGGAAATGCATAATTGTGTAATTAATCTTGAGGATGTCAGAATGCGTACTTTTAAAAGTAATTTTCTTAGGGAAATAATACGTATCTCATTATTTTTTTTACTGTAACTGATATTCATGGTCTCTTCATTTATAGGTATAAACCCTGCCAGAGATGGTCAATATCAGTGCCATATATTATTAAAGTGAATTAATTTTTCAAACACATCTTCCATTCAATTTCTCATTAAACGCGGCATTGTAAATTCTGCTGTCAAGGAATACAAATAACATGATTATACAATACTTGCATTATACGGAGTCCTCTTGGCTAGGATGGTTACCTACCATAAACACTGATTCATTCTTTATGGAAAAGAACTTTAAAACACAGTTGTTAAAACTGACAAAGAGCCAGGTGCAATCCAAACCTTTGATGCTCTTATAGCTTTTACCAGTAAAGAGTTTGTAATCATTGCATACAAGGAGGAACCCGAAGATAGATACATATTTACTTAACCTATAGCTTTTGAAAAAATGTACCATTTATTCAAGGACCACCAACCTTGGCATTACACAAATGTAAGCAAATAAATGGATGAATTAATGAATCAGAATGAGTAAGAGGGCCTTCCGTGGTGGCGCAGTGGTTAAGAATCTGCCTGCTAATGCAGGGGACACGGGTTCGAGCCCTGGTGCGGGAAGATCCCACATGCAGCGGAGCAACGCGAAGCCCGTGCACCACCACTACTGAGCCTGTGCTCTAGAGCCCGCGTGCCACAACTACTGAAGCCTGTGCGCCTAGAGCCCGTGGTCTGCAACAAGAGAAGCCGCCGCAATGAGAAGCCCATGCACCGCAACGAAGAGTAGCCCCTGCTCCACGCAACTAGAAAAAGCCCACGCAAGCCACAAATACACAACGCAGCCAAGAATAAAAACAAATTAAATAAATAAATTAAAAAAAAAAAGAATGAGTAAGGGAAGAGTGATATATACCAGCACTGACATGGGTAAACTGCAAGAAAAAGATGCATGTAGACATGGGATTGTTATGCTTCTCATGTACTCACACCACATAGACAATGGTCTGCCGTCTATACTTAAGGATACTGCTCTGTATGAAGGCATTCAGATTCTCAATGATAAAAAAGGTTTAATGGAAATCGTGAGGTATTAGCCCTAAATAAATGCCAGGCATTAGTCTATGTAAAGTTGCGTAAGACAGGATCTTGCTGTTAAGGAGCTCAGGATCTTATGATAGGCACATAACTGAGCATAATAATTTCAGTACAATGTTCTTACAAGTGCCAGCAAAGTGCTTTATCCAGCTAAGGAAGACATCACCTCACTCTGCAGAGTATGACAGTTTAGTAGGGGAAGATTCCCAGAGGAAGGGAGATGTGAGCTTTGGCTTGACACATAGAGAGGGCTGTGTCAGTAGGAGGAGGGAAAGGCTCTAGGTCAGGACTGAGAGACCGGTAGGTTCAGAGGCATGAGGTTGGAATGGGCCTGGCATTTGCAAGGATTAGTATTAAGCTCCATAAATCTGGAACAAAGGGTTGGTGGGTGTCATGGTCCTACCCTGGATGCCGTTCTGTAAGCAGTGGAATATGCCTAGAGATTATGATGTGGGGAGGAGCTTAATGAGACTGCTTTCTGGAAGGCAAACTGGAGGGCAGAATGGAGGATGAAAGCACTAGAGGAAAGAATCCTTTTAGTATATTGCCAGGAAAATGGAAGTAAGGGGGCTGATTTGAAAGAGGTATCCAAAATTGAATTCAACAGAATATTGTGACTAATAGATTTGAGGGATAAAGGAGGAAAAGTGAAAAGCTAATTTTGGACTTTAGATAGATTATTAGGTCATTAATAAAATCCAGAAATGTAGAGGGAGCAAGACTGGTGAGTGGTGGTGTTTTAGATGATACCTTTAGTTTGGGGCATGTTGCAGTTGAATATCTTATGACATTCAGGCAGAGCTATTGAGCTGAAATTACAAGAGTTCCTATATATCCCATCCCCACACGTGCACAGCCTCCCATTATCAACATCACCCACTGGAGTGGTACATTTGTTATGACTGAAGAACCTACATTGGTACATTATCACAAAACACTTTACATAAGGGCTACTCTTGGCGTTTTACAGTCTGTAGATTTTGAAAAACCTGCAAAGACATGTATTCACCATTATAGTCTCACACAGAATAGCTTCACTGCCCTGAAAATCCTCTGTGCTCTGCCTATTCATCCCTCCCTTCCCCAACCCTGGCAACCACTGATCTTTATGGTTTTTCCCTTTCTGCAATGCCATATAGTTGGAATCATATAGTATGCAGCCTTTATAGATTGGCTTCTTTCACTCAGTAATATGCATTTGAGATTCTTCCTTGTCTTTTCATGTCTTAATAGCTCATTTCTTTTTAGCACTGGGTAATATTGCATTGTCTGGATGTACCACAGTTTATCTATCCATTCACCTACTGAGTAATGTGTTGGTCACTACCAACTTTTAGCAATTCTGAATAAAGCTGCTGTAAACATCTGTAGGCAGGTTTTTGTGTAGACGTAAGTTTTCAACTCATTTGGATAAATATAAAGGAGAGTGGCTTCTGGATCATGTGGTAAGAGTATGTTTTTGTAAGTTTTGTAACTTCAAAATGACCAGACTGTCTTCCAAAGTGGTTATAATGTTTAGCATTCCCACCAGCAATGGATGAAAGTTCCTTTTGCTCCACAGCGTTGTTAGCTTTTGGTGTTGTCAGAGTTTTGGGATTTGGTCCATTCTAATATGTGTGTTGTTGTATCTCATTGTTTTAACTTGCAATTCTCTAATGATATACGACGTTGAGCATCTTCTCATACGCTTATTTGTCGTCTGTGTATCTTTTTTGGTGAGGTTTCTGTTCAGATCTTTCGTCCATTGTTTTAACTGGATTGTTCATTTTCTTATTGTTGAGGTTTATGAGTTCTTTGTATATTTGGGGTACTAGTCCTTTATCAGATATGTCTTTTAAATATTTCCTCTCAGTCTGTGTCTTATTTTCTTTAACAAGGAGTTTTCCTATATCTGATTAAATGGGTAGAATATTCTTAATGACCTACCACAACATAGTTAAACTTTTAATTTTGAAATAATTTTAGACTTAGAGAAAAGTTAGTGCAGAGAGTAGTTCAGAGATATCATGTGTACCCTTTACCTAGCTTCACTTAATGTTACCATCATATATAAGCAAGATGCATTCATAAAAACTAAGAAATTAATATTGGCACAATGATATTAACGAAACTACAGACTTCATCAGATGCCTTTTCCTCTTCTAGGAACCAGGGATTCCATGTTGCATATGATCACCAGGTCTCCACATTCTCTACCAATTCACCAGTTTCTTAGCCTTATTTTTCATGATCTTGGCACTTTTGAAGAGTACTCATCAGGTATTTTGTAGAATGTCTTTCAATTGTGTTTGTCTGATATTTACTCCTGATTTTACTGGAGTTGTGATTTTAGGGAAGAACACTACAGTGGTGAGGTGCCCTTCTCATCATATCATACCACATCAGGAAGTACATGATATCAACTTATTACTGGTGATGGTAACTGATTACTCGCTTCAGATGGTACATGGCAGGTTTCACAGTAACTGTAACTACAGTAACTGTAAATTTGTTACTTTTCCCTTTTTATACTCTATTCATTAGGCACAAGCCACTAAGTCCTGCCCCCAACAAGGGAGAAAAATTAAGCCCCACTCACCACGATTTTTTGAAGCTCTAAATACTAAAGTTTAGTACAGTTGTTAATAACAATACTAACAATAATTACAGTGATTCTACTTATTGTTTTTATTATTACTATTACTTCTTTTCAGTGAAGATCTAGCAGAAGTTATTGGTCATTAAGAAAGCACTATAGAGAAGAAACATCTTAAAGAATTGTGGAACTCAGACCAAGATATACTCTTCTGCCAGTTGCTTGAAGCTTCCTAGAAAGAACCTTTCCTTGGACATTTGTCAGTATTTTGTAGACTACATCAATTATGGGATATTCTGCAAAAGATGATTTTGTATTCAGTTATGTGAACTCAGTCCAAAGCTAGACATTTTGGCTGTGTCGACGACTTTTTAAAATCGCCAGTCAGAAGTCAAAATGTTTGCTGAAGGGTTACCCTAGATTACATACCTGGAGCAGCACATTAGCTGGGAGATGCCAAAACCTAGTAATAAATGAATGCAAACAAATAAAACCAACCCTCTGGTGAGCATTGCTTACATTAACTGGATTCTGCTTCGAATGTTTATTCACTTCCACAAGGTTACTATATGTTCATAGAATAAATATTTTATGATCCGTGGCATATGTTCAGACCAAGAATTAGAGTAATAAAAACTTAATTTCAAGCTGGATGTAAATACAACTATGCACAAGTCTCTAAAAAGAATAAACATTCATATGGCTTTTAGGCACTATATATGATTTATAATGTTAAATATCTGAAATGTCCTGTATTTATAGGTTCTGGCTTTTTTTCCCCTAGTCTCTCCTTCCCTTCCTTCCTTAACAGTATTTACCATAGTGTGATGTGCTGGAATTCCTTCTAAATAAACCTGAATATGCTGTGTTTGGTGGAAAGGGACAAATTTCACCTATGACTCATGACTCCTCTGCTCACAAGGATCAATGGGAGAAGCAGTAGGAAAGATGCTGTGGGAAAGCCTATGGAGCTGGGATAGCACTCAGCTGCTTTTTTTTTTTTAAAGACTTTTTATTTTTAATTAATTAATTCATTCATTTATTTTTGGCTGTGTTGGGTCTTCATTGCTGTGCTCGGGCTTTCTCTAGTTGTGGTGAGCAGGGGTTACTCTTCGTTGTGGTGAGTGGGCTTCTCATTGCGGTGGCTTCTCTTGTTGCAGAGCACGGGCTCTAGGTGCGCGGGCTTCAGTAGTTGTGGCTCGTGGGCTCAGTAGTTGTGGCACACGGGCTCAGTAGTTGTGGCGCACGGGCTTAGTTGCTCCGCAGGATGTGGGATCTTCCCGAGCCAGGGATCCAACCCATGTTCCCTGCCCTGGCAGGCGGATTCTTAAACACTGTGCCACCAGGGAATTCCCTCAGCTACTTTTTCTATGTCCTGCTTTGCTCACGAAGCCGCATCCTCTATGACCAAGAATAAGGAGTGATCTTGTCAGAGAGTCACATGCCCAGGGAAGAAGTTGGTTGAGTCATCAATCCTTCTCTCCCAGAGCGTCTATGGTGGGCGGCTCCTCATTTGAAAACAGACAATCCAATCTGAGTTGTAAAGCCATAATTCAAAGGCAAATCCCTCTCAGCTTACTTTCTCTTATTCACAGCCACCTCAAGTAGAACAACCAGTTCCTCTTACCTCATTTTGCTGATAACACCTTTTGCTAAATAGTAATAAATGTTTCTCTCTAAACACAAGAATTCAGTCCTAAGTATGGCATCCACTAATCTGATCAACTTAAAAACATAAATACTTCTTTAGAAAAAGATGTATTTCTTTACTGAAATGAATTTCTTTAAGTGAATTTCTTTACAAAGATGCACGTTTTACTATCAAAGTCATTGCTCAGAAATCACTGTGGAATTGTACCAAAAATACAGGATTTTGAAATTCAATAACTTTGGCTGAGTAGTGGCTTCTCAATTTGCAAACTGCATGAAGATTAAAAATGAAACAAAATAAGAGGTGGTCCTGGACTTAGAAGGATAAGCTGGGTTATCAGCTGGGGAAGGAATAGAACATGCAAGGGTATGAGGTATGAAAATACTGGCAAGTGCCTGTAGAGGGAAATGGTAGAGATAAATAAAAAATTAGGTTATTTCCAGGTTTGGAAGAATGCTACGTGCCATGTTAGCTGTAGGGCATGGGAGGTCATTAGGGGTTTCTGAGTAGACTAAGGTCTGATCACATTTATGGTTTTGGACAGTCATCTTGGGGAAATATGAGGCTAGATCGGAAGAGGCAAGACTCAAGGCAAGGAGACCTGTCTGAAGGCTGTTTCAATAGTCCTATGAGGGAGGGTGCACAGAGGAATGGAAAGGACATTTGTGAGGTCAAATCAACAGAGCTTCCCATTACTTCCTGGATGTAGTAGAGTGACAGTAGGTTGCAGAGTTATGGGAAACAAGAGAGACAATGAAGGGGAAGAATAATTAAAGCTGATGATGAAGACGATGTGAGGTAGAAGAAGAAGGAAAGTTCTAAGACCTCCTGGTCTCTGACTGGAGCAACAGGAGTGTGAATTTGAGTGGAAAGTGTGAGTGGAAAATAGGAAAATTTGTGAGTTTGGAGAGAAAGAAGAAAAAACAAAAATCAGTTGCAAATGAAGTGTTTAAATTTTTGCCATTTATAAGAAGGTTTGGAAGGGTTTTTGCTCTTTCCTCATTCATCTGTGGGAGGAAGAGGCAGGTCCAGATCGTCTCTTAGGACCTTTCTGGTTTTACTATTCACAGCCCATGTTTTACAGAGAGGTCCTCTGAACTCACATCGTTCTCTGAGGCACTCAGGGACTACAAGAACTTTCTGTTCCTGTTAGGTGATTTCAACCTCAGTTACAAGCTCTCGCAAGTGTTTGTTGAGGACAGAGATTTTCGTACATTGGAAAAAAAGTGCTATATGAGGGGAAAACAACCTCTCACTTTGGAAAGTGTAATGATAAAAGTTGAACATTTCCAGCTAACAGCTTTTTATGGGCTATGAATAAGTAAACACAGGGTGAAATGGGAGAGAAAAAACATGCTCTTCACTGGAGAAATATTTGTTTATTGAGCCAGTCGGTACTACCCTAATTTAGCCTTCAGAAGGGCAAAGATGGATGTATTCACCTCTAGAGTCAAGTCTGACACAGACCTGCTGTGATCCAGATTACATCTCTGGATCTTTCATTCATTTCCGCGTTCACATATGAACATTTATTGAATATCTACATTATGCTGGACTCACTGCTAGGTCCTAAGACACAAATATGCACAGCTTATAACTTTTAAAAATTCCCAGTTTAGTGGGTCAAATAGGCTTATGTGAAATTAATTAAAATGTCATTTTGTAGGTCTGATATTGGAGACACCAGTGTTTACTTCATTTCCTCAGCTCTTGCTTCCCGACGTTATCATATATATGAGGAAGCACTTCTGTTTCATGGGGATTTTCCTGGGCTAGAGAACAATACGAAATATCTGAAGTATTTTGTACACCCACAATGCGTTTGTCTTTGCGATTCTGCAGCTAATCCTTTTACAGCTGAGCGACTGAGACAGACATAGGCAAGATGACTTTCCTCAGATCACAATGGTAAGTTGAAAAACCTTGGTATGACTTTGGTGTCTGACTCCGAAGGCCAAGTATTTTTCTCCTTTGCTGCATGGCTTGAAGATGTGCTCTGGGAATCCTGCTCTACCCAGCCCAGGGAGCAGGTGTGGGTTGAGGGCTCCAACATGGAAGAAGAGCTGCACAGACATCTATTTATCCCTTGGCTTCAACCGTGCCGTTTCTTATCCACTGGTAAACTAGACATCCATAGTCATGACAGTGCCACTCCATGCAAAGTAATCCTAACTGGGCAGTGTGTGTGTCAGGACTGTGTCGCTGGATGACTTGGCTCCCTGAAGACTTTTCCAGGATCAGGGACCTAAGAAAATTCAAACCGAAGGGATCACCAAGCCAAAGGAGACACTGAGGAGCAGCTTCCGTGCTTTTGCTAACCGTTCCTGTCAATCTGGGTACCTTGTGATAGAGCAGGACATCTCTCTGTGCCCTGACTGGAGATGGCACAGGCTCCTAAAGGAGCCGCTGGGAAGGGGGAGAACCTGGATGTAGAGTACTTCCACAGTAACACTGGGAACTCAATATAATTTTGATTCAGTACCCCAACTCCTGTGTCAGAGTCTTCTCCCTCCACTGCCAGTACCCCACTCCATCTGCCACTGCTTCCTGTGGGTCAGTGGCTTTGTGTTCTCTTTTCCTCTTGTCTCAAAGCTCTTCATAGAGGCTTCTGCATAGTATCTTGTGGCATGGTTCAATGGAAAGAGCATGGCCTTTGAGGTGGGCAGGCCTGCACTTGTCGTGTGACTTAAGCAGGGAGGTGAATCTCTCTGAGCCTCATTTCCTCGCCTGTTAAAATGGGCTCAGGACCTCTATCTTGAGGAATAGGGTGTTATTTAGTAAGATTAGGTTGGTAAGTCACCTGGCACAGTCCTGTGATATTATTGTTTGGTCTATAGACGGCAATTCTTCCAGCAAATATTACTGTTTATTATAAATTTGTAAGCAATTGCACATTATATATTCAAATTTACTTTTCATCTTTGTAAAGAATGTTTTATTCTCAGTAAGGACAATTTTCACCACCATGAAAAGGTCCAAGAACGGTCACTGTGGACCGGGTGTCCCTTCCTCTTGTTCCTGAAACACACAGATACTCAAGGAGGTGCGTGGTTTTTCCCAGACCAGTGCCCTTCCAGTGAAATACCTGCGGCTCATCTCCTGAGTAGCCTAAGAGCAATGCTGGACTCTTAAGCTATTTCTTTTTCTACTCTTCACCTCTGCTTCCCCTCAGTAGCAAGATTATTGCTTGTTGTCTCGTTCTCTCTCTTTTTAAAATTGAAGTAGAGTTGATTTATAATATTATATTAGTTTCAGGTGTACAGCATAGTGATTCAATGTTTTTATAGATTATACTCCGCTTAAAGTTATTATAAGTTAATGCTCTTTTCCCCTGTGCTGTACAATATATCCTTGTAGCTTATGTATTTTATACATAATAGTTTGTATATCTTAATTCCATAGCCCTATCTTGACCCTCCTCCCTTCCCTCTCCTCACTTGTAACAACTATTTTGTTCTCTATACCTGTGAGTCTCTTTCTGTTTTCTTATATACATTTGTTTGCTTTTTTTTTTTAGATTCCACATATAAGTGAGGATGCAGAGAAAAGGGGACATTTGTACCCTGTTGGTGAGAATGTAAATTGGTGCAGCCACTATGGAAAACAGTAAGGAAGATACTCAAAAAACTAAAAATAGAACTACTATATGATCTAGCAATTCCACCCCTGGGCAGACATCCAAAGAAAATAAAAACATTAATTTGAAAATATACGTGCACCCCAATTTTCATAGCAGCATTATTTACAATAGCCAAGATATGGAAGCAACCTAAATGTCCATCAGCAGATGAATAAAAATGCATATAAAGAAGATGTGAAATCTATATGTATATATCTACACACACATGTGCACGCACACACACACACACACACACAGGAATATTACTCAGCCATAAAAAATGAAATTCTGCCCTTTGCAACAATGTGGATGGACCTACAGAGTATTAAACTTAGTGAAATAAGTCAGACAGAGAAAGACAAATACTCTATGCCTGGTTCTATTCTGATGGGCAGCCCTCTAGTGGTCATAGGTGGAGAGTGGGGACGCTGAGAAAAGTTCCCTTTAAAAACTTCATCACAACCATGTGATATTAAAGATGGTGTGGTTTCTGGAGTATTGAGTGATTTGAAGGGAAACATACAAAAACCATCATCTTCATTCATACAATAAGCACTTCTTGGGAATCTTTTAGTGCCAGGCACTAAGCTAGGGACTGGGATAGAGAAGCAAGTCAAATATGGTCCTGCCCCTGAGAAGCTCATAGTCTTTTGCAGGCGGTAGATAAGTAAAAGGACATTTGCAATACATTGTAGTAAATGTTAGGATAAAGTCATGCAGAGCGTGTCTGAATGTTCAGAAGATGACATTCTATTCGACTCCCCGCAAAGAGGCAAGACCTATGCCAAGTCAGGTGGGCATTGGCCAGGCTGTCACAAGGGCTTTCCAGGAAGAAGAATAGCACTGAGAAATTTATGAAGCCAAGATGTGTGTCTGGGGCTCAAGGTCCATGTTGATGCGTGACAAGAACTGATGTTAGAGGCAAGCAAAGCTAGTTTTCACAGAATCATGTTTGTCATGATGAGGAGTTTGGATTTTATTCTGAATATTATAGGATGCTGTTGAAGGATCTTAATTCATTTATTTATTCCTTACTTCATTCCTTCATTTAGCAATATTTTTTGAGCACGTACTATGTAGAATAGACAGAGTAGAAGTTAATAGCAAGAACTCTGGATTCAAACTGCTTGGGTTCAAATCCTGTTTCTGCTAGTTGCACATGTTCTGGCAACTGCTCATTGCCCACTTTCTTCGTTAATAAATTGGGGATAATAACAGCATCCACTTGATAGGATTATTGCAAAGATTAATTTAAGGTAACAAATGTAAAACATTTAGAACAATTCCAGACTCATGGTAAACATTCACTAACTGTTAGGTATAATTACATGTCTGATAGGTTCTAGTGAAAGCACAGAGAGAGACGTCATCCCTGCTCTCCACGAGCCTAGAATCCATGGAAAATGGAGACACAGCTGGGAGAGCAGATCTAACCGATTTACGTGCCGTAATTGGAGTGCCATGATAAAGAAGCACACGGGAGAGGGCTTAGACTTGGGGTGACCAGAAGAGGCTTTTGAAATAAGTATATTTCAGTTGGACCCAAGAATGAGTAGAATAACTGGACAAGAGGAGCAGAAAAAACTCCCAGAGCAAGTCGTGGTCGGATATGTTTTTGGAATGTTTTTTCTGGCAGCATGTGTGAGCTAGACCAGAAGGGGAGGATTCCACACTCAGGGAGGACCCTACAGAAGCTCTCCTTCGGGGGCTGCCTGTAGCTCACAGAGTAGTAAGGCCAGCGGTTGTTATCCCGTTTCACAAATGAAAATGACAAACTCCAGTGGCATTGCGTGGTGCCCAGTAAGCAACTGAACCAGGTTAGATGCTCCCTCTCTTCATTACTTTCCCACTGGTTCTCAAGTCCCCCAAAGAGATTTTACTCCCACATGTCTTACAGTAGAATCCCACAGACTCACACAATCAGGGGGGCATTGATGACTATGCACAGAAAGACCCTGATGCTTGAATTATTCTCCTTCACGTGCCACGTGCATGTGATCATGCTTTACATAACACCTCAAGCAAGCATATTATGTGCATTTAAGTTCTAAAATCTCACAGCCCCAAACAGCAGAATGAACCCCATTGTTGGCCAAAGGACTATAGCATTTTAGAAATAGAAACTGACTCTTGCCCTTAATTATGCCTTTGAAGATTTCTCTTCTCCCTAGACAAAAAGTTTTCTGCGTGGACTTCCATAAAGTCGTGTTTGACATTATGACCTTCATAGTTAGGTAAAGGCTGAGGCTAGCATAAGCGCCCAATAAAAGCCAAGAAGGTCAGTGAGCTACATTGCAAACATGCCCCTGGAGTTAGCAAGTTAATGTAAATCAAAGCCACAATGTCTGCATGTTTATAAAGGTCTCTACAGAAATAGCCTAGACTCAGTCTTAGGACTCCTAGTCTGCTGTCCTTTCTACCATAATATTTTTCTGCCTTAATCTGCAAACTATCACACAAGGCTATCTGCACCATCAGCCCAATGAGGGGTGGACATGCCATTTTTGTGTCTCTCCTATTGTCAAGCACAGTTGATATTCAGAACTCTCTTGGTTAAGTTGTTTAAAAACATAGAAACTGCCTTTTGGCAACAAAGATGAAGAAAACATATTTGTTTTGAGTCATCAGGAAATGTTAATTTTCTCACATTTATGATGTTTCCCTTAAAGGTATGAGCTACTCAAGAGTTAAAGTGATTAAATTTGAATTTGCTTTCCAGTGTCTGGAAATATTTCATAGACTCTCCCAGAAACCATAAAATAATTTAATTTTTCTCAATTCTGGCTAGTTTGGTTAGAATTTATAAATTAGTAATGCTCCTAAGAAACCAATAACCTCCCAAAGGAAATAGAAGTTAGACTTTAAAATGTCATCATTAAAAAATAATAATTTTCCTACTGACATCTGGACTATAGCCCAGTGAAGCTGATGAGTTACTTGCCCTGCCAGTTTCACAGTGTGATTACAAGTTGTAGAAGAATAAGGTGAATAAAATCCTCTCAGCACAGCCCAAACTGTTGTGCTTTGTGTCATGGCTCTCACATACACCAATATGCCATTGGACAGGTCTATTAGCAAAGTGGTCAATAATAATTGCTCACATGCCCAGCTTGTTTTGGTCTGTAAAGTTATCAGCTATATGTGGGGAGGGAAAAGGAGTTGGCTAAGAGTACAGACCTTCTGGTTAAACAGCCTAGGATCAAAGTCAACCCAGCCACTCACTTAGCCAGGAAAACATAGGTAAGTGATGTGTTTTCTCTCAGCCTCAGTTTACTTACTTGTAAAATGATGATGATAATGGCTGTTATATAGATTAACTGAGATACATTTAACTATTTAGTTTCTGGAACAGAGGATGCACTCAACAAATGCTAGCTGTTATACAAATACAATCTTAAATTGTGTGAGTATGAGAGCTATTGTAGCTTAGGTGTCCCACTTCACAGATGAGGAAACTGAGGCATAGGAAAGGGAAGCCACTTATTTAATGTAACAGAACAAATTGATGCTCAGTGGCAACTCTGCTGACTGATTCTTATTATAGAACTATTTTTACTTTGTGAGATTTCCCTCCACTTCTTCAGAATAGGAATACAGAGTAAAGAAAAAACAAAGTTAATATAAGAGTCTTTGATCTTTAGATTTGGGGAGAATTTTTCGAAAAATGAATTTAATTGTTTTTAAAATTACCATCTGCTATTCCAGATAGGTGAGTTAAAAAATTAAATGAATTGTCAAGCTTATTGCTTTGGAACTCACCAAAAGTGTATTTCAATTAATCTTGTTCTATTTAAGGCCCTGGAGCAACAAGCTTTTTTGTGCTGTTTCTGTTGAACCGTCTGCCAGCTTGAAAACTGATCCTGTTCCGTGTAGGGACCTTTGCTCCTGCAGGTGGAGCGCCCTCCTGTGGGGTGAAATGTAAACTGTGCCATACTTGGCAGGGGCGGCAGTGCTGCCTGGTGACTGGCTCCAGCTAACAGTTCCTTTGTCAGCAATCCATCAGTGCCAGCCTTTCTCTTTGGCGTCTGAATAGCATCTGTGCTGAGGACCGGCTTCCTCACAGAGCAGAAATCAGCATGTGGCAGCTCTGGCTTAGGGTAAGAAAATTCAGGCTTTTGAAATTTTCTATCTATATTGTATATTCCTCTCTGCATACAAATTCCCTGGTGTTTATCTAGCTTAAGCTTTCAGAAACTTCTCTAGTTTCTGTCTTGTCAAGCTGTTCATCTTTCAGATGGATGTAGGTATTTATCTTAGAAATCGTCCCAAGTTGGTGGAGGCAAAAGAACCACATGGTAGAGGAAAAAACACTGGAATTCAAGAGATAAGCCTGAATTTCCATCTTTGATTAATGAGATAATTTAATAAACATTTGTCAAACACCTGAGATGAGTCAGGCAACTCTCTGTAAAAGGAGATACAAAAATGAACGTAAAACAGTCCTTGACCTCAGGAAGTTCACAACTTAGTGACGGCAACAGGAATATAAATAGTGATAAAGACGAAAGCAGTGATGGAGCCCATGGTCCTCTGGGAACCTGAGGTGGAACGTCTGACTCAGAGTGGATGAGAAGCAAAGGGAAGGATTCCTGGGGAAGGTGGTGCCTGAACTGGTTTCTGAAGGGTGAGTAGAAGTTTCCTTGACAAACCGAAGATGCGGAGGCGCAGCGCAACAGAGCAAGAGAAAATAGAACAAAAACAGAAATATCGGAAAAGCCGTTCAATATTTCTGAAGCCCAGAGTATATGCGGTGTGGGGAAAGAGGAAGTTAGAGCATGAGGACCTTGTTTGTCACGTCAGGAAGCTTGGGCTTTGTCTAGAAGGTAATTGAGATCCTCCAATCAATAGTGAACAGAGGAGTGTCATGATCATATTTATATTTTAGAAAGATTCCTAGTATCAGTGTGGGGAATTGATTATAGAGTGAGCATGGTGGTAGGAAGAATATTTAGGATATTATTATCTTCAGGGCCTGAACTTAAGCAGAACAATAGTGATAAGAGTAAGTATAGGAACTTCCCTGGTGGCGCAGTGGTTGAGAACCCGCCTGCGAATGCAGGCGACACGGGTTCGAGCCCTGGTCCGGGAAGATCCCACGTGCCGCGGAGCAACTAAGCCCGTGGGCTACAACTACTGAGCCTGCGCTCAAGAGCCCGTGAGCCACAACTGCTGAAGCCCGCACACCTAGAGCCCGTGCTCCACAACAAGAGAAGCCACCAATGAGAAGCCCGCGCACCGCAACGAAGAGTAGCCCCCGCTCACCGCAACTAGAGAAAGCCCACGTGCAGCAACGAAGACCCAACACAGCCAAATATAAAATAAATAAATAAAATTTTTTAAAAAGTAAGCATAATAATTCAAAGGTATTTAGTTGATAGAATCATTGGCATTAGATTACTTATTGCTTAAAGAGAGTGAGAGAGAGGAAAAAGACAGGGAAGCCTTCAGGAGCCGGATATACAACAAGGTGGATGGTGGTTCTGGGTCCTGAATAGGAAACATAGATAAGGAGAAGAAGAAGGAAGCAGGGGAGGGGGAAGACTTGAAGGTGATGAAAGAAGAGGAAGAGGAGGCATGAGTTTGGGGAGAAACAGTTAGCTCAATTTTAGACCTGATGAATTTGATAAGTGTAAGGTGATATCTAGCAGGCATTTGGGGTATGAGAGGCCTGGGGGGGCGATAACTATTTGAGAATCATTGACATGGAAGTGACGAATAAGAAGGAAGTCGGGCAGAGAGAGTAGAGGGAGAGGGAAGAAAGATGCTGACAAGCCTGGGCTGTTTACAGTTGGGTGTCAAGGATGATGAAGGCCCTGGAAACTATTTAGCACAAAGAAATTTTGAAATAAGTGAGGTTTCCATTTAAGAAAAGAAGAATCAGGATGATTATTAAAACATCCAAATAATTATTTAAAAAAACATCTGGATGCTTTCACAGAATGAGGTAGAGGCTTTTGTCATGGATCTGAAAACAGGCTGCTGAGGAGAAATTGCAAAATTTGGCCCTATATATGGAAACACTTTTTGAACAGTTTTATTGAGATATCATTGATATACAAAGAACTACACATATTTAATGTATACACTTTGGTGAGTATGAATGTGTGCAATCACTTGTGATAGTATCACCAAGATTAAGGTAAGCGACAGTTCCAATACCTCCCAAAGTTCCCTTGTGTCTCTTTGCTTTTGTTCGTGTGGTAAGAATACTGAACATGAGATCTATTCTTTTAATAAATGTTGAGGTGCAGAACACCGTCAAGTTAGCTGTAGGTACTCTGTTGTCCAGCAGCAATCTAAAACTTACTCATCTAACGTAGCTGGAGCCTTATACCCAGCTAACAACAGCTCCCATCTCCTCCACCTCCCAGCCGCTGGCAGCCACCGTGGTTTTCTCTGCCTCTCTCAGTTTGCTGGGACAGATACCTCATATAAGTGGAGTCATGCAGCCCTGTCCTACTGTTACTGGCTTATTTCACACTCTTTGATGAATTCAAAGCAGTCCCACAAAACTACCTTGTGCGGTAATGAACTCTCCACTAATAGAATCATTTGCACAGAGAAGGATGACTGTCTACCATGGAAGAGGGAGAGCAGTGAATCCTTGACTTTCCCACTTCCAAACCATTTCCAAACCATTTCAATAGGATATTCAAAGGATATTCAATAAAAAGCACAAGTTCCCAAAGCACCACTCTACAGCTACTGGACCAGGAACCTTCATGTATGTACTTTTTGAATAATTTTCCCTGGTGGCATTTATATTCCCAGATTACCACCAATTCACGGAACGCTAAATCACTATTGTAAATTACTATTTGAAGACATTCTTGCATTTTGGGTGTGTATTTGTATGTGTGCACATGTGAGTGAGCCATGAAAAGATCAATTCCAAATTGTCTTCTAACCCTTCCAAAGAAAAACAATATTTTATCCTGAGTTTTAAACTTGCTTCCTTTGTATTCTCACACAATGAATATACAGTTTTTTTAAGTTAAGCAATGGCATACCCTGACTACACCAAAGTGGGTACACCATGCATCTAAGGCCTATTTGAGGGTAAGATTCCTAAGATGGATACCCTCACGTCTCTGGAGATGCTGTCACTCTGCATCCTGTGATTTATAGATAATTAAACACCTGTTTCCATGTTAACTGTCCCTACCCAGGGAGACCATGGGACTCAAATTCCTCTTCTGAAGTCTTCACCTTTCTCCATGTGGCTTCTCTAGCCAAGATCCTCTTACACCACAGCATCTTCTCCAAAAAGATCATTTCATATTGAAGTCCCTTTTCTGGGCTTCTAAAGTCGTGTCTACTATAGCACAGGGCTCATACCTTAACTTGTGTCTTCTCTTGTCATCTAAAGCACAACCTCCTGAAGGAAATAAAGACTCTCAACCATCTTCTTCTGCAGTACTCACAACTTCTGACATGGAACCAAATGCAGAGTAACTGATAGGAATTACTTATTAGCTGATTCCCAAGACTAGTATACCAGCAAATAATATATTGAAGCAGGTTTCCTTTCTTCTAAAATTGACAGAACATACTATTACTCCTTGATCTTGCAAACTTAAGGATGTTTGCCTGAATTTCCAATGGGAGATTGGGCCTGACAAAATAAATTGGAAATCACATATAAAAATGAATCATCTATATATTTATTGAATACACGTTTTCATGTTAAACATCTTTAATACTTTACATGCATCCATGCTAGCTTTAGAAATCAAACATGGTTTATGTATTCAATTTAAAATCTTTCACTGAAATCGATTTTTAATTTTCCTTTTAATCATTTAAATATTTAAAGATGTTGCCTTTGTTCCCCAAACTTCTTTTTATCATATTGGGTACGTCTACATAGGGAGTTTTGAGACAATGGGCATTTTTATTAACAGGCTATTCCAAAACAAATGCACTTTTCAACCAGGCAAATGGATTTTCTAACCTCTAGTTTTGCTTTTGAATTCCATCAAGGGTGTAAGTGAGTCCTGTGTTAATATGTGCATGAGGAATCCTTGCTATTACTACAATAGATAATGATTCAAAATTGCCTTCTGTAATATGAGTGGGGCTTCTATGTCAGATGCTTGCTTTTGCTCAACCCACCTCCATTGTCTGGCATTCACCACTCTAATAAGTGTTTAAATTAATGTGTAAGAATTCACTATATGTATGTTGGGCTCTGGAGGTGTGTCAATGGAATCTGTCAAGTAGCTTCACTTCTATCCTGTTGAGGAGTCTAAGTTGGCTTGGCATGGACTTCAAACAGACTTGGGTTCTAAATTCATCTCTTTCATTTATCAGTTTTGTGACTTGAGCAGTTTATTTCTTTGAGATTCAATTTCCTCATCTAAAATAATGTTTATTCTGCAGGGTTGATGTGCAGATCAGGGATAATATGTGTCTGGCTCATAGAGGGTCCTTGGTAAATGGTCACTCTTGGGAATGTCTATTTCCCACGAGAATGAGAACCCTGAAGTAAAGAGATGCTGTGTGGACACCAAGAGGAACCTCAAGTTATCCTTCATCTATCTCCTTTTCTTGTTTTTAAGCATAAGTGCCTATCTTGTACCCAAGGGAACAGCTCTGTAGCCCCCTGTGTGCCTAAAGCATATATTGGTGTTCTGAAAGCAAAGGATGCTGATTTACCTGTGAACAATGAGTGAGATAACCACACTGTTTTACTAATGTGGATTCACTTTTGCTTCCAACAAAGAAGATCCTGTGCAAAGACACACCCTGGGCTGTGGATGTCGCTGTGGCCTCTTTCCAGCCCATGGATAGACCAGATACAGCCTGCACTGTTTCTACGGCCTGATCAGCTTTCTGTTTGGGGATGAGGTGGAGATGAGACGTACAGGCAGATGGTGATTTCAAGGGTTCTGGGAAGGGTCCTCTGTCACATGTAAAACTACTCTGTATCCTCTTGCATTACTTGAAATAGGGAGACCATGCCTTTCCTTTCCTGGTTAGAGGGATGCAAATGGTTCCATCCAATAGGGAATTTAGCTCTACCACGTCTTGTTCCTGTGATGCTCATTGTTCTTCTAAGGAGCAAAACTGTTATTTAGAAGACATTTCTTCCACCGCCTTTGGCAGCATTCCTTCTGGCGCAAATCATCTTCAATAGTCTCTTATTTTGTAAATTGACCCCATTCATTGAAGGAACATTTATTAAATGTCCACGATATCTGATCTTATTCATTCCCCACCACAATCCTCTTGGATGAGGGTCATGAGCTTTATTTTTACACACGAGGAAATGTTCACTCTAAGGTTCACTATGAGGTGGGGGTTTTTTTGCGGTACGCGGGCCTTTCACTGTTGTGGCCTCTCACGTTGCAGAGCACAGGCTCTGGACGCGCAGGCCCAGCGGCCATGGCTCACGGGCCCAGCCGCTCCGCGGCATGTGGGATCTTCCCGGACCAGGGCACGAACCCGCGTCCCCCGCATCGGCAGGCGGACTCTCAACCACTGCGCCACCAGGGAAGCCCCAAAGTCCATGTTCTTTACGTTACATAATGATGCTATTTGCTTTAAGAGAAAATGAGATTCTCTGCATGTTCACCCCTCTGACCCAACTTTATAATGATTTGCACTATTGAAATTTAGCTAAGTGACCAGAATATCTCAAAATATAATCTTTATTTATTGTATACCTTTTAAGCTGAAGCATTGGAATTATTAATTTGACCATATGCCCAGCTTATATTTTTATTTATCAATATCCATAGAAAGTTTGGAAATATAGCATTAAGAAAGAGATCTCAGAAACATAGTGCAGTGGAAAGAGTTAAGACTTTGGCATTAAATATGCATCCATTCCAGTCTTTAGCTATTTGACCATAATCAGATTTCTTGATACATCTAAGGCTCAAGTTCTTCATATACAAAATGGGAACAGTGGTAAATATCTCACATGGTTATTAAAAGAATTAAGCAAGGTATGAAACATAATGTCACAGGATCTGACACATTGAGACATGCATTAAATGATAAACCTTATAAAGGTCATTGCCATCCTGTTATCAATATAGTAGCTTAAACATGTGTAATGTTTATAGATAAATAACATTCAAATACTGTCCAAAATTTCCCTAATTCTCACTATGGTGTGTCTTATCTACCACTATATTCTTAGCCCTTAGCACAGTACCCAGGATACAGTAAATACTGAGAAAATGTCAGTTATATTCAGTTGAGGATAAAGCAGTAATTTAAGAGATCTAAACTTATGACCTAGGATTTTATGAGGCTGTCATCAATTTCAAATGTATGAAAGAAAAATTGGGGACTAGAAAATCTGTAAGGTTCTTACAAATGGTAAAACCAATTCTCCTTCCTTTGATCAATTTACCTAATGGCAAGGGAAACATGATGACTTTTCAAGAGTGAATTTGAGGTCACCAACTCTGTTAATATAAAAAACCTACCATCTGATGGACGTATAGTGAAATATGGATAATGTATGCTGCTGAAGCGGTCATCTAAGATGCTGAAGAGTGTTCTGATTCATTAACCATCTCCAATGACGGGTGGAGAGAATGAGCTCGTTGGTCACACAGTTGAACAGAGTGCAGACCATGCTTGCCGGACAGGTCTGAACTGGGGTTTTGGTGACTCAAGAATGAATAAAGATCTATGGTATTTTCATATTTATTGTCCTCCAGTTATATTTTGTGCTCCAGGATTTTATCCTTGATTATACTTTGTAATGGACCTGCGTGTACATACCGTCTTTTCCTTAGTATATTGTATGTTCTTTGAGATAAGCAATTTTATATATTCCTCACACTTTTAGTGGAGTTATAATGAGACTGAAAACTTTAAAACAGGTATAATCTTTCCTATCTTATAGAATTTTTCTGAGGTCTGAATAAGCCTGAAATGTAAAACAGCCCAATGCCTGGCGGTTCAGCAAGTCAACAGTGTTGTTATTATTATTATTATTGCAATTATTAGTGTGCTAGCTAGATACTGAAGGTTTGACCCCTTCACTAAGTCATCCTTCTTAAAGATCTTAACAAAAGAGCAGAAATTAGGGAGGCATAAAATGAGGGTAATCATAAAGCATTATCTCCACTAATGACGTTCTCGTATTTTCTGTACTGCCGAGTACTTAAAGCCCTGGTTCTGTTTCAGCTTTAAATAAATTTAGAAATTAACAGCCCTCTGTTTGCCTCCTCCCAAAGGAATTTTTTCCTTTTTGATTTGAATCACTGAAATACTTGATAAGGAGGATGTTTTCTAGTAAATGAAGGCTCTGTTAAACAGAAGGGTAATTGCCACTCTCCCATCTTCCTCGAATCCCTCATGTGCATGAAATGTGACTGAAATGACTACCTTCTGATCAGATGTTCCCTGGAATCTAAGCTTCCTGGATTGTCTTACCTGTGCATATTTGAGACTTAGGTATGCACCAAAAGAACTTTGCCATGGAAAGCAATATATTTAGTATCAGCATGCTTGTAACTCACTTTAATTAAAATTTAACTCAACTCTAATAGAGAATGTGGTAAGGGAAATTTGTGGACCTTGTTTTATTTTAGAATCTACATATTTAAGCACTTCAGTGGAATTATCTAAAGGAGATGAACATAAAAAAGAGAGTTATAAAAACAGACCTGCAAACAGACCATTTTGTTGAAAAAATACATATGGAGAAATAGAAAAAAATTATGGGAGGAGAATACTTTTTCTTCTGTTACGTTTCCTCAGTTTATAGTAACTTGGTGCTCAAGTTACACAAAGGATTTTGCGAAATTTGCTTGCCGCATAGGTGTTGTAGGTGTTATTTATATCCATCACAAAGCACTCATTCCTTTCTTTCTATAGTGTTTTTGATACCATGGCAACAGGGGGTCATTCTCTAGCCCAGAATATCACGGGAGAATGCATTGTTCTTTTAATATACTGAAATTCTCTTTAGGGACGGGTCCAGTCTCAAGAAAACCAATCCATGTTTTATCCAGACAATCTCTGTGTTATATCAGAGCACTCAGCTGTAAAACACTCCCCCGCCTCTTTCACTAGCATCTGCCTGGGAAGCAAGGACATTTTCAAGTAACTCTTCCCTGGGGTGAGTATCTGTAAATGGAAAGGAGAAAGAAATAAAAGACTCACTGAACTCTAATGGAAAGGTTTCCTCTTACAGAACCTAGAATAGGGACTGTGGTATAAATGATTCTGCTGAAGTTAATAACCTGAGGCACTGATGTCTTTTGGAGCTGGAGTCCCTCTGGGATAAGTCTGCTCCCACCCCTCCAGAGGGTCACCCTCTGAGCGATTTCAGCTTGTTCTTTGGCACAGTCTCACACTTAATGTACATCCAGTAAAACCCCAGTGAAAAGCAGAATCTAGGAGGCGGGGGTGGGCATTCAGGAAGTTTGGTGTTTTTGATTTACTGATGGAATAATACCCTCCAAGCCTTGTTATTGAAAAAATTTTAGGTTCTGGTATACATTTCCCAAATTAAGATGTAGTAGAACATTGTTATGGACATTAATTCTCATCACCTAGGACCACTGAAGGCAGTATTTGGAAGATTGCTGCAACACACAAATTACAAATTTTAGGTTCATTTTCTACCTTATAGAGTCTGGTATACCTTTCCCAAATTAAGATGTAGTAGAACATTGTTATGGACATTAATTCTCATCACATAGGACCACTGAAGGCAATGTTGGGAAGGTTTTTGCAACTCACAAACTACTTGTCTGGCTCTCTTTCCTGGCTGCTTCCAGAGCTAAGACACCCTACTTTGCATCTATATGCTTAGCCCAGAGCAGATTCTGCTATCAATACTATTCTCTGTGATAGGTTGTTAGGGGCAGGGAGACCGGGGCAGGGTGGGGCAAGGCTTTTCCACACAGCCTAAAGGCAAAATCTGTGTTAGTTTCACCATAATTTGTTTTTCCCATGTCCAGTGTTCCATCTTGTAGCCCAGAACCTTAATCAAGTTTGCGTAGTTGTAAAGAACAATGATCTCATGCAAACACCTCAAATTGTAAAAATAAGAATGAATTATGTAAAAATAAGAGTGAATTATCCAAAAACAGCATTCATCAGAAACCCCAGCAATTTCAGGGGCCTGTTACCCCCCTCACATCTTCGCCACACAGCTTTCACTTCCTAATGGCGTCTCTGCTTCTCTTTCTGAATCTATTTAGTTCTCTTCTCTTTACTGACTAGTGTCCTCCACTCATATTTTTTGCTGCTTTATAACTTCTCCCTGAAAATGGCTGGCCTTCTTCTTTACTCTTGGCCTCCTTTCTGCTTCTCATTTCACCATGAGCTAAATACTCTTCAACAGTTTCATTGTATAAATTTCTGATAATGATCTCACTTACACTTTTTGTGTCAGGCATCAAATTTCTAAGTAGTTGGTGAACTTCCATTCCTGAATTAGGTGTCTGTCCTTGATTCAATCAGTCACGGTTGGGTGGTAGAACAAAGGTCTGAGGTCCTAGTACTACCCATGGTGATTCAATCCCTTTCTCTCCTTTGTCAGGTATGCCGGTGGCCAGTCCCCTTAGAAGGACCAATACATTGTCAGCAACGTGAAGCACAATGAGCCATTCAACACAGGCTTGACATACTTATTGCTGTGATTCTGGCCTCTTGAGGAGTGTTAGTTTCCTCATCTGTAGGTAGGGTACTGACAATAGCTCAGGGCTCCTGTAAGGATTACAGATATAAGTGAGTAGGACAATGTTTCCCATTTTTAAATCAAGGTTACAAGTAGTTACAGTAGTAGTATAATTAGTAATAACAGTTGTATAATCTCAGCAGTAATGGCTATAGTGATAACAGTAGCATTTTAGTAGTAATAGTTGTAGTATTAGAAATAAGAAATAATAGGAAGAGTAAGAATAGGTGAACAGTATTTGTTTAGTTGTGGAGTTCTGTCCAGGAAGAGCAGCTGTGTCTTCTTTAGCCTTTGCTGAGTCCCTGCCTTAAAGACCTGGCCAGAACTTCATTTCTTGAGACCAGGTATGCAAGAAACAAAAATAAAGCCTACCAGAACTAAGAGGGGGCAGAGAATTAATTAATTTGTTTAAATAACTGAAGAGTCAGGGCATGGTCCTGGGTATAAACTTTATACCCATTAAACAGTCACTCCCCATTCATTCTTCCCCTCAGCTCCAGGCATCTACTAATCTGCCTTCTGTTTCTATGGATTTCCTCATTCTGGCTATTTCATGTAAATGGAATCCTACAATATGAGACCTTTTGTGACTGGCTTCTTTCACTTAGCATGATGTTTTCAAGGTTTGACCACGTTGTAGCATGTGTCAGAACTTCATTCCTTTTGACGACTGAATTGTATGCATGTAATACATTGTGTTTATTCATTCATTCATTTTGAAGGCTCTCATTTTATTACTCTAATTTGGATTATAGCTAGAATATCCTGCCAGGTCTGCTGCATGGCTCAACCACACGAAACAATATTCACTTTTTATTCTGTATGAATAGCACCCTACCCCCACCCCGAGAGTCACACAACACAGGGAATCTGCTCTTGAGCAGAAGCTTTATCATACCTTATCTCAAATGCATACTGATCATGCTGGCCACCTACATTCCTAAAGCCCATCTTTGATCATATCATCCACTATTCAAAACGTTTTGATGATTCTTTTTCACTTACGTGCTAATTAAAATAACAATAGCTATAATGTATTAAATTCTGGATATATGCCAGGCATTTTTCCTATACTCTTTACGTGAATTATCTCATAATTCTCATAACAAACATATAAAGTAAGTATTCTTCTTCCCATTCTATTGAACTAAATTTTCCACAGTGAGGTTCCTTTCATCTACCAACCCAGTGTGTTCCAGACACATGCAAAACTTTCAGGTTCCTGAATTGCATCTGCACATCCCTGCCTCTGCACCTTGGAATATTTTTATTTATTTTTTCCCCTTAGAATTCTCTTCCCTTTCCCCATAATTCCCCATCCTTCAAAGTACAGTGCAAATGCTCTCTCAATACCGAATCGTCTGGCCAGAATTATTTTTACCTGTTCTGTATAATTTGGTCTCCGTAACTCTGCTGGGGGTCAGAGTTCAATGCTTACATGTTGATTGTGCCTGCTAGATCATAACCTTCTTTTGTGTGTGTGCCTTTCTTTTTAAAAAAATTTAAACTGCTTTATTGAAGTATAATTACATACATATTTTAAAATTAATTTTTATTGGAGTATAGTTTATTACAATATTGTGTTAGTTTCAGGTGTATAGCAAAGTCAATCAGTTATACATATACATACACTCTTTTTCAGATTCTTTTCCAATATAGGTCATTACAGAGTATTGAGTAGAGTTCCCCGTGCTATACAGTAAGTCCTTATTAGTTATCTTTTAATATATAGTAGTGTGTATATGTCAATCCCAATCTCCCTATTTATTCCTCCCCCACTTTCTCCCTGGTAACCATAAGATTTTTTTCTACATCTGTGACATACATATTTAAAGTATACAATATGACGAGTTTTGACAAATGTATATATATGTGAAATCAACATCATAATGAAGATTATGAACATATCCATCACTCAAAACTTTCCTCATGTCCCTTGGTAAGGGCACCCTCCTCCGACTTCCCATCCTACCTTTCAAGGGAAATCAAAGCATGATTTTTTGCCACTAGATTAGTTTGAATTTTCCAGAATTTTATAAAAATGCAATAATATAGTCTTTACTTTTCCTCCTCAGCATGATTATTTTGAGATTCATCCATGTTGTTGTGTGTACCAATAGCTTATTCTTTTTGTTGCTGTGCAGTGTGATACTGTCTGGTTTTGTCACTGACTGTTTATGTGTTTAACTATTGATTCATATTTGGGTTGTTTCTAGTTTTAGGTTATTACAAATGAAGCTGTTATGAATTTTCATGTACAAGTTTTTGTATGAACGTATGTTTTTATTTCTTTTGAGTAATTTCCTAGGAGTGGGATGTTTACATCATATGGTAGGTGTATGTTTAATTTTTTTTTTTTTTTTTTTTTGCGGTATGCGGGCCTCTCACTGCTGTGGCCTCTCCCGTTGCGGGGCACAGGCTCCGAACGCGCAGGCTCAGTGGCCATGGCTCAAGGGCCTAGCCGCTCCGCGGCATGTGGAATCTTCCCGGACCGGGGCACGAACCTGCGTCCCCTGCATCGGCAGGCGGACTCTCAACCACTGCGCCACCAGGGAAGCCCTATGTTAAATTTTTAAGAAAGTATAAGACTATTTTCCAAACTGACTGTTCCCTTTTTACATTCCTGCCATTAGTGCATGAGTACTCCATTTCCTCCATATTCTCGTCAACCCTTAATCTCAGCCATTCTAATAGGTGTGAGGTAGAACCTCATTTTGGTTTTAATTTGCATTTCCTCAATGGCTAATGAAGTTGAGTATCTTTTAATGTGCTATTTTCCCAGTAAAGTGACCATTCAAATCTTTTGCTTACTGTTTTAATTGGGCTGTTTTCTTATTATTAAATTTTGAAAGTTCTTTATATATTCTGGGTACAAGTCCTTTGTCAGATATATGCTTTGCACATATTTTCTCAGTCTGTGGCTTGCCTATTCTTCTTCTTAACAGTGTCTTTTCCAAAGCAGGTTGTTTATTTTATTTTTTAAATTTTAAACTGTCCTTCATAGCCTATGGCCACTATCCCAAACTCCATTGCTTCATATATTATTTTGGTCTTTTGCTTGTTTCAGGAAAGAAGGTGAATTCAGTCTGCGTGTTATTGCATCTTGGTCAGAAGTAAAAGTTCTCAATCATAAGCTTGCTGAGCGTAGAGAATAGATCTTTGATTATCTGTGTCCTCCTCCATATGTAGTAAATTATCTTGTACATAGTAAACGTCCAAAATAAATGTTTGTTAAATAGTTGAAATTAGTTTAAAAAGTAAAAATAAATATAAATCTCCTGTCTCAGGTTGTTTTTGTATCTATAACAGCTTTCTCTCAAAAGTAGAGTGCGGTAAAATGAAAATTCAGTTTAGTTCAAAACACAGAGCAGACTTTTATAGTTGCAGATGACTTTATTTTTTTGCTTGTAATTAATGAATAAATATTATTATTTTACTGCATAAAAATCAATGACAAACTGAACAGCCTTCATGGAACTTTGTATTGCTAGTGATAAACAAATAGCTCTTTAATAAGTCTGAATATTCTTTATAATTTTCTTGTCAGCAGTTTTTTTCTAATTTACTAACTTTTCAGTACGAGAAATATAATAAGAGTTTTAAACTTTTTACTCTTTAAAATTTATAAATATTCAATCATATTGACCTATTCGTTGAATTGAATTGGTTTGTTGTCATATGACACTTTTAAGATCCTGGAGAGCATATTACAAACCAATCTTTTATTATTATTGGAATTAAAGATGGAAGTTTGAATTCTGACTTTTATTTTTGTAATATTTTTTGGAAGGGATGTAATGAAATATAGGGTAATACTTAAACTGTACATTGCCTTTCAGGTAAGTCTATTCAATAAATGACATGTATTTCAAGTACTCAACATTGATCTAGCACATGGAAGATACACAAAGATGGTAGTGGTATTTATTATTGTTGTTGGCGTTGTTGTTATGCCGACTTGAGCTGCTGTAATTCTATTAAACTTAAGCACACATTTTGCTTTCACTTTGTGCTATGACTGGGCTGGCACTGTTGATCTCACACAGCTGTGTCCTCTTTCTGAAAACTTTGTCCCTTTCTTCTGGTTAATTTCAATACTTCCTTCAGCTTTCAGATTAAGTGTTGCTTCTGGAGGATACCTTCTTTAATCACTTAGCCTATGTCAGATTCCTTTATTTAAGCAAATAATCATGTTCTTTAACTTACTTGGTAATAATAGATTTATTAATATGATCATCTGATTAATAGCTCTCTTGTCCACTAAACTGCAAGCTTCAGGAGAGCACAAGTCTGTTTTTCACATACGACAGTGCTTAGCACGTAGTAGATAATCACTAAATATGTTCTGATGTGAAAGTAATGAAAGTAAATAATAAAAGGTTTATGATAAAATTCCACAGCCCCCAAAAGCTGCTCACAGAAAGCAGGCTTATCTTTGTCAGTTATTTTGTGTAGCTTCTGTAAGATGACTTGCTGGGGATGATTAGCTCGACTAGCTTGAAGCCAAGATTGGAGTGCATGGGCGGCTTTGCTTAGATTTGGGGTTCTTTGCAAAAGCCTCCTTAACTGGGCTCTTTGTTAGCTTTTCTTCATTTCCTAGTCCCTTCACTAACACTGTATTTTCCCCTTTTCTCTTTGCAGCTTTCTGGGCTTGGAAATTTGTTTGGATCAATGGACGGCTGAATGTCCAGGAAAACTGGTTGTCTCAAAATATATTACAAAGCAGCAGTAATCAAAACACGATGTTACTGGCATAAAAACAGACAGGTAGACAAATAGAACAGGATAGATAACCCAGAAATAAATTGACAGATTTATAGTTAGCTGATCTTTGACAAGAGTGCCCAGAACGCAATTGGCAAAGGATAGTCTCTTCAATAAATGGTGCTGGGAAAACTGGATAGCCACATGCAGAGGGATAAAATTGGATCTTTATCTCATACTACATTCATAAATCAGTTCAGAATGGATTAAAAGCATAAATGTAAAACTTGAAAATATAAAACTACTAGGGAAAAGTATAGGGAAAAATCTTCTTGACACTGATTGTTTTTTAAAAGTGTGATTCCCCAAAGCACAGCAAACAAAAATAAACAGACAAGGGGGATTGCATCAAACTAAAAAGCTTCTGTGCTGCAAAAGAAATACTCAACAGAGTGGAGACAACTTACAGAATGAGAAAAAAATATTTAAAAACCATACATCTTATAAGGAGTTAATATCTGAAATATATAATGAACTCAAGTAACTCAACAGCAAAGAATTAAAAATCCAATTTAAAAATTGGCAAAGAACCTGTTTAGACATTTCTCAAAAGAAGACATATGAGTGGTCAACAGGTACATGACAAGGTACTCAAAGTCACTAATCATAAGCAAAATGCAAATTAAAACCACTAATCCAAAAAAAATATATGTACCCTGATGTTCATTGCAGCATTAGTTACAATAGTCAAGATATGGAAGCTACCTAAGTGCCCATCGATAGATGAATGGATAAAGAAGATGTGGTATAATATATACAATGGAATATTACTCAGCCATAAAATGAAATCTTGCCATTTGTGACAACATGAATAGATGTAGAGGGTACTGTGCTAAGAGTAATGTCAGACAGAGAAAGACAAATACTGTATGATTTCAGCTATATGTGAAATTAAAGAAAAAAATGTACAAATATAACAAAACAGAAAGAGAGTCATAGGTACAGAGGAAAAACTGGAGGTTGCCAGAGGGGAGCATGGTGAGGGGAGGAGAGAAGTAAGGGATGAAGAGTAAGAGGTACAAACTTCCAGTTACAAAATAAATGAGTCATGGGTATGAAATGTATAGTGTGGGAATATAGTCAAGAATTATGTAATGACTTAGTATGGTGACAGATGGTAGCTAGACTTACTTTGGAGATCATTTTCAAATGTATAGAAATATCAGATCCCTGTATTATATATGAGAAACTAACATAGTGTTGTAGGTCAATTATACTTCAAAAACAAAACAGACAAAAAAATAAAAATAAAAACTCATAGAAAAAGAGATCAGATTTATGGTTACCAGAGGTGGGGAGTAGGGAGGGGGGAATTGGATGGAGGTAGTCAAAAGTACAAACTTCTGGTTTTAAGAGAAATAAGTACTAGTGATGTAATGCAGAACATGATAAATAGAATTAACAGTGCTCTATGTTATATATGAAAGCTGTTTAGAGAATAAATCTTAAGCGTTCTCATCAGAAAAAAATACTTTGTTTTCTTTTTCTTTTATTTTGTATCTATATGAGATTATGAATGGTCACTAAACTTACTGTGGTCATCATTTCTTGATGTATGTAACTCAAATCTTTATGCTGTACACCTTAAACTTATACAGTGCTGTATGTCAATATATCTCAATAAAACTGGAAGAAAAAAAGAAATTAAAATGTATATAAAAATATCATGTGCACTTTAAATATATACAATATTTATTTGTCAGTTATACATCAATAAAGCTGGAAAAAAAAAGAAAAACTGAGGCTGGAGAGGTAGACAGTGGATACATGCCATTTAAGACTAGATTGATCATGCTGAAAGCCATTAAGAATAGTTTATGTTATAGGTGGCAGAGAATCAATTGTAGGATGATGCAAATAATGGTTTTATTAAAAACTAGAATAATAATGATAACAACTGAGATTTAGTAAGCTTGTACAATGTGCAAAGTTTTATTCTGGAAGATTTACTTGCACATCTTCTGTAATTCATTAACATCCCTATATTCATGTAAAGCTAATTTTCATAATTATACATATTTTACAAATGAAGAAACTGAAGTTTCAAAATATTGTAATTTTCTTAAGTCACATAGCCAGTTAATGGCAGAGCCAGGGACATGAATGCAGTGTTACACAGTCCAAAAACCAGTCACTTTAACCCCACACTCTAGGATGCAGTGTGACAAAAAGAGGGAATACATTTCCCTTATGCTCTGATAATCTAAATATTGGCACTTCCAGAGTAGCAGTTACTTTAAATGTCTTGATTTTATTTTTATATTTTTTGGAAGAAAGTACAGATGGAAATTTCCATGGACATGTAATACAAGTCCTCACAAAATCAACAGAGACAATTATGTGATGAACAGTCACATGAAGTTAATAAAAGTTTTTTGATCATTTTGGTGATCACTTAAGATGTCAGAATTGGTTATGAGCAAATAAATGTAGACATTAGACTTTGTGTTCCCTTGCCCACTTGTTCAGCAAAATCAACCATAATTTTTGAAAATTAAAAAATGGGGTCAGCATTATTTATACTAAAACAAAACTGGAAAACATCTTGAGGTCCTTTAAAAGGAATTGATTAAATAAGTTGTAGTATTGCTATGCAATGAAATAATCTACAACCATTAAAAGACTGTTGTAAACCTTTAAATGTTGGCTTTAAAAAAGTTAAAATGATATTAAGGGAAAAAGCAAATCATAACATGGATGCAAACATGTTTATACATTAGTGTTTCATACACAATGTCTGGACAGTGGCTACCTTTAGTGGGATTGAGGTTGGGAACAGGGTGAAAGAACTGTATTAATTTCCTACCATTCTCTGCTACTTGATTTGATTTTTTTTTATAACAAGCACATATTACTTTTGTAATAACAATTTAGAAACTTTATTTTCCTTAGAGAAAAACTATGCAAGTTCTTCTATCATTTTCTGCATCCTAAGACAAAGTATAGAAAGAAGCTTAGATCTCTTTAATACCCTGCCAAAGTGTTTACAGATTTTATTAAAGACAGAAGCAATATAAATATTTACAAGCAAAACTCTTATAGCCATGTTATGGAGAAAAGACTATTTTTTGTATGACTCATATCGAATTATCTAAAGCATAAAATAAAAATGCAGACTTTCTATACAACCCACAAAGTAATGAAAAAGCCACGGGAATGTATCTTTATTGTAATTTTGAAAAAAGTGGTATTATAGTGGGAAATGAGAATACTCTACAGCAGCGGTTTAATTTAGTTTCCTTAAGGTAGTGATAAAGTTCTTTAAGAAACTTTGTAGATGTTTTAAGTTTAAACCTCATGTAGAATTCTACTGATGTATTGATGTAGACATAAGTCTCTTTCAAAATGAGAAAAAAAGCTTTTCCTATGTTTTTATGGTAATTCATTCTGGTTACAATTACTGAAACAGTGTTTGTGAATAACCATTTTCTTCAATTAAAAAGAATTGTTCAAAAAAAAGAATTGTTCTAAATTTGAGTGTGGCTAATTAACTAAAACTTTGGAATCTGTTTTGGAGGAAAATTTGACTCAATGCTCTTAATGTTGTTTTGGCCAAGCCATGCAGCTCGTGGGATCTTAGTTCCCTGACCAAGGATCGAACCTGGGCAGTGGAAGCTCAGAGTCCTAACTACTGGACTGCCAGGGACTTCCCGATACTGTTAATGTCTACATAGCACCTTCCATTATCCTTGGTTTACCACAATGTTGAAGGGATTCCGTTTTCTCAGATTTCATTGGAACATACGATTCTTCCTTTCAAGGATCAAATGAAAAGTTCATAGTCAATGATGACTCTAGAAAATTATGATTAAGCTTGCTTTTTTGAATAACTCAATTTATTTTAATAATACAAATAAATGAATCACGTGGCTTATTGCCTGCAATTATTTAGCTTCTTTCTTAAGATTCATCTAGGTTTCAGATGTAAAGAAAGCATTCTCTCTAGGTAAACCCTAGCCCTGGGTACATAGCCTGGCAAGCAGAGCAGAGACTGGTTTTCTGCCTTCACTCTCTTTTTCACCTTAGCACATTAGGGCAGTGCACAGCCTGCACAATCTTACTCAGTGGCCCTGGGTTAAATAACAAGTGAAAGAGATTGCCTAAAAAGAGTAGTTAGAATGAGAAGCGTTGTCTGCTGAATGAGGGCTAAGGAAAACCAAAGTTTAAGTGGTGGGAAAAAGGAGGTGTTGCCCACAAAAAGATTTAGAAAGACCAGTCAGGGAGATTAGGGGGAAAGTGTTACGGAACTCGAGAAACACCAATATTCAAGGAAGAGTTTCAGGTAGTGTCAAAAGCTGCAGAGGAGGCAAGTAAAATGAGATGGAAAAGTTCCCATTGAATTTATCAACATTATACTAACAAAAACTAATTAATTACATTAGCATTAAAACCCTTTTGATCACCATTTATTACTTGTAGATTAAGAGTGCTGTTAGGGTCTTAGAAGGCTAGTGACTGAGTCATCAGTATGAATACCACTGCTTTTCTTGGACACTGGCTGTGTTGAAATGTACAGTCTAATAAAGACTTATAAACATAGACTACACAAATATTGGATGATAAAGTCTGAAAAATGGCTACCTCTTATCTGGCCTCCTCTGTATGCTAGATACCCTACATGCTACCATATTTCAACCTCACAACAACCTTATGAGGTAGATATCATTGTATAAATTTTACAGATAAGGAAATGGAGATTCAGAGTTGAGTTACTTGTTCAAGAATGAATAGAGGTAAGTGAGTGAATTAAGATTTTGTCCCAGGTCTGATGATTCCACAGTCCACACCTTTTCCTCTGTCACTGTGCCTGCAGAATTCTAAGCTTCTGTTTAAACACTCCTTGCCTCTGGTATTCACTCCTGCCTATCAAGCAGCTACCAGCTAACTGCAGGGGTTCATTGTTGGATGTGCACCCAGGGACCCCATGTGAACCTCAGCATGTCCCCACCCTGAGAAGGTCATTTCAATGGCACTTTCTGAGATACCCAGCCATGGTTTGCACATTTCTGCTTTTTCCCCCACAGCCCTGTTCAATACTCCACTGCTTTGGGCACTTCTGGCCTGCTTTGTGGTTATAGCTTTCTTCTGGCTCCCTTAAAGATGTGGTTTACAGCTTTCTTTCCATTCCCCTTGTCGGTTTTACATGATTTATAAGAGGTGAGGGGAAAGGCTGCTTTCACAGTAACATTTTTAAAACCTATCCTCTTCTTGAAACTTTCTTCACTCTCCTCCGTGGCCACCTCTGTTACTTGTTGCTTCTTCTTGGTCGCCTTTGCTCGATTTTCTTCCTTTTTTTTCTATCTGTAACTGTTGGGATAGTACAGGATTCAATCTTTAGAACTTCTCTTCTCCTTCTGTGCTCACCTCCAGTCCTAAGACTTGATCTTGCTGATGATTCCCAAATTTGATTTGTCTTCCTGACCTCTCCAAAGGAGCCTCAAATTCATATGCCCATCTGCCTACTTATCACTGTCATTTAGGTATCTACTAGGCATCTCAAATTTATCATGTCCAAAACTCAGCTACTTTTTAAATTTCCCTGTCAGTCTTAGAGCATCACCGTTTTTACCCAGTTGTTTCCCATCACATTAAAGAAATAAATCCAAGTCACTGGTCAATAAGGTCCTTCATGATCTGGTTCTTACCTCATTGACTCATCTGCTACCCTCTACCTGACCCCTTCTGTTCCAGCAATGCCGGCCTCCTTGCTGATCCCTGAGAAACATCATGAGCTCCTTCTTCAGCCCCTTTACACCTGCTGTTTCGCCATCTCGGAACACTCTTCTCCCAACATTTGCCTGTCTCTCTAACTTCAGTTAAGATCACATTTTTTTCTTACAGGGGACTTCCCTCTCCATCCTATAAAAATTTGCCACTCTGATCAAACTCTATCCTCTTAATTTACTTTATCATTTTTACAGCATGTATACTTAGTACCCAAACAGCAAAAAGGAGAAACGGGAGGAAAAGGAGAGAACAAAACCCCAGACACAGTAAAGAAGGGTAAGAGAAGAAAGGAGGGGAGATCAGAAAGTAAAATGATACACTGAGGAACGATCTAGAATAAAGAAAAAGAAAAGAGAGGAAAAACTATAGACATAGCTGATGTGGTCTCAGAGGCTGTCCCTGGGTTTTGCACAGTTTGAGAAATGACTGATCTCTGAGCAAAAAACCTCCTCTGTGCTGCCACGCTGCCTTACTGTAGCACTTGCAATGTCTTCCTAGACTGTGAGCAATTTGGAGACAGTGGCTTCTTCCCTGACAGCTCTGTCTTAGCAGTGCCTGGCACACCCTCAGCTCTATAAATGTGTCTTGACTGAATGGATAAACAGAGTGCCACCAGAGGGATCAGAGAAAGGAAAGTATCAACTCTGTTTAGAAAGAGGCAGGGGACGGTTGTGAAAGGCTTCTTAGAGGACACAACTTTTCAGCTGAAATTTGAAGATGAGTAAGAATTTGCTAAGTGTGCATTGGATACTTTGGAATGGAGGTGGGTTTATAATGATAACAAACACTCATATTTTTGAGCACTACCACCATGCAGGTGCTCTTCAGAGAACTGTAGGTAAATATGCTCATGACGTCCTTACAACATACAAGGGAGGTGTATTTAAGGGTGGTTGTCATTGTATAGATTAGGGAACAGTAGCAAGGTGAGGTTCCCTCGTGCGCCCAAGGTCACACAGCTGGAAAGTGGTGGAAGGAGGCTTTGAATCCCGACTGTGAGCAATGTGAGTGATACTATTTACTCTAACTAGATTAAAGCATGCCCTAGGAAAAGCACTCCACAAAGACAACAAGAGCCATTATGTAAAGCCGTGTTGAGCCTTGCAGACAGTAAAATGCATGTCATAAATTATTTCTGCCTCCGTGAAGAGGCAAGTCTCTTATCAATTTAGTGAGCTTCGGAAACAATGGAATCACGTGTCATCTTATCTGATTACATGTACCTGGTTCCAGCTTTTAATGTCCCTCCCAACCCCATCCCTAAGTGATTTTCTTCCAGGGGTCACTGAACCAAGCATAAATTGAAGATCTTTGGGGAAATATATGGAAAATAGAAGCTAAGCTACCTTTTCTAATGCTTCCAGAAACTCTTATGGAAAGAACCATTATAGAAATTTGACATTAATCACCAAGTTTCTCCCTAGGGTCACAATTGTCAAATTCTTGCAACAGCTCTCCCAGTAACTCTCACCCTAGTGGTCCAACCCACTTCCATTTCCTTCGCCCACTGCCAAACCACCATAGCCAAACCCAAGCCTTCTTGTCCACTAAAGTATAGTTGCATATATGTATATTTCCATTGACCTTAGAATAGTATCTTCCCTCTCCCTCCCAAGTTAGACGTCACTGCTTTTCATGATACAGCACTAAACTCTCCAATCATTCACTGGGGTGAGGACAAGGGCATGGTCTGTGGTGACAAATAGACCTGGGTTCCAAGTTCAAATTTCCCCTAATTATGTTACCTTGGACAAGTCAACTCACTCCTCTGAGCCTCAATTTTCTCACCTGCCAAAAGGAGATTGTCATAAGGGTTAAATAAGACTTCTCATCTATGGGCCAACATACGGTAGAAATGCAATCAATACTAATTATCTTCATTCCTTTAAGATATGTGTGTGCAGTTTTCAGCTAACAAATCCTGTATTTAATATTGTTTTGCTGAGGAACGTGATTTGAAAGGAGATGGTAAAGTTTAGTGCAAACCTGAGCAATGACTGCTATAAATCTGGGGTTTATTTTTTTAAGTTTTATTCAAAGTATCCAAAAGGAAGAAAATTCATCAGGAGGAACTTTATTACCCATTAGTAAGGCAAAAGGGGATTATCCTACTTGCCAATGACTCTAACAATTATGCCCCAAATCATTAACTTATATTGCTGAAAGTCACAATGAAAAGATCCTTAACTCTGAAACATAGAACACTACACAATTCTCACAAAAAATTAAAGGGACCTATTCTCTCCTGAAAGGGCATGCATGACTACCACATGCCTGCAAATGTGCTTTTCTGGAAGCTGCAGCTGTGCTTACTGTGGGAAGGAGACATGTCTGAATTAGAACCACTAAGAGCAGTCCTGGGGGGTGGGAATAAGTGGCCCCTTCGCCACCCAGACAGAACCCTAAAATGTGATGCTCCCATTCGTGGTTTCAACAGCATACACAGTTAGGTCCTCAGCACCTCGAATTCGGTAGTCCAGAGATGACCTGGCTTGGGGAGGCTGACTCACTGTAACAGAGCTTATGAGACTGACGCATAAAACCAAAAGGACCGCTTTGTGGCATCCTGGGAAATGTGACTGTCAGTTGTAGAAGACATTTTTTTAGTCCTGGCCAGGTTAAAATTTCCCAGTAATCAAGTGAGGTAGGGAATCAGATAAAAATCAGATGGTTGCTTAGCATGGAGGAAACGAATTCTCTTAGTCAACAAATATTTACTGAGAGACTCCTATTTGACATACAGTATATTATATTCTAAAGTTACAACAGGAAAGAGTATAATAATAATAGCTGTAGTAATAATTGCAATCACAATATATAAGTATTTACTCGTATAGTGCTTACTCTGCATTAGAAACTGTTATAAGTGCCTTACATATATTAGCTCTTTTGATCCTCATAATGGCCTAATAGGTCGTGGCTATAATCATCTCCAGTTTTCAGACGAAGAACCTGGAACACAGGAGGTGAAGCTATGATTTCTGCATGTAAAGAGATTACAGTCTAGTTGACAACGTATAAAGTAAGCAAGCGATTCAATCTAATATAATAACTGCAGAGGCAAGGTAGGTGCTGGTGCTCTGGGGAGACATGAAGGGGCATCCAGGCCAGGGCTGAGGGATCAGGGAAAGTGGTACCCACGTGGAGATTGAGGAACACATGAGAGGCTGTCAGGGAAGAGAGGGAAGAAGGGGCACCGTAGAGGAAACAGGCGTTTGTGCCGTGTGGCAGGAGATTATCTCAGGAGGGGAGAGCAGATCTGAAATGACACTGCAGGACTTCGCAGGAACCAGCTTATGAGGCCTTTTGAGCCATGTCAAGGCATTTGAATTTTATGCTGAATATAATGAGAAATCATTGAAGGGTTATAAGCAGGAAAGTAACATAAAATTTATGATTTAGAAAGATCTTTCTGGCCGTAGTATATAGAACGATTGGAAGGGAGATTGGGATGGAGTGGGCCTGGGGGCAGGGAGATGTTGGCAAGCTGCTGCATGAGAAATACTGGGGCTTGCACTGTGGCCATGGCCAAGGGGAGGGTGGAAGTGATCGCATTTGTGTCATTCGTATGGCGGAACTGATGGAAGATCAGATCAGTGAACCCAAAATGTGGAAACTTTGGCAAGTTATCAGGAAATGCCGGAGCATCAAGCTCTGAAGTGTCTGTGCCTGCGTTGGGGGTTTATCTTCCTGATAGAGTAGAGATACCCACGTCCCCATCAGCCACAGGGACCCCTCTCCTAGAGGCAGCGCCTCTGTGACTTCACTTTTGCTGTGTTTTGGAGGCTACCGTGCCTTTCTGATGAGAGGTGGATACCTTCAGTTAGCCAGGTCCTTCACCTGGGAAGCATTCCACTTCCTCAAGGTGGTGCTGCATGACTCGGCCAATTCCCATTTTGTGTTGGTTTCACAGTGTAAGTCCCAGAAGACAAGCCTTTCCAAGTTACTAGGTGTCTCCTGCACACCCACTCTCATTATCTTGGTTTCATAAAGTAACCTCCAGAACCTTCACAGTATGATCTCTGCAACAAGATGGTGAGTGGGGAAGTTGGATAGGGCAGGGGTAATCTGAAAAAGGAAATAATTTCACAAGTGATATGAATGGTTAGTGGCAGGGCCAATGCTCAAATTCCAAAGCCTTTGCTCATTTTACCACTCTGTAGTATTACGTTGCTTGAGTGAAGCCTTTAGAATCATCTCCCAACACGTCCGTTGAATGAGAGCTATGCACTTAGCACGATCACATTTCTTTGTGTAATAAGGGTTTATTATGTGTGTAAATGTATATATGTACGCACACACACACACACACACACCCCTAAGTAAACTCTGTGACGGTGGAGACCATATTTGCATATTTGCATATTCATTCATTGATGCTCATGAATGCTCAATGACATGATGCTCATGTCATTTTTTTCATGAACGATAGTCCCTGTTCTAAAGGAAGTCACATGATAATCAAGCGCCATGGCTGAGGTCTGTACCGATGCTGTGGTCCCTTTGCTGGGACAGTGAACTCTTCAAGGAGAGGTGTGTGCCTTCCCATCTCATTCTCTCTGCGGTGCCAGGTTAAGGTAGGCCTCAGATCGGTGCCCCATGAGTCCACCTGACTTAATTCATCTTCCTCTCCAAGTCCATGGACTCCAAGTCCTGACCTCCCTGCTCTGAATGCAGATAATCTGATATACTCCAGGCATGTATTTTTCTTTTCTGTCTCCCTATTTGATAGGAAAAGGTTACAGGCCCTCAGTTGTCATTCATCCTATGACAACTCCCTGGCAGTCTCCTACCTGTCTGTCACCTCCCACAGCCAGTGATATTTATCAGATTGGATTCCTAAAAGGTTACAGAGACAAGTAATAGGAAATGTCTGTTTGCTTCAGCCATAGTGAGACTGTGGCTGCTGCCGTTAAAATTGGGGGACGTGCCACAATCCAACCCACAGAGATCCTGAGTCATCTCAAAAAGCACTTCAAGCTAGAACTAAATGAAAGGGAGCCATCTATATGGGGCAGGGGTCTTCTTGGAAGGCTCCCTGGATAAGGTTCATAGACCCCAGTTCATGGTCATGTGGTCTCTCAAATGTCAGGGAGAGTAGGTATAGCATCTACCTAGAGGTCAGCATGATTGGTTCATGTCTGATACCTTCACGTGTGTTCAGCAAGGCCCTTACTCCTCTCTGCCTCTGATTCCCTTTATATTGGGTTGGCCAAGAAGTTTGTTTGGGTTTTCCTGTAAGATTTTATGGAAAAACCCAAACTTTTTGGCCAACCCAATGAAATGGGGGCGTTGTACTAGAACTCTAAAGCCTCGTCCAAGTCTGACATCTTGTGTTTGCTTCCAAAGGAACTACACGTGTGATAAGAAGGAAAACAGCCCCCCTGTGGATCATTAGACCCCAATTGTGGTGAATGTAGGGAGACTGAGAAGACAGGTTTAGGCTGAGATCCGGGGCTTGATTTAGCTGCAAGTTCTGAGAGAGTCCATCTCATGCAGTGCTATGCACTAGAATATCTGGATGGAAGACTGGTTCCCCACGGCCCAAGTCCTGCAGCAGAGGATCACATGAAGCCACATGTGACGTCTGTCTCCCAGGATGTGGGGCAGCCATTGGGTTTGGTGAGAGCTGCCAGCACAGGATGATAGATTGCTGCTCTCCTGTCCAAGGTTCTGGGGACAGTCAATCCCTCCTGTTCCGGAGTAAAGGCCAGAGCAGGGGAGGATGTGTAAAGCATTCATGAGCAGATCCTTTGGACACAGAAACCCGCCAGTCTGTGACATTTGGGATTCCAGTGTGTGTGGGGTTGGGGGGTGGTAATCAGGCCTTAACCAATCAGCTCCAAAAATGTCCTGCCGGTGGTCTTAGCCCTCTCTGGTCCCACCCCTGTGGCCCTGCTCAAAACCTCAGGGCACCAGTTAGAGACTCTTTCCTGGAACTTCATCCAAAAACGTTTTCAAAATTATTATTTTTTTCAGTTTAGGGATATTAGGAACTTCATATTCCCAGAACGTAGGTTCAATTCTGTATCCCAAGTAAGATGTATTAGGGGGTCTCATAATCTCTGCCAACTCAACACCTAGATTATATTTTGGTCCAAGTGTCCCAGAAATAGGGTTGACATTTTCTTAGACCCTTATTACTACTTCCAAACTTTTACTCCTGCACTTTGTCCAAGCCCCCTGCTTTCTGAGGTTGTTGCCCACCAGCTACATCACCCTCATCACTAACATCTACCACACAGTCATTTTCATCCTTCCTTGAGAATGTAGTCACTGGGAATTTGCTATTTGTCCCATCTGTTCTTTGTTTCATTGTTCCTCTTTTTCTGCCTTTTTTAGGTTTAGTATGTTTTATGATTTTATTTTCTTTGTTGGATATTAGCTATAACTCTTTGTTGTGTTACTTGAAAGGTTGTTTTAGGGTATAGAACACTTTAACTTATAACCACATTCAAATGATATTATATCACTTATAGTATAAGAAATTTACAACAGTGTACTTTGTTTTCTCCCCTTCCGGTCTGAAGAGAAGGGCCCTGAGAGAAGGAGCTGAAAGGCTGCAGAATGGCTGACCAGTCACACCAGACAGCTCTGTCTTTGTTCAATGTTTGCTTAACTTTGAACTAAAGTAAAGCACATCTCTTTCTCAATTATCTTTTTTTAAGGGTAGATATAAAATCCTGATGGAAGAACTCACAGCATGTTCTGGATCTTAGGTGTTAATCCTGGTAATTACAGGTAGAAGGATAATAGTTAGCATCCTATTCATGCTGTCTAACAGGAAGGGAAGGAATTTTCAGATCCACTCAGAGAAATTTCTCACTCAGTTTGGATTTCCCATAATGAAGCAATTGTCAGAATGCATTTGTAATTGACCACACGAAACCAGGGTGCTCTGATTTCATTTTACCTTCCCTACCTAATCAGGTATATTTTCTATCCTGGCGAAAATCACATTTCTCTGGAATGTGCTCTTAATTGCACTGTGCTGTGGGCCCTGTTAAATATTGCATGAGACAGTGTGCTGTCTTATGATGAACATCACAAACATTTGCATTTTTACGTGCACAATGAATCTCAATTACGTGTCTCCAGTCTGTTTAAGGACTATTTCTCCCCACATTACAGTCTATTTGGAAGTACCAACGTTACAACAATCATAACCTTGAAAGGACTGCTGGCGAATAATCATGTGGACTTAATTACAGAAGAAGACAAGTTACACCAGAGGAATCCAGGACCAAAGACTTAGGAGGGAAAAGAAGTGTTCTGTGTCCCACCTTGCTGCAGTGATGGAAGAGGGAATGGAAGAATTTGCTTTTTTTTTTTTTTTGAGAATTTTGGAAGGCTTTGCTTTTGTCCAGCAAATGTGGTAAAGTAACTGTATACTTACCTAAAGCTCTGCCATCCATCACACTGAAATGATACAGAAAATTTCAGCTATGCTACATCTAAGAAAGGTCCCTAACCTCATACTACAATCTAAAAAATATCTGTCAGATGCATTTTTATTTTTATCAAATTGAGATGGATCTGAAGTTGACAAAGAATAATGCTTCTTAAGATCAAAGTTCAGTGGAAAAAAGGATAAGAATTTCTGAAGGCCCCAACGAATATCTCTGTGCTTGGTTAATAAGACTGGAGCATAAATAGGACACATATAAAGCAGGGAAGACAAATTCATAGTTTGCTCCAGTTCTATAGATTAGCAGAGATAGTAGGGCAAGAAGAGAAGCTGCATGACCATACTTTAACATTGTCTTTTCTGGTCCAGCTTCCAAACAGGAGAGGTGCTATATGGACATGAACCAACTTGTCAGCAATAGGCCCAATTCAGTAGAAATTATACATCTACCCACCAAACAGTATCAGGAGATGGTTCACTGCTACACAACTTCTCACCAAAGTGGGTAACTGACTCATGGCTATATGATGAAACCCAAAACCTAGGTGCTAGCCATCCTTGAAAGATTAAAACATATACTAAAATCAGTGAAGATACTCCTACATTTACAGAGAAACTCAGAAACAGAATTCCAGGGTTGGATATTCCCCAAGTTCTGGTAATCTCCCCTCAGATACACTTTTCACCCAGCAGCAACGTTCCGCCCAGTATCTAGAGAAAGAGGTTCTAGCGACTTTTTGAATGAATATGGAAGAGAGTCAAGAATATCCATCCTGTTCTATTTTGGGGAAATAGCAGGCTGAGATGAAACTGCCTCATCAAAGATAATTAAGGAGAAATATAACAGCCTGTGGTCTATGCACGATTCTAAAACAAATATACACATGTATATTGAAAGGGACCAGAATACAATGCAATAATGCTATGAGTGGAAACAGATTTACCTTCCTGCCGTAAACAACAAGGTATTTGAAAATACCATTACTTTTAGATATGGGGAACAGGCAGTGCAGGAATGTAATCTTTAGGGAGGATTATACTTTCTGGATGATAGTCTAGGGAGGAGATCACAAGTGGAATATGCGTTCTCACTGAGTGAATGAGACAAAAAAAAAAAAACAAAACTGAAGTATTGGAGAAAGTACTGGAGAAGAGGAACATATGTAGATAAAGAATTCCAGAAGTTTACAAAGGGGTTCCCTGGAGTCTTTAGCTGAATAATAACCATTGCTTGTGTAAGCTGAAACTCCAAGTGGGATATAAAAGGTTGATTCAAAATAGAAAATCTATTAATGTGATTTGCCATATGCATTAGTTTTCTATTCCTGATGTAATATATCACCACAAAGTTAATGGATTAAATAATGGGAGTTTACCATTCAGAAGGTCAGCAGCCTGATGCAGATCTCACTGGGCTAAAAAGAAGGTACTGGTGAGGCTGTATCACTTTCTGGAGGCTGCAGGGGGGAATCACTTTCCTTGCTCATTTGGGTTTTTAGCAGAGCCCAGTGCCCTGTGATTGCAGAACTGAGGTCTCTGTTTTCTCGCTGGCTCTAAACCGAGTGCTGACGCAGCTTCTAGAGGCCATTGCATTCTTTGGCTCATGGCTGCCTTTCTCCATCTTCAAAGCCAGCAACAGTGAGTCGAGCCCTTCTAATACCATATCTCTCTGACCCACTGTCTTTCATTTTTAAGAATCATGTAATTAAACTGGACCCACCCATATAATCCAGGATCGTCTCCCCATCTCAAGATCTTTAGGCTTAACCCCCCTCTGCAGAATGCTTTTTACCATGGAGGCTACCAGCCACAGGTTCCAGGGATTCGGATGTAAACAGCTTTGTGCCTGCCACATGATGTGAAGAGACTGATGGAGAAAAACTATGGAATCATTTCAATAAATGTTAAAAGAATATTTGATGATATTAAACATTTGACCATTACTAACATCTCTTAACAAACCAGAAATAGAAGAGATATTTTTTTTAACCTGACAAATGTAGCATCATGGGAGAAATATCCACAATATATAATGGACTACTACAAATCAATAAGACTAAAAGCAGAACAATGGGGAAAGGACAATAAGTGTTGACAGAGAAAGAAACATTTTTAGTACTTAAACTATATGCTCAGTCTCTTTAGTAATCAGGGAAATCCAATTAAAACCATGATGAAACACCAACCAGATTGACAAAATTATGAAGTTACACAATTCCAAGAATTACAAAGTTGCTAAGGATATGGAACAATGGGAATATTAGCCCACCGCTTGTTGGAATGTAAATTATGTCCACCACTTTGGGAAAACAGTATGGCATTATATAGAAAACTTGCAAACTTGTGTACTCTACAGTCCAGCTATCCTCTTTTAGATAATTGCCCTAGAGAAACTTTTCCATGTGAGGGCCAGAAAATATGCATAAGGACACACATAACACATTGCTTATAATAGTAAAACCCTGAAAACAAACCGAGTGTGTTAATAAATTATTATCTATGTGAACAAGAGAATACACTTTAGCAATGCAAATAAATTAACTATGTATCTGAATAAATCCTGCACCTGCTGGTTCCTTGTTCTCTTTGTCAATGATTCACCCTTTGATTCTCTAGTCTTGTTTCCTTATTTGCAAAATTAGAAAGTTTGGATGAGATGACCTCAAGGAGCCTTCTAACTGTAAATGTTCACGATTCTCTTTATTTGCTTTTTTTCCTTAGAACATTAGAAAGAGTTTTATATGCATCACTCCTAGATTGTGTCCACTCTCCTAGCTCGTATTCTGAGAACATACTTTTCTTTTATGCGATTAATCTGCTTGGCCCCTTGCCAAATGGATATAGACATACTTGATCACCACTGAGCAATAAGACAAGATATATGCTTCTGATTTCTCTTCTAAGATTATTACACATTCTGTGGTACCTAAGTCGATGAGCCTTAGACTGTGGACACCAACTGTCAATGGAGGGAAAAACCTATTATCCTTTCCTTTCCATCTGGAGGCCATCTGGAGTCACGACTCTGATTGGTCCTATCTGCTTCCTAGTGACCTTTGGCCAATAAGTGGAAGAGGAGCAAAGCTGAGCTGAACAGGAGGGTGACTGGAGGAGCTTACGGACACATTTAACTCATTGGCTCAGAGATTTCAGAAAATGAGGCCCTGAGGTGAGATTCTCCTCTTGTGCTTTGGGTTTATTCCAGGAGTCCCTTTTCTCAATATTTGTGGATTTTGCTTTCGTTAGTTTTTTATACTCTTCACTCCAGACTGATAGTTTAATTGATTTTAGTCTTCAGCACCGAAGTTCTCTGAAATTAAGCGCCCTAAGGCTGTGGAACTCTCTGTGTCTCTGGGATCAGAATATGGGCTTGGGTGCCCTCTGCTGTTGGATGGGGGCAACGCTTTACCTGAGAAGATGGCAAAGAGCAGCCAGGCCCTTCAGAGCCAGGAAAAGGCCAGGACGGGAGAGTCAGGAGGAAGAGATGGCTGCAGTTCTGGACACTGCCGTTAAGTGACGGAGTCTTGCATATTCCTATTATGGCATAAGGAGGCATTTCTGAAAACTTACAGGGACATCATGGATGTTAGATAAGGAGTTGTACTTGATATAAAGGCATATTCCCTATTAGAAAATGCAACACAATTTTTAAAATGTTATACCGATATGCTCAGTAACAGTTTTTTATAACAAAAACTGTCAGTGTCCCTCCCATCTGTTCTTGGACCACTTCTTAGATCCACTTCTGACACAAGCTGCTCTTGATTAAATACCCAGAAACCACACTGAGACAAAGTGTTGCGGGCAGGTTTATTCGTGGTTATTTTCAGGAGATACACCTATAAAGAAGTGAACTAGGTGGAACTGGGCAGAAAAAGAAGGTGAACAAAAGGCAGATTATTACAACTGAGGCCTCAGCCAATCCTATGAGGAGCTCTGGAGCTGAGATAGCCTTTTAGAATGTTCCAAATGGAGGCAAGAGGGGCTGAGTCTTATGTATGTGCTTATGTGTAGTAAGACATTTATTGCTCATCTCTAACACTAAGGTTATCACCTTTTGGGGTTCCAGCTTTCTGTGGGTCTCTGATTTAATTTTCATTGAAACTATATGAGGAAGACAGTATTATTATTCCCCATTTGCATAGGTAAGTAAAATGAGTCTCTCAGAAATTAAGTAACACACCGAATGCCACACAGCTAGCCAGCCATAGAACCGGGACGAGAACAATCTCCAGGAGTAATTTTATATGTATTCGATTTGGCTTACTCTGAACGACCTCACAGCTTGCTGCTCCCCTTTACAGTAGTTGTCTGCATATCCAGAATCCTGCCCTGGCAGAGATTGCTCTGAATGTTCTGCCTCTGCCCCTCACGTCACTACCCCTTCTTCTTGTTTCTCTTCCTCGCCAGTATCCCCTTGTGCAAAGATGTCTATTTCTCCAGGCTCAGCTCAGACAACACCAAACCTACGCAAGGGATATTCAAACCTCACCTTGGAAGGAGGGCATCCTCCAACTAGAGATTACATAATTCTAAGATTCTATAATCCCCCCACCAGGAAATCCTCAGTGAGTGGATATTGTGTTATGCCACCCAGATCCCCTCCCAAGAGTCCAGGTACCTTGGTCTCAGCATCTGGAATTATCAGCTGCTGATCATTTATAATTATGACTCTCACAGGGAATGGCCCTTTGCTTGGGGAACTGCCTTATCCAAGGTCGTGCTCCTCGTAAGCGGTGGTCCGTGACCAATGACTGGCTGATACAGGGACGTAAGACCCAGCCCCCCTGGTCTCCATTTGGAACTTTCTAGCAGGCTATCTCAGCTCCAGAGCTCCTCATAGGATTGGCTGAGGCCTCAGTTGTAATAATCTGCACTTTTGCTCACCTTCTCCTTCTGCCCGGTTCTGCCCACTTCACTTCTTTATAGGTGCCTCTCCTGAAAGTAACTCAAACAGCACAAAACAAAATGGTAGATAAAGCTCATTATAATATTAATTACCACAAATGTAAATAGACCTTACTCGTTTGAGTTAAAAGAAAATGACTTTCAGCCTATGTTTTTAAAATTCCAACTATGTGCTGTTAAAAATAAAAAGCTGAAAATTTAAGGACAGAGTAAAACTTAAACTAAAAAGTCAGAAAAAGATAGTCCAGATACCTAATAACCTAAGGAAATCTAGTATAGTTACATTAATATCAGGCAACTGGGGACTTCAACTCTGGAGCATGTTGGTGTAACGGATTCCAGACTTGCAATCAGACAACTGAATTAAACATGTGAAACAACTATTTTCACATATTAGACAAGGGGCAGCGCAGGACCGGGGTCACTGAGAGAAGGAAAATAAATAAGGTAAAGCCTGCTGGACGCTGCCTTTCTGCGTGCAGCCACTTTCTGGCAGTCACACCAGGAGGGGGAGCCCAAGCAAAGCGCCACAGTGTCACTGAGATGAAGAGACAGTTCTTTGAGGTCTGGGAGACTGAGCTGGTGGGAGTGTGCAAGGCAAAGCACAGAAAGGAAAGAACCAGAGAAAGAGATCCAGAAATCTACAAACAAGGTTTCCCTTGTTTTTGTTTTGTTTTGTTTTTTGCTAAATATCAAGCCATGAACACATAGGGTCACATCCCATGAAGCAGGACAAAGAAGGGAGACACCAGGTTACTGTAAAGCTGAACAAACAACCTCACATGGCTCAGAGATGTTTGAGGTTACACCCCTTGGTGGAACAAGTAGACAGAAGGTTCTCTCAGGAAGGTTCTAGAAGACCTGAAAAACACTATCAAACATCGTGTTTTTATTGATATTTATAGGATAATACACCAACAATAGTGAAATATGCATTCTTTCTAAGAGCATATGAAACATTAACCAAGGAAGATCATATTCAAGGATCAATACATTTTAAAGGGTTAAAATCACAGGAAGTATTTCTCTGCCTTCAGTGGCTGCGTGGGGAGTTACCAGGGGTGGGAGGGTGAGGGAAAATTATGTCCTAAACTGCAGCCTTAGAGTTTTCCAGGGGTGAGTCCTGAGAGGTAGTACATGCGGTGACTAACAAGTGCCACCAGGGGGAAGTATTTGCTTATGAAACCAACAAACTGAACAATCAGTAACAGACTCAGATCCCAGATAGACTTCTGGATTATCTGGAGAAATGGAAATTGAAATATTCCAAAGAAGTATAAAGGGAAAGACGCTGTTGCTGAATCTCTCCATGGCACGGTTCCAGCTTAGCCACAGCAGGACCACAACAGTCCACCCTCCCCTGCGGTTTACCCAGGAGCTGTGACATTTCCTGGTGACTTGATCACAGATCTCCAGCAAGGGCTCAGAGGTCTAAATCATCTTCTTCATTAACATCCTAAACCTCCTTCCATCCCATCTTGTGGGCAACACCATCCAGCTGGGGTTTGAGAAATGTCAAAGGAGACAGACATAGGGTCCAACTGCTTCTTTTTGGACAGTTTTAAAAAGGAATCTGCATGACAAACTTCAGACTTTTTGGATTTAGCCTTATCTCAACTCTTAGAAAGCAGGGCAGACTGAAGTTCAAATTTCAGCTCTTCTATTTACTAACTGCATGAACTTGGATAAATGTCTTAACTCTCAGATGTCTGGTTTACTCATTTAAATATGGAGCTGCTGTGAAGATTAAATCAGAACATATATGCAAAGCACCCAGCACATAGTAAGGGCCCCAGAAATGAGTTCCCTTTGTCCTTTTAGGTATTTTCTTAACCTACCAGCCTTATTTTACTGTGCCCAGCCTACTGTTAATGCTTCTGGGCATAGGAAGGATTTTAAGCTGTTTGTTCATTCCTGAAGCCACCCACGTGGCAAAGGACACTGTAATTTGCATTCTCAAATGCATTCTCAAATTTGCTTCTCAAACAGCAGATATTTCAATACCAAGGGTCTGGAGTGTTTCCTCTACCATAGTAAGTTCTCAACTGGGGCTGTTGACTTTGCCCCCCAGAGGACACTGGGCAATGTCTAAAGACATGTTGATTGTCATAACTGGAAAGTTGTTGTTCATCTAAGGGGTAGAGACCAGAGATGCTGCTAAACATCCTACAGTGCAGAGGATGCCCAAAATAATGTGCAGGTATTGCTGAGCTTGGTAATGTGCAGCTATTGCCAAGGTTGAGAAACTCAAGTCTGCTCTACCAGAATACAGAAGTATGGTGAAGAAACTTTCAAGCCATTACAACACCACAGCACCCTTATTACATTCAAGGTTCGATTTCAATTCTTCCACAGGGGCCCTTGGAGCGTCCTAAGTGAGGACCCTGTCCAAAATCTGTGGAGTGAGAGAGTGCCAATGAATGAGTAGTAAGTGTATCCTAATAAATAAATATTCCTTTTTCGGTGTTCTTTCTTGAGGCCTGTAGCCAGTGGCAGGAATCTAGTGAGGAACGGGCAGGGTTAAGGGTGAGAGTGCTAGTGGAGGTGAGGAAAGAAGGAAATTTGGTTAGAAATAATATTTCCTTTTATTTATTTATTTATTTGTTTATTTATTTGTTCGATATTATATAATCCCGAAGCGATGTTGGAACACCAGATGAATCTTAGCAGGTGTTTTTTTTAAAAATCCTTTTTCTTCCATCAACCTCCTGTCTTCCCAGCTGTCACCTTCCTCTGCACCTTGCTTGCCCTCACCTGAAAGCCACGCCCTGCCCACCCTCCCCCCTGCTCCCCGATGGAAGGTTGGGTATAAGCCCTTAGCAAATCTTATTCCCACTATTAATTCATTAAGATCTTTACTGCCCCATAGCTTTTACGCAGATGAGACAGGATTTGTAAAATTCCTTCCATGTTTTTCCAAGCCTCACACTTCCACAAATTTTCTAATCACCCTGCAGAATATTTAAAGTGGGTGATGTCATTCTGATGTTTGATTATCGCATTTTTTGAAGGTGAAGGGCTAGAGGTCCATAATGGTCTCATTGATCCCGTAACTGAAAGCTAGTAAGCCACCTTCCATCAGGACACTAGTTTGGCTTTATGTCCATTTTTACTCAGTGGAGAGTTGAGTTGAAAGAAGTACATTTTTTTTAATTTAAAATTTTATTCTGAAATAATTGTAAGTTCACATGCAGTTGTAAGAGGTAGTAGAGAGTGGTCCCATATATGTTTCATGCAGCTGGTGCATTTGTTTTAACATTTTGAAAACCATTGCCTGTTACCCCAGGGCAATTGGAGAACAGACCTCTTTAATTAATTGGATATTGAGAGCTGCCTGCTTTTAGAACACAGATCTCAAAGACCCGAATAGAAGAACACACTAAATTATATATACATTGAGACTAGTATGCAAGGCCTTTATTTTTTTTTAAAAAAGTTGTCTTTTTTGGATGATTCAGAACATTGGATTTTCATCAAGGCATAGAAAAGTATAGAACTTTAGGATAAGAATATGCTTAACCTGTGATGTGACACATTGTGAAACATCTTTGGAAATATTTTTGAAAATGAATGAATGAGGAAACAAATCTATGATCACAAGGGAAGGACCAGAGGACTCCAATGCCCAACTGCAAATAACCTGAACTGGGGAGCAGCCTGGGTGCTCCTCTCTGGAGAACCCAACTCATGTCAGTCAGACTTGTAGAAAGGAAACTTTATTTCATGTAGTATATAGGAAATATGTGGTTTTCAATCTATCTTAATTTCATCCAAAAGGGCCTTCTAGGAAAAACCCATAATTCAATTGTGCTAAAACCAACTAATAGTTGACTCTGAGTGGGAAATGTAACCCATATAGAATGTGTTACCCTAAATCCAAATTCATGCTTCTGAAGCCTACAGATTATAAATCAAGAATTAAACTCGGGTCAGTAAATCCAAGCAAGTGCACACCAACCTGAGAGTTAGCACAACTAAAACAGAAGCTTGCAAGGTAAACCTTCATAAGTCAAATCTCAAAATCAAAGGGGGAAGCAATGATTTTTCTTGTCCTACAGAGCAAGAGGAATGAACTCTCTAAATCCCTCTATGCAGATAAAAGTTCTGGTTTTTATGTAGCTTGATATATTTATGTATGGAGGAAGCACTGCCTGAAATTAAGCAAGAAGAATGAAATATTGTAACGACCATGCCAGAGAAGCAGCCCAGCCAGCACTTTCACCATGGGGTCATTTGCAAGGATGTTTGAGAAAAGACCCCTTTAGCATTCAGCTGCTCTTTTTTAAAAAAAAAAATTATTTATTTATTTGGTTGTTTGGGGTCTTAGTTGCGGCACGTGGGCTCCTTAGTTGTGGCTCGCAGGGCTCCTTAGTTGCAGCACGTGGGCTCCTCAGTTGTGGCAGGTGGGCTCCTTAGTTGTGGCTCCAGGGCTCCTTAGTTGCTGCGTGCGAACTCTTAGTTGCGGCACACATGTGAGATCTAGTTCCCGGACCAGGGATGGAACCCGGGCCCCCTGCCTTGGAAGCATGGAGTCTTATCCACTGCGCCACCAGGGAGGTTCCCATTCAGCTGCTCTTTGCCAAGAGATGGCAGGGGGTGAAATGAGTTCAGAATCTGTCAGAGGTGTTAGTCAGAGCAGCTGCCCAGTGGTCGAGAAAAGTTTCCTGCAGCTTTGGAACGAAGCCACTATTCCTGACACATTTTACCTTCCACATCCCAAGAGTGATCTGAGTATTTGTCATGCTTTGCATAGATCCATCCCCACATGGCTTAGGGACCCTAGAGTCCCCAGGTTTTAGTCCTTTGGAATGTTAATGTCACCTTTATAATGTAATTTTCCCTCATTTTAGAAAATTTCTTAAATCTAATTTACTGCTCTGTGTTTACACATCCCCTTATTAAGACAACCAGACACTCAACTCATTCTGGTTTATTGATTAAATGTTAAAAACCACATGCATAGAGAGCTCTATTTTGTTTTGGTCAAAGGGCAGTGGTGTAGCCAACAATATGGCTTAACTTATTTGCTTTAATTGGAATGGCATTAAAGAAAAGGCTTTGATATTTTCATGTAATGCACAGTAGGAAGCTGGGTCCCTCACAATGCTTCCCAGGTTGCATTAACTTTCTGATTCAGAACGGATCTGTGCACAGAAGGGTTTCTAATTTAAAATAGAAAGCCTTGTGTAACAGCATTCGGGTGGACCCGTGTACCACACAGAACATGCCAGTGGCGGTAGGGTTCTTTGCTCAACTATCCCAAGGATATAGCTTACACGTAACAGGTAGGAATCCTTTGCAGCGTCTGAAAACCAATTGCAACTTGTTAATGATTCTTCTTTAATAAGTGGCTTGTTTTGAGGCAAAGTATTCAACTACTGTAGGAACTTTGCCCAACTGTCTGCACTTACACCCATTCTAGAGACCTCTAAATTACCCAGAGTATATGAAGGAAATGTTTATTTGTTAAATTCATTCATTCATTCTACAAACATTTAGTGGATGCCTTCTAGTGTGTTCCAGAAGCTGGAGATATAGAAATGAATAAAACAGACAAAAAGTTGAACCCCAAATTAATTTTATCTCCTCATTGAATTACTTTGGGCTGAATGTCACCTTAATAACCCTCTATTCTTGTACAAGGGTTAAATAGTTCTTACAATGGCTCTTAGGGTACCTTCTCATCCCAAACTCCAACAGGTCATTTTATTTAGTGAAGTTTTATCTTCGAGTTATATTAATCTATAAGTTCACATCATGGGCTGGGGATAGACACTTTATAATTCAGAAAACAGAATTTAAATGGACAAATTCCACATACACTATGATAATAGCTATATAAAAAGATGGCATTGGGCTTCCCTGGTGGCGCAGTGGTTGAGAGTCCGCCTGCCGATGCAGGGGACACGGGTTTGTGCCCCGGTCCGGGAAGATCCCACGTGCCGCGGAGCGGCTGGGCCCGTGAGCCATGGCCGCTGAGCCTGCGCGTCCGAAGCCTGTGCTCCTCAACGGGAGAGGCCACAACAGTGAGAGGCCCGCGAACCTCCCCCCGACAAAAAAAAGATGGCATTATGTAGACAAAGTCTTGGGAAGAATGGACAAAAAGATGAAAGTGTTAGGATGTAGCTGTGGTCTCACAGTGTGATCAGAAGCGTCTGTATCACCTGGAGATGCATTAGAAATAAATTCTCCAGCCCCACTTCAGACCTACTGTGTCAGAAACTCTGGGGGTGAAGCCCAAGCCCTGGGCTTGAACAAGTCAGCCAGGTGATTCGGATTTACCCTAGAGTTTGAGAACCACCGGTGTAAAGAGACATTCAAGTTTCTTTTACTTACAATCCTTTTAATGGTGTATTTCTAAGTACAATTATTTTACAAACTTGCAAGGTTCCAGAGATGAGAGAGACCCATCTATGATTTAGGGCAGATGTGCACAAGCAAAATTGAATTGGTGACTAAGCCAGCCATTTGAATATATTTTTGGTTCAGAAATTTGTTCTCCCTGAATCAGAAACGCCTGACTCATGGAGTCGCTGGTCAACATTGGCCCAGGAGTCCAGACACAACTGTTCCTGTGCCTGTTGTTGGGCTAGTAAAACCCAGCCTCATCTTAGGCTGATCAAGCCGTAAGCTATGAAAAGCTTGGTCCCCTGCCCGCTTGTTGATGGAATTAGAGCACATTAGAGAGGACCACTGAAAGAATCAATCAGCTAACTAGATTTTGTACAATTTCCATGCGCTGGGCACCCGGCCTGGTGTGGTTAGAGAAGAGGGGAGGACAAAGTGCCTCTGACCCAGAAATCACAGGGAATTTCAGACTTTCATTTGTGAACAAAAGCACTCAGCACCTCAGGCTTTGTGCAGCTGGTGTTGAATGACCAGTCAAAGGACAGGAGATTGCAGTGGGCTGGGGCCATCAGGGACAGCTTTGCAGAGCCCACACGGTTGGGGCAAGGCCGTGGTAGGAACAGACCGTGTGAATATGGTGTGGATGTAGGAAAATCCACGGCATGTTTGAGTGAGGTTCTGCATAGTTTAGTTGTGTGAGAGAAGGTTGGGATTGTTGTCTGAGCCAGATGGAAATAGATCTTGGATAATATCCCATGGATCAGACAGAACCGTTACAGGTTTTTCAGCAGGGGCGTGCTCAGATGAAGATGGAGGTTTAAGATGTCAAATTAAGAATAATGGTCTTTATTTTCCTCCTTTGCCACATTGAGCTAATCTAGCCTTCCTAAAGTGGTCATGAGTCACTCAGGCTGCGAAATGGGTTCATTTGTCAGGAAAGGGGAAAAGGTGACAACAGCTAAGCAAACAGAGAACAGCAGGCACCCCAGTCAGAACCTGGCCCCAGAGCGAGAATGCACACGTGTACCGCTTGGAGATGAAAAATGCTTTCCTTGGGCCGTCCATCATCATCACCCTCCACAGAGACAGCTCCCCCATCTAGGACACATTTCTCCAGAAGGGAGAAGCTGGGCCCTGGGGATGCAGTGTTGCCCAGGCTTCTTTGGACAGCCTCTTGTGATTGATGGCCTCGGGCTCCGTGCCTCTCCAGGAAGATCGTGCAGCGTAGCTGGGAGGCGTGGAGGCAGGGAGCCCTCGATTCTCAGCGAGCAGCAGAGGAGTGCACGTGAAGACTCCAGGTCACAATGAAAATGCTGCTGCTCTCCCTCATTTCCCTGTGAGCTCCTTGAAGGTAGAATCAGCTTCCCGACCTTGTTATCTTTAGGGTCAGCCACCAGCCCACCACACATTTGGCTCTCAGTTAATGTTGAACAAGTGTATGTGTCTAAGAGTTGGCATGGAGAATTTTTTCCCCTTCTCTCTGAGCTTAAATCAGAACCTTTAAGAAGCAGAAGTGTCCTCATACACTGTCCAGTCCAAACACTTGATGTGAAAGTGGGGAAACTGAGGACCAGAGAGGGTTAATGGCCTGCATAAAGTCTTCAATAATTAGTAGAGGTTATAAATTAGTATTACACTAATTTTATCTTGTCTGCTATAACACATGGACTTCAGAAGGACTTTTTCAAATGGAAGATCCAGTAAGAATTGCCTATTTCAAGCTATAGGTAAGTTCTAAGATCATCTTATTTAAATTAATACTCTCTCTCCCACTCCCCAAATCCCACCTCACAACCTGACATTCCTTACCTCCTTCCCCCCTACCTGTTCTACTCCATTTTTTTCTCTATAGCACTTATTACTATCCGATATTCCAGCCATCGTATGTGTTTATATTTCTCTTGTCTGCCCCAGTCCCCAAGAATGGGATCTGCATGAGGGTGGAAGCTTTGGCCATTTTAATCAGTTTTGTCTCTACGACATATAACATGCCTGGTACAGAGCAGACATTCAATACACTTTTGCTGAATGAATGAAGAAATTAAATTTTCTAGAATGCAAACCCTTCCTTGAGAATCTTGGTCAATTAGGATTTGTTTCTTTACATGATGTAGTGATTATACCATGACATTGATTCCTAGAGAGGCAGGAGGTTCTAACCAAGAGCCCTCCAACTGCAGGTACCCAGGACGGCACCAGGACCCATGTCCGACCAGGCTCTATGCAGTGGAGCTGAACAAGTCCAAGCATGACACCGCACTCTAATTCTGTTTGTATGTCTGTCTCTCCTATTTGGCCGAGAGACCCATGAGGACAGAGCTGTGCTGTTTTCCTTGCTAAATCCCTAGCACATAGTACAAGTCCTGGTAAATAGTGGGCCAGCGGAGCTTCTGCAGTGATAGAAATGCTAATATGGGTGCTGACTGAAATGGTAGCCACTGGCCACATGTGGTTAATAAGCACTTGAAGTGTGACCAATGCAACTTGTGAGCTGAATTCTGAATTTTTTTAATTTCCAGTAGTTTTAAGCGTGAATTGTCAGAGGTGACTAAAGGCTACTGTTGTATTGAATGGAGTGGTTTTAGATTTTCAGTACATTTACTGAATGAATAACTGCAACTGATTTAGTTGAAGAAGTCCATTGTCTATAAGGTAAAAGGCTCAGTAATCTGGACTATATGAGTGAAAGACAGAAATTAGTCAAAAGTGGAAATTGTTGATTATTTAAAATAATTGCTTTTTGCCAATTCCAAGAATTGGCAAATTTGATGCCTTTCCTTCTGGCATAGTCAATGCACGGGGATCAAAATGATTTTTGTATTGTTCAATGCTATACAGTAAGGTGTTTCCCATGGCCTTATATATTCTTCTGGACTATGATTAGGAATATTGCATTTTTAGAATGTACCACCACTTATTTAGTCACTCAGTTGTATATTATTAGATGTATATGTTGATTTCAGTGTTTTTGCTAATACAAGTAAGAGTGTAATATGTACTCTTCTACATAAATCTTGGTGTACACCTTTGTTTATTTTGGCTAAAATAATACAAGTGGAGCAAAGCTGTCGAAAATTTAGAAACATAGTTTTGATAATATCCTCTATAACCTCCTTTGATGGGATTATGAAATGGACCAGTCATGCAGAATCCTTAATTGATGGCTCCTGTGTGCACTGGCACTTGGAAGCCATTGCAGGCACCCTTCTTACCACTGTCCGTTCAGGATGTGTGCATCCTTTCCTCCATGCCTGGCATTGAATTCATGCTATACTGTTACAAGGAAATCTAAAACTTCACTGGCTTAAATAAGATAGAGGCATATTTCCTTCTCATATAAAACTCTGAAAATAGATGGGGAGTTGTCATCCTGTAAATGTGGCTTCTAAGGTTGCCTTAATCATAGACAGCTACCAAAATCAGAGACAGCAGAAAGGGAGAGAAAACCCAGGGTAAGAACTCCTAGGAGATGGTCTGAAAGTTGCTCCCATCACTTCTGCTCTCTTTTCACTGGCCTGGCATCAGTCTGTGACCACACCTGACAACAGGGAAGATAGTTATCAAGTCTTGTGGATCATACGACCTTAATATGATCATACCTGTTCGCTAAACCTCAAATCTGTCCACTTACCTGCATCCTTATGGCCATTGCCTTCTTTCCAGCCCCCAACATGTCTTATTTACATTAGCATAACATCTTCTACTTGGTCCTTATTCTCAATCTTTTCTTCTTCTGATCTGCGTATGTAGCCAAAAGTCATCCTTTTGAAATACGTACCTAATCACATCACTCTCTGCTTAAAATTTTAAAGGTGAAACAGTGACTTGGGAGAAAAGAACTTTCAAAAGCCAAACGCCTTCTAATGACATCCAAGACCTTTCTTTTTGGCCCTACCCAATTCTCCAGCCTCGTAATGCTCAAATGTCTGGGGTGTAGCCACGTTGGCACATATTTGGTCTTTTAAGGGTGGAAGAAATGGGAGCTAAAAGCTTAGCCTTTGAAAGCTAACTTCTCTGGGATATGAAGTGAGAAAACACATGTGTTTTCTATCACTCCAGCGAAGTTCAGCATTTGTCCTCTCTTCAAACAAATGTGGAAACTACCTGTTTGAGGCCTATGGTTTCCCCAGGCTTCCAGAAACTCAGCTCTTTACTCTGTAGGACTTCTTGGGATTTTGGAGATTATCTGTTGGGGGACATATGTCCCATCAGAGTTCCCTCCTGAAACCAGCCCGCAGAGCTGACCTGTCCTGTGACGTGTTCTCACAGAAAGTAGAGTAGGGTTTTAGGTATACTGAATTTTTTACATGCAGGCCTCTGGTATTCAAACAAAAGAAGCTTCTAAGGGGCCAATGCTGAAGATATTTCTTACTACCAACTTAAATGATTCTGGGTGAATAACTATTCCTCTCTGGGCCTCAGTTTTCCCATTGGTAAAATGAGGGTTTTCAACCAGGATGATCGTAAAGGTCTATTTCAATAATATGATGAGATTCATTCATTCATTCAATACGAGTTTTTGAGCCTCCACTATGTGCTCAGAACTATTCTATGTGATGAGGATATTGGGTTGCAAAAGATGGACAAAAAAATCTTCTCTAGTGAAGATTATATCCTAGTTTGGAGTGGAGTGGTCAGAGAGACACACATAAAGACAAACGGTACGGAATTAGTTAGACAGCAGTGGCTGCTGTGTAGAGAATTATTAGAGGATGGTGTGATAAACATGAAAGGCTGTCTCTGAGTGACGTTTAGACTAAGGGGCAGCCATGACAAGATCAGGCAGTAAGTGTTCCATGCAGAGAAACCATCAAGAACACTGAGCTTGATGTGTCTAATGAAATTAAAGAGACCTAGAGGGAGAAATAAGGTTGAAAGTGGTCCTAGAGGAGGTGAAGAAGTTGGTCTGGTGCCAGCTTATGTAGAATATTTACATCAGGGTAACAGATTTATCCTAACTGCTATTGAAAGTCCCTGGAGAACTTTAAGCTTGGGATAGAAAAATCTTTAAGTATTGAAAATATCACTCCTGGAATTATATGGAGAATGGGTTATGAGGGATTGGAAATAGAAGGTAAGGCTACATAGGAGGTTATTATAGTACTCCAGGAGAGAGATGGTAGGGGCATGGATTAGAATTGTAGTAGTGGATGGAGAAAAATGAAAAAATATGAAACATGCTCATGGAGTGTTTGCAGAGAATGAGAAAAGTAAAGGTCAAGAACATCAACTAGATGTGGTAGGGTCATTTTCTATGATGGTAAAGACTGGGTTTAAGAGAATGAAAGAAGTTTTGTTTTTGTTTTTGGAACATGTAAACTTTGAGGTACCCATTACACCTGTAGTATAGATGTCATGTAGGCAGTTGAGAAAGGTCATTGCTGGAGATGTATCTTTGGAAGCCATTAGCAAATGTGTAGTTTTCCAAGCTGTGGACTGGATGAGATTATCTAGGGAGAGAGTTTAGACAGAGAAGAGAACAGGTCCCTTAACATCAGAGTACTCCTTCATTTAAAGATCTAGCGGAGGAGAATAATTCAACAAAAGACACTGACAAAGAGCAAAGAATGAGGTAAGAGAAAAATTAGGAAAGTGGTTTCACTACGCAAGAGAGAGTTCAAATCTGAGTTCATTCATTCTGAATGCTTGTGAGAGGTCAACTAAGACAAAAACTGTAAAGGAACTATTGGATTTGACAACATGGAGGTCGCTGGTAATTTTGTCGAAAGTGACCTCAGTGGTAGGGTGGGGCAGGATCCCAATCAGAGGAGATTAGGGATACAAAAGGAGGTGAAGGAGAAAGTGGAGGAAGCAATGAAGCAAAACTATTGTTTGAGTTGGAGCAGAAATATGAATATATGGGGATGAAAGCAGCTTGGACTTTCTGAAGATAGGAGAAATTACAGCATGATCATAATATGATGGAGGTGATGCTGTAGAGAAAGAGAAATTGATGGTGCAAGAGAGAGAATAACTACAGAAGAAAAATCTCAGTTAGCCATGTGCAGACAAGATGAGACCCATATACAGGTCAGGGTGTTGCCCTTGGATGGGATCAGGCACATTTCTTCCAAGGTGACAGGAGGGAGACAGAGAGTATGGGCAGTAATACAGGAGGATGGAAAGTTGGGGGAAGATAAATGAGTTCCTCTCTAATAACTTCCATTTTTCAGTGAGTCATGGGGCAGGTCATCGACCCCATGGTGTGACTCAGTGAATCACGGAGGAAAAGTAGGTGGAGAAACAGGGATACTAGAGATAGAGAGTTGAGGAGAGTCTGAGAAACAGGGGGATGAAAGGGAATGGTCACATTTCTCATAATTTATTTATAAATTCAACCAACAATGTATTCAGGATCTAAAAACCTGCCAGTTTGCTTTCATATATTATCTCTAATTATCCCGATCCCAATCCCAAAAGGCAGATGTTGCCTCTGCTTTGCAGGCTCCGCATGAGTAAATAACTAGAAGATCTTTGAAGAGAGACGCTTCAAAATCCTTGCTGTTTTGAAGCCCCACTACCAAATGAGGAAGCTGGCAAGGTAAGGGCTTTCGATTCCTGTATCAACTCACTTCAGCAGACACTTCTGACCCCCTATTATGTGTCAGGTTTCTGACTTCCACAGTACAATTCATGTCTATACCTCCTCTGATACCTACCCTCCATCCGTTTCTAATCACTCTCCTTGAAGAATCTAGACTCTGGAAGCATAGCAGTGACTAAGGTACAGTCCCTCTTTTCAGAGAGCACAACTAAAGTAGGCAGAAACATGTGCTCTTATTGTCTTGAGCCCAGGGCGCGGTGGACGCAGCCCTGTGGAGGTCAGCGAGGGCTCCCACAGGAGAGACATCTAAGCTCCAGGCCCTGTGAATGCTTTTGCCTCACTAACTTCCCCCTCTTCTATGCAGCCTCTATATAGAGGCTGAGCACCAACCTTCATTGGTCTTCCCTACCAGCATCCCTACCCCACCCACGAAGGACTAACCTCCCTGGAATGCTAACCCAATCACATCCTCCAATGGAACTCCAAACCCAAATTCTTTAACTTAGCATGACATTCAAGGCCCTCCACGCTTTCACCCCTTCTCACCTCTCACATCAATTTCCTTCATCTCCACACCTCCCCTCCTGCCCACTGCTACCCTACTATCCGCTCCTACATAATCCCAACTCCAGTCAGGACTTCTTGTAATTTTTGCATCCCACGAAATTTTCTCTAGCTTTCAGACATCTCCTTATATTACTTCTCAACCTGGAAGACCCTTTCATCACAATTCCCGTATTGCTACCTTCTCTTGGTTCTTCAGGATTCACTTTAGGTGTTACATTTTCCTTGGAAGTCTTCCCTTGCTGATATGACCCACCCTCTCCTCCCACCCCTGCAGCACACACCCTCTCTTCTCCTCTGCACGGCTGAGCTTCCACAGAACTCATTACTACCTCTGCCTAAACCTTAACGCACTGTATTACAATCATTTGCGTGTCCATCTTCCTGACTGTACTGCCAATCGTTTAATACGACAGATGTGTCTTATTATTAACTACCCATAACGGTACCCAGCCTATAGTATGAGCTCCATGTATACTTACAAAACAACGAATAAATGAACAAATAAATAAATAAACAAGTAAACAAATGCTTATAGCTCTTCCAAACGTGCATTGTGTTCTTAGCTTCCATGTCTTTGAATATGCTATTCCAACTATTAAAGTACTCTTTTCCCTTCTCCATCTTTTGCCAAGTCCACTTGGCAAACTCCCATTCTTCCTGAGACCCAGAGAATTTGTGATGTACAAAGACTTCTCAGCAAACACAGGTTTCTTAAAGCAAGCATCACTTTATTATAAACTAATTATCCCAGGATCATTTGATTTGGGATCCTTGGAGAAAGTAGACTTTATTAAAGTGGTTTTGAAAACTGAGTTTCAGTCCTTTCGGGCTACTGTTGCAGAAGTTTAGATGTGCATTCCAGAAGGTCAGGGATCTTTTAAGTGTCGGTACATACTTCCCTTCCCCCACCAATCACTCCCTTGAGAATATTCTATTTTAAAAAGCATTTTTTTTTAAACAAACGTACACTTCTGGACCAATTCATCTGCAATTTGCTATACTTCATAGGGCTCAAAGCCCCCGCGTGCCTAAACTACTAGGAAAGATTTCTGGACACGTCAATAAAAGTATCTTAATGAACAACAGCTGCAAAGAACATGTCTTTAAATAAATTGATTCCAAATTTCCCTGCATGTTTCTGTGATTTTGCTTTTTAAATGGGCACCACTGACTTTAACCTTGGCTATCTAAAAAAAGCTGAAGGAAAAATGTCATATATGGTTTCAAAAAAATTTCATTGTCTTGCTTTTCTTCACCATTCTTTGTTTGAGGACGCTAATGTGCGTTCACACTGATTACCTCACTCCCGCTTGTAATAGCTTTTTGGAGCAAAAGAAGGCAAGTTAGATATCTTCCCCATTTTGAATGTGATACAGAACATTTACAGAGTTGTCCAGATTGAGGACTGGGATTAGAACTCACATTCTGAGTTTCTGGATTATGATTTTGAGGATTATGTTCAGACCCTGGGCTCCATTGTCTATTAAAACAAAACCAAAAACAGCCTTCTTGTCAGCAGAGAACACGTATGATAAGAATGTCTGTACTGTATTCTGTTGAGGCTCCATGAGCTTTGTATCTAACATAGGTATTTGGTTCAAAGTTTGTGTTCCGTTATAAAATGAAATGAGATCTAGCATTTTTCCTCCAAGGAGTAAAACTTACCAATTTATTTTATACTCAGAAAACCTTTTCTAGGGACTTCCCTGGCGGTCCAGTGGTTAAGATTCCGAGAGCTTCCACTGCAGGGGGCGCAGGTTTGATCCCTGGTCAGGGAACTAAGATCCTGCATGCCGCACAGCCAAAACAAACAAACAGAAAACTTTTCTATCAATTACGTACCACCTGAAATCATAGTTAAACTATCAATTATATTTAAACTTTATAAAGAATGAACTTGTTTTACTAATCATCAGTAAATAAAGAAGTGGCACTTAGAAGAAGACTGTGATAGATGCTTCCATTTGGGGTTTTAATAGCAGAGCAGATGGTCTTTTTTCTTTTTCTTTTTTCTTTTTTTTCCTTACACAGCCTCTACAGCCACATGATTTCCCTTCTCTGATCTACTGCTCTGGACATCTGGGTTTCCTGTAGATTGTGTTCAATCAGCAGTGTTGAGGTAGTACATGTTTCACCACCCAGCTCCCCTCTTTCATTCTTACTGAATATAAGGAGAGAGCACGGTAGATTCCTACCTCGGAAGTCCTCCTCTGTCACCTTGCACACACTGTCACTGAAAAAGCAGCTTGTGACATTGTTTAGCTAGAGCAAAGACAAATGCACAGTAGTGGGAGGTAGGGTGGAGGGAGGGAAGGGTTGAATTAGGACCCAGAAATTGTTGAATAGGAATAAAATGAAAAGCTGTTCCCAATTTGAAAAGTGAGTTGACGTCTGTTACTCTGGTATGCGGTAAAACATGTTTTTCATCTAAGACATAATAAAAGCTACAAGCATTTTACACTGTGCATTAAGAGCTGCATCTTTAAAGGAACATCTTTTCATAGAGAGCACATACGGGGTTCTCTATTTGATGATACTTTTGAACATTTTATTATTACAGTAGATGAAATATCCTCCAGTCATGGCAAATCCTAAATGAATTCAAAAGACACCTTTGTAGAAATGACTGTTAGGGGTATATTGACATTGCATTTTTTCATCTGTTTCTATAAATATAAAATTTATGTTCAGACTGACTGAGCCTAGACTACATCATTGGGACGGCATCAATAGAGAAGATAGCTTCCATGACATGCAAATAACCCAAAGGAACCCTAGGGTCAAGGTGGGTGAGGATTTTGAGGAGACAGTAAGAGAAGGTAGGAGCAAGGAGCTCATTTTTCATACTTTTGTGGATTAAAAAAATGTTTATGTGCTGAGCCTGAGGTCAGCTGGAAAAGGGACTTGGGGAGCCACACCATCGCAGGGCTGCACAGCTCCTGAAAAGTCCATTGACATTGTATGTTACATAAATGGTATCCCCTAGAGTTGTACAAATGTAGTGTCCCTGTCAAGAGAACGACAACAATTTTAAACATCTGTCATGTGGAATAAGAAAGATAAGTGACTAGGAATCTTTCTTTCTTTTGTCTCTGTTGTTACTGCTTCCTTAAATTCCTTCTCCATTTCTTTCTCTGACAATTCTTTCTTCACCTGTCCCTTTTCACTCCAGTTTTATTGAGGTATAATTGGTACCTGTTCCTTAAATATTGGTGTTCTCTTGGATCCCTTAATAGACTCACTTCTTTTGTTTCCTGCATACACTTTCTGCATAACCTCATTTACATGCAGAGTTTTAACTACTACCTATATAATGATAGCTTCAGATCTTTATCTCCAGACTTGCCTCTACAAAGAGCTTCAGTTCTGTTTAGCCACCTGCCCCCTGGATATGGAGCTCTATCTGGATATCTCCTTGGTCTTCTCTTCAATATTTCCTAAATGAAACTAACCATCAATCTATTAACTCTGATCTTTCACCTGCACCTCCCAGTAAATTGTCCTGTCATTAGATGAGCATAGTCTAGAGCCCCAGACTAAAACTTTGAGGTCATCCTAAACTGTTTTACTGCTCTGTACTTTGAATATCTGATCACTCATCAGGCCTAGGAAATTCCTCGTGCCCAGGTCCTCTTCTCCACACCCTTGGTTGCTGCCTTACTTCAGGGCTGCATTATATCTTGCACAGTCTAACTACCTGGAGGTCTCCAATTTACTGATGGTTTATACATTGAAGCACCTTACGCTTAAAGGCAGGCACATCAGGGCATTCAGTCACTGCTGTTTGAGCCAATGACTAAGTTGATGATGTCTGCACTGAGTGCTGTACTTTGATGTTTTCACAATCAAGAATATTTACCAATAATTAGATAGTATTAGTTCAACAACTGTTTATCGAGCACCTGAGTAAATATACTCCCTCTTGGTCCTCAGTGTTATATGCCTCAACGTACAGGATGCCAAATAAATAAAAAAATATATTTCATGTTAATATAGAAGTCATGTGAAAAATACAAAATGAAAAGTTGTAGTAATGACTAATCAAAAATAATCTGAATGAAAAATTTAAGTGTTGGTACTAATAGGACCAAACCAATCCAGAGATAAGAGATTCTTGAGGTTTAAAGTAGCCAAAGGCAGGTTCCTGGGAGGAGGTGGGACTTAAAGAAAAGACGGGATTTTTAGAAGAGTGATAACAGGAACACAACGGTACTTTGCAAGACGTTAGCTTGAGCAGGAACATGAAGATAAACAGGATTTATTGTTGACATCATAAGGAAAACAGGGCAGTGGAAACATGTGTGTTGAGATTATAAAACTAATGGCTTGTTCATGCTTGGGGAGAGGCAGTATGGTACACTCAAAGGGCTCTGGTGTTGGACAGATTTGGCTTCAAATCCAAGCCCAGTCCTTGGTAACTGGGTGACTGAAAAACCTTTCTAAACTCTCTGAGCTTTCGTTTTCTTATCTGTGAAACGAGGGTAATCATATATATGCCATGGTATTTTGTGGGGATTACATGTGAGGATGTAGACATCATAAGATACTTGTCATCTAAGTCCTCTGAGCTCCAGCAAAGGCCCAGCCCAATAGGAATATTCTAGCTCCTGGGTATGGATGCTTCAAGGCCAACAGACCGGAAGCAAACGTCATTTGAAGATCAACTCTCGTTACAATAAGGTACTGACAGCTCTCATGGATTTTGAATAGAAATTACATGCTCCAGCTTCATCTTTCTCGAAACACAGAACCCTAGAATGCCAGTGGTCACCAAGTCTAGCCCTCAGGGTCTCCTCTTTCTCCTCCCATCCATTGTATCTTTGCTGATTGTCCTGCACATAGTGGGTGTGCAAAGTGTTCCACAGCTCCCACAAGTGTGAAAACCACTGATCTGATCAAACTCCACCATTGTATCGATAGGTAAATCAAGATCCATGTCCAATTTATTATGTTACTGCAATTGATTGTAACTGACATTTATAAATTACCTATTGGTCTGTACTCTTCAAATTAATAAAATGATTTCATGCACGTCGGTACATACATATAATGGTGTTCTGAACTGTTAAAATTATTCGTGAAAAACTCTGTTCTAATCAAAGTTGTGTTGGCAATAGTATTTTTAATGCTCTATAAGATTTGGTTACTTAAAGAAAACCTACAGTGAATATTCTATGAAGTAAAGAATTATTTTAAGTTGAGTAATTTACTGATCAGAATTTTGACTTTTTTTTTTTAATTTAGATGTTTTTCTTTTTTTCCTAAAGAACCTCTTAGGAAAGAACCTTTCTGTATTTGAGTACACTTCCATCTCTATGGCAATGTGTAATTACTCAGCCAAAAGGAAAACTTTCAACCCTTTTCTTTGGAATTAAATAAACGTAAAATTTGAGATTCTTTAGCCTAAGAGGAAGAATGGTACAGTACAGAGAGAAGAGGCCTGGAGTTCTAACAAGACTGCATTGAAATCCATGTTCAGTGCTTTCAAGTTTTGTGACCCTGGATGAATTGTTTTTTGTATCTCAGTCTCTTCAATTTATAAGACAGCAATAATATTGTCATTCTCATGTTATTAATAGCATGAGGAATAAATGAGGCAACACATGGAACAGTGCTTTGCACAGTGCCTGGCCCTCAGCAGGCCCTCCTGCAGTGTTCCTTGTCTTGCCTTCTGAACACATGGGCCCTGCCCAAGCCCAGACTCCTGGAAGATCGTCAGTCTAGCTTACCCCAAAGCAAGCCAGATGTTCACTTACCATTGAGAACCCCCTCTGGGGAACTCACTGACAGCCTGCAGAAATGATCTGATGTTGGTGGCAAAGAGAATGGATCTCTTTAATATGCTACCTTTGTAAGTCTGCTTCTTCTTCTTAAATACGAGGGAGATCAGAAACCTGCAGATGCCAAGTGACTTTCATTGAACAGTTGTAAAACAAAGGTTAAATAGCTTTTTCTCTAGAGTCATCTTTCGCTAACAAAAAATAAAAAATCTACGAATGCAGATCTTTTCCAACATAAAAGTGGAAAAACGATGACAGTGTTTTATGTAATTGAACATTAAAAATTATGAACATTATGAAAACCATATTTTATAAGGGAAATAATAAATTGATTCCAACAGACAATTTTCTATGTTAAACCCATGAAAAGGTAAATTTCGGAAGAGTTACGGTGTCTGACCAGGGCCTGTTACTAGTAGAAAGGATGTAATGGGCTCATGCATGAAGCTTGTGTGTTTACCTTCAACAATTTTTTTTCTTTTTTTGCGGTATGCAGGCCTCTCACTGTTGTGGCCTCTCCCGTTGCGGAGCACAGGCTCCACCTTCAGCAAATTTTTAATTCCAGAAGGAAGAACAAACCAAAGAAGAAACTCTATGGGCTAATTGGAAGGGCAGCAAAGTGTAGGCTGGCAGAGGATTGTTTCCTTTGCTATTTTAAGACTTCAGAGTCTTCATTTATTTGCATTTTTCTTTTTAGGTTATTCTTGGCATATTTCCAGGAGAAATGTACATGGAAAATATACATGAGAAAACCACATTCCGTGGGTTCCGAGGAGTCAGAAACAAAGTTTGAATTCTCTCTTTCACTGTTTTCTTTCGTAATGTTAGTACTTATAATGAAAAAACAAACGGGCAAATCAACATAAGACAACAGCAACAAACCAAAATAGGAATTCAGGTTTAAAAGACAATGTCTTTCCTTTTTGCCAACAAGCACAAAAAATCTATATTCCATCACTTATCACTGATTCATTTTAATATTTAATCTATATAATAACTATAACAACAATAATCACTAAGATTAATTCTGTACTCTGTCAGGGAATGAGTACTGCTGCATGGTGTTCTGGAATTGATTCTCACCAGCTCATGAGAACTGATAGTGTATATATATTTACAACTGGGCACTCAGTAATGTCACATTGGTAACTTGAAACTGACCGTGGTGGGAGTACCACGGGAGCACTCACACCATGAAAACTGGCAAACACTACATATCAAGGCTTGCTTTTCAGAATGCTGGTTGATAAACATTTACCACTACTGAAAACTCAAGAGATAACAAGGTAACTATAGAAACTGATTCTTGGAAAATGGGCAAATGTTAGCAGAGATGCATAAGGGAAGAGTCATACACTTCCGAGCCTACAGATCCAGGTCATAGTATTATTCTGTCCTGTTCCACCACCACTACTACTACTAATTGCTTGTGTTTATTGAGTGCGTTTAATATGCCAAGCATGATTTTAAGTATTTTGTACCATGTATTATCTAATTTAATCCTCACAACAATTTTATGAGGTCAATTCTGTACTAAAGAGGAAACTGAGGTATCCAAAGATTATGTAACTTTCTAAAAGTTACACAGTTTATAAATGGAAGATTAATTCATATACAATATTAAACATATGGTCAGTAACTGAGTAATCTTGACTAAGCTAGTTAGCTTCTATTAAATCAGGATAAAATACCTATATTCTTTAAAGTTAGAATAAAATGAGACATGAAAAGTACCTACAACAGTGCCTGATACATCATAGGAGGATGATAGATGTATATTGTCTTCTCCCTGTGTTAGAATAAATCCAGTCAGAATGAGATTTTTTCAGCAGCAGTCATTGAACATGTTACTCCTGATAAAGGTCCTGTCATTTACGTGAAAAGAACATAGAAGCAGCAGAGGGAAATCATAATAATAACTCAATGGTACAGGGAGAAGGAGAGAGCCTCAAAGCATCAACTACTGAAGCTCCCTCCAAGCTGTACACACACTGCCTCCTTCAAGCCAGCATCTCCCTACCCATGGCAGCCTGGCTCTCAGCATCAGAAGGTGCTTTCTCTCTGAGTTCTTGTCAATTTATTGCCTATCAGCTCCAGATTTACCTTCCATTGTCTCCTTGTGAAAATATGGAGAAACAAAGTTTCTCTTGCTAGCTACAGTAATGTTAGCCTTGTCAGATTGCAGGATGAAGGAGTTTCCCTTCTCTGCCCACAGACTCCCACATCATGCCCAGCTCCTGCAGTCCACACATTTCCCCCATGCTGGATCCTCCAGTACTAGGGGCCCAGAGCATGCACAGCTTCTCCAGTACCTGACTCCTGAGCCAGTGGCCAGCAGCTATCCGCTGCCAATCACCTTCCCACGCAATCCCTTCAAGCGATTTTGTAGCCCAGTACCTCCAGCAAGTCACATTCTCTGGCATTCTAGAAAGCAGACTGGCATGCACCACAGAAACTTCTCTGCCACCCTGAAAGCCGTGACCATGCCCTCCAACAAGGACTGGCTCTCAGCCCTGGGGAATGTGGGTGGGAGGTTCTTTCTTCCCCCATTTCAGTCCTGAGGATAATGGTTGTTCCTTGTATCTACAGTTCCTGTATCCTTTAAAGTTCTCTTTATCTGCTGTTAGCCAATCCTTCATTACTTCAATCCCCTGTTTTAGCTACTAATCCTTATATTAAATTTTCCCTGTTCATATAACTGGTGGCTTCTTTCTCATGACTGGACCCTGACTGATAAAGGCTCTCACTATTGGCCTTACACAGATGGTGTTTACAGAGGGCTTAGGACCAAATCCTAGGCCAGTAGCAAAGACGAGGCTCAAAGCAAAGCCACAAAGCAAGTTAATTGAAGACATTACTAGAAGTTTCTATGACTCCCTAGGTCCTCTGATATTTCATGTTCTTAAAGAGTGAATTGAGTTCTGTTTCTCTGGATAATTAGAATATCCTTCCCCCCATTTATGTTTCAACACTAACTTAGCTTGAGCTTCTTCCTTGTTAGAAGGGAGGAAGTTAGTTTTACAGACCAGGAAATTTCTAAATCAAAAACTCAGTGGCCTAAGGGTATTAGGCTGTCCTGTCTGGGTTATATAACTCCAGCTGGCCATGTCTTTTGGCCACTGAGAAAATCTGGCTTTGCATTTCAGTAAAATGTTGAAATTAAATTACTTTTAGCTAAGCTTGAAGTTGGAAAATTTTATCACACAGAGTAAGTAAATCATTGTAAAATGCTCTAAGTACCTCCTAGTTTTCATTTCTATGTCACAAAAATAATCTGTATAGGTTTCCCTGGCTCCAGCAGAAGTATACCAATGTACTGTGATTAAATCATTGGAAAATATAGGAAAAATTCCTCTTTCTGAAAACAATTTTATTGGGTCAGAGTCTCGTCATAAGAAAGCTATAGGGATTTTATATTTAGAAAAGCAAAACAAAAAAATTGAGAAATTGTTTTATTCTCTTTTTAATGTATAAATATATCATCCTGTGTAGTCTCAAGGAACGATTACCTAGAAAATACAGAAAAATTATTTTTCAGATAAAAACTTCATAGGGCTAGATAGGAAAAGGACTTAGCGTATTATTTCTAAATATGCGTATCAATGGAAAGTATTGAGCCACTTCTGGAGGAGTATTATGGTAAATCAATTAGGGCAATTACCATTTGATGGTCATCTTTTCAAACTGCAAGATTGCAGTGTAATTTAAACTTTAGAAAGTTTAAATTCCAGCTTTTCTGTCATTACATAATTTGTTTCCCTCAAAAATACTTTTAATTAGAAAAATTCCAAAATTCACTATTTAACATCCAGGTTTCTTCCTGTGTCTTCTTTACTCTTTCAATGCAAGATTTTCTGCTTTAGAAATTAAAAAAGGACTCTTCCAGGCCACGTTACCACTAATAAGAACGTTTTTAAGCAAACACAGCCTAAATTTCAGTGTGCTATTTAGTACAAGAGCATGGCCTTGCAAACCTCAAAAAGGCTTACAAAGTAACAGAATCTAATAATTCTAAGTTATAAAGAAACTGTTAGATCATACTATCTTCTGCTTGAGAAAAAACAAAAGTGTGTAAAGCATTTCTGGAAAGATGTAAATTTTAAATAATAATTATTTTTTAAAGTTTGAATGCTAAAAGGTAAACCCTCAGCTATTCAACACAACTCATTCCCTAATGGGTTTCTGTTACTTGAGATTTTTATAATTAGTTTAAAATATGCCATTGTACTCCATTCACAGGGTTAGTATATCAAAATAGCTTCTGTTTATTGAATATTTACTTTACAGTAATGTCTTTTAGAGACCTTCAAGATGGTGGAGTAAGACACGGAGATCACCTTCCTCCCCACAAATACATCAGAAATACATCTACACGTGGAACAACTCCTACAGAACACCTACTGAACACTGGCACAACACCTCAGACCTCCCAAAAGGCAAGAAACCCCCACGTACGTGGGTAGGGCAAAAGAAAAAACAGAGACAAAAGAATAGGGACTGTACCTGCACCAGTGGGCGGGAGCCGTGAAGGAGGAAACGTTTCCACACACTAGAAAGCCCCTTCGCGGGCGGAGACTGCGGGTGGCGGAGGGGGGAAGCTTCGGAGCCGCGGAGGACAGCACAGCCACAGGGGTGCGGAGGGCAAAGCGGGGAGATTCCCGCACAGAGGACCGAGGCCGACCGGCACTCACCGGCCCGAGCGCCTTCTCTGCTCCCACGCCGGGGTGGGCGGGGCTGGGAGCTGAGGCTCGGGCTTCCGGCGGAGCGCAGGGAGAGGACTGGCGGTGGGAACACAGCCTGCAGGGGCTAGTGCGCCACGGCTGGCCGGGAGGGAGTCCGAGCAAAAGGGTGGAGCCGCCAAAGAGGCAAGAGACCATTGTTTCGGGCTGCACAAGGAGAGAGGATACAGAGCACCGCCTAAAAGAGCTCCAGAAACGGGCGCAAGCCACGGCTATCAGCGCGGACCTCAGAGATGGGCATGAAATGCTAAGGCTGCTGCTGCAGCCACCAAGAAGCCTGTGTGCAAGCACGGGTCACTCTCCACACCTCCCCTCCCGGGAGCCTGTGCAGCCCGGCACTGCCAGGGTCCCGGGATCCAGAGACAACTTCCCCGGGAGAACGCACGGCACGCCTCAGGCTGTTGCAACGTCACGCCGGCCTCTGCCGCCGCAGGCTTGCCCCACATCCGCACCCCTCCCTCCCCCCGACCTGAGTGAGCCAGAGCCCCCCAATCCGCTGCTCCTTTAACCCCGTCATGTCTGAGCAAAGAACAAACGCCCTAAGGTGACCTACACGCAGAGGCGGGGCCAAATCCAAAGCTGAACCCCGAGAGCTGTGCGAACAAAGAAGAGAAAGGAAAATCTCTCCCAGCAGCCTCAGGAGCAGCGGATTAAATCTCCACAGTCAACTTGATGTACCTGCATCTGTGGAATACCTGAATAGACAATGAATCATCCCAAATTGAGGAGGTGGACTTTGGGAGCAACTGTAGACTTGGGGCTTGCTTTCTGCATCTAATTTGTTTCTGGTTTTATGTTTATCTTAGTTTCATATTTAGAATTTATTATCAGTGGTAGATTTGTTTATTGATTTGGTAGCTCTCTTCCGTTTTTCTTTTATATATAGATATATATTTTTTTTCCTTTTTCTCTTTTTGTGAGTGGTATGTGTAGGCTTCTTTGTGTGATTTTGTCTGTATAGCTTTGCTTTTACCATATGTCCTCGGGTTCTGTCTGTCCGTTTTTTGGATTATTTTTAGTGTACTTTTTAGCACTTGTTATCATTGGTGGATTTGTTTTTTGGTTTGATTTCTCTCTTCTTTCTTTTTTTAATTACTTTTCAATTTTTAAAATTTTATTTGTAATATATATTTTTATTTTAATAGCTTTATTTTATTTTATTTTTCTTTCTTTCTTTTTTTCTCACTTTTCTTCTGAGCCATGTGGCTGACAGGGTCTCGGTGCTCAGGCCGGGTGTCAGGCCTATGTTTCTGAGGTGGGAGAGCCAATGTCAGGACATTGGTCCACCAGAAACCTCCTGGCTCCACATAATATCAAACAGTGAAAGCTACCCCAGAGATCTCCATTTTAACGTTGAGATCCAGCTCCACTCAACGACCAGCAAGCTGCAGTGCTGGACACCCTATGGCAAATAACTAGCTAGACAGGAACACAACCCCACCCATTAGCAGAGAGGCTGCCTAAAATCATAGTAAGTTCACAGACACCCTAAAATTCACCACTAGACGCGGTCCTGCTCACCAGAAAGACAAGATGCAACCTCATCCACCAGAACACAGGCACCAGTCCCCTCCACCACGAAGCCTACACAACCCATTGAACCAAATTTAGCCACTGGGGGCAGACACCAAAAACAATGGGAACTATAAACCTGCAGCCTGTGAAAAACAGACCCCAAACACAGTAAGTTAAGCAAAATGAGAAGACAGAGAAACATGCAACAGATGAAGGAGCAAGGTAAAAACCCACCAGACCAAATAAATGAAGAGGAAATAGGCAGTCTACCTGAAAAAGAATTCAGAGTAATGAGAGTAAAAATGTTCCAAAATTTTGGAAATAGAATGAAGAAACGTTTAACAAGGACCTAGAAAAGCTAAAGAGCAAATAAACAGTGATGAACAACACAATAAATGAAACTAAAAATTCTCTAGAAGGAATCAATAGCAGAATAACTGAGGCAGAAGAATGGATAAGTGACCTGGAAGATAAAATAGTGGAAATAAATACCACAGAGCAGAATAAAGAAAAAAAAAATGAAAAGAATTGAAGACAATCTCAGAGACCTCTGGGACAATATTAAACACACCAACATTCGAATTATAGGGGTCCCAGAAGAAGAAGAGAAAAAGAAAGGGACTGAGAAAATACTTGAAGAGATTATAGTTGAAAAATTCCCTAATATGGGAAAGGAAGTTGTTAATCAAGTCCAGGAAGCGCAGAGAGTCCCATACAGGATAAATCCAAGGAGAAACATGCCAAGACACATATTAATCAAACTATCAAAAATTAAGTACAAAAAAATAATTAAAAGCAGCAAGGGAAAAATAAATAATATACAAGGGAATCCCCATAAGATTAACAGCTGATCTTTCAGCAGAAACTCTGCAAGCCAGAAGGGAGTGGCAGGACATATTTAAAGTGATGAAAGGGAAAAACCTACAACCAAGATTACTCTACCCAGCAAAGATCTCATTCAGATTCAATGGAGAAATTAAAAGCTTTACAGACAAGCAAAAACTAAGAGAATACAGCACCACCAAACCAGTTTTACAACAAATGCTAAAGGAACTTCTCTAGGCAGGAAACACAAGAGAAGGAAAAGACATACAATAACAAACCCAAAACAATTAAGAAAATTGTAATAAGAACATACATATGGATAACTACCTTAAATGTAAATGGATTAAATGCTCCAACCAAAAGACATAGAGTGGCTGAGGGATACAAAAACAAGACGTGTATATATGCTGTCTACAAGAGACCCACTTCAGACCTAGGGACACATACAGACTGAAAGTGAGGGGATGGAAAATGATATTCCATGCAAATGGAAATCAAAAGAAAGCTGGAGTAACAATTCTCATATCAGACAAAATAGACTTTAAAATAAAGACTATTACAAGAGACAAAGAAGGACACTACATAATGATATAGATATCCATCAAAGAAGAAGATATAACAGTTGAAAATATTTATGCCCAAAACATAGGAGCACCACAATACATAAGACAAATGCTAACAGCCATAAAAGACGAAATCGAGAGTAACACAATAAAAGTAAGGGACTTTAACACCCCACTTTCACCAATGGACAGATCATCCAAAATGAAAATAAATAAGGAAACACAAGCTTTAAATGATACATTAAACAAGAGGGACTTAATTGATATTTATAGGACATTCCCTCCAAAAACAACAGAATACACTTTCTTCTCAAGTGCTCATGGAACATTCTCCAGGATAGATCATATCTTGGTAACAAATCAAGCCTTGGTAAATTTAAGAAAATTGAAATTGTATCAAGTATCTTTTCCAACCACAACGCTATGGGACTAGATATCAATTACTGGAAAAAATCTGTAAAAAATACAAACACATGGAGGCTATACAATACACTAACAAATAACCAAGAGATCACTGAAGAAATGAAAGAGGAAATCAAAAAATACCTAGAAACAAATGACAATGAAAACATGATGACCCAAAACCTATGGGATGCAGTAAAAGCAGCTCTGAGAGGGAAGTTTAGAGCAATACAATCCTATCTCAAGTAACAAGAAACATCTCAAATAAACGAAACTTACACCTAAAGCAATTAGAGAAAGAAGAACAAAAAAACCCCAAAGTTGGCAGAAGGAAAGAAATCATGAAGATCAGATCAGAAATAAATGAAAAAGAAATGAAGGAAGCAATAGTAAAGATCAATAAAACTAAAAGGTGGTTCTTTGAGAAGATAAACAAAATTGATAAACCATTAGCCAGATTCATCAAGGAAAAAAGGGAGAAGACTCAAATCAATAGAATTAGAAATGAAAAAGGGGAAGTAACAACTGACACTGCAGAAATACAAAGGATCATGAGATTACTACAAGCAACTATATGCCAATAAAATGGACAACCTGGAAGAAATGGACACATTCTTAGAAAAGCACAACCTTCTGATACTGAACCAGGAAGAAATAGAAAATATAAACAGACCAATCAGAAGCACTGAAATTGAGACTGTGATTAAAAATCTTCCAACAGGGGCTTCCCTGGTGGTGCAGTGGTTGAGAGTCTGCCTGCCAATGCAGGGGACACGGGTTCGTGCCCTGGTCCGGGAAGATCCCACATGCCACGGAGCAGCTGGGCCCATGAACCATGGCCACTGAGCCTGCATGTCCGGAGCCTTTGCTCTGTGATGGGAGAGGCCACAACAGTGAGAGGCCCGCGTACTGCAAAAAAAAAAAAAAAAAAATCTTCCAACAAACAAGCCCAGGACCAGATGGCTTCACAGGCGAATTCTATCAAACATTTAGAGAAGAGTTAACACCTATCCTTCTCAAGCCCTTCCAAAATATAGCAGAAGGAGGAACTCTCCCAAACTCATTCTATGAGGCCACCATCACCCTGATACCAAAACCACACAAAGATGTCACAAAGAAAGAAAACTACAGACCAGTATCACTGATGAACATAGATGCAAAAATCCTCAACAAAATACTAGCAAACAGAATCCAACAGCACATTAAAAGGATCATATATACCATGATAAAGTGGGGTTTATCCCAGGAATGCAAGGATTCTTCAATATATGCAAATCAATCAATGTGATACACCATATTAACAAATTGAAGGAGAAAAACCATATGATCATCTCAACAGATGCAGAAAAAGCTTTTGACAAAATTCCACACCCATTTATGATAAAAACCCTCCAGAAAGTAGGCATAGAGGGAACTTACTTCAACATAGTAAAGGCCATACATGACAAACCCACAGCCAACATCATTCTCAATGGTGAAAAACAAACCATTTTCTCTAAGATCAGGAAGAAGACAAGGCTGTCCACTCTCACGACTATTTTTCAACATAGTTTTGGAAGTTTTAGCCACAGCAATCAGAGAATAAATAGAAATAAGAGGAATCCAAATCGAAAAAGAAGTAAAGCTGTCACTGCAGATGACATGATAATATACATAGAGAATCCTAAAGATGCTACCAGAAAACTACTAGAGCTTATCAATGAATTTGGTAAAGTAGAAGGATACAAAATTAATGCACAGAAATCTCTTGCATTACTATACACTAATGATGAAAAATCTGAAAGAGAAATTAAGGAAGCACTCCCATTTACCACTGCAACAAAAGGAATAAAATACCTAGGAATAAACCTACCTTAGGGGACAAAAGACCTGTATGCAGAAAACTATAAGACATTGATGAAAGAAATTAAAGATGATACCAACAGATGGAGAGATGTATCATGTTCTTGGATTGGAAGAATCAACATTGTGAGAATGACTATACTACCCAAAGCAATGTACAGATTCAATGCAATCCCTATCAAGCTACCAATGGCATTTTTCACAGAACTAGAACAAAAAATTCACAATTTGTATGGAAACACAAAAGACCCTGAATAGCCAAGGCAATCTTGACGAAGAAAAATGGAGCTGGAGGAATCAGGCTCCTGGACTTCAGACTATACTACAAAACTACAGTAATCAAGGCAGTATGGTACTGGCACAAAAACAGAAACATAGATCAATGGAACAGGATAGAAAGCCCAGAGATAAACCCATGCACATATGGTCACCTTATTTTTGATAAAGGAGGCAGGAATATACAATAGAGAAAAGACAGACTCTACAATAAGTGGTGCTGGGAAAACTGGACAGCTACATGTAAAAGAAGGAAATTAGAACACTCCTTAACACCATACACAAAAATAAAGTCCAAATGGGTTAAAGATCTAAATGTAAGGCCAGACACTATAAAACTCTTAGAGGAAAACATAGGCAGAACACACTATGACATAAATCACAGCAAGATACTTTTTGACCCACTTCCTAGAGAAATGGAAATAAAAACAAAAATAAATAAATGGGACCTAATGAAACTTAAAAGCTTTTGCACAGCAAAGGAAACCATAAACCAGACGAAAAGACAATCCTCAGAATGGGAGATAATATTTGCAAATGGAGCAACTGACAGAGGATTAATCTCCAAAATTTACAAACTGCTCATGCAGCTCAATATCAAAAAAACAAACAACCCAATCCAAAAATGGGCAGAAGACCTAAAGAGACATTTCTCCAAAGAAGATATACAGATTGCCAGCAAACACATGAAAGAATGCTCAGCATCACTAATCATTAGAGAAATGCAAATCAAAACTACAATGAGGTATCATCTCACACCAGTCAGAATTGCCATCATCAAAAAATCTACAAACAATAAATGCTGGTGAGGGTGTGGAGAAAAGGGAACACTCTTGCCCTGTTGGTGGGAATATAAATTGATACAGCCACTATGGAGGTTATTTATAAAACTAAAAATAGACCACCATACGACCCAGCAACCCCCCTACGGGACATATACCCTGAGAAAACCATAATTCAGAAAGAGTCATGTACCATAATGTTCATTGCAGCACTATTTACAATAGCCAGGACATGGAAGCAACCTGTGTCCATTGACAGATGAATGGATAAAGATGTAGCACATATATACAATGGAATATTACTCGCCCATAGAAAGAAATGAAAGTGAGTTATTTGTAGTGAGGTGGATGGATCTAGAGTCTGTCATACAGAGTGAAGTAAGTCAAAAAGGGAAAAACAAATACCGTATGCTAACACATATATATGGAATCTAAAAAAAAAAAAAAAAAAAAAAAAAGGTTCTGAAGAACCTAGGAGCAGGACAGGAAAAAAGACGGAGACCTAGAGAATGGACTTGAGGATACGGGGAGGTGGAAGGGTAAGCTGGGACGAAGTGAGAGAGTAGCATGGACATATATACACTACCAAATGTAAAGTAGGTAGCTAGTGGGAAGCAGCCGCATAACACAGGGAGATCAACTCGGTGCTTTGTGACCACCTAGAGGGGTGGGATAGGGAGGGTGGGAGGTAGGAAGACGCAAGAGGGAAGAGATATGGCGATATATGTATATGTATAGCTGATTCACTTTGTTATAAAGCAGAAACTAACACACCATTGTAAAGCAATTATACTCCAATAAAGATGTTTAAAAAAAAAGTCTTTTACGCCTATTATCACACTAAATGCAATTTCTATTTTACTGGCTTAGAAGCTGATATCCCAGATAGGTTAAGAAATTTCCCCAAAAGCATGTCATTTGTAAGTGGTAAAAATCGAATTTGACCCAGAAATTCCTAAAAAATATTATGCACGTTTCCATTATTCCACATTGCTTTTCCTTGATTTCAAGGTTAATACGGATCTTTTAGGAACATAGTGAGTGACTTGGAACTATGGAGGATTTTGCTTGCTTTTAAAAATGGTATTTAAATTCCAATGCAATGAAATTAGAAGAGAAAGAGTTTTAATTATTCCCACCCCCCTCTTTTTTAGTTGCTTCTTCAGTTAGCTTGCCCAGTTTGGTAATCATACAAATATCTCATCCATACTAGGAAAATTTAGCAAATTCTCTCTCTCTCTTTTTTTTAAAGAGCATTTCCAGTTCATCATTTAAAAAACTTAATATGTGTTTTCTTTTCAAGTCAAAAAATATCCCTATTTCAAGATGTATTAACTTTTCTAATGTAGCTTTGAGCCCTTCTTGAAACAGTCACTTCCTGGAAGCCTGAAGAAATGTTAATGCACTTCCAAATGTATCTCACTCTAAGAGGGAGGGAGGGAGTAACTTTGGCACTGGGAGAATTTGGCTCAGCAGATTTCAGCAGAGTCCCAGTTCAGGAAGTCAATTCCTTGGAAAGATGAAACATCCGAACATGTAAATTACTAGTTCAGTTACAACTCTATGTGTTACATGTGTAGAAATGCAAAAACCCATTTGTTCAATGGATTTATCATGAGCTGCCACATTGGACAGTATGAAAGCTTAGATATCCTTACATAAACATGAGTCACCTTTTATAAAATACAATTTTCCATATAAGCAGCTATTTATGAATGTGGAGTCGAAGACGTTTTCTCTTTGGCTGTCGTAAAATTTTCTACAAATGATAAGAAAGAACATATTTAAATGCAATAAGTTCAAGAGGATAGCTTGTCACTGTTGGGGGTGGTGGTTGGGGGGAGGGAAGCCAAAGGGTCCCAACATCTCTGACTCCCAGATCCTAATGAGAGCACGTTAGCCAAAAACCTTTCACCCTCTGAAGTGAGTCATGGGTCTCGAGAGCTGCCTCCTGTTTAGGAAAAGAGACGCACTGCTTCCTCCTAATGTCTTCTGAGGTTGGCGCTGCTTAAGTGTCTTTTATCTTAGAATTTGGAGGGTTTTGGGGGGGGGTTGGGGGTTTTTTTCTGTTTTTTTTTTCTTTTTTCGATAATGAGAATGCAAAGTGGCTGCTTTTGGGGGGATGTCAACTTGGTGGAGATTATTCCAGGTGACTCATGTTTCTGTCTCTCTCAAAATACATGATTCGCTGTGTTAGTGAAATTAAGAAAGATGAGAAAAGTCTTACACTTTTCCAAAATTTTTATTACATAGTCCATTATGCGACCAAAGACATCCAGCAAATACCACCCCAGTTGCAACTTTAACCAAAAGAACCCCAGCCCCACCCTAATGTCTGTCCCCATCCCCCTAATTGCTCTTTGCCTCCCCCCAAGTTTTACCCACCTTCTTCTTTGTTGCCTCTCTATTTAGGCTGTATTTGCATTTGAACATACTAGCTTGTAATTATTTGCCCATTTGTCTGCCCTCCTCTTTCACTGGACTATGAGAACTCCAAAGACATGGACTTTGTCTTAATGCGTTTTTATAAATCCAGTCCCTAGTACTGGGACTGCCACAGAGATGGTGCTTAGAATTAATTAACTAATTACGCATTTATCAATAAAGGCAGGATAATTTATGATACTAATTTGATGATTCTAGACTTCCAGTTGCTAATTCTGGATTTTGTTTGGGTAGCATATTTATAACAAAGATTATCTTTAGGCTAAATGTGATTACCTTTTTAAATATTATCATTTTCCTATTCTAATAAAATTTGACTCATTATAAACATTATGGCAACATATAATAAGATTTTTAAAATAGAGAAAAAAAGTCATGTAATTCAACACCTTAAAAGCATTTCTGCCAGTATCCTTGTGGAATATATCCCTGCGTTGTGTCCTATGACTATTTCTATTGAATTATTACAGATACAAACAATTATAACCATGATTGAATTAATGATGGGAAAAATGCTGAACAGTAACTGATAACATTGCCAAAAATGCCCTTTACTGTATGGAAAATAACAGTTAAATGTAAACCTTAACTGATGTGTGTACTTGATGTATATGGAAACATCTCAGTTTTTTTCAAGTGTTGTATTTTTCTCATTATAAAAGAAATTCATCATTGGAGAATATGAAAAATTAGTATAAAAGAATATACTAAAAAAAGACACATAGACTTGAGTAACCAGGTAAACAGAGACAATTACCATTATTATTGGATATATTTTCTTCCATACATTACATATTTTAAACAAAAATTAGAATTATATTGCCTATAAAACAATTTTTTTGTCAATTAGCATTAAATACTGAAGTTTTTATCATGAACTGAAGAGCTTTAAGAAAAATTATAGTTTCATACTCTTCATTTATTTATAGATATCACTGGTAATTTAACCACCTTCCTAGTTTAGAATTTTTGGTCAGATCTGATTTTTATTGTATGTAATTAGTTTTGCAGTACATTTATTATTCTATATAAATTCTTGAATGGATTTGTGATTATTTCCATTAATTGGATACTTGAGAAGACTTTCAGTGTCTATCACTAAATTGAATTTCAAGAAAATGGAGAAAGACCTACATTCTCACCAGCAGTGAAAGCATTTCTTTCTCTTGTCCCTTTACCGATATTAAACATTATGATATATAGTTTGTTTAAAGATTTTTCAGGTTTACAGGTATAAAAATATACATAATATTTTCTTCCAAAATCTTTCATAACTACGGTTGCGAATAGACTCTTGGTTCCCATATTGTTTATTTGTATCTTTTCTATTTTTTTCCCTAAAAATTAGTTTACTAAAAATGCATAACATGACAACAAAAAAACATGTATGCACACTAGAAAATGCATTCATAAAAAGAAAACATCTTGCTTTTTTATCAGCCACCACTGTTTCCTCTTCCCAAAAGTAATCACTATTAACAATTTCTCAAATATCCTTCCAGAAAAAGAAAAAGAATATACCTGCATATACAAGGAGATCGCTTTTTAAAAAGTACATAAATATGTCCTTATGATACAAACTGTTCTACATTTTGTTTGATTCATATAATGTCTTGGGCATCTTTTCACATCAACACATACATAAATATGCCCCACCGTTTTTAATAGCTACCAGGAATATCATAAATTTAAAAAACTTAATGGACAAGAGTGGTATCTTACTGCTTTAAAATTTATATTACTTTGATTGTGATTAAATATTATTTTTCAGATACTTATTTCCCGTTTGTATTTCATTGCTTCATGACCTTTATCCGTTATCTATCTGGTGCAAGTGACTTTAAAATCCATTGTGGACAAATTGTCTCACAGAGATTCTGGGAGGATACTTTGCCGGCCTTCTAATCCCAACTCCAGCCTGATTTCTTCTACAGCTCTCAGAGGGGCAGCCAGACAAGACCCTGGAGGCTGTGAGTCAGAAGACTGCAGTGGTTCTCTTTACTCTCTGAATCTGGGGACTGCACGCAAAATCTCAGCCATGGGGTCTGAAAGAGATAGCTCTTTGGAGATAAATATGCCTAATCTCTCTATGACCCCCAGGATGCTAAGGAAATTCTGAGCAGTTGCACAGGATCCTCTCTACTTCCAAGGCAAGAAGAGCTTAAACATACCAAGGTACAAAAAGTCTTCCCTTGGGTATCTCCACAGAGAGCAGGCAATCTGCCTGATTCTCCACAACTAGTCCAAAGTTTCAGAGACAGATGTTTTTAATGTTTTTTGATACCAGATTCTCTTCCCTGTCTGGGCACATGGAGGTCTGGATTTCTCTGCCCCCTTGCAGTTGCATGGAGCCATGTGACCATTTCTAACCAATTAAATGTATGCTTAATGTTTGAATTACCTTTGCATAATTCTCTATTTCCCTTTCACTCTACAGTGGCAAATCTTGTAGCCTTGTCTTAAAGGAGGGACCCTTAAAGAGAATGGAGCCTCTGTTATTCTTGTTTTTTCTTTCTAGAGTATCTCAACTTTATTTTTTCCTGTTTTATTGAGAAAAAATTGACGTACATCACTGCATGAGTTGAGGGCATACATCATGATGGTTTGATTTACCTATATTGTGAAATGATTACCACAATAGATTCAGCTAACTTCTATCTTCTCATATAGGTTCAGTAAAAAGAAAAGAAGAAAAGAAAAAAGGAAGATTTCTCCTTGTGATGAAAGGAGAAATCTCTTAGGATTTTCTCTGTTAATAATTTTTCCTATATGAAGTACAGTAGGTTTAGCTGTAGCCATCATGTTATACATTACATTCCTGGTACTCATTTATCTTATAACTGGAAATTTGTACCCTTTGACCACCTTCCTCCAATTCTTCCTCTCCCCTACCTTTCACCTCTGGTAACCACAAGTCTTATCTCTTTTTTCATGAATTTGTTTTTTTCTTTTTTTGGTTTTTATAGAATTCATATATAAGTGAGATCATACTGTATTTGTCTTTCTCTGTTTGACTATTTCACTTAGCATAATGCCCTCAAGGTCCATCCATGTTGTTGCAAATTACAGGATTTCCTTTTTTTTATGGCCAAATAATATTCCATGGTATATATATACTACAACTTCTTTATCCATTCATCCATCAATGGACACTTGGGTTGTTTCCATCTTGGCTATTGTAAATAATGCTGCTATGAACATGAGGGTACACATACATTTCTGAATTAATGTTTTTGTTTCCTTTGAATATATTCCCAGAAGTGGAAATTCTGGATCACATGATTGTCCTATTTTTAATTTTTTAGTATTCTTCACACTGTTTTTCCATAGTGGCTGTACCAGTTTGCAGTCCCACCAATAGTGCACAAGTGTTCCCTTTTCCTCACATCTACACTAGCATTTGTTATTTCTTATTTTTTTTGATGATGACCATTCTAACAGGTATGAGAGGATATCTCATTGTAGTTTTAATTTGCGTTTCCCTAATGACTAGTAAGGTTGAACATCTTTTCATGTACCTGTAAGCATTTTATATATCTTCTTTGGAAGGTATATTCAGGTCCTGTACCCATTTTTTAATTGGGTTATTTGGGTTTTTGAGGGGGTTGCTTGCTTTTTTGCTTTTGAGTTGTATAATTTTTTTTATATGTTGTGGATATTAACCTTTCATCAGATATATGGTCTGCAAATATTTTTCCCAATCTGTCAGTTTTCTTTTCATTTTGTTTATGGTTTCACCTCTGTTATACTTGTTCCTGAACCAGTGTAAGAAGCAGAGCCCTTCACTAAATCGTATCAGACATATGATATCAAAGAAAAATATAGTGGCATTTTTGCTGTAGCATAATTTAGTCTATACTGATTAATAGAATACCCTAGTTAGAAGCCAAAAGGAAGCTTAACAACCAAAAAGAGTAACAATAGCTCATAAAGATATGTTGGATAAAATAAATAATAATTTGAAAAATGGTAAAGAACCTAAGGTGATTAAAATTTTTTAAAATGTTGTAGAATGTCTTGAAAACATAAACATAGTGATTGTTGAAGACTGATTTTATGAAGTGGAGAAATATCTCAAATAGAAAGCAAAAATACAGAGAGAATGAAAATCATGAAGAAAAAGATATGAATTTTGAAAACTAAATTCAAGAGAACTAATGTGTGATTATTAGAAATCCCAGAAAGTAATAAAAGATGGATAGAAGAAAATAATAATTAAACAAAAAATGGAAAATTTTTAAAGTAAAAAAAGAAACAAAACAAACAAAAATAGGTAAGTTACAGACTAAAAAGATGGAGGGAAAAACATACACCTTCACAAATAACAAGGTATATTTTGGCAAAACTGTTGAATTCCAAAACAATGATAGTTCCTCAAAAAAATAAAAATAACATTACTGTATGATCCAGCAATTCTACTTCTGGGTATATACTCAAAGAATTGAAAGCAGCATCTCAAAGAGATATTTGTACACCCATGTTCATAGCAGCATTATTCACAAGCACCAAAATGTGGAAGCAACCCAAGTTTCCAACTATGAATGAATGGAAAAGCAAACATGGTATATGCATGCAGTGGAATATTATTCACCCTTAAAAAGGAAGGAGATTTTGACACATGTTACGACATTAATGAACCTTGAGAACATTATGCTAAATGAAATAAGCCAGTCACAAAAAGACAAACACTAATGCTTTCACTTATATGAGGTATTTAGAATAATCAAAATCACAGAGACAAGAAGTAACATGGTGATTTCCAGGGACTAGCAGGAGTGGGAAAAGGGGAATTATTGTTTGATGGGTATAGGCTTTTGATTTTATAATATGAAAATAGCTTGCAGATGGATGATGGCTACGGTTATACAACACTGTAACCATACACTTAATGCCACTAAACTGTACACTTAGAAATAGTGATAGTAAATTGTATGTTTTATATGTACATATTGTATCACAATAAATAGAATGAAATGAAAAAAAAAACTCAGCCCATATTTAGTACTATTTATATAAAATGCATGTATATGTACAACATTTTAGAAAACAATAGAAGTTCCATATTACCTGTAGGAGTGATTTGTAGGAATATCTATAATTTATTGACAAGAAGACAAAGTAATTTGCTGACTAATATGTATGGTATAATTATATTTTAATAAAAAGCAACCAGGAACACTTTAATATATCTGTAAATATGAGGGTGGTAGAGGAATGATTTCTGTTGTCTTTGTATACATACAGTGTCATTTGTTTCAACACCACAAATTACTCTTATAATATGAAAAACTAAATATAGAAAATGTAAAAAGTATAATTTTAGTAAAGCCACATTATATGGTAAGGGCTGTAAATCACTGTCTTTCACATTTGGTGAATGTATTTTCCCAGTTTGAATTATGCCTTTTAATTGTGTGTTAGTATAGAAGTAATTTAAGATAATAACATATAACATATTATATGTTACTACATTATTATTATATATTATTATATTGATATTAAGATTATTATAATCTTTATTTATATATTGTTGATACTTACATTGTATATACTTATTATATATATTATTTTAAAGTATATATACATATTTAATTTTAAAATATTTTGAATATATATATCTCCTTGGTATTCTGTGTCATTTATGGATTTATCCCCATTTATGGAAGGCTTGCTGTAGTAGAGGCAGAATACAAATATGGTAGACAAATGCTACACAATAAAGATCAGTAGTTGTTTCATCAAAAAAATGTATAATTTAGGGAGGACTCACACACACATGTATGTTTTTTTTTGCATGAACTATTCCCATATTGTCTGTGATATTGGTTTTGTTTTTGTTTTTCTGTTTTTTGGGGGGTTTTTTGGTTTCCTTAAAATGGAACAAGTAATTAAAGACACACGTACAGTGACTTAAGTGAAGAACCCCTGTAATTATCCCTTTCATGGTCGACTGATTGCAGTTATAACCCAGATTTGTTCTCCTTTTTTTTCAATATTTATGCCTTTGGGTAGTGCTCTCATACTGACAACAGGCCTGGACCATATGATTTGTTTGGCTAATGGTACAATAAGTAGCAAACTTGCAAACAGTCTTGAAAGGCACTTGTGCATGAGGGCTTATTGCCTTGCTGTTTTTGGAAACTTGCAACCTCAAGTAAAAGCTTGGGCTAGACTGTGAAGGATAAGAGACCATGTGGAGAGAAGCCCCCATTACCTAAACTGTCCACAGGCAACCCACTAGCTGATTGTAGACACATAAACAAGCCCACCCAAGATCAGCCAAACCTGACCCAGCCAGGGGAATTTCTACTTAGTCCAACCCAAATTTTTGACTTGCAGAATAATTAAGTAAATAAATGGTTGTTGTTTTAAGGCATAAAAACTGCTGTTGGTTTGTGCCACGGGGAACATACACCCAACACATACACCTACACAAAATCTTTTTGTGTGTGTGTGTGTGTGTGTGTTATGCAGGCCTCTCACTGTTGTGGCCTCTCCCGTTGCAGAGCACAGGCTCCGGACGCGCAGGATCAGCAGCCATGGCCCACGGGCCCAACTGCTCCACGGCATGTGGGATCTTCCCGGATCAGGGCACGAACACGTCCCCTGCATTGGCAGGTGGACTCTCAACCACTGCGCCACCAGGGAAGACCCACACAATCTTTTATATTTGCCTTGACCATACCCAATGCAACCGTTTTTTTATAGTATAGCTCCTTTATCTAGTTTTCATAAAAACAATAACTTTCTTTTTTCATTCATATTTTATCACATTATATAATATTTAATTATATTTTATAAATATAATGGCAAGTATGACTACTATATGCAGGTTTGAGAAGAAAAACAGCTGATTGCTGGTAATTGTAGAACTCAACATATTGATAGAACAGAAGTGTATGGGTAAAACTACAGAGTGACCTACAGTCATGCCCATTCATCATGTTGTTGGCATTAAGTAAGTGAATTTATCCTGGGCTCTGACAACACTGTAGGAGGCCTATTAGGCTGGGACAGCATCTCCTGTCTGCCTTCACTGTACTGTTAACTTTTTAAAATCTTAACATCACTGTCATTCCTGCTTCAGCCAGGAAATGAGTTTTCTTAACGACTTTAAGATGATCAGCATTCCCACTCATCATTTATGTAAAATTACATATGCATTTATAAATGCAAATATGTTTAAAATATTAAAATTTTGAGAGATACATAATTATATTCTAAAACATTTATCACCATGGTTCATTATGTTGTTATTACTCATGATAGGAATATACTTGCATTCAATCTTGCCATTTATTCTTAATATATACTGAAATAAAACCATTCATAATCCAAACAGTACACAGAGTCAACCTGAGAAATCCTGTTCAAGTAACTTTATTAATAAGAACAAGTGTCTCAAAGGTGCTATAACAAACAATACCCCAAGTCTCAGTGGCTTAAGATAGTAGAAGTGTCTTCCTTGCTGATGTATGGCTTATTGGCCATAGTTTCTCTTCCATGAAGTCATTTTGGGATCCAAGTATCTCTCATCTTATGGAACTGCTATCATCCATACCTGGCTTCTAAAATCCTCATGGAAAAAAGACAAATGAGAAATAAGATATTGTAAAACTCTTAACTTCCTCAGTCTAGAGGTGACACATGCCACTTCTACTCATATTCCATGATCAAAAGCGAATAATATGCCCTCATCCTTTCTTCATTTAAGCTGAGAAATATGAATTAGCTGTGTTACCAAGAAGAGGAACAGGACTGGTGACCATATATCCAGTCTTTGCCATAGTCATTAAGCCTACTTAATCATTCCAGAAACCTGAGTGTCTTAAATTTATGTTTAAATATAATAGAGAATTGAAACAAAGGATTGAGGTCAGTAGCAAAGAAATGGTTCTATGGAAGTTAAAGTGGCCTGGGCATTTAGATACAGCCAAAGAGTCAGCACATGTTCTTACCTTCAGTCAGGGACTGTAAGAAACTTGAACATATCAATGGCCTTCTCTAGCCTTCAGATTTCTTTTTTATACTGGAAATAAGGAATTAATTAATTTCCAGTTTTAAAGAGTGATCAGCAAACTGTTCTAGGAATGTTCTGTGATGATGTTGGTGACTGGGAAAGGGCTGAGACAGGACCTCAGTTTGGCTCCATAACCTTCCAGATCACTGTCTCACATATCTACTGACACATTGGGTGAAAATTCAATATTCTGGTTTATTAAGAACAGATTTTTTTCCTTTCTGTACATAATTATTCCTAAATTCAAAGCCATAAAAGAAAAGACTTTAAGCATGCCATATCTATTTATTCATTCAGCATTCACACAGTGTTTTTTAGTGATTCAGTTTAATTTATATGGCTTTAATTGTGAATTTAGCTTGTGACAGGCTCTATACAGGAAATGGGAGTACAGATAAATAAGCTGTAAATATGTCTTTGAAGAACTTTGGGTCTAATAAAAATATAATAATCTATTCATTCATTCAACAAAGATTTAATGAACTTGTACTTACGAATCCGGCGCTGCTCTTGCGAAACTGCTTAGAGGAGCCAGTTAAACAAATAAATTCATCAATCACATTGGAGGATGAAAAGTGCTATGAAGGAAACCAAATATAAAATGGTGATGGAAGGCTAATTGATTACGATTAGGTGGGATGTCTCATTGGTACTTGAATTAAAAGAGGGAGATGCAGATGCCAAGTTCTGTACCCAGAGGGGCCATTCAGTAAAAAGATAGTCAGAAATGGTCTGGGTAAGTTCAAGAAAAGTGAAGAGGCTAAGAAGGCTGGACATTCATGGTGGAGGGAAGCTGGGATGGAAGATGGATGTGTTAGCACCTAAGCATTGCACCCCATCCTCTCAGCCTAGGTCCCCAGGGAGACCTGAACACCACTGGCTAAAGCTAGGAAATCATTTTTCAGACTGTATTAGTTTGCAAGGGCTGTGTGATGGTTAATTTCATAGGTCAACTTGACTGGGCTAAGGGATGCCCAGATAGCTGGTCAAACAACTATTTCTGAGTGAGTCTGTAAAAGTATCTCAGGAAGAGATTAACATTTGAATCAGTAGACTGAGTAACTAAAGTCTTTCCTCACCAATGCAGGCGGGAATCATCCAATCCATTGAGAGACTGAATACAACAAAAAGGTGGGAGAAGAGTGAATTCACTCTCTCAGTTTGAGAAGAGTGAATTCACTCTCTCAGTTTTCTCCTGCCCTCAGACATCTCTGCTCCTGGCTCTCAGGCTTTCAGACTCAGACAGGAACTTATATCAGCAGCCACTCCCCTTATCCCCCCATTCTCATACCTTCAGATTTGGACTGAATTATACCACTGGCTTTCCTGGGTCTCCAGCTCACTGATGGCAGATTGGGGGACTTCTCAGCCTCCAAAACCACATGAGCCAATTCCTATAATAAATCTCCTCTTATGTCTGTCTATCTATCTATCTATCTATCTCCTATTGGATCTGTTTCTTTGGAGAACCCTGACTAACATAGATTGCTATTACCAAGTACCACAGATTGGGGGCAGTGGGGAGAGGGGCTTAAACAACAGAAATTTATTTTCTCACAGTTCTGGAGGCTGCAAGTCCAAGATCGAGGTGTTGGCAGGCTTGGTTATCTCACTGTCTGTGTTCTCTGTGTCCTGATCCCCTCCTCATATAATGACACCAGACATATCGGATTATGGAACACCAGCACGGCCTCATTTTACCTTAACTATCCAGTTAAAGGCCCTATCTCCAAATACAGTCACATTCTGAGGTCCAGGATGATAGGACTTCAACATAAGAATTTGTGGCACAGGGCACAATTTAGCCCATAAAACACACCTTAAATAAAATGTGTACACTGAGAGTGGGAGGATTATTTTCTATTTCAATGTGTAACACTTAGGCAAGGGTGCATCACCAGAATATAGTAGGCTACAAGACAAACTGTGGATTTTAAGAGAAATGAGAAAGCATTGGAAGTTTGTCATGGCAAGATTTTTTAAAAAGATCATTCTGGTTTCTTTAAGAGAATGAATTCTCTGACTCTATCAAGAAATATGGGTGAATTGCACTAGGACCATAACAGAGAAGATGGCATGACATCCTCAGATTTGGGACCTATTTTGAGGCTGAACCAGCAGAATTTTCTAATGGATTAGAAATAGAAATTAGTAGGGAAAAACGGACACAGATGGCTTGAACCACTGTGTGGAGTTGATGGATGGATCCCCGAACAAACTCTTTCTTTCTTTCTTTCTTTCTTTTTGATTTCCCGCCTTTTATTTTTATTATTTTTTTAACATCTTCATTGGAGTATAATTGCTTTACAGTGGTGTGTTAGTTTCTGCTTTATAACAAAGTGAATCAGCTATACATATACTTATATCCCCATATCTCTTCCCTCTTGCGTCTCCCTGTCTCCCTCCCTCCCACCCTCCCTAACCCACCCCTCTAGGTGGTCACAAAGCACCGAGCTGATCTCCCTGTGCTATGCGGCTGCTTCCCACTAGCTATCGGTTTCACATTTGGTAGTGTATATATGTCCATGCCACTCTCTCACTTTGTCCCAGCTTACCCTTCCCCCTCCCCATATCCTCAAGTCCATTCTCTAGTAGGTCTGTGTCTTTATTCCCATCCTTCCCCTAGGTTCTTCATAACTTTTTTTTAGATTCCATATATCTGTGTTAGCATATGGTATTTGTTTTTCTCTTTCTGACTTACTTCACTCTGTATGACAGACTCTAGATCCATCCACCTCACTACAAATAACTCAGTTTCTTTTCTTTTTATGGCCAAGTAATATTCCATTCTATATATGTGCCACATCTTCTTTATCCATTCCCCTGTTGATGGACACTTAGGTTGCTTCCACGTCCTGGCTAATGTAAATAGAGCTGCAATGAACATTGTGGTACATGACTCTTTTTGAATTATGGTTATGGTTTTCTCGGGGTATATGCCCAGTAGTGGGATTGCTGGGTCATATGATAGTTCTATTTTTAGTTTTTTAAGGAACCTCCATACTGTTCTCCATAGTGGCTGTATCAACTTACATTCCCCCCAACAGGGCAAGAGGGTTCCCTTTTCTCCACACCTCCCCAGCATTTATTGTTTGTAGATATTTTAATGATGGCCATTCTGACTGGTGTGAAGTGATATCTCATTGTAGTTTTGATTTGCATTTCTCTAATGATTAATGATGTTGAGCATTCTTTCATGTGTTTGTTGGCAGTCTGTATATCTTCTTTGGAGAAATGTTTATTTCTATAGAAAGATCATTCAAACTTAGATCATTAAGTTTGAAAATTTCAATATTAATTCAAAGGTTAGTAAAATAGGGGCTTCCCTGGTGGCGCAGTGGTTGGGAGTCCACCTGCCGATGCAGGGGACACGGGTTCGTGCCCCGGTCCGGGAGGATCCCACATGCCGCGGAGCGGCTGGGCCCGTGGGCCATGGCCGCTGAGCCTGCGCGTCCGGAGCCTGTGCTCCACAACGGGAGAGGCCACAACGGTGAGAGGTCCGCGTACCGAAAAAAAAAAAAAAAAAGTTAGTAAAATAAAGTGGCAAATTGATATTTCTAAAGTAAATCATACTTTTAAAAATGTCATCCATTTCTTATAGCATCACTAATAATTCATTTCAAATTTTGAAACTATTTTAAAAGATCTAGAAAAAGATGACCATATTAACTCCCGACAAATGTCACATCGTTGTGTCTGATGGGCTTTACCTGTAATTTTAACTGTTGAATAAATTACCTAGCCTCCTGGAAACCATGACTGGAAATGGTATAATATTAATCACAAATATTTAAGGAAAGATAATAATGAAGTAATTAAATAAGTACCCTCAACTGTGAAAGAATTAAACTTTACCTACTACACACACCAACCAGCCGACTACTTTGTTACTTTGTTTCTTCAAAAAATGATTTGATTTTAGCATCTCTAAACAACTCTCAAACTTGAGAATCTGTGAGTGTTAGTCTACTGTCTCCAAATGCTAACCTGGACCAGGTCTCCTTTCCCTCACCTGCCCTTGGCTTGGTGATAGTATCAGCCTCTGAAGGCAGCTCTATGGCTTCTAAATGCAAAGTCCGCAGCAGGGGTCCCCCTTCATTCAGTTTCCCTGGTCCTGGGCCAAGTGCGAGCTGGAGCTTCTGGGCACCTGGGTGAGGCAGAAACACGCACGTAACATGAGCCAGACTGGAGGTCAAGTCTTACTTTCCTCTGACTACACGCTTGCTGCTCCTCTGGAAACTTCTGTAGGGAGGACTCTCTCCCTCACCTAATCATTGCCCCCACCCCTCTTAGCCCAGGTCCCTGTGGAGACCTGAAAGCTCCTGCCTGAAGCTAGGAAAGCATTTTTCACACCTTAAAATAAAATGTTCAGATTGAGGGTGGAAGGATTATTTTCCACTACAATATGAAACATTCTGGCCCTTTTCCCAGAGTTTATAATAGTCCTTGGAAAAGGCCGTCTCCTCTGAAGTATAGTCCTAGAAACTAGCTAGAAATGAGCTGGGAAGTCTGGAACAGACTTGCTAGGGAGGGAGGGCCATTGCTGATGGGAATGTTAACTCTAGGATACTGGGGATCTCAAAGACAGCTAAACATAACACTGAGGAAGGTCTCCATCCATCGAGCCAATCCTCTTAATTATCTTTGATACCATTTAAAATTAAAGTCCCCTATAGACTAACTGCAGTAATAAAAACCCAAATCCCAGTGGATTAACACTATAAATATTTATTTCTTCCTCAACCCATGGTAAGATTCGTTGTGTGATGGGCATCCTTTCACAGCATGGTTTAGGGACCCAGGATCTTTCCATCATCCAGGGTCTTGGAATTTTCCACCACATCCTCTCATTCTGCCTAGACATTCTGTCTGAAGGACCTGGTAGGGGACTTTAGGAGCCAAGCATGGAAGTGGTACAGCTTACCAGACCAGCACCATTGGCCAGCACTCAGTCATATGGCCCATCCAACTTTGGGGCAAAATTGACTATACCACCCGCCAAAGAAGGAGAAGAAACACATAGATATTGATGGGCACATTCTCTGCTATTTCTCACTAAAAATAAAATTGTTAGTTTGGGTTGTCATCTGTCCTCACACATCAGTGGGAATGAAAGACTTAAGAGAACGTTGAGATATGAAGAGAGGAGTCTTTGGGGCCTGGGGTCACTGTTGGAAGACTTCCTTACATTATCTTTCCTATTCACTGACATAAACTTTTCTTTACAAAAGACTAGAGAATGTATTACCCTGCTTTGGAATTGTATTATATTTACCTATCTCTCCTAACCCTCAACTTGAGGGTAGAGATAGTTTCCTACTAAACCTTGAATGTCTAGCACCTACCACAGGACCTGAGTTACAACAGATGCAGTATTAATTTTCTATACTGAGTAACAAATTATCACAAACTTAGTGGCTTAGAGCAATGCCCATTTATTATTTCACCACTTTTGTAGGTCAAGTTAAGATATGGCTTAACTGCATTCTCTGCTTCAGGGTCTCACCAGGCTTCAATTAATATGTAAGTCAGGCTGTATTCTCATCTGAAGGATCAACTGGAGAAGAATCTGGTTCCAAACTCACTCATGTTGTTGGCAGAATTCATCTTCTATGATTATAGGACTGTGATTCTATGATTGCTTCCTGCTGGCTATTGGCCAGGGACCACTCTCAGCGCCTAGAGGCTACCTGGCATCCTGGTGATGTGGTCTTCCTCATAGACCCTCTCACAACATGGAAGTTCACCTCTTTAAAGGCACTAAGGGAGAAAATTTCCAGAGTCATTCTTCTAGAAAGACAGTATCCTATATTATATGGCTTACTCATGTGACTGGCATCCCATCACTTTTACCATAGTCCATTGGTTAGAGGCAAGTCACAGCTCCCATCCACATTCAAGAGAAGAACATTACACAAGGGTATGAAACCAGGAGGCAGGAATCACGGGGACCTTCTCAAAGACTGTCTTCCACACAAGCTGTTTTCTAATTTGATGAGTAGATGGAGAGATGAGGAAGAAATAAGCACAGAGAAAGAGACTGGATTCCAAGCAACATACACTGTGCTCTGAATCTTACCTTATCACTTATAAATGACAATAATGATACTTCCTAGGACTATCAGGCTACTTAAGATAGAAAACATAGATAAAATATCTAATAAAATGCTAGCAAAAGGAAGTGTCCAATATGTTTTCCTTTTCTCTAACTTACTGATGGCCTTGACATGTGATTTCCTCATACCAGGGCTCACTTGCCTCCTCTATAGATGAGCAATTTAATTTCAGGAGCCTTTCTGGGGGTCACTGCCAACTTGAAAACTCACATCACTGGACAAAGATGATTTGACCCAACAGTGACTTGTACACATTCTCCTCATAAAATAAGAACTTGTAAAAATAAACTGAAGGCAAAAGATAAGGGACTTCCCTCCTCTCAGTTAATCGTGGAATTAAGGCCAAAGTATGTATTTCTTCTTGATCATCCAATCGAAGGAATTTTGGAAGTTGACTATGAAAAGTTTAGCCATTTAACATTCTGTATGAAAATAATCAGAGATTAGATCATCTAGTTCACTTCATGTATTACTGTCTTTCTAACTGGTTGCAGCCTTCAGGGAGAGAGCTTGACTTTTTTTTTTTTTTTTTTTCCGAGTAGCTGTTAATAAAACACAAATTGGTTCAACAACAACAACTCTAGCTCCATTGAAAACTATATAGAGAGAAATTTCTAACTTTTAAAAAATCTAGAACTAGAAGCTGACTTGTCTGGTTAATTTGCTTAAATAGGAATCAACTACCATGCGTATTTCATTAGGGAGCAGATACAGGGAAAGAAGAAATCAGGATCGAGTCACCACTTGGACTGTTAACCACACTGGCTGGGGCTGCTCTGTATTTGCCGGGCTCTCATCTGTGAATTTCTCTCTATCCAACTCTTGTCTGGTCTCATCTTTCTCACACTCAGAAATTCCTGCTCTTCCCCCAACTCTTCTCCTTGCCATCTATGTCTGGCACACCCAGACAATCAGGAGGAATGTTAACAGAATCACCATTCAGCCTAAGATTGTTTCCTTTATCCCCTTTCTCCAAATGAGGTGTCTGAATGTTCAGAAAATTTAGCCAAGCCCCTGAATGGGCTCCCCTTGGTGCTTGTTGCCTCTAATGAGGTCACTATTAACACTTCTGGAGGGCGTGTCTCTGAGGTGTTCTGACTCCAATTAGAATGCCTTAAGTCTCTTAAATTGAAAATATACCTGTAGGCATGACTTTGTCTTGAATTCTGAAAGCTTGCCCCCTCTGGGAACTAGTGTGGATAATCCCTGAGTCTGCAGGGGTGGGAGACAGATGCATGCTTGAGTGAGCACCCCCTTAAATTTTGTGCCCTGAGGACCTCACTCATCTCACCCTAGTCCTGACCTGTCCAGTCCTGCTGGATATGGACAGGTCAGGAAGGTCCTCACTGAGAGCTCAGCTGATCTGGGTACAAAGATTATATTAGTCTCCCAGGGTTGCCAGAATAAATTACCATAAACTTGGTGGCCTAAAACAAAACAAACTTTTTGTCTCACAGGTCGGGAGTCCAGAGGTTCGAATCGAGGTGTCAGCAAGGCCATGCTCCAAAGATTTCAGAAGAGAATGCTTCCTTGCTTCTTCCTGCTTCTAGGTGGCTTCTGGGGACCCCAGGTGTTCCTTGGTCTGTGGCAATGTAAGCCCAACCTCTGCTTCTGTCTTCACGTGAACTCTTTTGTCTATGTCTTCTCCTCTTCTTATAAGGACACTTGTCTTTGGATTTGGGGCTCACCCATATAATCCAGGATGATGCCATCTTGAGATCCTGAGTTTCATCACATCTGTAAGACCCTTTTTGCAAATAAGATCACATTGACAGGTTATGGGTGGGTATGTATTTTGAGAAGTCACCATTCAACCCTCTACAGATTGGAATCAAGAGGTTGAAATCCAGAACTAGACCATGAGACATTCTGTGTAGGGCTATTTGTTCAACCAGCCTTTGCTGAGTGCTTACTTTATCTCTGGCTCCAAATTTGACAAAGATGAAGATGGCATAGATGAAACCCACATGGGCCTGTGCCACACCTCCCCAAAACAAGAGCAAAATAAACAAAAAATATTTTTACCTCTCTCTATCAAGTAACTTATTATCCATTGGGGAAGATGAAGATAATTAAACAGAATGTTTGGTTCAGGGGGGGTGAATGCTAATAACGGCACCCAGCACTGGTTTTAAGAATAGAGCGGCTGATGGAGTTCACATATAGCTCAATCCAGCATTCAAGGAGCTCCATCCCATCAATTCCTTGGTACAGTGTTTATTTTCAAAAATACTATTACTTAAGGAAAAAATAGGAGACTCAATCAAAGGGGGAAAATTACATAAAAGTACACTTCGTGTGGCACCCCCCCCCCACCAATGAAAAACCCACCAATGAATGATTGGTGAAGCAATGAAAAAATTTTCAAGTCACGCTATAAAATCAATCTCAACAATTCATCCTTAAATACATATTCAAATTGTGCCTAGTTTTAGAGGTCTGGCTCAGGCTCACCTTTTCTAGGAAACTTTTCTAAACCACCTGAACCCAGAGGTCACACAATTCTCAGTTCACATCGCCTCCTTAAAATATGTTGGTATTTCCCCGCCAGTTCCTTCCTGCCTCTCCTGTCTCAGTACATGCACCACTACCCGATGCTACAGCAGGTTCTGCAGGCTCCGCTGCCTAATGTATCCAGCTTCTGTCCAGGCCACTATTAGCATCTAGTCCAGAACACTATGGTTTCTTGCCTGAAGCATTGTGATACCTTCTGAATTTGTCTCCCTTCTTCTACCCTTTTCCCCCTAACAACCATTCTCTGCAAAGCAAGTATTATGATGTCTTGAAACAAACTATGTCACTCCCAATCTCTCCAATGGCTTTCTATTGCACCTGAAATAAAATTCCAACTCCCTACCCTGGCTTAAAGGGCTCTCTGATATGACCTTGCCGCTTCCATCCCCTCTGAAATAATCTTCCTTGTCTCTCCTCTTTGCAGTCGAAGCCCAGACACATTATTTCCATTGCTTGAACAGTTAGTCCTTGCCTGAGCACTTTTGAATCTAGTTTCCCTGCCTTCAAACCCTCTCCTGTTTACCGTCACAAGTCTGTCCAAACAGTCCCAGCTCAAGCATCTCTTCCTTAGTGAGACCTTCCTTACCACTCAGTCTAAATCACCACACTGCCACTCACCCTCAATCAGACCACTCTGCTCTAGTTTCTCCATTACTCTTGAGGAACTAAAATCGTCTTCAGTTTGTCGCTACTTGTATTGTCTATCTCCTCCGACTAGAATATACATTTCAGGATAACTGGGACCTTATCTGTGCTTTCGCCATGGCATCTCCACATCTAGATCAGCCTTAAGCACATAGGAGATGCCCAACAAAATATTTGCTCAATGACTGAATGAGTGCAAGGTTGTCTATTATTCTTGATGCTTAACTATATTAACTGTGTCTTTCAATAACATAAACTCTGTGAGAGGAGGCACCCATGTACTGTTCTGCACACGCACCTTAACACAATTTTTAACAAACATAAATACATATTTAGCTGTTTTGGTAAAGGGAAGAAGGAACAGTGTTCTAGTTTTTCTGCTGAATACACTTTGGGTCTCTCTCATGTTTTAGAGACTCTATCCCTGGTCTACTGTCCTTTGCTGTTTATTCATTGCGATAAGGCAATTTTGTGTGAAGAGGGTCTGTTTGTCCTCCAGTGAACGAAGACTTGGTCCCTACCGAAGACATCCAGTATGAGGTCTCCCTCCTTCTTCTCTCTCTCTGATTTTCTGCCTCTACCTCTTCTACTTCTAAGCATCTTACCCATCACAGAGAAATTCATCCCACAAGTGGCTCTCAAGCTCTTACCTATAGAAATAAGAAACAAACCAACAACAACAACAGAAAATGTGCTACCAATGAGTAATATTTGGAAGAGCATGATGTGTTTTACTGAAAGACACCAAACCAGAATACTTCAACCTTGACCTTCTAGAAGCACTTGCCGATTTTAATGGCCATAATCGTTGCATTTGCGTGGTACGTTTACACGTACTGTCTACGTATGGCCAAAGAAGATCCTCTCAGTATCTATTTTTGCTGTCAGTGCATCACTGAAACTAGCAAGATTTGTGAACGACGTACCTCGGGGGACTGTGTTGGGGTTGCCTGGGTCAGACAGACTCCGCTCTCTGTGTGAAGTAATCCTATCTGTGTGTGCTTGGATTTTAAAGTTGACCCTCATTAATCATAGCTCCAGTTCCTTTAGACAATCCAGAGCTGATCTATCCCCCTTTTCCCCTGAGCAACCATCCACATCGACCCCCCAAATAAGTTATTTATTCCTGAAATGACTTGATCTGGCGTCACCCAACCTTCTATAACCTCCTGTGTATGAAAGAGAGAAATGAATGACTTGGGCTACATCAAAGTGTTGTTTTACTTTCCATATAGTCATTAACTTTAAATGTTCCCAAACTAATAGTCTAAGACATTGCAAAGAGGTAATAAGTTCAAAGGAACAGAAAACATAAAGCAGAACTCCAGAGTCATTTGAAAGTATTTTCTCTAAATGTGTGCAAGCTTTCAAGGCTGCTATAGGCAAAGGGACCTGGATCGGCATTTTGGCTGGTGCTGAAAAGAAGTTTCCCCAAGTGGAGTGTGTAAGCGAGTTGCCAGGCCAACCTCTTTGAGAGCAGAAGCATGTCTTTAGAGGATCTGCTATTTCAGAGACAGTTACACTGAGCTGGCTCATTCTTCCTTCAGCTAAAGGCCAATTTGTCTCTTTCTTTAAATCTCTCTTCCCTTGTTTGGATCCATGTGCTCCAGGTCACTTAGGGAGGGTTGGTCTACTGCTCGATAAAATAGGGTGTCTCTGTATAAGAAAAAAACTACAAATGGATTAAGTTATATAAACTGAAGATCCAAGTTCCTGTTGTAAAACCTCTAGTCATTGAGTTAAATAGAGTGTGGGGTAGCAGGTCAGAGCCCTATATGTTTCTCTGAAACATCAGAGCTAAAAAGCTGCTGCTTTTTTTTTTTTTTTTTTTTCCAGGGGAGCACATCCTTTGAGAAAGCCATTACTCGAGCAGGCTTGCCTAGCAAGCTGTTTGTGGAGATGAAGTGCCTCTGCTACTCCTCACGCCTTCAGATTCTCACAGTTTTCCGTCACACTGGACCACTGTGGATTCTGCATTCTAGCCTCACATCCTGGGAAGAGGTTTACAACCTAAAAAGAACATGGATTACTTTTACTTTGAATAAAAGGCGATGAAATTCAAGGCTTTTAATTGTTCTACATTTCTTTACATATTTTCTTCTTCTCTTTCATGACAAACAGACTTATTTTTTTCTTTTTTTTGCGGTACGCGGGCCTTTCACTGTTGTGGCCTCTCCCGCTGCGGAGCACAGGCTCCGGACGCGCAGGCTCAGCGGCCATGGCTCACGGGCCCAGCCGCTCCGCGGCATGTGGGATCTTCCCAGACCGGGGCACAAACCCGCGTCCCCATGCAGGCAGACTCTCAACCGCTGCGCCACCAGGGAAGCCCCAGACTTATTTTTGAATATTCAAAATCACAAGAAGCCAACTATGTCTTATTCTACTTATTTTTCACTTAATATTTATGCCTTGGGCATTTAAATCCTGCTATGTAATTTTTCAAAAGAGTTACTGAAAGTTTCATTGAATGCATACCCTAGAATTCACTTAACCATCTATCTATATTATTGGATATTTAAATTGTTTTCAAACGTTTCACTATTAACAATAACTCAGTAGTAAACATTTTGAGCATGAATAGTTTTCTTCTTTCAAGGGAAGTACGCCATTTGGATGGAACCTTTATAATGGGGTTATCAGGTTTCAGCACGTAACATTTTTATGGCTCTTGATAGTGGTGGGTAAGATTCTTTACAGAACAGTTTGTTCAGTTACAGTATTTACCTGGCGTTGTTCAGGAACCATTTCACCACACCCTCACCCACACTGGGCCTGGTAGAGAGGGAGCTATTAGGCATCCCAGAGACATCAAACTGTAGTAGGCCCTGACCAAAACTAAAAATTATGACAAGGTGAATTTAGTCAAATTAAAAACTATGCATGACACAACCTAATATGAATCTTGCTTTCATTAGGTTTTTATCATTTTCTTTCTTAAAAATATTATATTGTAAAAGGAAATATATAGCTTATTATAACACATTTTGAAATTTGGGGAAAATAAATAAAAATCATACTTCTGCCACCTGGATCATCATCATCATTATTATTATTTATTTTAACTTTATTACTAATAATCATTAATATTTTGGAGTGATTATGTGATTATTATTCTATGAATTATTCATAATATCATGAATTATTATGAATATGAACTATTCATAATATGAATTATTATGTGATTATTGTTCTATGAACATATTTTAAAAGTAAAATCAAACAGAATATGCTAAGTTTCAGTCTTCTATTTTTCATTAAATAATATATGAACAATACATCTATAACAATTTCATCACAATATCGATTGCAGTGAATATTTAAACTTATCATATGAATATAACAAATTTCCTATGGTTAGCCATGTAATTTATTTCAACCTTTCATCTGTTGCAATTAATGCTGCAGTGATAATCGCCCTTCTAGTGGATGTATCCTAGGAAAACACTGTGATAACATCCTAAAGATAATTTTTAATATAGGATTTCTGGATTAAAGTGTAAGCACATTCTAAGGCTTGTGATGAACATTCACAAATTGCCCTTCAGAAATGCTACCCTGAAAAAGCCTATGAGATGATTTATTTTTTAGACAGCGTACAGCATCATTTTAAAAATGATCCTTTCAAATTTGATGGACAAACATAATATTGCTTGACTTTAACTTCCGTTCTTTATCATTTGTGAATTTATGCATGTTTTCTGATATTTATTTTAATATGTGTATTTTGTGTGTGTATTCATGTCCTGTTTTCCTATTGCTAACTTTTCTCCTATTTAAACTTCTAAATAACTACAGAGAAACAGTCTTCAGGTTGCTTTGAGCATTGGGTGTCCCACATAATGTGGGTATTGGGGCACCTGGTACCTTCTGGCTTTATTCCTGCCGAGATTCTCCTCTGGCTTATGCACTGGGTTAATTCTGGGCTTCAGAATGAGGAGGCAGGAAATTTTGAACTTATCCTGAGGAGCGGCACCAGCGTACCCATGCAGGAAGTATCAGGAGATGAGACCTGAAAATAAACTTGTGCGAGATCATAAAATGCGTTGAACGCCAGGGATTTCAGACTCTTTTCGGTCAGCAGTAGGGAGCCATTGAGAAGTTTTGAGTGGGAGAAAGACGTGACGAGAAGATGTGTTTCAGAGAGTATCCAGCAGGTGACGCCATTGTAACATGACTTCTTCCTAAGGGCTTCTCCCAGCCCCTTGAGCTGTGCAGGTAGAATCCACGTGCGAAAATGTACCTTTTCCGAAACATTCAGACTAGATGGTCTAGGTCATTCTAGTGGACTATACTGGGACAGATTTTCCTAAAAACTGAAAGAACTCTTACACAGAAGCTCAGGCATTTTAAAAAAAAAAATTCATGCTTTCCTCCAGAGCCTCTTTTTTGTTCATGTATATCTCGTTCTTCCTGAGTTTTATTTTAGTTCAGTGCCCTTGTGTGCATTAGCTTATTTCTTCAAATATCAAATGCTGTTTTTGACAAATTATCATTGGCCTTTTTAATGAAGGCTAGAGTAGTAACTTTCAACTCTGAAAAGTTGTGAAACTCTCAGTACAGAAGAAGAGCTGTACACTGAACAATTCACTTAAATTAGGGTCTATGACTTCATTCTTACCAGATACAGAGCAGTGAGTCCAAATGATTATTCATTTTCTTCCATGAAATTCTTCATGTCTATTAAATGGTAATGACAGAATACTGAGTATTGGGTATCTTGAGATGTATGAGAAAATTCAAGAATTCCTCCATGATTCTAACAGCTATTTTAAGATTTGTATCATCTTTTGTCCTTTGATTCAATTTATTTGAAACATCTCCACTTACATTTAAAAAAAAAGAAAGATTCAGTACAAACTCTTAGAGTCCAAATGTTTTCCCCTGAAACCTCAGTGGATCCCATCAGAATGACAACAAGGCACATGTTTGCAGTTGGGAATCTGGCAGCAAGGAGTGTGAGTGCTGATGGTCAAGATGTTCTGGTTCAGAAGTTAGAAAATAAATAATTCCTGAGAGGAAGGATTCTTCAGCTCCGGGCAGCTGATACGGCAATAAAATAAATAGGCAGTAAAGTTCACTTCCTGTTTTGAGCGTTCACATTTCATATTGGCCAAGCACATCTCTTAAATTCAATCTCATGCTTCCATAAATAAACCTGGCACCTTTTTAAACACTTTTCCATCTGCTGCAGAACGAGGCGCACATTATTGAATACACCTCAGGGAGTCCCAGAAATGGGAAAAGACTACTTGTGAGGAACACACCACTGCCGCTGGCCTTGGCCCAGAGAAGCCATCAGGAGATTGTTTGCGTTCAAACCGTTGTAACAAGACCCTGATGGTGTTTCCCCACAGCCTTCGCTTCCATGTGAAGTTGTCATGGTCAGGGCTTCGCACCAGGAAGAACCAGGAATGGTCTCAGGTAGAGTCAGGATTAGAATTAGACATGTTTGCAGGATTCTTGTCCATAATACCTGGGATTGGTCTCCTACAGCTCCTGACACCTTTTCCAACATACTAATCCAGTTTCCTAGGATGGATGGAAAAGTCTATCATTCACCTACACTAGAATCTGGAGGAAGTAGAGAATGCAGGGGGCCGCTTGGGTTCGCAGTAGTCAACTCTGAGCTCATCTACTTGGTGGTGGAAAGCATGGGATGGTATCACAGGGACATGATGCAAGTCCTAGCTTTGCTGTGTGATTTTCGACGGGTAGGGAGAACACTGTATCCTCAGAGTGTTTAAGTGAAGTAAAACCCATGAAATCAATTGTCACAGGGCCTGAACAAATAAGCAATCCATAGATACTAGCTATGTTTATCATTCAATTTTCCCAGGTCATCTTGTTTGTGAACATGGTACTGGGGACAGCCTGGCTCAGGTGACCAGGAGAGGGAGTTATCATTCAACACCTACATTTCCCATTTGAGACCATTAGTAAATATGGGATACTTCCCTAAATTTTTTTTTTTTTACATCATCTAATTTAACCCTTGCTCTAAACTTCAAAGCAGGTTTTAATATTTCCACCTTACAGAAAAATAACCAGAAGATCAGAAATACTACTAAATGTTATCAGACCTAAAATACCATTGGTTGGAAGGCATGTCATTATCTTATGTAGTAGCACCACCAAAGGAAATCAAAAACTCTGATAATTATAACCGTAAGACCTCACCAGTAGCGCGGCAAGTCAAAACCTCAGAGAATTTAAAATGTAGGAAAAACCCTGCCTTTAAAACCAATGAAAAATAGTAAGAAACTTGCCCGACCTCACACAGGTAGTGGCAGAAGCAGAATGTTAATGCAGGGGACTCCAGTGGACTCTCAGTCTTTCTCTAAATCAAGGCACAGGACCTTTTGTCGGCCATTCTTCCCTCCCAGCGCCAGGCTTAGGGTGGCTCTCTCCTCCTCTGGCTGTCCTGCTTTGCTGCTCAGGGTGGCCTTATCTTCCCCCAACTTGTCTGACAGCTCACCCCACGCAGCTCCAGCTCAGAGCCCCTTGAACAGGGACAGACAGACAGAGTCAAGCGTGGCTCAGGAGTACCGGTGGATGGCATTTCACAGGTGAGTAGAAGGCAGAAGCTGTCGAGGGCCTAACTGGTGCTGACTGGAGTCCTTGAGGGGCAGCTTGTGCTCAACAAATGATCTTACTCTTGGATTCTTGCTACACGTTTGCAGACCTGCAATTGGATTGGCTTGTGGTTAGAGCTGTTCTCAGACTGTAGGATTCACTTGTCCTCTAACTGACACAGGCCTGATTCCTCCCTGAATATCTGGAGTTAAGTGCTTTGGAATTCAACTTGACTCTTAGTACCCCATCTCAGCTCAAGGTTCTTGTCTTGACTTCTGTTCTTCTATAAGTAAGTTGCCTCAACTGCCTCATTGCTTCTGATAAATGGCACAGAGAGAATTAGAACTTGGGCTGCAGGTTCCAAAATAAGGTGTCTTTTATTACTACAAAACGCTGCCACTAAAGAAACAGAACAAGTGGTACACTTGCATTTCCTGTAACTCTGACAGATTTTACTAAAATTGAAAGGTGAGTAGGAAGTGATGCTGCCTCTCAGAGGACCCGTGACTAGATTAGATCTAACTTCCTGTTCTGCCACCAGCCAGCACTGTGACCTTGGGAAGCCAGCTCTCCTGGTTGAGCCTCTGCTTCCCCATCTATAATGGAAAGAACTGAGTTGGACCCTCTTTCTAGCCCCTCTTGGCCCTGGCACTCGGGTTATCAGGCGTCTCTCAGCTTTACTTGATTAGGTGCCACCATTATTTATTGTCTCTGCCCCCCAAAAGCAAAATGCCCCTGGGAATCACAACATTTTTAAACCTGTCACAGCATCATGGGACTCTTGAACCAGCCCAGCGTCTTTTCACAGGCAGTATGCCCTCACATTTGCTTCAGGGAACCTGGTCACTGTGCTTTATCCAGATTGCCATAGAATGATTTTCCATCAGGATTATCATGGCTTTGATAAGCTTCCCGATCTAACAGCCTGAGAGCAACAACCATAAATTAACTCCTCACCAAAGCTCTCCAGACTGGCTGGGCCTCTGGGGCAATAAGGCATCTTCCCAGCATCTTCATGCAAAGCTACACCCTGTGCCCAATGTTCACCTCTCCTCTGGGGTCTCACCACGCCTTTGTACACAGTTCTACCCCAGGGTGTGTGCTCATTTATTTGCACGCAGGTTTCCCCAAATAGGCTGACAGCTGCTTGCAAGTCCAGAATGTGCTTGATGTACCTGTGTCCACAGAATCTGACACAGTGGACACAGGGCCTGGCATTGCCAAGCAGGAATGCAGTGAGGGCCTGAACATGAGATTTCCTTTGTGGGCAAGGGTGGGGAAAGGGGGTTTCCTCGGGAGAGGTATCATGGGGCACCACTGGGGTAGAAGGAAGGGGACCTTAGGAGGAGTTCCCAGCCTACTGTCCACCTTTCTCCTACCTGCTATTGGAGCCTGTGGGTGTGTGTGTTACTTTGACTGTGAGGTTTACCTGGCACCGTTGCCTCCAGGATTCCCTGAGTCCATGTCATGTCCTCCTCTAGAATTCATTATCCTTCGTGGTGTTTATGTTGCTGTTCAGCATTTGCCATTTATTTTACTGAGTATTGACATCCTGCTTCCTAGGAAGGAATTATCACTCTCTTTGAGATGTTGCAGCAACGGTTCCTTTTTTATAGCCCTTGGATCCCCCTTTATCTCCCTTCAATTCGCTTCTGGAACCATGTGCTCGGTTGACCCCATTTCCTTCTTTGACCTTTGTTTAGTTTCTCCCTTAGATTTTCTCTGAGGCTAAGGAATCACCTTATCATTCGTTATCACAATTTTCTTTAGGTCTTTTTTGATTAACTTGGTTATTTCAATATTTGAGCCATCTTGGCAATTTTCATCGTTTAGCCACGTGGTAAGTTCTTCTGATTTATTACCAGGCTTCATCAAGCACATTTTTCCCTGCTCCCCACCTCAGTAGATGAATCCAAACTCATCTGCAAGGCTTGTTCTGAGAAGGCCAAACTGTTCCTAGTTATTTGCTCCCCTTCGGGGCTGTAGAGATAAAGCTCTGGTACCCTGCCAGCCACATCCAGTATGGCTGGTCCACCTATTTTCACCTTCCTGGGATGTTCAAACTGTCAGGTGTGACGTGTATGAAGGGTGGAGAAAGTGAGCCTCCTGGAGAGCATTCAGATTCTCCAAGACTCAGAGTTAGGGCAAGTTTTGGGGGGTCAGAGGCACACCTCAGGCCATTGGATGTATTATGCCAGCGTCTGTCCAGCTCTCTGAGCAAACACTGTACACGGCCTGTAGCATACAGAGAGCATTAGCCCTTTTGATCCAAGAGCTACATCAAATCATTTTGACCCTTTGAGGAAGATATGTAACCTGGGCCAAGTGGAGCCAGATGACTTTTTTTTATTACCGGAGCATAAAGCGCTATTAAATGGTTTCACGAGTTGTAGCCAGAACATCTGTTACTAAGCATTAGAAATCTGGTTTATTCAAATCGAACAAACTGGCACTCAGCCTTCTCTAAAGCAATGCCTTGCCTTTGGGGCAAGAAGGTGTTATTGACCAGTTTTCTTTTTGAACATACCATCTGTTCCACATGTCACATGACTGCCCCTCTCCTCTCCGAGAGATGATGTCCCTATCGGGAACAAGGACTTCCCTGGGCAGAGGGGTGGCAGGGCTATGTAACAGGGTCTGCTGTTTCAAGGGCAGTCTAGAAGATCCTGGAGCGTAACAACCCAGAGGCAGCCGGGTTGTCACAGGTGGGGAGGGTGACATGAAGAAGGAAAGGTTAGTAAGTAGAACTCTGAGGGCTGTAAACCAACCCACAGAATTGAAAAACAGGTGAGTCCTTGCGCCGATAGCCAATGCCTCCAAATTGGCCAAATTTTTCCTTCAGCTCCACTTCTACAGTGCTTATGGGGCACACTGTTCTGTTCCATGTGCAACCATCCCCAGGCTTTGGGAAAAATTCCCCTTCTCAAATCTTTCATTCAGCATAGATGATGGAGCATTTCTCTGAGAAATGTGAGCCTCTGATCTCTAGGACATCAACATTTTGCACAGATCAAAATAATAAGTGGAAATCAGGGCATTCTACCGGTGGGCTTTCAGACTTAAGTCACTGTATGTGTTGGTGGGCATTGGGGCAGGCAAAAGAAATAAAAGGAGAGGCTGCCCAAAATAATCCAAAGTCACCCACTCATTTTAATCCCTGTGTTCCATCATTTCTTCATTTATACATTCATTCACCGATTACTTTATTTTTCAAATGTTTACCTGTGCTAGTCACTGTTCTAAGCTAGTCACTGTTCTAAGCATTGGGAGATGGGTGATAAAATTTAAAGAAGAGGCAATCCATTAACTCAAGAAGTTGACAGTCTGATAAGAAAATTAAGACACTGGCACAGACTATAAAGTAGAAAATGGTGAGTCATGAAAGAGTCACTGATAAAGGATTGTGGGAAGTTAAGGGGGAAAAAGAAAATATCCACTGCAAGGTTCCAGGAAGGGTTTCATGAAGCCTATGGAATTTAGGCTGGGTCTTAAGGAAGGAGGGAAAGGAGAAACAGTGGTTACTGTAAGAGGAAGGCATGGGTACAGGGCAGCATGGGGCATGCTTGAGTGTTGGCAAATCCTTAGTGGTCCTGACACCCACAGTCCATGTAGAAGAATCAATGTAGACGATGGGCTGAGGCCATATCTTGTAGGTCTTTATGTACCTGGCAAAGACCTACTCAGTTGGTTGAAGGATTCTGAGCAGGCAAACAGAACTACAATTTAGGAAGATTAAGCTAAACCACGAGTATATTGACAAGCAGGGTGAGGTGGGGTGGTACCTGAAAAAACGCAGGCGAGAGATAATAAAAATGCCAGTTGGAATATTTGGAAGGGAAAAGAGCGGATACATAGGGCAGATTTACAACAGAGGAATCGATAAGTTTTCAGGGTTTACCTGTTGTTATAAAAGGAATATGGGTTTTGGAATCAGACAGGCTTTAGGATGAACTTCATTTTTTCCTCACTCTTGGAACTTTCTGGAGTAAGTCACAACTTCTCCAGGCTTCCCTTTCTTCCTCCTCAGCAATGTACCTGAACATGTGGGGGGTTTTTTTGTTTGTACTTTGTTTTTTTTTCTAGTACGCGGACCTCTCACTGTCGTGGCCTTTCCCGTTGCAGAGCACAGGCTCCGGACGCGCAGGCTCAGCGGCTTATTAAAGGCATAATGGGGAGGAGAGCTCGCCCAATCCCTCCCAAGTTGTGGAAAAGCTCAGATGAGGTCATATATGTGGGAACATTTCGTAAAGTCTGAAAAACCCTCCGAAGTTCATGGTGGTTATCTACATTACTACCCAGATGTGTGAGACAAACAGAAGGGAAGGTCCTGGATGAACCTCAGGTTTTTGAATCAGAATACCTCTGAAGGTAGAAAATGAAGGGAAGGAGGATGGGAAAGGAGGTCACCACTCACTCCATGGCTCAAAATAAACTCCAGGTGGATCAAAGATGTAACTGTAAGCTTGAAAACACTGAGGACGTTTTATAATGTAGCAGCTGAGAAAATTTATCTAAGAATTCCAGGGAAGCTAGAAACCAAAGGAGGAAAATATCAATAAAATTGACTGCATTAGAATTTGCCAATTATATAACTTGACGCTGAGTTGATTTCTAAATATGCAAAGAGCTTTACAGAGCGATTAAGAATACGAATGAGTACCTAAATCAAAAAATAGGCAAAAACTGTGAGTAATTTATTAAAAAATACAACTCGATATACATTACACAAAAGAAACCTAATTTAATCTTAATCAAAAATACTCAAAGAAAATAAGGTCTTTTTTTTCACCTACTAGCTTGATGATTCAATTAGAGAGACTGAAAATACTGTTTTTATGAAGGATTGAGAAATGTTTACTCTCATACACTGTTGGGGTGGGGAGGAAATGTAAATAATGACAGTCTTTCTGATGTTCGATTTGGTATGTAAAAGTGACGTATCCTTTGACCTATCACACCCACTTCTGGCAATTTACCCTAAAAAGATAAATATCCAAATGTAAAAACATAAGTGAGTAAAGATATTTACTTCATTATTGTTTAAATTGGCAAAAAAAATAGGAACAGTGAAATATATAATAGATTCAGTAAATAAATTGTTATACACCTAAAAAAATTTTAGTTACTAAAATTGATAACATAGACCTTTATTTATTGAAATGTAAAGCTGTTTAGCATATTATTAAATGAACAAGTGTAGTACTATCCCATTTATTTAAAATATTACATATATCTAAAATACCTAAATATACATACATATATATGTATATTTATTTATTTATTCATACAAGTCTAGAGGAATCTTCATTAAAATGTTACCAGTATTTTTCTCTGGATCAGAAGATTTCCAGTGCATTGTTCTGTATTGCTTCAATTTTTAAACTTTTAAAAACTTTTTTGCCAAAACAATCACATTTTGAAATGAAATATATAAAATAAATTAGGAGAAGTAAGCAAAGATGGAGAGAAAAAAGAAAGATGGGAGTAAGGGAGAAGTGTATTAAAATTAAAACATGGGATTTTAATTTATGGAGGTGACTGAGTGATAACACAGAGAGGTCAATGTCATTGAAAAAAAAGAAACAGGTTATTACTAATTTTCAAGACAAGAAGGCACACCACGCCATCCCTGCAGGGCAACGTGAGGAAGTACCAGGCTTGGGCTGGAGGCAGTGAGGAGAAAGCATAGCCGAGAGCTTTTACTGGGTTTTCTGTGGACACAGCGCAAAGCAGGGAAAACAGTTTAGGATTGGTTGGTTGGAATAATGTTGGTGGACTGTGGGATATAGCAGTGGTTATCTGGTACCTGGCCCTGGGTTTATTTAGAGCAGAGGGAATATTAGCTTGGTGTGTGAGAATTAAATAAAGGAGGTGGCTGGGGGTATGGGCATGGAATTGTAGGTTTGTGTGTGAAAGATGTGTTTGCAGACAAGTTGTTTATTATCATGATGAATTGGCCAACCCCAGGAGGAGCAGTCAAACATCACAAAATTAAAGCCATGATTAACACAGGAGGGAGTGAATGGAGGAAAGGAGAGAAGGAATAGATTTTGGGGGCAAAGTCCTGAGCAAGTGGAGGTGATAGAGTCTGAGGGTAAGTGGAGGGTCTTGCTATGGTCTGCAGGAGGAACAGTGCTTCCTCCAAGGATGAAGTGATGTGTGAGAAGCTACACAAATATCTGCTATATAGAGAGAGAGAGGCAAAAAGAACTCATCCTCAGATGGCCTCAGCCTTGGAGAAAAGTGGTCTAAGTTATTCTTAGAAAATTATCGGGATAGAGTTTGGTAAAGAATTTTAAAAGAATTGGAGCAGTTTTAAACAACAGTTGGAGAAAATTCAGCATGTGACTTTCTCTGTGTGAGTAAAAGAACAGCCATTGGGGTCCTACTGTGGTTATAGTCAGGCACAGAAAAAAAGGTAAGTTTGACTCAGGGTATTTGCTAATGGAATAGACTCTTAGACTTTTTCAGCCTAATTCTTAAAGTTCAAATCCTTGAACAAACCAGCTTCTGCACCAGGAAGTGGCTTCCTTGGCAGGCCAGCAAGATGATACAAGAACCTATGTTGGCTGCAATATAGACCACTGTCCACCCTCATGGTTGGCTCTTGAATCATGTGAGAAGCATCCTGGGATGCTCCTTTCCCTCCCCTTCCTTGTTGGCTGGAAGACTCACCCCTCTACGTACCAACCCTTCCCCTTACATATTCACATTAGGAAATGATTAATAATAACCCTCATCCCAACCCCTGACATGGCATGAGAAACGGGTGAAAAAAACCCATAACACATTGTCTTATGACTTTTCCCAAGATTCCATATCTTGAACGTTCACAGATCTCTCTGTCTAAATCTTTCTCCTTAACAACTCGTGACTTGCCCCACATGAGACTCACATGAGGCGGGAAATAAATGTGTTAATGAATGAATGAATTATGTCATCCTTTATTTCAATAGAGCTCTACCATGTGCAGTACGGTATAGAAGATGACCTAATTATCATTGCTTTGTCTCTTCATGCTTGGTTGAGTAACTGATGTCTCCAAATGCTTGAGTGAGGGCAGATGAAGGAGAGAAACATGAAACAGCTCCCAGATGTCAACTGATTCCACATGACAGAGGCTGGCTGTGGGAGGTGATAAGCGTGTTCTGTGGACATCGGGCTGGGCTGGGCCAACATGGACATACTCAGAAAAACAACCAACGCGGTCATTTCTCTGGGCCTTGTCTTCCTTTCTTCCAATCAAGCTGCATTCTTTACTCCTGATTTGGAGGCTATTTACAGCGCATCCCAGGGAGCCAGCCCATGGCACCGACTCTACTTTCCTTTGGAAATATTAGAATTTGTCTCCTGAGGGAGTCAGAAGGATTGTTTGTTAGTTTAAAATTAAGTCATACGTTTGATCGTGATTGTGCAAGACTCTCTCCTCCTCAATAAAGTGTCCATTTCAGGGCTGGTGGAAAGGAAGATGTCTATAGGGAGATTGAAGGCAGGACTATTGTCTAAGGAGGTATATGCTGTCTCTTATCTGGAGATAAGAGAGCTAAGAAGAGAAGTAATAACACTGCAGGGACTGCCTGCAGTGTAACTGATGCTTTTTACCAGGAAATGGAAGTCAAAAGGGAAAAGAATTACCCATTCGTGGGATTAATACCCAGGCCAACTTTTCCCATTGCATCTCTAGTGTATTCTTTGAAATAAAAAGGTCAGAAAAAACAAGCAAGAGTTGTACAATATCTGTGACGTCTAAAACAGAGCTTTTGTAAGTCCCAGCCTCCTTCAATAACTGTCCCATTCTTCGTCATGTCAGCTAGGCTCCAGCCTGGACCTTCACTCTCTATGAAACACAATTCTTATTTGAATCACACAGAAAACTCCCTTTTTTCTCTCCAACCACACATTTTCTCTGGACAATCTTTTTCATTCTCATAGCCCAACACAACACGTAGGATGATAAAACCCAGCGTGTAGCCTGTAGACTCAATCTTTTTTCTGAGCTCTTATCCTTTCTGCAAAGTTGTATCTGATTATCTCAGAGATGCTTTAAGTACAATGTTTCCAAAACCAAAACCATCATGTTCTCTCAAAGCCAGTATCTCCTCCTTCCTGATGTGTCAGTCAAGGGTCACCATATCCAGTCTTTTGAACTCAAAAAATACCTGCAGCGCTACCAGAGCTCCTGTCCTAAAGGCTTGGTCATATCAGGCCTCTTTGAAAATGAATAAGATACACATCTCAGCCTGGAATGATCAGCTTACTAAAGTCACAGATCTGTGCCTTGTCTTTATTATCTTATTTGCACTCTCTGAGGCATACAATGCCTTTGGCCACTGCCTCTTTCTTGAAACTCCATCTTTCATTCCTGTAACCTTTTCCTTTATTCATTCGGTTTGTAAGTTTCTTGCTTTGGCTCTTCCTCCTTCTTCCCTATAGTGATATTATTCCTTAATAAAGATATTATTTAATCTTCCTTATTATCTATATTAGAGTGCCTAAAAACTCATCCTGAGAGCTTCTTATTTAGTAAATCGAGGATTTGTATATTTTACAAGCTCTCAAGGTGACTCTAAGTGGTCTAGCACCAGTCTGTTTATAATTTGTGAGATACCAGATGCAAGGTGGCACTGTCTTTACAAACAGTATGTATACTATCATATGTCTGTAACCTATACTTCTCCTAGCAGGACCAGACTGGCTAGATATTCATCAGACCTATTTCCTCTACTCTCTCGCAGTTCCGTATGGCCATATGTCTGAGTTCTAGCCTGTGAGTGGAAGCAATATGCCCATAAAAACCTTCCATTTGTACTTCTCCATGCTCTTTTCCTCTTCCAGTTGGCTGAGTCAATATCATGGAAAATCGGCAAGTCATGTGCTAAAATGGCAGCAGCTCTATCATTCTAAATCATTAACATACTGCACAGAGAAGGATTTCCATGCTGAACTTTTTACTCTTTCCAGTACTGTTACCTCCAAGAAACAAACTTACATTGTTCCAAGCCATTGAAACTTGGGGGCTATTTGTTATAGCAGCTGACATTTCACTGATACAGTTAAGTGAAAGGTAACAGTAAATCAGCCATTTCCATGGTATATCTCAAGAATATCTGACTACTCTGCCTCCTGGATTCCGGTAAAATTGCTTAGTCTGGGGGTTATTAACTTTTCTTGTGCCACGGATACCGTTGGCAACCTGGTGAATCCTGTAATACCTTTTAGAAGAAAAAAAAATTTAATGCTTAAAATAGAGCATATATAAAAGACACATACCACAAAAGAAACTAATTTAAATAGTTAAATAATATTTAAAAATTAAAATATATGGTATTGTCATTAACATGTTCAAGAGCAGAATAACACATTTAAAATGTAAGCAAGTTAGAACTGGATTTTATTTTTTACAGACATATTAGTACGAAGTCTGGTTCAAGGCCATTGTTTCTTGCCTTGAATAAGGATATTGAACTGTGGGGTGGTCTTCGTCAAGGCAACACACATGTCATGTTGGGCATTTAGTCAATGTTGATTTTTTGTTTTGATGGTTACAAGTGTAGAAATCCCAATTCACAAAGATATATTGAGGTATTTGGAATAAAAACTTCCATAGATGGTATTATAAGCCCAAGATAGTCTTTCAAGGAATACCAGAAATCTCCACGGATTTTTGAGTCACACTCCAATGTTTTGCGATTTTAGTTTTGCGATCAATGAGCTCACATTTGGCTAGGTCAACATCTTTGATACAATTTATATCAGAAAGTGTTCAGTAACACATAGTGAAAATGACTCATCCCTTTCCACATATTGATCAACAAACAATTGTAGAGAGAATGTATTGCAGATGTCTGGGTAACCAGTCTTTGGTGGCTGATGATACCCGGCTTTGGGTTGCCTGAAAGTCATCTGGAAACATTACACAAGAAGAGTGTGATCTACGTTTAGGATAATAACTACCGTAGTTTAAAAGAATTCTGAAATATCTGTAATAACTGTTATGCAATAGGGCAATATCCTATTTCTATTGGTGAATAGTCACAAATACTGCTAAAACTCCTGTTGCTTATTTTCTACATTTATAATGAAAAGAAATGCTAAATTTCCCGTTAAAGTTATTGGAAAAAAAAGTGTCACTTTTTCTCAACCAATTTCAAAAACCTGCTGAATTCTGCCCATGGAAATCTTGGGGAGAACTGTGGACTCAGGTAGAAACCCCTGCTCTAGCCCTTTGAGATACTTTTGTGTTGGAATAGAATGTTTCCTTCTTGCCAGAAGTGTTGACTGTGCATGTGCACGTGGCCTTAATGCGGCCAAGCGTATGTCCTGAAGTGAGGAAATAACTCACTCCTTCCTTTCTTCCAGCTCAAATGGCTTCTTACTTTTTCCCTGCCCTTTACTCTGTGGCAGAAATGCCCACTAGAGGGACATCTCATGCTCTAGACCAGGCCACACACACTCTAGTTTTCAGACATGTAACAAGTACCACCCTTTCCCTGCTCTCATCGGCTTTCTATCCCATTTCTTCCCTGAAAGCAGTCTTGTTTTCTCATAATTTTATGAGCACCATATAAAATATAGGGCACCATATAAAAGTGAAATGGAATTAACCTATATAGACACAACAATACAAATAATCACATGTGTTCACCATGCTTACCCTTCCTTAGGATAATTACCCTAAACATTAGAGTTACTGCACACACAGACACACACGCACACCTACAGAGTAATTTGGTATTCTCAGTGAGTCAGATTGCTCATGGAAGGCATCCACTAGATTATGAGCTTCAAGAGGAATGGAGTTGAGTCTCAGACATCTACAAGCCTCTGGTTCTGGTCTCAGTGAATGACACAGGGCAGGTACTCTGTAAATGTTGATTAAAGTGAACCAAAGCCTGCTAGTTTAGGAATGATTTCAAAATATCTTGAATAGATATATATCTGAAATAATTGTCACAGTTTTTTTAACTGAAGTAGAGTTAGTTGAATGTAATATAGCCTTTCGGTAATCCTGTAACCTTGGGAAAGTTACTTAAACTCTCTGCAGCTCACTTAACTCATGGATAAAATAAGGACAATAATAACCACTACGTAGAATTATGAGGATTAGCACATAGCAAGTATTTAGAGAATAATGTTTGGCACGTAGTAGGCACTCTGTAGACGTCAGCTATAGAATTATTAATAGAAGTTGTAGTATTCATAGTAGTCATTTCGTCACTATTAGAAGTGTCAGGGAGTATTGAAATGCTCAGAAATTAATGTTCTACAATAAAAACTAGACCTTATTGCTTATTAAGATCCTGTGCTTGTCTTTTATTAAAGTATAATTGATATACATCATATTAGTTGTAGGTGTACATCATAGTTATTTGATATTTATACCCATTTTGAGATGGTCACTGTGATGTCTAGTTACCACCTCTCACCATACAAAATTATTATATTATTGCCTCTATTCCCTATGCTGTACGTTATAGCCCCATGACTAATTTATTTTATAACTGGAAGTTTGTAGCTATTAAGTTTTTTTTACCTATTTTGACCATCCCCCAACACCCCTCCCCTCTGGCAACCACCAGTTTGTTCTTTGTATCTATGAGTCTGTTACTGTTTTGTTTTGTTTGTTCATTTGTTTTGTTTTTTAGATTCTATATATAAGTGAAGTCATATAGTAATTGTTTTCTCTAACTTATTTCCCTCTAGGTCTACCCACATTATCATAAATGACAAGATTTATTTTACGGTTGAATAATATTCCATTGTATATATATACCACATCTTCTTTATCCATTCATCTATCAACGAACACTTAGGTTCCTTCCGTATTTTGACTATTGTAAATAATGCTGAAATGAATATGAGGGGTGTATATAATGAACTATCACCTCACACCTGAATGGCAATTATCAAAAAGACAAAAATAACAAGTTTTGGTGAGGAAAGGGGAAAGGAGAATCCTTCTGCATTGTTGGTGGGAATGTAAATTAGCATAGCAACTATGGAAAACAGTACGGAGCTTCCTCAAAAAAATTAAAATAGACCTATCATACGATCCAATAATTCCACTTCTGAGTGCTTAGCTGAAGAAAACAAAAACAATAACTCTTGTGTCTGCTTTGAAGTTTGCTTTGTCCCTCCGCTTCTTTACCAGCCAGTCAACTATGGCTCTCAGTTACTCCCTACCCTGAACGTTCCCCTCTAAATTTTATTTTGTAACTGACTCTGAACTTGGAATCGGGATAATGCACGACTATTTGTATTAAATAGTATTAAATAGATGCATCTGTGCGTCCCATAAATGCATCCATTTTCCTGACTTTTATGATAACTATATCTAGATGTCTAGAAGGATTCATTTTCCAGATAAATGGCTGTATCCACCTAATAAGTAAGGTATTGCTGTATGTTTGCCTGTGTACTAGCATCACCTTTCTTCTATTTCCTTTATCATGATTAACTTCTCCATCCTCACCCCTGGTCATAAGGCAACAAATTCTTTCAAAGCACCACAAGGTCACGGTTGGAAAATGGTAAACTGCCTGATTTCAGGGTCAGTGACTACTTCAATAGTCTATGATTTATGTACTTGACCAATTCCAGGCCTCAGGTATATTTAGAGTTGAGTGGGATGGGTTAGACACCACAAAGGCATTTCTTCTCATGCTTTGGATTCCAACTAATAAAACAAAGGATGATATTTCTTCCTGTCAACACATGCACTTGCCTGATGCGATTTCCGGCCCCTGCTGATGGGCTGGGGCAGGGCTGTGGCTCTGCCACACTGGTGGACATGAATACTGTTCTGGTTTCCGCAGAGGAGCAAATACCAGAATGTCTAGCTCTGTAGGTGGTGGTGTCATTCTTGATGTGTTTCTTGCTGTCTAACAAGTTGGTAATATAAAGTTTATAAATCTAATGCTATGGTGGAGACAAGATGGATGGAAGATTTTGTATTTAGGAAGAATGTGCCTGTGGGGTTTTTAAACAGAACAGTATTGAGTTGTTTGTGTCACTGTTTTATGGTTCTGGATAGTCTGTTCTAGCTGGACAAGATGTCAAAATTTGTGGTAACATCAGGCTGAAGAATGGTGTATTTTTAACATGCTCGCATGTCCCCTTCCAGCTGAGGGAGACTTAGCATTGTTCCTACTGTTTTGGCTGGACCAGTTGCCCTTCTGGCTCCTTGAATGGGTTTGTGTCTTGGGAAAAAGAGCCTTCCCAGGACAGGACGTGGCCGACTTAACGCACATCAACAGTATAACCAGATAAGAATCAGACCCCATAGCAACAGGAACATCTTCTTTGGGGAAGGATGGTGCAGTGGGAAGTTCAGGGGATGCAGAGGGAAAATGTTGATTTCAGGTCTCAGCTCCATCACTGCACAAACCAGGTTATCCACCTTGAGCAGCTACTGGGACCTCTCTGGGCATCAGTGTGGCTACCATGGAAGTACACACTCAGATTTCCCTCAAAAAGGAAACTTCTGGTGGGGACTGTGATTTGCTGACACATGCAGCTGCACTCTCAGGATCCACCACGGCCTTCTTGCCAATGCCACACTTTTCCAGGGATGCTCCCAGACAACAGCTGAACACAGCAGGGTCTTCCTGCCCAGTACAGGACTTCTACCATGGGCAGTAGGTGCCCTGGGGCTCCCATCACTGGCCAGCACACTCAGTTGCACTGGAGTCTGAGGCTCTTCCTACTCAACCCTCTTTCATCTTCTCTCTCCTCTCGGAGGTGTCAGAACAGCATTGCACTCTGCGGAGGCCCCTGCCTGCTCCGGTTCCTTCTCCCCTTTGGCTTCACGGGAATTTTCCCCCATAAAGCTCTTGCACACCAATTTCCATCTTAGCTTCTGCTTCTCAGAGGACCTGAACTGACATGGTCAGTGTGCGGACATATGTTATTTTTTGCCTACACCATACATTTTCCCTCTCCTTATAGGAATGCAATCCCCACATAAACCCAACCACCTTATTGGAGAACTGCTCTTCTTCAACCCCAAGCGTGGGGTTATGGTAGACTGTTAAGAAGTCTCGTTGTTTTGCTGCCACTGGGGTGGGCACATAAGCAAGGTTAGATCACTGTTCTCATCTCCCTGTTTGCAGTGGTTCAGGTGGGCTTGTGACCAAATCGGTTGAGTCAGAGTCCTCCCCTGGGATATGTCACACTGACACTTAGAGAGAAAGTTCCTCTCCTTCTTATTAGAGATGAGCTAAGGGTGTGAACCTAACTTCTGATAACCATGCATGTTATCAAAGGAAAGAATCTAAAACAAGGAAGCCAACAGTCAGAGAAGAGGGAAGTAAGAGTCTCAGGGCCCAGAGTCTCCAGGCTGGAGGCTCTCAGAGCTGCCCTTCTTCCTGCCACTTTTCCTCTGGGTCTGAAATCTACTTCAGAAATCTTCTACTCTATCCCCTGCCTTTTGATTTTTCGACTTGAGTTGAAAATTAAATTGAAATTGAAAATTAAGTTGAAATTGAATTAGCTTCTCTCACTTACACTTGAAATAATTTTCATTAATAGATTCAGTTTCTAATAGACTGATTCTATAAACCTGTTCTATAAACAGGTTGCTCCTGCCTTGGAAATGGAGAGAAATCCAGAATAGTAGGAAATATCAGCAAAGTGCCTGACACAGAACAGGCATTCATCAATATTTTTTGAATGAAACTGCAAAAACATAAGAAAATTAGAGTTCAGGTCCAGGAATAAGGGCATAGTTCTCAAAAAATCCTAATCGTACCTGGCACATTGTCAGCACTCAGTGACTCTTCTGTGGACCTAAACTAAGAATACGCAAGGACTTGGATTTCCTGAAAGTTTGTTTACGAGTCAGGGTCCCTGGGACTAGCATCCTTTCTGAGTCTGTGATCCACCTTCTGCTTCCAAGTCAGAACTCATCCGCTGGAGAGGAACGGCAGAAGGAAGGGTAGTGGGGAAAGGGGCCTAGAGATCTTTAGAGGGGGTGACAGAGGCAAAGAGAAATAATCACATGGGAGGTAAAGAAAAGGGCAACCAGGGACGGCCAGTGACCTAGGTTTTTTTTCATTGTTTCAATGAAAGGAGCCTCTGTCCAGGGCCAGACTGAGACCCACGGGTTTTCCCAGCAGACCAACAGTTTGGCTCCCCATTAAACCAATATCTTTAAGTATTTGTTCAACATTTTTTTAGTGGAGGTGAGTTGGAGTCAGCAAGGAATTCTGTTGCTAGTGACCATTTCCATGCCAGGCCACCGCCTGTTTTGACAAACAAGATTTATTTACACATGATCAGGACTCTTCGAGGCCCCATGGGGAGGGTAAACTGCCACCATTTGTAACTTTGGTGGCGTTAGCGTGTCTTCTGGGTGGGAAATAGGATCCTAATCTATGGGTTAATCAGGTTCTGCTCATCCCAAGGAGTAATAATTGGAGAGAAGCCTTGAAGGACACATTTCCCAGATTGATGCTGGAAGACGGCCTAGTGCAGAGGAAGGGAGAGAGCATGGTCGGTCAGTAGAGTCAATTTCTTGGTATATATGATACATCTGTCTGTATTTGTATCTCTATCACATATCATTCAGCCTCTTATCCACTTTACATGGGAAGATCCACGGAAACCTGCCTTTACTTCTGATTGGGAAAGAGACAGATATCACGCAAAACTTAATCCTGAACCTATAAGCACTCTAAGTATTTTTTAAGTTTATGGAAGCATATCATTAAAATATCTGGTGGTCAACTTACCGTAGTAAATAATAATGACCAGGACGAGATGGGAAGGCGTGTGAGTGTGGTGACAAATCCGAGCATGTGTGACCTGGCAGGTCACACGGGCGAGACAGATCCCAGAGATTTCCTCGTGGGCGCCAGGTGTGGGGGGGCAGGGACTCCTCAGAGGCAGCAGGAAGTGTCCTCTGGGTGAGAAGCAAGGGTAGGGCGGCAACCGCTGAGCTGAGCACACAGAGCATTCCGGGACCTCATCTCAGAACCCACAGGCTCATTTGCCTCAAAAGCATATTTTTGCATCAATTGTCAGTGAATAGAAAATTGGTAAGTTGCTCAGGGAGATGACATTGTTCTGTCACAGTGTTATAAGAGGACTGTCTAAAGGGAGGGGCCTTTTGAGAACATTTAGTCCCCACTGCTTTCCCACTGTGTTCCGGAGCCGAATGCTTGATGGCCACCTGTGTCGCTGTTGCTTTTGATATGCCTGGAGCCACCGTGTCACATCTGAGATCTTCCCTTTCCTATCCCAACACCTGCATTTTTTGTGTGGTACGCGGGCCTCTCACTGTTGTGGCCTCTCCCGTTGCGGAGCACAGGCTCCGGACGCGCAGGCTCAGCGGCCATGGCTCACGGGCCCAGCCGCTCCGCGGCATGTGGGATCTTCCCAGACCTGGGCACGAACCCGTGTCCCCTGCATCGGCAGGCGGACTCTCAACCACTGCGCCACCAGGGAAGCCCCCAACACCTGCTTTTTATTTACACTTTCATCTTGGTGAAAATGTGCCCCACTTCACCTTTGAGACTGTCATGCCTTCATAACCACTTTTGTCTTACCTCTCATGACTAATTCACCCAAGAGCCTTAGCTAACCCCAAGCCCTTTGTCTCCTTTCCTCTCTGCAAAGAAAAAAAAATCCCCATCCTTGTTTTATATTAAATGCAATCAACAGTCGTTAACTGAGCTCTGATAGCAGCACTTGGGACACAAAAAATGATATGTACAGGCCCCAGGGGCCCTTCTCGATAGGAGCTCACATTCTAGCAGGATTAAACAGAAACACACAAAACTGGTAAAAGGTAGAAGAATGCAGGAAAAGGATCAGAGAATTCTGACTAAGGAGATGAAGGAAATTGACATGGAAGAGGGGTCATGGAGCTGAGCAATGAATGACAAGTGAGGTTCCAATACCTGGAATATAGTGGGGAATGCAGTCCATGCCATGCAACCAGCATATGCGCAAGCAGCAGAGGTGTGGCCTAAGCACAGAGGAGTTAAAATCAATGGGCTGTAGTTATGGAAACAGGAACTGTTCTAGCAGGCATCTCACTTATTGCTACATTATTTTACAATGGTCCTTGGAAGTTGTTTATAAATTTTCTCCACTTTGCTAGTGCACTTCTCCACCACCTGGAGCAGAGACAGGACCCCATCAGGTGGTCAGCGAAGGCCAGATCTGTGAGTGGGTGTTCAGTTTACAAATGAAATAAGCAGCAGTGGCTTCATCCCCCAGGCATGCAACCATTCTAAGCAGTCTGTTTTCCTAGGCTGGGGTCCCAGTATCAGAAGGGGTGGGCCACTATGTGGTACACAGCTTTGGGGAACAGCCTCACAGCTCCCCTGTGTCTATCAGTCCATTGACTTTGATGGAGTGAGCCTCTACTTTTCAGTTTATTTTTAAGGCCATGGATGTGGAACCAGAGCTTAGTTGGTGGAATCACCACATTTTCACACCAACTTTTGCCAGTTGAGTGATTACTGACTCAAGCAATCCAGACCTTTGCTAATGCATTGAACATGAATGGAACCCGATTCCTGTGCCCTTTTTTTATTAGTAAGTGCTTGAAGTAAATTTCAGAATTTCCCGTTGCGTGAGTTTTGAGCTTGGAAGGAAACTGTCTCAGTTATTTATTTATTTATTGGGAAAAATTTGCAGTTCTTTGAATAAATAATCAAGGAGGTCCTTGCAGACCTTTTCGTTCCCCACTTGAAAATGGCCTCCGACTCAGTTTGAAAAAAATCCTTGCAAGTTTACATCATGGTTTTTTTTTTGTCAGTTGATATTGTTAATACTGACACAAAATAAGTAATAAGCATATGTTGACTGCGTGACTGCTTAACTGAGGGATGATGGAGTTGTCCTGGCGTTTGCTTCCCTTTATTTTCAAAACCACTCTTTCATTCCAAGTACCTCAGACACCCACCCTGATAACAGGGTCACTCTAATGTACTCTCAGGTCCCACTGTCCATCATCCATGTCCCCTCAGTTTCCAGGGAGAGGAGATACTGTATTCTTTCTTGTCCACTCTGATCTCAGTGGTATTTGCTTTGTCCCTGCCGAAGAGTTATGTGTCAGTCAGCTGGCTTTCTTGGTTTTGGCAAATCCTGTTTGATATTTCTCAATTACAAACTAATGATTCATATTTCAGCCTCCCCTGATTTAACATGAGCACAACAGATTGGAGTTGTTAAATCGAAGAGAGCTGGAAAAGCAAAGCCAATCCTTCAGAGTCAGTGACAATCTCTGTAGTTTCTGGTGCCATTGGGAAATCTAAAAGGAAAGGCAGAGGGACCTAGAAGAAAAGAGTTTTTAATCCATTTAGAATTGAGTGGCTTAGCTTGAGTTGAGTGAGTAATTATACTTTGTAAACATTCTGTGGAATGGTCACTGTGCTTGTCAGAGTATTTTTATATTATGCAGTAGTAACAAAGTCCCGGAAATCTCCGGTCTGCTGCTCTGCTCACCCGGCTTGTCCAACCCAAGTCAGAGAGGAACTCTCACCAGCCAGAGTCCAGATGGACAGAGGCTATCTTTGCTGGCCTTTGTGGCAGCAAAGAACAGAGACTAGATACTTTGACATGGGCTTTTTCACTGCTTCTGCCAAGAAATGACAGCTGTTAGTCCTGCCCATATTTCTTTGGTCAGATCAAGTCACATGGTCCTCTTCAGTTGAAAGGAGGATAATGCAACTCCCTGTGGGCTTGGAAGGAGAAAAGGATCATATATTGGCCAATACTAACAACGTCGACATCTGCCCTTCTGCTCATCAAATGATTGCTTCACCTTTGTTTCCACATAGAAAGCGCTTCTCCTCTCGCCCACAGTAGAAAACCCAGGGTGTCCTTCATTCATCACAAATATATCAACATTCAGGACACAGGGGCATGGATGGTAGTCTCTACGTTAGGTTTGGACAACTTTTTTCTCTTGATTCAAAGACTCATGTACTAAAAAGGCAATATGCCATCGTGAAATGGGGGCAGGGTTTCCATAATAAACTCTGCCACGTGGAAAGGGGAAGAATGAGGACACTTAACCACCACTGAACTGACAATTCTGAAATCTAACTGGGGATGAAATATCCTGGGGGCCCCTAGCCTGAAAAAGGAGAATATTCCTTAATTAAGCCCTGATTCTACTCCTTGCAGGGGCCACTCCTTAGTTCTTTCTTCTCTGACCCCTGGATCTGCCCTGTAGGAGGGTCTTTCTTTTCCATTTTTATCCTTCTTGGCCACTTTGGATAGGGCCATTGGGTGACGTACACGCTTTGTGGACTGAGTTCTCTTCCTATTATTTCTGCATTTAAACTAGTCAATCCTTTCCTGAGTTCCTCTCTTTCTGGTAACACTTTGCCAAATGCTGCCACTATTAAGACACTATTAACACCCTTATTTACCTCCTGTCTCCTAGAGCCATAACTTCATTAAGTTCATGATATGCTTCTCACATCATTATTGGTAATTATTTTACCAAACATTTTTGCCTTATGTGCCACGAATCATCGTTTTTTTTTTTTTTTTATTGCCTCCAATATCACTATCCTCAGGGGCCTCTTCCTACCATCTCATGTGGAAGCCAATGTTATGTATTTGAAGTTTCTCAGCTAACCTTCACTCTTGGTACCAACTTTATAGTAACCAGATTAGATTAGGTTATGCTACGATAATGAATTAACCCTATATTATTAGGAGCTTGATATATTTTTGTTTTTCTGCTCATGCTAAATGCTAGTACCTAACTACTCATTAAATACTGTGTATACTGTATAATCCAAGGCACATTGTGTTAGTGACCCTGGATTTAGATGGGAATGAGGAAAAACAGAGCTAACGTCTATGAACCATCTGCTATTCTCGAGAAAGTAATTAATGTTTACATATGTTAAAGATGTTAAGTAAATACTCAGAGTCATAGAGTCAGAATTTGAACCCATTTCCTCTTGATAGCATACCTTTTCTATTTCCTTTTATTCTACTGAATTTCTACAACTGCATTTCTGTAATGTTTAGCACAGGAAAGAGGGTGCTTTGCTGAAGTGCTCCTAAAACTGTTATACGCACATCAATCACCTGGGAGTCTTACTATAATACAAGTTCTAGTGAGGACAGGCCTGAGATTCTGTACGTCTAAGATCTCAGATGATGCTGATGCTACTAGTCTATGGATCACTCTTTGAGCAGCAAGGTTCTAGAGTATGTTTGTAATAATCAAGGACATCTTGTGGGAGACCTTTGCAGACATGAACACTTACCCAAAACAATGATCAGTCTTTTCTGATCATCTGGAAAGGCAGTGTTTTAAGTCACACATTAAACAAGTGATATTTTAAAAATATGAACGTCTTATTCTCTGGGCCTCCCTGTCAGGGATTCAGCTGTGTGAATGACACCTCTGGAATTGTCCATTGTAAAATTTGCATGGCCTCTTTGCCGGAAGGGCAAACTAAAGTTGCACTCTGCATAATATTTGACCAATATTTTCTAGTGTAGTAGTTGATAAAATAAATATTATTTATCTTTGGACATTGATAAGTTATTGGGAAGAGTGTCTGGATAGCTCCAGAAAATATAACAACCTGTGGCTCACCTGCCATCATTTAACTTCCCCCTGCTAATTTCCACTGCCATGATGCCATGGTCAAAGCTGTCTCTGTGGTAAGGTACTTGCTCCTTATTCTCTGGTCCAAATACTGAAACAAGAAAAGATACTTTGGAAGAGTCATGTCTTATTTTTATGATCCAGAATTTGCTCCTTCTTAGTCTGAATCAGCCCTCTGCTTTTCCCTTGGGAACCACCCCTGCCCCAGTCTGTGTGGACTGGTGGGACATTTGTGGTCCCCTATCTTACCCCTCGCCTATGTGAGTGACCCAGGGTGGCCAATCAGAGTATACTGTCCCTTGGCAATGGTGATTTGTTCAAGGATAAACACATCACTCCAATAGAATAAACCAAGGTCAGCCCTGAGAGATGATTTATTTCCCCTGGGATAGAAACTCACTCTTTTATTCAGAAATTACAAGCAATAAAAATTATGAAAGCCTGGAGCCCTAGAACCCTCATCTTCAGCCATATGAAGAAACATTGCTAGGTAAAGTAAAGGTAAATTAAATAAACAAATATATACATATAAAATTAAAACTAAAAAAGAAATCAAAACCCGAGGTAAGGGGGTAGAAATGACTTTATTAAAGATTCTGGATCCAGCCTTGCCTTCAGCCCAATCCCTGGATTTTCCTTTGTGGTGAGTTGGATTTCTGTCACATTTCCAGAAGGGTCATGACTAACAACCTCCATTATTTCCCAATAACACAGCTGATATTCAACTGGAAGATTTAAACAAGGTTTTGCTAAGAGTTCAAGGATAACAGTAGGGAAATAAGCAAAGAGCAATAGCAAATTAGACCGTCTGGCTTACATCTCACAAGCTCCTCATACTTACCCTGCAATCAACTGCAGCTCCTTGACTAGGATCTACATCAGAGGAGAGCAGTCATCCCTCCATCCAAAAACCCCAAAGAGCTTTCCAGAAACTAAACCTGAACTACCTCTGTGGCCTCATATCCTGCCCCAACCTACCTCTACTCCATGCACCTAATTGTCCTAGATCACCTGCAAATCCTCCACACTCACTGAGAACTTCCAAACCCTGCATCTCAGCTCATGTTGCTCCTTGACAAAGATTCTCTCCTTGACCAAACACTAGCCAGGCTTCTCTGAGCCCTTTCTTGAGTAGGCTTCAACCTTGGCCTATAAAAACTTGAACAAAACACTAACATAGTTTCTTACAGCCCAAGGTCACATATCTAGGATGACCCTAGCCCCCATTAAGGTATCTACCTGAGAAAACTCAAGACTGTCAAAAGAATTTAGTTTGTTCAAGCCAACACCTGAAGACAGGGCCCTTGTCTTCCAGTCCCTGTGGGAGGGTAGGAGCCTCACCCTGATAAGCTGATAGGAGTCAGTTGACAAACACAGATGGGTTTCCCACAGACCAGCCCCTCCTCCCAGTGTTTTGTAATTCTCACTTCCCTGACACTACTGAGCCTCTGCTCACCCCCTTCTCTATTCCCTTATTCTCCCTTTAAAATGCCCAGTTTCCTCTGTACAAATGGGAATTGAGTTCAGTTCACACTGGACTCTTTTCTCTATTTCAATAGTATATCACTGATTAAAATCTGTCTTTAACACATTAAATAGTGTCAATCTGGCTTTGTTTACCTTTGACAACTTCATCCTGGGAATCTCTTCCTTCACCCACCCCTTTCCTAACTTGAAAATCCTACTCAACATTCAGGCACAGCTTAAAAATTTCATGTCACATCCCCTAAGTCTCCAGCCTGTGTCTTTCTCTGTATTCCTACAGGATGGAGCTTGTATCTCATCTCAGCCCTTAATTACACTTCTGTGTTTGTGTGTTTGTTTTTGGTCTCCTTCACTGGTCAGTAAGCTCTTCGGAAGCAGGAACTATGTGTAATTATCTTTGGGTCCAAAAGCAAAGCTTCAATATGTCTTTTTGTTGTTAGTGCTTGAATTGCTGCCTTAGAGCTGTTTTCCACAGATTTAAAACTAAGTAATTTGGCCAGATCACTAGACCCTGCCTCTGGGCCTCTGACTTTAGTAGAAATATAAAATAATTTATACCTTAGTGTGTCAAGAAGTTATGATACCTCCCTTTCCAAAGCTGATTGTTTCCCCAATGGTCTTCCTGTCTTTTTTTCTTACATTCCCTTAAATTTTTATTATTCTATGAACTTTTTGATAGAAAAACACTGTAACTCATAAATCTATATGAATGTATTCTTTATATTCTTTTTAAATTTATTTTTTGTTGGGGTAACATTGGTTTATAACATTATGTAAGTTTCATGTGTATAACATTATATTACTACTTCTACATACACTACACGGTGCTCACCGCAAAAAATCTAATTTCCATCCATCACCACACAGTTGATCTCCTTCACCGATTTTGCCCTCCTCCCACCTGCCCCTTCTTCTCTGGTCACTACTACTCTGTTCTCTGTATCTACATGTTTGCTTTTGTTTAGTTTAGTTTGTTCATTTATTTTGTTTGTTTCCTACATTCCACATATGAGTGAAATCATATGGCATTTGTCTTCCTTCATCTGACTTATTTCACTTGACATAATACCCTCAAGTTCCAGCCGTGAAAGAAGATGAAATCTTGCCATTTGTAACAACACAGATGGACCAACGGTCTTTCAGTAAAGGAAGGCTGTATGAGAAGGCATATGCGGTAGCTGGGGTCTCTCTCTCATAGGCTGTGCTGCCCTAGAAGGCCCACTGGGTGGCGCTCAATGACATGGACAATTTTGTCCCTTTTCTGCCTAGCTCAGCTAAGCCCCTCCCATAAAACATATATATATATATATATATCTCCAAACTCAACACACACATACCACATGTTACATCATCACATCCCTCCATGTCCCCTCATGTACACATCACACACCAAACACTTGCCATCCACACACAGATACTCACACACAATGTATTTTGTACACACATAAACAGTGGGGGTGGACTAAATTGTGATTTTTTTTTTTTTTTTTTTTTTTTTTTTTGCGGTACGTGGGCCTCTCACTGTTGTGGCCTCTCCCGTTGCGGAGCACAGGCTCCGGACGCGCAGGCTCAGTGGCCATGGCTCACAGGCCCAGCCGCTCTGCGGCATGTGGGATTCCTGGACCGGGACACGAACCCGTGTCCCCTGCATCGGCAGGCGGACTCTCAACCACTGCGCCACCAGGGAAGCCCTAAATTGTGATATTTTTAAAACACATTTCAATAATTATAAAGAAGGATGTTGGACTACTCTAGTCAATGAGTTAATTTAATTGGAAATATTGAAGTAGAATGAAATCAGCAAATCTGCTTTTACAGCCTTAATTCCTTGTAATCCACTCTTAATTCTTACCCTCCAGCCCACTTTGTCTCCTTTCTGTGCTTGAAAGTGGCTTGAATTCTTCCACCTCTTATTTTATTCACATTGTACTCAAATGCCTTCTTCAATTCTAAACTCCTAATAAACATTTCCAATATTCAGGGCCTGTCCAAAATACCCTAAATTCAGAAATTTCTGGGACTCTCAGTCTACTAGGAACTGAATTCTTATGGTGTAAACTAAATACCCATTTAAATGATTCATGATGCTTTCATGTCACAGCTATTTGATTATGTCCTTGAGGTTGGGACCATGCCTTGTATGTATACACTCAGTGCTTAATGCAGTGCTGCACACAGTTGCTCAGGACATCTATAAGGACGAGCCATCTATGGGAGAGGAATGTGTGGCTCCCCCTCTACCATGGTGTGTAATTTACTGGCTCTTAGCCATAGGGCTTTCCTCCTTCAGACACCCTCCCGGATAATAGGTTATTAAAGGCACAAACCCAAGATCATAAATTACTTACTTGAGTCCCAGTAAATCTGTATTTCATAGGAAGCATGTTATTTTTGACAACAGGCCCAATTTCTTTGGAAATCACGTAGTAAGTAATAAGGGAGGTATCTTCCACAGAATCACATGATGATTTCACATAGGGCTTTTGTCAATCCTCACTCAAAATATAACGCATTAGCCAATCAGATACCATAGTCTCGGTGGCTTCAGCCTTCACAACAGAAAGCTCATTTTCTGCCTCTCTCTTGGGGCTGGAATTTCCACTGCCCAGAATCCATTTGTCTTGAAGATTTCATTTTCAACATCAGTGTAGGAATTTAAAAAAATGTCATTTTAGCTCTGCACAAGATTAAGATAAATCAGGCTGTTTTTTCCTCTTTGGGACTTCCTGGCCCTGGTGACCCTATAATGTTGGGTGTGGGGGGGGAGGGCAGCTGTTAAAAGATGCTGGGCTTCCCATGACTGAGGAACTTAGTACATTTAATGTGTCTAGGATACAAGCACATTGATGTCCAAAACCTAGAGAATTGTGCTAAGTCTAGGAGAGGGCATGGGCTTTCTGAATGGACCATTTGGTACCAACATTGTCAATAGTCCACTTAAGTCTGGGAGCAATTCACTGGACTCTGGCACTGGAGTGAGTTTTATACAGTTTGTCTATGGAGAATGACTGCTAATTAATGCCAACTCCATAATGAGGAAAAAATTTTAATGTTCTTAATTTAATTTATTTTTAAATATCACAGACCTTTTATCCATTCATTCTTTGCTTTAACAAGTATTTACTGAACAGATACATTGTGCCTGGGAGCTACAGATACATCAGTCAAGCCTGCCTTCTCAATACGCAAGGTTCTGGGCAAATAATTTTCTAAATAAACATTTTAAGTCACCAATATCAGCATGTCAGCAACATCTGGCAACACAATCTCATGCCATTCCATGAAAGAAATGTTATGCCGGTCAATGGGAGCTATTCCTCCCTAGACTCTCAGAAATCTAGAACCAGGGCCTGACCACATAGCCCCAGAATATCTCCATCTGCCCCAGTGGATCTGTTGGCGTGAACTGAACTTGTCTTTAGCACTGGAAGAGGACTTAGAAAATTCCAGGAAGTCACTCCAAAGTACGAGGCTGCCTGATGAAAAAGCTGGGGCAGCACCCCCTGCCTGGCTTACCTGAGAATGGTGTTGACATTGGTGACTAAGTCGTGATTCCTGCTCTTAAGGAGATCTCCTATTGTGTGGAATGTTCTTCTGACTCTGCCTGTCATGTAATAAAGGAAGTGCATTCAAGTGTTACAGATGCCACAATAATGGCATATGTATGGCGTAGTGGAAAGTCAAAAGAATAAATGGTTATAATTTGATCAAGCTAAAGAGGAATATATTTATGTGATTGTAGAGTTGGGCATTTATAGTCTTGGGATATCACCGAAAGATGATTTGGAAAATTATTTTGTTTGATTTGTCATGCTTTTCAGATGTCTATAGAAACTTCAGCATTCTAAATTGACAATCTGAAACAGATCACACTGGTAATAGGATATTTGGATGTAGAAAAAGTTGCATTTGTATTCCAGGTATGTCCACCACTTATTAGCTGTATGATTCTGGAGGAAGTAATTCCTCTAAGCCACAGTTTATTCATCTGTAAAATGGGAGTCATAATACTTATTTCACTGGGTTACTTTGAGGTTTAAATTACAGATTTATCTGTAAAACCATGCTCATGGCATACAAGTTTATTTTTCTCTTGGAGCAAGAGTAATTGTGGAAAATATATGGAAAGGAAAATGCTTTTTAAAAAAAGATGATCATCTCAGTCTAGGATAGGAGCATTTCCTAGGAGCTTACTACTTGTAGGCACAGACCCAAAAATGTTAGATTCTAGGCCCTGCACTAAAAGTCTGGCAATACCAACCAGGATGGCTGGGCTTCCAGGCTGAGATGTACAGTCCCTAAAAACATGTTGGGATATAAATGTCTAACTGAGCCTCCAGACTTCCTCAGTGCCTTAGTCAGTTCAGGCTGTCTTATAGACTGAATATTTGTGTCCTACTCCCAAAATTTACATGTTAAAATCCTAACCCCCAAAGTGATGGTATTAGGAGTTGGGGCTTTGGGAGATAATTAGGTCATAAGGATGGAGCCCTCATGACTAAATTAGTGCCCTTATAAGAAGAGACACAAGAGCTTGCTCTTTCTCTTTGCTCTCTGCCATGTGAGAAGACAACTAAAAGATGGCCATCTAAAACCAGGAAGTGAGTTCTCACTAGACACTGAATCTGCTGGCACCTTGACCTTAAACTTTTCAGCATCCAAAAAATATGATAAATTAATTTTTGTTGTTTAAGTCACCCAGCCTTCTGTAATTTGTTATAGCAATCTGAACTAAAACCTCATAATCTCATCTAATCCCAGTTACTTCTCAAATGCCCCACCTCCTAACACCATCACACTGGGGGTTAGGGCTTCAACATATGGATGGGGGGAGGAGGAGAGAAACATTCAGTCTATAGCATTCAGTTTCTAAATGCAGACTCAGACCCACAGGAATGAAGGTCCTTGGGAAACAATGAGGTTGCAGGAAAGCTAGGCCCATTAGATTTTTTCAGATGTCTGCAAAGCTTCCTCAGTGTCTGCCTCTGCTTGTGGAGAAGGCTCTGCTTCCCCACTGAGTAGACTGTTCAAAGCCTCAGTCCATCCGGACTAGCCTCGTCACTTTACCTGCTGCCATCCCCAGCTCTTGGAGCACAGCACAGACTGAGCTTGAGGAGGGGTGGGGTTGAGGGCTGGGAACTACAGATAATAAAGATAGGAATCAGGACCCTGGGTGGGAGCTGAAGTTCAGAGAAGGAGCAGAAGGCACAGACCAAAACCATCAAGATGGGAAAAGAGACTGTGTTTGGGGAACAGGGAAGATGCTAATCTGGCTCAAACCAAGCATGCTCAGGGAGGGTTGGAGGGACGCTGGGAGACTCGGGGAATGCAGGAGGTCTCTGGAGATAACATCCCCAGCCCAGAGCTTGCCTCAAGGCCCCACTCTCCCCAGGAGCAGCAGAGAAGTCAGGGAGAAGCCGTCTTTTTAGCACTTCTTGATTTTACAGTGGGAAGCCTGAGAACGAAGCACTAGGAAATTAAGAGAAATGTTCTGCACACTTGTATAGAAGGCACCACTGTTTTGGAATAGACACATCCCGTTATAATAAGTCTGCACAGAGAAACAGATGGAAGGAGATAAGTATCAGGCTCTGGCCTCCAACTCTGTCAGCCAAGAGAGAAGGAAATTTGAGATGTTAGTTACGGAGGCTTCCTCAAATCCAGGCTGGCACCAAGATTTTGTGGTTGAGTTACTTCCCCTTTTATCAGAGACCCTCCATTTCCTAGCATGCAAATATTTTGGAAGAGAAAACCCCTTTAAAGGAAACTATCATTTTATTGAATGGCTCTGCCAGACTTATTTGCATTTAGTGTTCATAAAAACCTTGAGCCAGAGATTATTACCATCTCTGTTTTTATAAGAAACACTCTCAACACTGAAGGGACTCAGCTTATATCGCACAACTTTATAAGGGCCTGGCTTAGAGTCGCCGAACACCTGGATTCACGTTTAGCACTTGTACAATATAACCTTTCAGGCTGGAGGCTCACTCTCTCCAAGTAGAAAAACACAGTAGCAAGAAATGGAGAAAGGATATAAATCTGTAGATAAAGCCTCAAGTTGGACCAGATCATTTCAAAGCCCACGACCATAATCAAGTCTAGTGTAAAGTCAGCAGATGTGGTGAGTGCCAGGGCCCACAGGAGGGGACCTCAGATCCTTCCCCTGTCACTCAGCCTCCTCAGAAGTAGCTTTCGTGTCCTAATAGCGAAATCCATGGTCAAGCTTGATTTTCAACAAAGTAAAAGCTCTGAGGAATGGCTGGACTCCAATTCCTTTATGATGTCTTTGTGCTCTAAATCTCCATGGCCCCTACATATAATTCAACACGTGTCTGTGTGTGTGCATCTGTGTGTGTTGAGAGATGGGAGAGGAATGGGTTCAAATACAGCAAAAATTCTTCCATACAGTGATGATGGACAATGAGACCTGATGGGTCCAACTACATTCTCTAGTACAATATAAAGCTCCACATTCAGAATATGGCATTGAAAGAACACTGAATTTGGAAGAATGAATGAATAAATGCTGTTAAAGACAAGCATGAAAGAAGACACTTATGAATTCCTAGGACTATCAAGTAGCATGAGGCCCACTGAGTTTGTTGCTCATGCTTACACTGTAATATGAAGAGGTGATGGCTGGAGCTCTATTAGCCATTTTGCCTCATGAGGATAAAGGTCACACCTGGGTACTGTTGAGAAATCTTTGGGATGAAGTCTGGCTCCTACAGGATCGTGGTACTATAAGTTCAGCCCTGGACTGCTGTAGACTCTCCTCCCACCCACCACCCACCTTTCAACTAGGTTCAATGCAGGCCCATCCAGTGCTTGCCTTCCATCTGACCCATCACACTAAATCAAAATTATTTGTTGACTTGCCTTGTTAGCCCACCCAGCTGTGCACTCCCAGAAGACTGGGACCTTCAAGGCTAGACACTCCTCAGGTCTAGCAAGATGCCGTCTACCTAATAACGTTTGCTGAACACGTGAGTCAGTGAGTGAATAACTGGTGGAGTTAATGAAAGTTTTGTTATGAGAAAAGTAAGGGGGCAATAACATGAGAGATATTCTAGCTATTAGAATCCTTAGCGAGATATTCTAGCTATTAGAATCCTGTGGGTGCCAACAGCTGCAAAGGACAGAGCAGTTTGGGTGCATTTGGGGCCAAATTCATGTGTTAAGGGGCCTTCTATGTTCCAGCCAGATCCCTCCCCTCCAGCCCTGTGAATACACAGCAGGGATCGATGATGACACTGACTCATTCGGAATGTGAGGCGTAGGGGAGGCCCGTGAGGGGCTGAGGGCTAGCAGTTGATGAGAAGACATCTGCCCCAGCTGTTGCATGTTCCTTCTGCTTCCCACCACTCCTGTCCTGGGGCTGCTCCATCCCAACCTGCATCTTGCCATCTCTGGCCAAGACCGATGGTCTCCTAGGCACCCTCCTTCCTTCTCACCTCTGCAAGTCCTGGGTAAGAGTCTGTTTGTGCCTCCTTTCCATGCGGCCAAGTCCCCGAGGCCTTAGTCAGCCTGCGTGGGTGTTGTTTATTCCCTCATCCATCTCCCAATTCAGGACACAGTCTATTAAGTGAAACACAATGGCGTAGAGGTTGCCGCTGTAGACAGTGTGTTTTCTTTCCTTCACACCTCTTTCCCCTTAGCCTCTGGTCTCTTTGGCGTTTTCCTCCAAATTTCTTGCCATAGACCTCTCATCATGTGTTTTTCTTTCCCTGGCCTCTCCCTGAGGGCTCTGAGCTGTGAATACGTCTCTGGTGGAATGACCATTCATCCCTTCCTTTTGTTATGACAGCTGAGGGGCAGGACCCTTCTTTCTCCTTCTGAGCTATGCGACTCCAGAGACTCCTAAACATTTCTGAACCTCAGTGTACTAATTCATAAAATGGGATTGCAAAGGCTGCCATTAGAGCAGGCTGATTGTGAGTGACGTAGTGTAAAGAAAGTAGATGGAAAGTTCTTAGTAACTGTACGTCATCCTAAGAAGGTAGTGAAGATATTTTCACTATTTACAGCTCCAGGAAAGAAGAGGCAGAGAAGACTGAGGTACACGGAAGCCTGTTCTCTACCACTCACCACTATAGATGCTATTTCCATCCCTTCTCCCTTCCCTCCTTCCATTCCCTTTCCTGTTTGTCTATTCCTTTCCATTTCTAGCCATCTTACAGGTGTTCTATGAGGTTGGCCACTGCATGCTCTGCATTGGGTGCATTGCACTCTCCTCCTCTCTTCCACGAGCCAGGCTGCCTGCAGTGACAGGTGAGATCCAGACACCAGGAGCAGCCACACACCCACTCCCACTCCCACAGGCACCGCAGTGACCCTGAGGGCTAATGTCCCTCTGGGGTGGAAGCCAATCAGAGGCAGCAGAATGAACTGCTGACCTCAAAATTCTTCTAGCTGCAATGATTTGATCACTCTATATTTTTTCCTCAACAATTCTTCGATCCTTCTTTTTCCCCCTTCCTTGGGTGGTTCACAGAGGAGTCTCCTGACCTGTATACCCAACAGGATTGAGGAAATGCACAGATGCTCCATCCAGTGGTGCCCCCTGGGGCCCTGTGCTTTGTCCAGTCCGGGATCCAGCACAGAGTGGACTTGGAAAACTTTTCTGAATGGCAGACTCTGTGACCCATGGGCCATCGGGGTAAAGTGATATCAAGAGATGACAGAGTTGGGGGTAAGAGGGCAGGGGACAAATCTCTACTGGGAGCCAAGCTGGCTGTCAGTCATGCTATTTCTCTTTCCCAGCATGGCTCTAGCTTTCCAGAATACCCGAGTACTCCCTGTTACCCAGATAGGCCACACGCTTGGGAACGTCATCCAGCGTTGCTCTTCAAGGCCATTCAAATTAGGACAAAGCTTCGTCTACAACATCCCTGTTCTCACTTTTCCACCAATAAAATGGTAACCTCTGACTGAAAATACATCCAGGGTTTTCTGAAGCCAAGTACCAGGGCATCTCTTTTCTGTGGTTCCTGAAATCCAAGTCCTCTGCCATGTCAGACTGAAGAGGGTGCAGGTGAGGAAGAAGAGCTCTTGGATAGGGAAGTCCCTGGCTTGTAGTCCCTAAAATTCTAACAGTATGCCTTTATGCTGGACATCTTTTTTCCTGTTTGGCCCATTGCCAATTCCTCAAGGTATTTCCTTCAAATAAATTATGAAAAAAATTCACTTCGCTAATGTTAACAACTAGATATTGAATCCTTAGTGTGTTTGAAAACAAATGTTTTAAATCAAGGCTTTGAATAGATAATGGTTTGTAGACTCACCTTTTCCCCACTTGCCTTTCACAAAAGCATCTTTGATTTCCTATGAAAAGCTGGGAAGGTAAACGTAAGCGCATTCATTCAATCTCCCTTTGGCTCACCAGGCTTTGTTTCTAGAAATATCTTTGATGTCCTCTGACTACTCTGCTATCTTTCTATTTCCTTAACCTGACATCATCCCCAAATGTTCCCTCATAGCCATCTCAGTTTACATAATTGTATTTTCAACTTGTCTCTACCAGTACTGTAACTCCTCTTCTGATAGTTTTTCCCGATAGTTCGGGTAAGATGAGGATGATGACGGTGATGGTATAGGGGTGAAGAGGGGGGTGTCAGAGAAGAAAATTTGAATTTTGTCCTCTTGAAATTCTGCCTTCATCTTAGGAGCGCCCGTGAACCTGCTCATTCAGCTGACAGGTTCACTCACTACTACATAAATTTACACGACTCATAAGTAAATCTATGAATTGCTATACGTTGGATATTTACGCAGCCTCCAGATTTTTCCTCAAGATCCTGCTTCTCTTCCTCCATTTATCTTTTCAGAAAGTAGAGGCTCCTTACATTCCTGGTAGGAGCAGTTCTGTCTTCTATGCCACTTCTGGAAGTCAACTTTCCTCTCAGATCCTCACCTGTAAGTTGAAGGGTTGTATATCATGGTCTCTGAAGTCCCCTGTATAGACTTGTGAAAGATTAATTGAGATTGTTAAAGATTGACTGAGCTGATGTCAGGGGGTGCCAAGGAGAAATGAAGATCTAACAGACCTGTGCTTTAGAGTCATGGATGGTTTGGGGGAAGAAACATTAAAGGACAGAGAAAGAGGGTTAGAATTTTAAGCGAAGCATTAAAATTACTTCTCAAGACGTTGTCCCTCCATTTCTCAATGCTCTTGATTGTGTCCTTGGAATCTAGGGTGGTGTGGCCTATGTTCACTGATGTAAATTGTACGGTGTGAGTGACTATAGCACCACTACTGGGAGTCATCACATATCTTGACAGCAGCCCTTGTTGATGGTCATGTGACAATTCTATTGGAATTCGGTATCCATGGCTTCTGAGGATCTGACCTCTCTGAAGAGGATAAAGAATTAATCAGTAAGTGGCACGGTACCAGTTTTGCAATGTGGGCAAATGTCCACCTGGATATAGGGAAAAAATACACTCCCCTCTGCTAATAACATCCTGCCCTCATTCAAGCAAGGTTTGGATTGAAGAACTCCAAAGCAAGTCTCTAGATACCCTAAGTCTGCCGTCAGCCTTACCCATTGGTCTGGAATCCTCCCATGTTCATGGTGGATCTGCTGTAGACTCGTGACGAAAGAAGAAAACATTGACCTTCCTATGCTAGGTCGCTAGCTACAGGTGGCTATGGATGGAGTAGGGGCTGCAGTCTGTGTTATTTGGCACGTTTGTATCCTAGGCATAAGCCAACATCTCCACACTATCCTATGGCTTTCGGGTGGCATAGAGTCACAGATTTGCTATCTTCTATGAATCTGAAAATTGAAAATATTTACATTTAGATTATGGCAAATATAGGACCATATTTTAATCATCTCTGTACCCCACGGTGAGAAGCACAGAACTTTGCAGGAAGCAGGAACTTTGCAGGAAATCATGTGTTAGTTTTGATGATGAGGATGACAATGATAATGATCATGGTAAAGCTAAATGATACAAAATAGTAAGGTGGGGCTTCCCTGGTGGCGCAGTGGTTGAGAGTCCGCCTGCCGATGCAGGGGATGCGGGTTCGTGCCCCGGTCCGGGAAGATCCCACGTGCTGCGGAGCGGCTGGGCCCGTGAGCCATGTCCGCTGAGCCTGCGCGTCCGGAGCCTGTGCTCCACAACGCGAGAGGCCCCAGCAGTGAGAGGCCCGCGTACCGCAAAAAAAAATAGTAAGATGTTTTTCAAATGGATTCTATTAATAGAAAGTTATATGACGCTAACTATCTTGCTGTATTTGAACCTTAGAACCATGTCAGAGAATAAAAGGTTTCAATGCCAGAGTATGAGCCTTATGGAGAGTGGAGACTGTGTTTACTCACCTCTGCATTTCCAGGCCTTATCACAGGCCCTGGCAAGAAACATAAACTTAATCTTATTGTTGTACGCTTACTTGGTGCACAAAAAATTTATTAAGCATTCATTGCAAATCAGCAGGGCTGCCACTTGTATGACCAAAAAGACTGCAATGTACAAGATAAGGGAATGCTATTATTTAACACAATGTGAACAGTGTCCGCTGAGTGGGTGTTTAACCGTGTCTTGGTGTCCTTGAGAAGCAGTAAAGAGTCAAGTTTCTACTCTCTTGCAACCTGCAGTTTTAAAAAGAAAGATAAACAATAAACTCATTAACAAATAAATAAATTATATAAATTCATGTAATGAAAAGTTCTTCAAAAAAAAAAGAAAAGAAAATAGGATGGTGGCATTAACAGCAATGGATGCTGAGGGAGGGGCTATTTAGCTACGAGAGTCTGGAAAGGTCTCTCTTGAGGAGGGAAACTGAAAGTTGAGACCCAAATGATTCGACAGAGGCAAGCCTACATCAGCTAGTTTCATTCTTACATCACCCCTGTTAGGTAGAAATTAGTCCCGTTTTATATGCGAAGAGATCAAAATCCAGAGAGAAATTTATCTAAGGTCACACAGCTAGTAAGTGGCCCAACAAGTATTTGTTCCAGATAGTTTCAAGTCCAAAATCTTTGTGTATACACATATGACACTGTCTCCTGTAGAGAAGAAAGTGAATGAAACAAGAATCTTATGCATCTATAGTCAGTTTCATAAACATATTTCTAGATGCAGGTACCAGCTACATACTGGGTACTTGGATACAGTTTTGTGAGATGTCTACGATGAAATTCTTAACAATATTGATGCATGTCCCCAAATTGTCTTAGGCAATTAAGCCCAAATAAAGGGACGATTTTAAGAATAATGCACAGTCCCAGAGTGCACTCTGCCACCAGGAATCTACAGGACCTCGGGTGAAATCACCTTTTCTATTTGAACTTCAGTTTCTGTATCTAAAGATAAATGTGATAATTACCCAGCTTACTTCTGGACAATTGCAAGACTCTAAAGTGATAACAAATGTGATAGTGTTTTGAAAAAATGTAAATATAAGTAATTTTGACTGTATTATTTTGGCAATCATTAAGGAAATATAAAATATCAGACTTCATATTCTTTTTCTTACCAAAGCCAAGATTTTATGGGGTAGAAGTTGAAAAATGTCAGAAACGTATCAACATAGTTAGGTCTACTTTCCAAAACTATGCTGTCCAAGTAACTTTTCAATTTAATTATCATTCATGCCCAAGAAACACTTGCCTTAATTATCCAAGTTGTTATTTGGTTGTAAGCAGCTGAATTCCTTCCATAAATTTCCCATTTATTGTCCTAGTATAGATCTGTTATGAGTCTTGACTTGGAGATAAGTATCTTATCTCCATTAAGGTATTTGCCCTAGAAGAGAGTTTTGTATTGGATCTATTGCTGAGACCTTGGTACTTCCTTTTCATATGCTTCTCCCCCAGAACTTCCTGCTGTAAAAGCCACTCCACTTTTTCATGCTCCTTAGTAAATATTATTAATGATACAAATCACAACAACCCTATTCTTCCATGTTCATAATATTTTTGCAGCATAAGAACTGCCTTCCCACATACCTTTTTCATTAATCTTTGCCACAAATTGATGGTGTTGGATTTAATCCTCATTTTAAAGATAATGAAAAGCAGCTCAGAGAGGTTAAGATGTGGTTAGGGTAGCACAGCCAAGATGAGTGGCGCATGGCCTCAGACCCAAGGCTCTCCTATTGTCTGAGCCCTGCATCCTGCCCCTGCACACGCCAATGTTGAAAGAGCTTGGCCCTCGCTGGATTTTAAACAGGCATTATTACATTAATATCTTTAAGTATCTTAATTAGGTCTTACAGGAAGGAAAAGAATTATTTGGTCACCAAAACAGCCCAAGGATTCCAACTTGAAAGAGTGAGTCTGTTTCAGATCACCAGATAGGGTGGTGGCTCTGTTTGGCCAGAAAACTTCAACATAAACGATGAGCCATGTGTAGCAGGGGATGCTCGCCTGAAGCCCCTGGCCTGGGAGGAAATGGGACTGTATGTGGTATGTGGACCCAACACCTACAGCAAACACTCCCACGGCCACCAGTGTTGGATTCAATTAAACATTAAATTCATCATCTTTAGCAAGGAAGGAGAACAGCAAACAGTTGCTCTCTCATGGCTAAACACCCCTTGGATTTGCTGGTCTTTGATTTATTGGAAGAAACCTGCTGGGAAGAACATACTGTGTAGCTGATTAATGTCAGCTTCTGTCATCAGTTTCCACTTAGATTCTTGGCCAGCCCTGACATCTCCTCCCTGAAGGATCCAGAAGAATTTGAGGGCTGATCCAAGAGCTTTACTGGCATGGGATTTGCAGAATGTGGTGTTTGCAAAATAAGGAAGATGAATGGAAGTGGAATCCCATGTTCTCCTCTGGACTTGTTTCTTTAATTCATTTCTCCAGAGGCCCCGTTCCATGCCAGGACCACACCAGCAAGGGGACCGGGGAAAGTGTGTTCCCAGGCTCCAGTACAGATGTCTTGCATTTCCTGTACTGCTTTATGTACTGCCTCCTCAGAGCTTGTCAAACTGGGAAAGGGTCCGAGGAGGAATGCAGCGCACATTCACCATTGGAACCTCACTGGGACACTAGGACAAAGCCCGTGGATGCGTGGGCACATGAGGATCAGGTCCCGCCATCTGCCCAGCCAAGGCCAGGTCAGGCACACACGTGACTTAGGTTTCACAGGGTCCTAGAGCACAGTTTTTTTGTTTTTTTTTCTCTCAATGATAAACCGTGATTCGATGGCATTAAAGCAAGCAGAATTTTCTGTATTTTTTTTTTCTGTTGGAGGAAAAGCCCACTGTTTGAATTCTTATAGATAAGGCTACCCTATTTATAAGAGAGTTTAGGGCTACTCTAAACCCTCTCCTTTCTGAACTCATTCCTGTATGCAGAAGAAAAAAAAGAGAGAGAGAGAGAGAGAAAGGAAAGATTCCGACTGAGAAATAAAAATCTGTTCTGGTTATCTATTCGTGTTTAAGAAATCATCACAAAACCTAGTAGCATAAAATAACAACACTCATTTTATTATATCTCACAGTTTTCAAAGGTCAGGAATCTGGGGAGAGATGGGCTAGACAGTTCTGGCGGGGAAAGTTACAGACAGAAGCTGGGAAACAGGGCATGAACCAAAGCCAGTGGGGGCTTGTTGGAGCATCTCTGTTTCTGCCTCTGTCTCTCTGTCTCTGTCTCTGTCTCCCTCTCCCTTTCTCTCTCTGTTCCTTACTCCTTTCTTCCCTCCCTCTCTTTCTCCATGTAATCTCAGGACCTTTCAATGTGGTCTCTCCACCTGGGCTAATCTTGGCTTCCTTAGAGCACAGCAGCTCCTGTAAAGTCAAAGTGCTTACATGGTGACCGAGGGCTTCAAGAGTAAGTAGTGAGTCCAATCGTGCTTTTTGTAAGCTGATATTTGAAGATGCACGAAGGATTTTTAAGATTTTGAAAAGCTTAGGGTTACTTCCTTATCTTTTTACTGGTCAGTCATAAAGATCATATAAAAGATGGGATCAAATTACTTCCATGCTCTTCATCACATCTATTCGTCTAGAATTCTGTGGGGCACTATTGCTAAGGGTCTCATCCTTAAAAGTAAGACAATAATAATAACGTTGTTGATGCTTACTGAAGTGTCAGGAGTTCTTCTATATACTTTTCATGCATTGAATAATTTAATTATTGCAAATATGCTAGAGGTAGGTACTATTTTTTCCCCTGTACAGATGAGAAAGTAAAGGTATGGAAGGGTTGAGCAATGTGCTGAAAGGCATATGGTTGGTAGGTGGCAGAGCCAGGATTTGTGCCAGGCAGTCTGATTCAAGAGGTCTTAAGCTTTATACTAACCTGCCTCCCCCAAAGAAAGCACAGTCCAGTGGCTTCCCACTGAAGCCACAGAGAATTTTCTGTGCATTTGTTCTCTGCATGTATAAGGGACAAGACCCCTGAGACAAGCATCTGTCAGTCTTCCTGCCGAAGCAGCACGTGGCAGATCTCAATAAGGACCACAGGTAAAGGCTAGGAGTGAGCTCGGTGTTAGGAAAAGCTTCCTGTTGGAGGGAGGAGCCTAAATGGGGTCTTGGAACAGATAGAAGTTAGATCACCGGAAAGATGGAGTTGACATTCTCGATGGTAGGAGGAATTTGCTTTGCCTCACAGCTAATAATATTGCCAGTTCCAGCCCTAAAAGAAGAGGTTCCTCTTTTAGCATGATTGCATTGGTTTTCTTTGGGTGCTGACCATTAGGTGATCACCATGGGGGAGAATAAAAGACAGAGCTTCTCCTTAGGGAGCCAGACGCCTTACAGATGAGTCAGGGAGGAGGGGGGATCTGGCACTCTGGGGAACACAGGTTTTTCTCATCCCAAGAGTCCCCTGAGGCCCTGTAGAACTCCCTAGAACCTGTGAGATCCGGCTTTCCCTGTGAAGAGGGGTCATGGCAGCAGGGAAAAAAAAAAAAAGACAAGGCAAGAGAATTAGCTGCCATGCCACTAATCCTCTGTCCTCATCCACAGAAGACCCTCTTTGCCCAATTTAGAGCGCAGTTCCGGTTTGGAGACGAGAGTGTGGACAGGGATTGTAATAACAGAGGCAGGATGCAAAAGGATCCCCACTATCGCAGATCCACAGCATACTCCAGCTGCCTTGAGGTGTTCCATAAACTCCTGGGGGTGGGGATGTGCCCGCCTTAATCACCAATGAGCCCTCAGCAAGCGACGTGAAATCCATGGTCGGTAAATATTTGCTAAATAAGCAAATGAGTGAATGAATTGATGAACAGAATACCTGAATTTGTATTGGTGCTTTTGGAAACCAACGATAGGATTCCCGAGCACTGAGAATGGAATGAGGTGGTCCTTCCCACCTACCTAAAAGGCAGAGTCTGAGGTAAGAAAGAGTCCTGTGTCCAGAGAACTGGCTTTTTCCTGGGTGGTAAAATTCATACTTCCCTGAAGAGGCATTGAATAAGTTGCGTTGGGACATTTAAAAGACCAACCAATGTAAAATTTAATACGCTTAATTCTTCAACTTCTTTTCTCAGCTACACAGACCTCATGTGAATCTATCTTGTGGTAAGCTGAACTTGAGAATTATCACAGGCATGCAGCTGCAGATGCTTATATTTGAAGCATTCTTACATGTCACCAAGATCAACTGAATGTGATGTTATCTTTGCCAGCAGGTGGCTTAATTTGAATGACCCAATAAACAGAAAGCTCATTCTCCTTGTGATAAACTGCTGTCTTGTTATATCATAGTATTTACTGCAAGAAAGAATTTCCCCCAAATGAGGTGAGCTGCAATCTCCTGTTGGGAAAGTTAAAGCAAACTTTGGCCACCTTGAATAACTATTCAAAGTGCACTAAGATCCTGGATAAGAAACTAATTTGCTCCAACCATCTGTAAATAATATATATTTTGGTGAGTTAGGGAAATTAGAAAGTTTGAATGTGTCTGGATGTCAGATTTACTGAAAGTTTAGCAAAATGAAAAAAGGGAAATAATTACCAGGAAAAACAAAACAAAACATTTCCAAAACAGAATATATAGTATACACAGCAGAATCTTGTTTTTATGAATATAATATAGTTAATGTAATATTAAATAATAATAATAAATACATATACTTAATAAATATGCCATATGCATGTAACAATAAAATATATCAGGGTATCTACATATAAAATGTATACATATAATGTTATACACATGTTACAAATTTATTATTGTTGATGGTAGAGCTCTCTAGGGTGATAGAAATGTAATGATTCTATTTGTTTATTTTATCTACCTCACTGACTGGGGAGCCTACCCATCTGTACACACCTTCATGCCCCAGGATGCAGTCAGGTCTCCTTACGCTTTTATTGTGTCAGCAATAACATTATGCCATGGTCCACTCTATACCCCCAGGCAGAAGACTCCTTCCTTGTTTTTTCTACCATCCCATTCAAGGCCCATGAAGCCTTCCTAGATCCTCCCTGTTAACCCCTGCACTGTTTCTGGGTCTCTTTGTCAAGCTTCTTCCCGCCCACATTTCACTCTGCCTAACAGGTTGCTTTCAGAGCCCTGGTATGGCTGGGAGAAAACGGTGTGAATCAGGATAGCCAGATTGAAAGTCAAAACTGTGCTTCCACTTAACAGTGGGATTTTAGGGAAGCTGTATAATCTCTACAGACTCCACAAATTCCAAATAATGATAATGATACCAATTTGACCCAATTTATGAAGCCGTTGCAAGAAAATGGACGCACAAAATGTTTTGAGATGCTAATGTATCATGTGCGCATATGTGAGAGATGATCACTGCAAAATGTTGACTGACAGCTGAAAGTGTATTCAGACTTACCTGGGTGACCTTGAACAAGTCACTCTGCCTCTGCACCTCAGTTTCTGACTTAGAACCCAAGTTCTTAGCCTGGGATCCTCAGAGGGGCTTCAGAAAAGCCCAGATGTCCCTGGCGTTGTATGCGGAATTGTGCCTGTTCATGAATTTTTATGGGTTGAGCCTTCATCGTTTTCATCAGATTCTTAAACAAATCTGAGCCCCAAAGGAAAGCCGAGAAACCCGGGCCAAACGCTAATGAAGATTTTTATCTGGGCCTGACAGTTTGTCTCTCTAAGAACTTTAGTCCAACATGTTCTTGTAAAAGGTACAGAAGTACATTTTGCAAGACCAGAGAGGGACCATCACAGATGAGGACACTGCATCCTGGAAGGGTGAGGTTATGTGCCAGATGTGAGGAGCTGGCAGACGACTGACTCTGGAAGCCTACCAGGGACCCAGTGAGATGGGTAATCACAGAGTCACAGATGATTTCCTCCTTAGATTTTAAAATCAGGGTGGGGTGGTCAATAGGAAATCCTGAGAAACAGCCTGCCTTGTAAGTAGAAGGCGTTTAGCTTTTAGGAAATCTTGACTTGGATCGTAATTTCGTAATTTTCTACTGTCTAGAAGTCAAGGACTCAGAGACACATAAACTTTTAAAGAGTCTCCACACTAATGAAGAGACAACCTTGCCATCAACTGACGACAAAACCAGTGAGAACTTAGTGGACCCAGAGTCAGATTTGGCTGGATATTCTATTGGGTACTTAAGTGTTGAACTGCATGGGTTGAATGAAGGCCCACCGATGCCTTTGGAATATCATCAAGGCATGTAGTATCCATGAGACCAGGCTCCCTGCTGAGTAGTTTGCCTACATGATCTTATTTAATTCTTACAACGTTCTTGCAAAGTAGGTTATAATCCCTACTTAAAGTTGGGGAATCGGCGGCTCAGAGATGTAGAGAATCCACTTTTGGTTACAAAGAGATAGAAACGTTTCCAAGTGGCTTCACTTCTACAGGTCTGGTACCTCCGTGTCCTCTTTTCTTGTCCATCCCAGCTCACCTCCTGCTGCTCAGCAAGACTGCCCAGGACTTCCTTCCAGGTGCAGTCCACACTTTCTACAATCTGACTACAGCCCACATGTGTACCCCCTCACCTGTTCCTCTCCACCTCATAACGAGGGCTACACTTGCCTGGACTAATCGTCGTTTGCCCTGCCAGTCTCTTCGCCCAACACAGCTCCATCCCCACTCTCTGCCACCTCCAACTTGTCAAATACTACTCAGCCTCCAGGACCAGCTTCAAGCACTCCTATTACAAAGGGTGTCAGAGCCCTGCAGAGAGCCTCAGCAAGCAGCCCTCCCTCCCCAGGCCCTCCTGAGATGACAGGGAGGGACAGCCCAGGGCTGCAGACCCCTGTCCCCGTGCTGTCTCGGGGACACACTGGGTGTGCAGGCTGAGGCCGCTCAGGGGCCTCCGACAGAAGTTCACTGAACCACAAGGGAACCGTGAGCCGCAGCAAAGGTGTCCAAATCCGTGGCAGAGATAAGAAGGGAACCAAGAGGTGCTGGGGTGCTGACCCCCAGGGCAGGGCTCTGTCCGCTTCCCTGGAAGCCTCTGACCAACACAGAGGAAGTGAAAACAAAGGGCAGAAGCATGCATCCTTACTTGGGGCAGATTCTGGGGACTCAGTCAGTTTCTGTTGTTAATTACCTATCTTGCTCACTGGCACTGGGAGAACATTCTGTCCAGGTTTTACTCGAATTGCTGTTAAAAGCATGTGGAATGCCTTAAATGCTCTTTAAGTCCTAGGGTAGAGGTGATGCTGGGCACAGCCAGAACTGGAGCGGGGCCTCCCGGCTCTCTCCAGAGGCTGTCTCGAAGCAGCCAAGCAGGCAGCAGGGAGGCTCTCAATGGGCACAGCTGAGAAGGGTTCTGGGCTCTCTAGCAATCCTACACTTTAACCCTTTGTTCTGCTGCTTGGAAGTGGGCTTCAATTTCCCTTGATCTCCAAACTGGGCTACAGAATTGAGTTAGACAGATTGTAAATCCTGCAACATTCTTCTAACCCAGAATGGAGACTCTGAGAAATGAGTTCGTTCTTTTGGCATCAACCTCCAAATGGCAAATTTTCTCATTAAAACCAGACAATGGACAATTTTAAAGAGATTATTTCCCCTAAAGATACTAATCTGCAATTTGATATTATAATATCATTTCTTGAAGCCAGTGGTTAGAACAGCTGCACAGAGAAGTTATTAATTTCCTTCAGTGGGCTGTGATCAGGAACTCACTGGCCAGAATGTCATTATTTTTTAAGACATACATTATGCATAGAGGTATTGCCTAGAAACTCAAGTGCATTGTAAGCGGTAGTGCTTAACTACGGACCATGTTGAAGAGGAGTGATTTAGTGAAGTGAGATTTTATTGTGTTGCAGAAACACATGGAAATTGATCAGAGGTGAGTCTGAGACACACATAGTAAAATGCATATTGCATCTTAGGTCAAGTATTAGTGTGGTCACTTCCTCAGCTGACTCCGCTCTATTAAAACTGGAAAATAATAGATATGAGCATTAGGGTCACTTTGAGAGTCTACAGCCTACTAATTACATCAAGAGAAGAAGCTTCCTGGTTTTTCTTTCCACGAGGCAAAGTATCTTAACCTTGGCACTCCTTTTTTTTTCATTAATCAAAGTTTTAACTCATCTCCTTGATAGACATCAAAAGACATAAATTACTCTGTTAGAATTATATAATACAACTAATATGAAGTGGGTAGCTTTATTTTAAACATATAAAATTATTTAATATATTTCTTTTTTATTTTATTTATTTATTTTTTTGCGGTACGCAGGCCGCTCACTGTTGTGGCCTTTCCCGTTGTGGAGCACAGGCTCCGGACGCACAGGCTCAGCGGCCATGGCTCACGGGCCCCGCTGCTCCGCGGCATGTGGGATCTTCCCGGACCAGGGCACGAACCCGTGTCCCCTGCATCGGCAGGCGAACTCTCAACCACTGCGCCACCAGGGAAGCCCTGATATATTTCTTTTTTAAACCTCTCTTTCTTATTGAAGTATAGCTGATTTACAATGTTGTGTTAGTTTCAAGTGTACAGCAAAGTTATTCAGTTATTCATAAACATATATTCATTTTCAGCTTCTTTCTATTATAGGTTATTACAAGATATTGAATATAGTTCCCTGTACATTACAGTAAGTCCTTGTTGTTTATGTGTTTTGTATACATTGGTGTATATCTGTTAATCCCAAACTCCTAATTTAACCGCCTGCCCCCGCTGTGCCCTTTGGTAACCATAAATTTGTTTTCTTTTTTTAAACATCTTTATTAGAGTATAATTGCTTTACAATGGTGTGTTAGTTTCTGCTTTATAACAAAGTGAGTTATACATATACATATGTCCCCATATCTCTTCCCTCTTGCATCTCCCTGCCTCCCTCCCACTCTCCCTATCCCACCCCTCCAGGAGGTCACAAAGCACCGAGCTGATCTCCCTGTGCTATGCGGCTGCTTCCCACTAGCTATCTATTTTACGTTTGGTAGTGTATATATGTCCATGCCACTCTCTCACTTTGTCCCAGCTTACCCTTCCCCCTCCCCATATCCTCAAGTCCATTCTCTAGTAGGTCTACATCTGTATTCCTTTCTTGCCCCTAGGTTTTTCTGACCATTCTTTTTTTAGATTCCATATATATGTGTTAGCATACAGTATTTGTCTTTCTCTTTCTGACTTACTTCACTCTGTATGGCAGTCTCTAGGTCCATCCACCTCACTACAACATAACTTTGTTTTCTATGTCTGAGCCTATTTCTGTTTTGTAAATAAGTTCATTTGTACCCTTTTTTAAAATTCCACATATAAGTGATATCATATGGTATTTGTTTTTCTCTGTCTGACTTACTTCCCTTAGTATGATCATCTCTATGTCCATCCATGTTGCTGCAAATGGCTTTATTTCATTCATTTTTATGGCTGAGTAATATTCCATTGTATATATGTACCACATCTTCTTTACCCATTCACCTGTTGATGGACACTTAGGTTGCTTCCATGTCTTGGCTATTGTAAATAGCACTGCTATGGACATTTGGGTGCATGTATCCCTGGTGCTGTTGATATTTGGATCCAGATAATTCTTTGTTGTGGAGATTGTCCATTGTGAGATGTGTGGCAGCATCCCTGACTTTATCCACCAGATGACAGTAGCACACTTCAGTTGTGCCAAATAAAAATGTCTTCAGAACTTTCTGGCCAAATATTCCCTGAGGGTTAGTGGGTAGGAAAAAATGGTCCCTAGTTGAGAACTGTTGCAGGAAGGGAGAGCCGTACCTGTTTAACTGAAGGTCCTTCTGGGGTCAGGAGATAGACCTCATGACCTCCCACCTGTGTTCCAGCTCTAACATCCCCAAGTTAATCTAAAGTAAATGTATTTCATTGTTTATTCATTTTAGTTCCAAGCTAGTTTCCAAATGAAATATTGCTGCATGTCTTTCCTTTTTGCAATTTACAATGAGTAATGATCAATTTTTAAAATTTCTTGTAACTTATGCAAACCAGAAAATGTACTAAGTTTCATTCCTACAGGGTGACTATTTAGCTTCAATAAGATAATGTTTAAAAAATCTGCCTAAAAGTGTGTTGTGAAGCAATAGATACCAGTCACAATTACCTTTGATGTAACTATAAATTAACTGTTTTAGCCATTTTCCCTGGATATGCTCACCATGATATTCAACTTTTCCATCTCTTCCAGCTCCACCCTGGCTTCACTAAACCTAAAAGGTTATGTTCAGATGAAAACTATTCTCCCAACAGAGATGCTAGGTCTTTGCTCAACAGAACCCTAATCATAATTCTGTATTGCTTCCCACTCAGCTCCTTATGAGTAGACTGAATATGAGTTTCAGATTTAGACAGACCTGATTTCTAATGATGCCTCCATCATTCACAAGTTGTGTATCCTCCAGCAAGGCACTTAGCCTTCCTGGGTCTGCTTTGTGTTGAGTGACGGTGCTTAGTAGACTAAGGCCAAAGCCTTCCCTGTATGAGAATGTCCAAAAGGTTATTCACTTTTAGAGTTCATGACCACTTGGCTTAGTATCTGTCCAGATTCTAAAGGAACACCTGGAGAGGATTTTTAGATGCCTTCGTTGATAATAAAGCATTGGGAAGCATTGAGCCCTCCCAGTAGGTGAGACTAGGTGTTAACTCACAAACTTGAACTTAGGTAATAACACACATGTCACATTCGGACCAAAACTCCAGGAATTCTAATATGAGCTTTGAGACTCTGCTTGTTGTCGTTCTTCTAGGAACGCCTAGCCAGAGAGTTAGAGGAGCTAGAACTTGTCTGTTCTGGATGCTCCTCCTTACTTAACTTAGGTTCTGCTCATCTGCCTTCTATGTGACTTTATTATTTCCTTTTTACTGTTTGCAAAAAATCTCGTTTTTACTCATGGAGTTAAACCCATTCTTTTTCCCTGAGAACTGTCTTTATTGATTGGTCTCCATAGCAATTTGCTTCTTTCAAACAATTCTACACGAGGTCACTGTTACCTTTTTTGGATTAGCCTCAGAATGGCCTCTTTTTATTTGCTAGTTCTGCAACTTGCAAATTTGACTACTTTGCTCTACAACTGGGTTTTCTCTCTCTCTCTCTCTCTCTCTCTCTCTCTCTCTCTCTCCTTCCATTCCTCGCTTTTCTTCTGTCTCTTTTTAATTTGGTAAACAATTTTAAGATACTTATAAAAGTCATCCATGAACTCAGGACTTGGAGTCAATCAGTGTTAACCTTATATCATGTTTGCTCTTCTTTTTAATAAGAAAAAAAAATCACTGAGTAACATTAAAACTTAAATTTATATCTTTCTAACAAAACCTAAAACTAATATCTTATTCTCCTCCAAAATAAGACAAGAACTTTAGGAAGCTTTAATTTCCCTCTCACTATCCTTCTCTAGCCCTCTGTGTTTTTTACTGTCTTGTAATTATCGATATATCACACTATGCTGTTAACGTCCCCAAATACTTCTGATATTTGTGGTTGATAAGATTTTGACATATTGCCATATTTTTATCCTCATCTTTTCTGGTATGACTTCTTGTTTCAGACCATTCTTTCCTTCTGGGTTTATTTTTCTTCTTGCTTTAAGTACATGATTTAGTATTTCTTTCAGAGAAAATCTCTGAGTAGTAAACTTGGTCTTTATTTCATAGTTTCCTTTTTAACCATTTAATTCCTTCCCACTTTCGTGTGGGTAAGATCACATTTTCCATAGTATTTTTCTGTGAGCCCCAAAGTTAAAAGAGTGTTCTCTGCAGATCCGTGATAACTAACTATCCCTGTGCCTCTCTCCCTCTGTATCATCTTAAGGATTTATGGCCTGGTTGGAATTAGACCTCCTTTGATTCCAATAACATTTTAGGCAACATGCTTAAAATGGAACAAAGTCACGTTACATTACAGAAAGAGTCCTACTAAGTGGAGATGTATCTCAGCAAGATTCCCAGACCCCTCTTGCGTCCCTGCCCCGAAAGGGCTGGAACAGAACATTCTGCTTCCCCGGCAGCCTCCACCACCCTCCTCACTCTCTCCTGTTATTGCTTTGCTTCGAGACTACTCCCTGTCCCAAGGGAGGCTGATCATTTGAGTTAGTTTGTCTCTTTCTTCTGCTGTCCTTGGAAAGCCTCTTCCCTCTGCTAGCAGTTTCAGGGATCAATTGTTCTTTGGCAGAGAAGGAGACGCGATGACAATGAAGAGTTTCCATTTCTTCTTCCTGCAGCTGCTGACCCGAGAGAGCAAGCCAGACGATGCACCTCCTCGCAGGAGAGGAAGCAGCGTGAGCCCCAGAGGTTAAATGGATTAACTCCTTCCATCACCTGAGCAAAAGAAGACAGAGGCCAGGGATGCCTTCTTCCAAGCAGGCCCATCTGATGAAAGCAGGGTTTCCTCGCATGTACAGATATTATGCAGCACAATTCTCTGTGTCTGGATACAAATATGGAAAGGTTAACCCCTTTAGTGATAGACCAAACGTTCTGGGCAAGAGCTGATGACATACAGAAGAAAGTATATCTTTTCGTTTAAAAGACAATAAAGTTAAAAGAAAGAGAATACACGCTCTTTATTGATTTTATGGCCAATATTTTTCTTCTATTTAAGCAGAAATGGAAGAGTTTTGCAACATCTCTTTTTTTCCAGGTATTTTGTTGTTTTTTCTTTCCTTCAAACAGTAACCTTAGTACCAGCTGAATGAAAACCAAATATTTTTCCTGGTTCCCAAGTACTTCATCTGCCTCTCTTCTTCTCACTGTGTTTTTTCCAGAACATTCTGGGTGGAAGGTATGGAGAGTATGCAATCCAGTGGACTGCCAACTAAGTGCTGAGGTACAAGCAATTAGATGGGCCTACAGCAGCTCTCTCTGGAATGTCTTCCTCCCTTAGGGCGAAGGTGCTTAAGACTAAACTTGAAACTGAAAAGAAAAGGAACTCCTAACATAAATATCACTTCTCAGTTACAATTCATTTTTCTTTCCCTACTTCTTTCTCATAAACACATGCATATTCACTTAAATCAGCCTTATGTTCCAGAAGTGAAGACATCCTTAGGAAAGTTTGAAAATTCAACATCCAGTGACCTCTGCCCTGATTGCTGTGTAACTGCTGGTGAGTCACTGTTCTTTAAAAATGGGGGTGAGCATCTCAGTGATTAATGAAGGTTTTCTTGACCGGCAGGGGGCCTTACCCAGCTGCTAAGGTAATTTTCCCCCTACATGTTCATTTTAGAATGAAAATAGTAGAGAAAGGAAAAAATATGCAAGTGCATGCAGATTTTTTTAAGCTCACTGCTTTTGGACATGTTCAGGATTTGTGTAATCATGGTGATTACCACTATTCACTTGACTGTTTTTCAATGACTAAATCAAACTTTTCCTTTTGAACTTGTATTTGACCTCTTTGAAATTCACAAATGAGTTGCAAAGTAGAAATCATATTTTTCAGAGTGCCATAAGTCATATTTTCAAACAGCGCTTTGTTGAGTACCAATCTCTCACTGATAAATTGCAGACTACCGACACCCCTGGAAACACTCTGGCTCTGCAACTAATGCCCTGTCTCGTGGATGCCAGCATGGCAGAGATTGCTTAAATGTCCGTTTCAACTTTGGTTTCTCATCTTATTGCAAGTAAGATACCAAATTACATGGTCCTCTTAGAGGAAGAAAAGAGTTGCCTTCACAGCTTCATGGCAATCACGAGACCTCCAGAGACTGTGTTTGCCTCCCAGCTGACGGCCAAAGGTGGCAAAGCTGGTCTTTCCCACTCTCTCATTTTCTCTTTCAGTCACCCTATTTTCCTGGAGAAACCAGTGCTTGTCTGGAAATCAACCAATTGTCTTTCACCTTTAAAAGAAATTGCTTATTGTGGTGGATGCACTAGCTGTACACTCATATCTCTTCTCCCATTTTTCCTGAGCACAGAACTCAACTGCATTTCCTAGACTCCCTTGCATCCGTTGTGACCACGTGATTGAGCGCTAACCAATGAAATTATGAGAGCTACCTTCTCTCCTTTTTTGCTCCTTCAAGGCTGACTGACGTTGGGAATCCCCTCAGGGTAACTTTGTAAGTACCAGGTCTACAGTTGCAGATCTGCTCTCATCCTGGAATCCTTGAATGACCTCACGGAGCACAGCCCCCTCCCTCACTATTCACAGACCTGAAACCATCCTGGAACATTAAGTAATTTAGGCATATGCTGCTATTATGTTGAGTGATTCATAGGTGGGCTTCTTTGTTACATAAATCTAGTCTACACAAAAATTTATGCTTTAGTGCTCCCTTCAGATGAACTTGTATTTTATTTTGGGGCCATCTGAAAGCCTTCAAGATACAATAAAACTAGCTGTCCAAGGTGGGACTCTGTTGATTGGTGAAAGGGAGGCTCTGGGCTTGAAGGCTTGTGCTCGGCAATGAACAACCACAAATAAAATGCCAGTTGTATGGAGACAGCACATCTATTATTCAGTTCACAGCAACTTTTAGCTTCCTTTCATAGGTGAATCAGTTGAAAATTAGGGGAGTTGGATAATTTTCTGTCTGTGCTGGCTTCAGGTGTGGCTTGATGTAGGAATGACCTGCCAGCATTTCATAGGTCTCTCCTGGTGAGGGGCCTGATTTGAAACATTACTTTCTGATTCCCTTTCCAAGGAGCAGGTGTCTGGGGATATGGGCTTGGCACCAGTGTGCACCCCTGATGCCCAGGGAGAGGAGTCAGCACCTGGGCTATTATCAGGCATAGTGTCTTTTGGGGTTTCCCTTCAGATTACATATACAACATCCAGGGCTGGATCATCACATTCAAATGGGGACAACGAAATGGGACACCAACACGCATGTGTAAATGGGTGAATGGGTAAGGAAGTGAGAGGAGCTGGCTGGTGAGGATGCCTGGAGAGCTAGGGGGGTGGGAAGGTGAGCTAAGAAAGATGAGGCTTCTGATGATGCAGAGCCAGGTCCTGGGCAATTCTTACAGAAGTAGAGTCTGTTTTATGCTTTGTCATGAAGAGACACTTAATTGAAACAATAACCATTTCCCCAATGAACTTCATTAGACTGAAGAATCTTATTTTGTTGTTGTTAGCCTAAGATCAAACTTGGCAAGGACCTCTCTGAGTCTCCCTCCCTTCCCTCCTTCTTTGGTTTCTTCCTTCTTTCCTTCCAACCTTCCTTCTTTCCCCCCATCCTTCGTTCTTCCTCTCTTATTAATTAGACACAATCGACATACTGGACATTACATAAAAAGCACTGTTATTAAAATAATAAACAAGATTCATTCCCTGTCCCCAAGAGTTTCACAATCTCATGGGGAAGAGTGGCATGAAAATGGGCAATAACTCAGTACGGTAAGTTGCACCAAAAAAAAAAAAAAAAAAGTGATACGGAAGCAAAGAGGAAAGACATCTAAATCTGCCTTTCGTTTGCGCTTTCTAGATCCGTGACACGTGTCTCTCCGCTTCAGACATCAGCCCCCTCTTGCTCTGGGTGTTCTGTAACTCTGACATGGACCAGAAACGGAAGAATCTTAAAATATATCAGACCCTCATGAAAACCTCAGCACTAAGAAAACTTTAAAGAATCCAGCCTTAAAGTGCTTTGCCCTGGAAAGCCTCCTCAGCCCGCTGGAAGAGGACCACCTTCCCACTCAGAGTGGTGTACTATTTGAGTTTGGTAGCACAGCGCCAAGGACAGTCTTGGTTTTCTCACTTGACAAATTCTCATCTGTCAAGAGATGCTAAAGGCTACACTTGCAATCAAAAGTACCCCAAGGGGCTTCCCTGGTGGCGCAGTGGTTGAGAGTCCGCCTGCCGATGCAGGGGACGTGGGTTCGTGCCCCGGTCCGGGAAGATCCCACATGCCGCAGAGCGGCTGGGCCAGTGAGCCATGGCCGCTGAGCCTGCGCGTCCGGAGCCTGTGATCCGCGGCGGGAGGGGCCGCAGCAGTGAGAGGCCCGCGTACCGCAAAAAAAAAAAAAAAAAAAGACAATACATTGTATAAAAGAATTCAAACAAACGAAAATAAAGGAGTAAAATTAAGTAGGCAGCTGATATAGGATAGAGGTTACAAATAAAAAAACTTAAAAAAAAAGTACCCCAAGGCCATCAACTTTTAAAAAGTGGCCGTTGTTTACCAAGTTCTGTCAACCAGAATTGGGTATTTCTTGCATTTGTTTGTTTGAGGAAGAAGTTATTTTGCTCTCTGTAACCACCCACCATGCAAAAAAGGAGAAAGTGTTCAAACAAATTTCGCGAAACAGTCCTCCTCCAGCTGAGGGAGGGCAGGCGCTCTAGCGATGGTACATAAACTTGACTTGGTCAATAGAATGAATAAACTAGAAACACAGATAGCTGCTTTGACAGAACACATATTCTCTCAGACCCTTTTTGCAAATAGTCTGTGAAGACCTTAATCTATTTTAAGGGTACTTTTAAACTGTGAAACAATTTTTAAGATATTTTATCATATTTCATTCTTACCACAACTCGGTGAGGTGGGTAAAATTATTTGCATTTTATGGATGATAACTGGGTTCAGAGGAGTTTAAAAACTGTTCAAGGGTACAGAGCCAGAGATAGATGAGATAAGATTGAATTTGGGTTAGCGCGACTCCAAGCTCCATGAATTTTCTACTGATCCGGTGTCCTGTAGCTACAACTCCTCTTTCCCCCAGATTTAGACAGCCAGGGCCGTCTAGAGAGACATTGTGAGGCTCAGGATAAGGGACGGATGCAAGTGGGGGAGACTTGGAATCTCAACCTAACTCCATGTTTTTTCATGTGTGGCCTTTGGGACTAACTTGTCCAAAATTAAGACACACTTGGATTAGAATTGCAGTGCACAGAATAGTCCACATATAAACCAATGCAAGTGTCACCACAAAGACGGAAATGCAACCATCAGGAAACACAGCAAGGACACACCTCTGAAAAGACAGGCCTCGATTTCTAAAGGTGGGGTGGAACCCTTAGGAGGGGCCAGTTTCCCAAAGACTCCAGTTCACCCCTCCTACATGCTCTAGCAAACCCTATAAAGGAATTTTGGTTTTGTGACTACTACTAAGAATATAGAACTCATTGCTCGGGGAAGCCCCCCAAACCTCCATGTTTCAGCTCTCTGTGCAGTATAACAACTTAAAGTTAAGAGAAAAAGCAGTAAACCCCCAACAGATTATTTTAATGTGGGGTTTCTCAGCCTCAGCACTCTTGGCATTGGGGGAGTGGGTCGTTCTTTGCTGTGGAGGCTGCCCTGTGCCACGTAGGATGCTGAGTTAGCATCCTTGGCTTCTACGCACTAGATTCCAGTAGCACCCCCAGTTGTGACAACCAAGAGTGTCTCCAGACATTACCAAGTGTCCCCCTGGGTAGAAAATCACCCCTTGTGGAGAACCACTGCTTTGATGGTTCTCATGAGAGGACACTTCTTTGCTTTTTTGTTTCTTTTAATGGTCTGGAAGACATTAAAAATATCACATGCTTTACTCATCGTTCAAGAAACAGATTTTGGATTGTTTGTAGCCTTTGTGCGATCCCGCCCCTTGGTTAGGATGATCAATCAAGTCAAATTCTTTCATTGTTAGAGGATGTCAAGGTTGTTTTTATTTGCAGATCTTGAGAAAATACACCAAGGCCGTAGACTATGGAGCAGACATATGTGAGAGTGAGTCCTGAGGTCACCGTTTTTTAATCATGTGGTCCTGAAGTTAATCTCTATGGACGTGCATTACCTTATCTAATCATTTGAAGAGCTGTTATAAGAATTAAATGAAGCAGTACGTGTATCTGTCACATATAGGTTTGCCAGATTTAGCAAACGAAGGTACGGGACATTCAGTTCAATTATAATTTAAGGTAAACAACCTTTTTTAGTACAAATGTGTCCCATGCAATCCTTAGTGACCTCAGTTCTATAGCCTGTGTTCAATCGTAGCTATTATTACTGTGGACTTAGAACTAGAGAGAATCAGTTGAGAAAATCATGAGCATCTCCTGTCTTTAAAGCAAATAGATATTTAAACCAACCAACACGAAGAGACATCTGGAATCTTCCTAAAGAGTCATTTACGAACACCTCAAAACTTTCACAGCTTCTTATCCTTTGTTCGATTTCTTCCTCTTTATTCAGAAATTCTACAAGTCAAGTGATATAGTTACAACTTTATTTTGTTCCTATGTTGTTGCTCATAGCTGTAAGGATATATGGATTAAAAAAAAATCACGAAACAACCTTCCAAATATTTGCGGATATGAATAAAACCAAAGTTCAGGTCAGAAATCAGAAAGGGCTACATTGAAATCCCCATCTGTCACCTACCAACAGGGTGAGCTTACTGGAATTTCATAACCTCTCTGATCTCAGTTTCCTCATCTGCAGAATAGTATTACCTACTCCACAGAGCTGATGTGAGGGTAAAAGGAGAGCATGCATTTGAAAAGATCTTTGTAAATAATACTCGCAAGAGTTAGTTTCCCTTCCTTCTTTGCTTTCCGTTCCTTCCTCTCTCAATCCTAGATTAAATAATTTTGATTTTTAAACTCCTCTGAAAAGAAATTGTTGACTACAACTGAAGAATGGAATAAATGGAAAATCATAACTCACTAGTTAAAAAATAATTAGAACTGACAACTTGTTAATCAATTTTCAGATAAAAGGACATGGGCTTTGGAGTCACTGAGATCTGGTTTAAATCTTGTTGCATCATCTTACTAACTGGTTAGCCTTGGGCAAAGGTACTAAGCTTTTCTGAGTTCATTTCATTCTCTGATAATGACCACAAAATATTTACTCCTGTTCATTGCTCTGAGAAGCAAATAGATGATATACATGATGATTTTTTGTAAGCCATAAATCAGTATACAGATGTTGGCCAGAAATGCTGCATTTTGTAAAAATAAAAGCAATTGCCTCTCTGACTTCAGGGCATTGATCACATCAACCAGTTCAGTTGATCGTGAATTATGAAGCAAAACTGTTCAGAGACTTAGTTGCTGTGTGATAGTCATTCTCCCTCTCTGTTTTACTAGCAAACACCTGACTCTATTCAGTGCAGAAACACACACAGCAAGAGGCTTAGGTTTCCCAGCCTCCTCTGCAGCTGTAAGTGGCCAATGAGATATAAACCAAGGCAAGTAAAGGCATTGGTAGTGGGGTGGGGGGCAACCTTCCATGAAGGCTCTGGGGCTGACTCAGCTGAGGGATGTAAGAATCTGAGTTTCTTTTTCTTCCTGCCTGGAATGTGGATGGGATGGTTAGAACTGCAGCTGGTATCTTATGACCATGAGGTAAGCTTGAGGATAAAAGCTATGTGCTAAAGAAAGTGGAAAATAAAAAGAATTAGATTAAGTTTCTGATGACCTCAGAGCTATCATACCGACCCCAAACTACTTTTTCTATGTAATAGATAAACAGACAAACAACATTTACACCTTGCTAAAGCTTTCAGAATTTGTTGTTGTTATTATACGCAGGCAAACTGTTTCTTAGACAGCGCACTAAGACATGTAAAGTGCTGTTATATGCATTCCCTTAACTTCAAGCAGTTTACCCAAAGGAGTTGAAAACTTATGCCCCCAAAAAACCTGCACATGGATGTTTATAGCAGTGTTATTCATAATCACCTAAACCTGGAAGCAAGCAAGATATCCTCTAGTAGGTGAATGAATAGACAGTGGTACATCCAGACCATGGGATTATTATTCAGTTCACTATCAAGACATGAAAAGACCTGGAGGGATCTTAAGTGCATTTTGCTAGGTGAAAGAAGCCAATCTGAAAAGGCTACATACAGTATGGGTCCAACGATATGACATTCTGGAAAAGACAAAACTATGGAGACAGCAAAAAAGCAAAAAGATCAGTGGTTGCCAGGGGTTGGGGTGAGGGAGGGATGAATATGCAGAGCACAGAGGGTTTTTAGGGTAATGAGGTTACTCTGTATAATACTATAATAATGGGTACATGTCATTATACATAGGTCCAAACCCACAGAATGAACAGTACAAAGAGTGACAAACAATACAAAGAGTGACCACTATCGTAAACTTTGGACTTCATGTGATCATAATGTGTCAATGAATGTTCATCAGTTGTAACAAACGTACCCTCTGAGGTGAGGGATGTTGATAATGGGGAAGGCTATATATGTGTGGTAGTAGGGGAGATATGAGAAATCTCTACCTTCCCCTCAATTTTGCTGTGAACCTAAAACTGCTATTAAAAAATAAATCTTAATTTAAACATATTTAAAGCAAAGACCCTAGAAAGAAATATCTCCTTCTTCAATGTGGATGCTATAAACCAAAGCATATACCTGAATCCTCATGGGTCCTATGACAGCTATTTTCCATCTCTTCTTTCATATTTGTTTCTCAACTCTGAGCAACAGCAGTTCTACTACATGTGAGTGTCACATACATAACTGAATCTGTTGCTTGTATTCTGACTTATGCAAGGGGCAGATGAAAGTTCTCCTTCCCGGGCCACGAGTGACATGCCACTTGGAATACATAATTCGGGGTGTGTGGCAATACTTTCTAATGATACTGGGGACTCCCTGGTAGATTGTGGTTCCCTCTGCTTTCTGGGAACACCTGTGTAGACGCTTAAAGAATCCTTCTTCAGCTCTGCGTGGTTTATCCAAAGTTGATCATCATGAATTTTTGTCCACTAAATTTCTTGTATTTTATGTGGGTAGAATATTATTTTGTATATTCAGATTTTGAACTTTTCTCGCAGTTTTGTAGAAAATGTTTCTATAGTTGATTTGTTGTCGTAATATATCTTGCTTCCTACTTCTGGCTTATTATCAAGCACTTATTGATCCAAAATGTGCTTACCATGCTTTTGTGTAATCACAATAGCACTTAGTGGTCGGCCTTAAACAATTAAAACAATTTTAGGAACCTGCCAAAACTAGACTAAATTACTTACAAGAAATCTGTCTTGGTTTGGTTTGGTTTTTCTACCTATTTCAGGAGTTTATATAACTATCTCATCATTAGACAAAGCAGAGAACCATGAAATAACTATGGCATGAAACCCTTAACCATACTATTACAATACAACGGCAATGTTCATTGATTCTCTAACTACAGACCAGGCACTGTGCTAAGTGCTTTGCAAATGGAAGCTCAATTAAGGGCCCTCAGCACAACTCTATCAATTAGTATAAATTCCCTTCATTTTACAAAAGAAACTAAAACTTAACGATTTGAATAGCTTTCCCATAGTTACAAAGCAAGGAAGTTGTACGTGCTCAGGAACAAGGGTTAGAGTCAGAAAGCAGAAAGCTGGGCTCAGCTTCCTCCCCACAAAACCCTAGTCACACTTCTTGTTCGTAGGAAGGTGCTTAAAGGAACCCATGTGAAGTAAGTCAGAAAGAGAAAAACAAAGACCGTAGGCTGATGCACATATAAGGAATCTAAAAAACAAACAAATAATGGTGCTGATGAACCTAGTGGCAAGGCAGGAATAAAGAGGTAGACGCAGAGAGTGGACTTGAAGACATGAGTGGGAGGGCGAAGCTGGGACGAAGTGAGAGTAGCATCGACATGTATACACAACCAAATGTCAAATAGTTGGCTGGTGGGAAACAGCCACATAGCACAGGGAGATCGGCTCGGTGCTTTGCGATAACCTAGAGGGGTGGGATAGGGACGACGGGAGGGAGGCTCAAGAGGGAGGAGATGTGGGGACATGTGTATGCATATGGCGGATTCGCTTTATTGTGCAACAGAAACTAACACGGTATTGTGAAGCAATTATACTCCAGTAAAGATCTATTAAAAAAAAAAAAAGGAACCCATGAATAAATGGCTTCAGATGCAGGAACATGACGTCGTTTTTTCACGAGGACAGCGCGACCCAGGAGAAAGAGTTGTGTTAGGGATCAGGGCATGTTCAGATCCCAGGACGTGGGATCTCACTGTGAACTTGGACGAGCCACTTTTTTTTACCAAGCCTTTGTTTTTTCCTCAGGAACCAGGTTGGTCGAGGTGATCTCTTCTATTGCTAAAATCTGTTGAGTTCACACTCAAGACATGAGGGGAAGTTCGAGATGAAGCCATCTGCAGAGGAGAGGCAACCTCTGGGTGTGGAGTCCTTTGCATGGTTTTTAATCTGTTGGAAGTGGTCCTTTCCTTTCCAGCTAATGCTCTGGAGAATGCTACAGGAGTAAAGAATTCTGAATCTGAGACAAAAATAATATTCCCTCTTATATATTTATAACACTTAACAATTAGCCGGGTGCCAGCATGTACATTTTCCTCACTACAACGACTATAGTGATAGCATCAGTATTCTAACTCTACAGAGGAGAGCTTAGTCCTCCGAGGGAGTGCCTGACTTTTCAGAATTACAGAACCAGATACTAGAGGTGCTGGATTTAGACCTCGTCATGTTCGTTGATCCAGGTCTCTTTCCCCACAGCATTAACCTCCATTTCTGTAATCGGAGATCAAGAAATGAAAACTTAACTCCTGCTATTTAAACCAGAGTTTCATTATTATACTCGGGGTGGGTGTTTGTGAACCGTGGTTCACAATAACAAGTTCTGCAATGTAAAGGTGCAGGCATTATTACTATTCATAAAAATAAAGGAAATTGTATCCCTGACTTCCTGAAAAAGTCATATCAGCCTGAAGTTCTGTCTCTCTCAACATATTTATGTAGGTACATAGGAAAGAATTTGGAGAAGTGTATATTTTTATTTACTTCATTTGTTCATGCAATTTTTTTGTGTGATTACTCCTCTCACAGAGCATCTGCTAACGGCTAGACACTGTGTTAGGTGCTGGGGGTACCAACATAGATAAAGCCACTCCAACACCTCCTCCTGGCTCAGAACTCACAGTCCAGTGGGGGATTCAAATGTGTATTGAAATAATTAACACAGGGAATGAAGTATCATTACATAATAATATAGGCAAAATGTAGTGGGAACTTTGAAGAGGAATTGATCCCTTTACTCTTCCTTTTGGAGATAAGAAAAACACTGATCGAAAAAGGATAACAAAAGGGGAAGTCTTAGCAACAGAAGTCACTCAAATATCTATTCCTGTCCTGACAGCATGATGCCTGAAATGACACCATCCATTGGAAATCTCTTCAGAAAGGATTTCTGAGGACCGGCCAGAAAGAACAAGAAGTAGTTTGTTTGGACCCTGGATATATTATCATTTTAGTTGTGGAAAGGAAAAAAAAAAGTCCCAGATCTCAGCAGCTTCTTCGTTGGAGACCCATTACTGGTAGCTCTTTCTGGAATCCACTGGTTCTCTTGAGTATATAGGTGGAGAGAGAAAATATTAAGTGACAAATATTCACATAATTGACTATTGCACATCTTACCAGCATAAACTCAGCACTGTCTGTGAATCCACACACTCAAGTTCACTAAAGAGATCTAGGCTGTGGCCCCTGCTCTCATATTCTTCTCTCAATTCTCTCATATACCCCCGCCTCCTTTACCCACCTCTTCAGCCCCACTGTGAGACCTAACCGAAGTCCCAGCTTTCTCTGAGGCCTTTCCTACGGTGGTCCCAGAATCACCCCCTTCTCTCTCTGTTTCTCTCCTGCTTATATCACTCAATTGCCAATTATCTTTTAAAAAGTATATCAGAATTTATCTTGTTCTGAAGCGACTGGCTACCTCAACCATATTCTTGAGTTCTTTGAAGGCAAGCGACGTATTTTCAAGAACTGTTCGTAAAGGGAAGTCTATTTGCCTTTCTTCAAGTGATCCGTACTTACTTTATTCATCTGAATAAAAGAAAAATGAAGTGCAATGTTTGCATGCTGGACAGGGCTGTTCTAAGATTTTACTCTAAGAGGTCAAAGCCATGTTATAACAAATATATTAAAATGTACCCACATTAAATATTGTTTACATATGCATATTAATGCATGGATGGCTCTACATATGCATATATATGTACATGGATTTGTATTCACTTATATACATATGAATTGGGTTCTACATCACTAGGTAACATAATGTTCCATTTTGTAGATGTTTAATTGAGCATATTGATTTCAGTTTTCCAGTTATCTGGAAAATACTTCTTTTGGCCACTATTCTCATGGGATCCTGAGCAGATTATGCATATTATAGACTGTAGGCCCTGGGCGGAGCATGCCTAGGGGACAGAGTAGACGTATGTCAGGTGATGATGGCTGGAGGGCTGATTCATGACAATCACTGTTGATGGAGGTGAGTTCCTCTTTTGCCCCGGTAGACCAGCTCCACTGGAGAGAGGACAGCTTTGGGAAATGTTGGTTGTGTTGACACAGACATTAGGTTACATTCCTCACTGCTGTTTCCACTTGTCCTGATTTTTCCTAACGTCCTCTTTTGCTCTGAGATTTTCCTGGATTTTTCACACCACTTAGGAGACTTGGAGATGGAAACTTTGAGTAAAATGTATCCACTTGCTTTCATGTTATGCAAGAGTGAGAAAAAAAAAGCCTCAAACTCAATTTAGAGTGAAGTGGGATGGGGTGGAGTGTTGCCCATGCACGAAAAAAACTCCAAACTGCTAAATTGCAAAAAGTGAAACTTTCCTTGAGTTTAATTTTTGGTGTGGGAGATTCTCTGGAGGGATTTTGGAAAAAATGATGGAATTGTAAGCAAACAAGAAACACCACTGGCACGCATCTCTGCTGGCATGGTTTTAAATGATATACCCATCTCCATGTTTAAGTTGACAAGTGAAGGAAGTTACTGGGACTGGAAGTTACAGGTGGTGGTTTCCTAGGCTAATATGTAGTTGTTTTAGGAATTTTATCTCCAAGTTTTCCACTCCCAGCACCCATCCTCTTCAATCCCCTGTAACTTATGCAACTCTATATTTCACATTTTGATTTTTTAGGTGGTTTTCTTTTCTTTAACTTTTTATTTTATATTGGAGCATAGTTGATTAACAATGTTGTGTTAGTTTCAGGTGTACAGCTAAGTGATTCAGTTATACATATACATGTATCTATTCTTTTTCAAATTCTTTTCCCATTTAGGTTATTGAGAATATTAAGCAGAGGTCCCTGTTCTATACAGTAGGTCCTTGCTGGTTATCTATCTTAAATATAGTTGTGTGTACATGTCAATGTTCAAAATAATATTTCAGACTTGGTTAAACCTCTAAGACACAATTACGAAAGTTCCTATTTGAGGGAAAAGAATCCTGAATGTTCACCACATAGAGACAAGTGCTCACAAGGATGTGGCCTTGTGAGCACTGCTAAGTGTCCATGAATAAATTAGACACAGCTTGAGCTCTAGGGGAATTTTCCTCATCCCACCCATCTTCCTTCACATCTGCTGATAGATGCTTAGGAAATTACCTCGTGCTTTCAGTCATGACCCTTTCATACTTGCTTTTGTTCATTCACATACCCATCCTATTTCTCAACAAATGTCTGCTGCTTCTCTGTTTTGTGGCCATTTTGAGTTAAATGATGAGAAGAAACAAAGGCTGGAAATGTGACTATACGGTCTCTTATTCAACCAGGTTGGGGAATCCATGTAAATATCCATGAAAACATGACTGATGATAAAGCAGTAGGAGGTATTGTAAGACCAGGTTGATGAAGAGTCAGAGGAACTCTTGGTGTGGACAATGTGAGCTTTCTTTTCAGAGGTCGGAGAACCTATGGGCCAGCATGGCCAGAGAAGTCTCCTGGAGCTGAGACATGGGAGAAACCTGAGCTAGTTCTTGAAGGAGCAGCAGTCTTTGTAGCACAGTCACAGTTCACTTCAGTTCTTTGAGCCTCAGTTTCCTCATCTGCAAAGAGACAATAAATCCATGTAGAACTACTGAAGATTAAGTTGAATAGTGCATATCAAGCAACGAGTGCAGTACCTGATATATACTATGGGCTTAATAATTAGTGGGATTATTATTATTATTTTCACTTTAGCTGGAGTAAATCCTAAGAATCAAATGCATCTATGTATAAATCAGAATGTTCTTAAATTACTTTTATACTATCTGTGTGTTAGGAACATGGACACTTATCCACTCAATCCACTAATGCAGTCAGTAGAGAACTGGCTATGAGCGTTTGGCCCACTAATTTTCATCCCCCAATGCTGGAAGCTCCAGAAAAGACAAAGAACTCACATTCCTCACGTTTGTGTAATATCAGTTCATTTCCAAATTATGTTTGTGAGAAAGTGGGTGCTATTAAAGTTAGGTTAAAGTGTGTATAAAATTATTTCAATTCTCTGGAGGGGGGGCCACTAGAAAATAAATCCCCACATGACTTGAAATCCTGGAAGATAATGGTATTTCTCCCCTGACAGTAAAGAAGGGATTGAAGCAATAGAATGGCTGTGACACTTCATATCCGAATTAAGTGTCGCCTCACTGAACAGTATCACAAAGTAGGACAGTCAAAATGATTCAATGTTTAGATGAACAACAAGGTCCTACTGTATAGCACAGGGAACTACATTCAATATCCTGTAATACACCATCATAGGAAAGAATACGGAAAAGAAGATATATGTATATATGTATAACTGAATCACTTTGCTGTACACCTGCAATGAACCCAACGTTGTAAATCAACTATATTTCGATAAAAAAATTTTTCACTGAAACAATACTCACCTGGACTAAAAAAAAAATGATTCAATGTTGTAAAAAGAAGGGAGAGAGGGAGAGAGGAAAGGAGAGGAGAGAGAGGCAGAGAGCGAGAGAGAGATGAGATGTGACTGAATAGGTTCTTAATTAGCAAAGGCAGCAGGGGAAAAAAGATCATAACTTCTGGAACTGGGCATTCTGAGATTTGGTCAGGGGAAAGAGATCCGGGTTCCTCTTTGCCTGAGGACAAAACTTTGGCAGTTCCTCACAGAAGCAGAGTGCAGACTCAGGGTCTTAAAATCCAAGGCAATGTTGGCTTGGAGTTTATCTAGATCAGAGGTGAAAGGTTGAAGTCAGTGTGGAGTCTGGCATTGGAAATTTTCCTTGCATTGGCAATTTGGAGTGATGGTTCCTCCAAAGTTCCAGAGAAAGGTATTCAGAATAATTATGACATATCCAATCATCTAAACAATAAGCAAGCTCTAACCGCTTGGTTAACAGCTCTAGGGATGTTTGGGCATGTGCATCTGTTCAGTCTGTCTGGCTCCCCTCCTCTCTTTCTTCCTCCCTCCCTCTCTCCTTCCTTCTCTCCCTTCCTTCCCTCCTTGTTCATACATTTTCATGCTGTAAGATATACATGTAAATGTGCGTAAGATATTGGGTTGGCCAAAATTTTCACTCGGGATTCTCCATAACCTCCCGCAAAAAAACGCGAACTCACTTTTTGGCCACTCCAATATATATGCAAAGTTTAATGAACAAAGGTAAAATCTTGTGAAAGCAGCCCCCAGGTCAAGAAATAGAACATTTATAGAACCTCAGAAGCCTGCGTCTGCCTCTCCCCAATCACTACCTTCTTCTCATTGACTGGGGGTAACCAGTATATTAACTATAGTCATAATTATTTCTTTGCTTTCCCAAGAAGCTTTAATGACTTCTTCATTTTTCATTATATTTGGAGATTTATCTATGTTATTGCATGTAGCTGATGCTCATTTATTTTACTTTCTGTATAGCATCCCCTGGTATGAATATACCACAATTAACCATTCTACTGCTGGTGGACAGTGGGTGTTTTCAGTTTGCATTATTGTGGATATACTTACACATGCCCCATGGTGTATGTGCACATGAGTTTCTCTAACATATATAGCTAGGAGTAGAAAGATTGGATCATAGGGTACATGAATCTTCAACTTTAGGAGATAATACCAAACATTTTTTCCCAAGTGATTGTACCAGTTTATACTCCAACCAACAGTGAATGAGAGTTCCCACTGTTTCACATCTTACCAAAGTTGATATTGTTCGACTTTAAAAATTTTTGGCAGTCTGATTCATATCATTGTTTCAATATTCATTTTTCTGATTACCATCAAGATGGAGCATGTTTTCATAAGCTTAATGCTAGTTTGGAAGGACCTGTTCATATCTTTTGATCATTTTTTGTGTTAGGTTGTCTGTCATCTTCTTGAGGATTTATGTAATTCTTTACATATTTTATTTGACAGTTACATGTGCTTTTTCTATTCTATAGCTCGAATTTTCATTCTTTTTATGTTGTCTTTTTAAATATTATATCTTTGACACATAGAAGTTCTTATTTTTAATATAGTTCAATTACTGGTCTTTTCTTTCATTATTAAATAAATGTTTTCTTTATTCTAAGACCCTGAAGATATTCTCTTATATTATGACCTAAAAAATTCATATAGTTTTGTCTCTCTCATGTAGGTCCTTAAACAACATGCAGTCTTTTTTGTATATAAAGTGAGGTGGAGATATGATTTCATTTTTTCATATGGTTAGTCAATTATTTCAGCACAATTTTTTGAAAAGACCATATTTACCTAAATGAGATAAAATGATACCTCTATAGTAGTTCAAGAGTTTATGTGTACATGATTCTGTTTCTGAGCTCTTTTTTTTGCTATTGGCTTATTTGTTCACCCTGCATCAATATCCAATCGTCTTTATTACTGTGGCTTCACAAAAAATACTGATTTCCTTTAAAGCAAATACTCTCAATCTAGAATGTCTGTGTTATTCTTATTCCTTTGCTTTACCACATACACTCTTGAAACAGTTTGCCAGTTTACACACAGTAGCCAACACTCACACATCCTTCTTTTAGAATTTTGTTTGACGTTGCATTAAATCTATACACCAATTTGGGAAAAATCGACGTCTTTAAAAGATTAAGTCTTCCAAATATCATAAACAAAGCCTAACCTTCCAATTTCTTAGGTTTTCTGCAACAATTCTTCCCTAACTTTAATAATTTTTTCTATAAAATCTTGCACAACTTTTGCAAGATTCATTTCCAGATAATTCATATTTTCTTATGTTATTATAAATTATATGATGTAAAACTTTCATTTTCTAATGGTTTATTGTGGGTAAATATATATATACTTATATATAGTATATATATGATAAAGACCATACAATGGTTTACAAGTAAACATTTATATTTGATTCCAGCAACTTTTATGTATTATAATTTATCTGATGATTCATTTCAATTTTCACATATGTAATTATTTCATCAGAAAATAATGAGAATTTTGTTTCTTATCTAATGTTTAACACTCATGTCTTTCTATTGCTTTATCATACTGTTTATGATATTCAGTACAACGTTGAAAAATAGTGGTAACAGCAGCCAACCTTGCCTTGGTGAGAAACTCAGAGAAGATAATTAATGGTAAGAAAATCAACCATTAATTATATTTCTAGCAGGGTTCTTATTAATATAAACCCTCTTTAATGATATCTTCTTCGATTTCTACTGATAAGATTTTTTTAATAATAAATTGTTCTCATTAAATTGTATCCAATGTTTGTTTGCTGTGTGCTTGTGTGCTTGTTTGTGTGTGTGTGTGTGTGTGTGTGTGTGTGTGTGTTTGAGGTTGGCAATGGGTTTATCAATTACTGAAAAAGGTATGTTCAAATATACCTTTAGGATTATGAATTCATTTATTCTAGTAACTTTGTCAATTTTAGCAAAATATATTTTGAAGTCATATTATTGAAAACTTACAAATTTAGAATTGTTATATTTTTTCAGTAAATGAAAAATTTCTCATTATGAAGTGACCCTATTTATATTTTATATATATTGTCTTACAGTTTACTTTGTCAGATATTAGAGCTACACCAGCTTCTTTGGTCAGTATTTCTTTTCTATCTTTTTTCTTTAAGTCATTTGTATCATTATGGTTTAGATATGTCTCTTGTAAATAGCTTGCACTTTGAGACTTCCATACTGTCCAATAATCTTTATTTGTAAAATTACAACATTTATTTCACTTATATATCATATTACATATTTGGATTTATATATTTTATCTACTTTTGACTTTTTTATTTGTTCTGTCCTAATTATTATGGGCAGATTTGTCCTTACCTCTCTGGGTTCCTGCATTTAGATTTTGGCCAGATAATGTATCACATATTTTCAGTTCTTTAGCGTTTATAATACAAAAGTGTATTTTCTATACCATTTTAGGTATTGGCAGAACAAGAATATATTACAATAACCTACTTCTTCATCAGAAATTTTATTTCTTGACATCTTACATGTGCTGGCGTAACCTCAGTGTTGGGCTCTAGTGATATAGGAGGGCCTGGGAGGAAAGGATGGCTGTTTCACCTGAATTCCATAGTTTCTAAAAATTGCGACCAGAAAGTGGTTCATTCCCTTGATTTGCAAGATGTTTTATAGTTTTCTTTTTCTTCTGATAATGAAAACAGTATGAATTTATTTCTGATAAAAATATAGAAAACAAAACAAAATAAATGAGAAAATTGTTAATCATCCAGAGGGGGGCTCACTAATTCACTCTTACTATTCTGGAATTACATATACACACATAACTGTGAATGTGCATATATATGTGTGTGTGTGCTCGTATTTATAGTATTAGACAACATTAACCATGCCTTCACATCTGTTTCTTCCTGATTTAGATAGGCATATTATGTGCCATCAATCTACCATGACTTATCTAACCTTTCCCCTATTTCTGTTTTGCTTAAATTTCTTACTATAATAAATCAATATTTGGTATATGAATCTTTGCTCCCACTTATTATGATTTTCTCCAGAAAGTTTTTTAGAAGCGGGAATGTCGATAAATTGCTTTTACCTATCTTGGAGGTTCTCAATATATTCTCGCATACTAATATTTATTCCAAAGTGAAATGGTAATCTTTTTTTAACATGGGAATAAGAATACCTCCATCCCACTGATGTGAGGCTGTAAGAATTTAATGTGACAATCTTGTAAAAACTGGGCACTTCCTAGATACCAAAAACTGTCCCTATAGTATTGCTATTGCTCCAATTCCTGATAACATAATTGTGCAATTGTAATCAAGTTAAGTCCAAAATGATGAGATTTCCAAAAGTCTAAATGGCCCCTTTTCCTGCCTCACCCTTTGCCTCCCACCGCCTCCCCACCAGTCATTCATTCCTCATCCTCACTAATGTTTTACATGACTAGTACAATTTTTTTTTTAATTGTGATTTTGCAAATTCTTCTTCCTTCCTGGAGCTCAGAGCCCTATCTTCAGCTTGAAATCAAATAGTATTCTTTGTTTTGTTTAGGATCAAATAGTATTCTTTGTTTTGTTTAGGATCTTCATAAGTGAAAAACTGCATTGCAGATTGCAAAGAATGATGAAGTAGAAATAATACGCTTCTCAGAGCCAAATATATGCCTCCGCTTCAAAGCTCTTAGACACAGAGGCATCATAACCTGCTTGATGACTCTGGACAAATCATTCCATTGTATCATCTGTATTGCGGGAGGATTATAACACCTGTCCTGGTGGTGCCTTGGGGCTGTTATGAGAATCAGACTCTATCTGGTTGAGAACGTGCTCTAAGTGTCCACAGACAGGGTGTGCACATGAAGGCGCCCTCCATGGGAGCCAGACTCTGAACTTCTGGGAATACGTTTCTTGGCTGTATTCCCAGCTGCGTTTCCCTTGGTTTGGTGATTGCGAGCAGAGCCCTTGAGGTTTGAGAAGCTCTGTTAGCACATGAGTGCAAGAAGATGAGAGAGAAATGATAATATTTCTTTCTCCATAGGGAACTTCCAGCATCTCTGAGGAAACAGAATTTCTTTTGATCACAGAAGAGCAGAAAAGGATATTAACTGTGGAGTGTCCACCAGTAAGAGGGTTTCCGTGTATTTGCCCTCGCGGGGACAAGGAGCCTTGATCAGGGAGAACAGGCTGAACGTAATTTGCTGTGCTTGTGTGCCGGTTACTGGCTGCACGGATTTGGGGTCCAGCACCAGATCTCCTGTCTCTAGTGGGCTGCACCATGCCTCCCAATTTCTTCCCAGAGGTAAAGGGAGAACAGACAAGTCTGGAAGCTATAAAACAAAGTAAATAATCAGGGCCACTGACAAAGTCCAGTGCCTACAGGACCAGGCAGGTATCTGTGTGTGAGCCTGGCAAACAGGAGAGCACAAATTGTTCAATGGAGACTAGCCGCTGTTCAGCTGCGGCCTCTTGTCGCCATAGTGGATGGTGAGAAAGTGCGTGTGTGCGTGTGTGCGCGCGCGTGCAGTGGGAGCTGGGCAGTGGGGAAGGGCTTGGACAATCAGTGTAACTATGGCAATGGGTAAGCAGAAGCAGAAGCACCAGTGGCGAATAATCTCGCACCCACGTGACTCTGCCCTGGATCCCTCCAGGAGCTGCCTCAGTCTAAGCAGGGCCACTACAGCGCCACCAAGAGTTAATATCCTCCCCAGGCCTAAATGTGTCTCCCTCTGGGTGTTAGAGGGCAAATTTGTAGAAATAATACGCTTCTCAGAGCCAAATATATGCCTCCGCTTCAAAGGGACTCCCCAGGCCAACCGTGATGGGGCCAAACAAAACACTCCTGAGAGCGGGGTGTGATCTGTGGCTGCCAGTTTGAATCTCCTCTTCTTAAGGAAAGGAAATCTGTTCAAAATCAGCTTCTGGGACAATACTGCACCCTTATTTCAAACAGTCGTTTTGCTTCCTTCCTCTCTCTCTCTTTTTGTTGTCCTCCTCTTCTCCTTCTCTGTCTTCTTTTTTTTTTTTCTTTTTTTAGAAAACAAGAGTTTTATTTTCTTTCTCATGTCTCTCCTAATCCTGAATTCATAGCCACAGACCCAGAGAGCCTGAGTGGAACTGGGTAGAAGGAGGACATAGAAGCTGCCACTCTTGGAGAGGGTGGGATAGGAAGGAAACTTGAAGCTGGAAATGATTTGCTCCGGGCAGCGCTAAGTGTCAATGTCTCTCACATACTTCGGAAACGATAACCAAACGCTTCTCAGATTTGCGTTTGGACCTTCCAGTTTGAAGAGATAGTTGCTGACAGCAGTATTTGGAACCCTGGGACCACAGAGGATGCCTCGGCCACTGGACTTTTGTCATTTCCTGGAAGAAGGGGAGAGAATCATTCCCATGACTCCCCTACAGAAGTGGCCAGAGATAAACACTAGCCCAACGCAACTGCATGCAAGGGCGTAGGTCAAAGGTCAAAACATCATCTGAGACTTCACCCTCCGGCCACGGAAAAAACGTCTCTGGTTAGTGCCAAAGACAGACCCATCTAGCTTTGTGGAAGTAGCACTAGTGAAGCATAAACACACCTCCTTCTACCAGATGCTCGGAGCTCTGTTTACAGATTAAATCTCAGGATGTATATATTTGACGTTCTTATTCCAGTATATTAATGGCAAAATGAACTTGTCTGGCGATGGCTCCATCACATTAATGTCTGATGGACGGTTCAGATGTGAAAGGTGCACGGGACGTGCTGAGGGCTCTGCGTGTGCTGGTCGGAGGCTGCAAGGCTGGAATGTGATTTTGTTTAGAGTGAACCCAAATGGAGTCGATTTAACCCTGCAGGAGTGGAGTCATCTGAAATACCACAGCCCCAGAAGGCAGGGTCTTGGTAAATAGAATAAAATGTGCAAAATATTTACCTTGTGATCAGCAATCTGCCTAATGCAGTCTGGCAGCATTTTTAGGAAGCTTTGTGGGTTTTAACCATTAATTCAAAATTTATAGCCAGTTCAGAGTTCAACTAGCGATGGGGCTCTGTGGGTTCCTAAAGCCTGTTTAAATCTTCCAGAGGTACCTGGGTCATCTCCTGCCTGGAGAAATCTGGAGAGAACTCTCACAGAAGGTGAGGGGCATGCTAGGCTAAGGGGTGCTCGCTTGGGTTTACTGAACACTTAGTGAACATGGGTTTGGGTTCTGGGGGTTGTGCACAGTCTGATTGGGAGGCGAATCCAATCCAACAGGAAACAAATGCAGAGGCAAATGGAAGAGTTAGACCTAATGTCCAGGGGTATATGGGAGAAGATCTAGCCAGACACTGAGGCACCCACTAAGATGTGCCAACTTTCTCTTCCAACACAGGGTGTGTTGGCAGCTTCAAGATATGCGGTAGAGGCGACCCAAATCGAGAACATAGCAAGAGCCATATTACAGCATGTGAAAGCATTTGGTGTCTCTTCACGGTATCCTGAGTTAGTGTGTGCGGTGACAGGAGTCTTGGGAAAAAGAGAGGGTGAGGGGCAGTGGATTCCCTTTTCCCTCTCCACCCTGTACCTTCCAGGAAGTGTCTCCTCTTTGCCCTTCCATCCTTGTCACGCATCCGACCCACAGCCCTTTAGAGACGACGGAAGCCACAAGCTAAGAAAAGAAGAATAGCCCTGGGATTCCCCCATATCTTTTGCTACCTGAGTGACGCTTGCACATTGAGAAACCTCATTTTCTAGTGCCTTCGTAAGGACATGGGAAACTCTCTCTGTCTCACTGAGGACACTCCAGGTCCAAAAGGCAACCAATCCAGAGCCCTAAAGCCGGTAGTAAAGAGCAATTCTTATAAAAAGCTTCATTTTAAGTCAAAACGATTGTTATAAAAAAGTAACTTTAATTTTTTCCTGGATCTTGCTTTGTAATAATTAGTTGAAAACTATCATCAGAGGCAGATGGATTTTTACACAATTTTAGTTATTTCCAGAATATTTAACTAACTATAGAACTGATCTAAAAAAGATGAACACTTTTTTTTTTCCTGTAAGTTTCTTTGTCTCATGGACATAAAAGAAAAAGACAAACATATTTTAGCCCTTTAAAAACCCATTCCAGTAAAAGCCATGCCAGTAAGAACGGGGACACTTGTTTCACACCCTTTTCTGTGGCCGTTAATCCAGTGGCCCTATGTGTCAAGTACAAAGGACAGAGAGGTGACTCAGACATGGCTGCTGCCCTTTGAAACCACCTTGCTTTCCAAGAGGCTGTAGCTGAGGAGCATTCGCTATGGGAATCTCTTTTGTAGGATGAAGTGTCCCCCAAGAAACGCTATCCAGCATCTTCCATCCCTACTCATTCGTGACTCATACTAAAAACGTCTAGGCTGGAGTGAGCTTGAGGAAAAAAAAAAGACAGAAAAATGAGAAGTAAATACATTTGACAATAAATTTGAGATCATAAACCTTGGGATTCTTTTTGTAATACCACGTACTTCAAAATCAGGCAGTATTTTTCATTCGACACGGATTTAAAGGTAGCTCAAAGAAAACATAGGATTAACGGTAAGTAGTGGGTTAGTGAGTGAAAGCCAAGCTTGCAAATAAACACATCAGAGGCTCAGTCTAAAAAAAGGCAGAACACAAATAACCTCCTCTTGTTGTGCCTACAGTTTTGTCTAACGGTTCCCAGGTCATGAACTAATTTGCCAAAAGAGAGGTTAATCCCAGTGTAGCAAGGCAGCATTTCAGGAAACAGGATTTGTGCATGTGGTCTGTGGAGGCTGGGTCACTCGAGGCCCCACTGGTAGAATGGCTCTCGGAAGGGCACTTCGAAAAACCCTGTAGTGTAGGTTAGTGAATGGGCAATACATTCAGACGTTGAAAAATACGGGCATTTGCAAACACAGCCTTGGCTTATACCCAAATGTTGATGTCTCCTTCACCTAAATACATTTGTTTTGAGAGACTGTGTGACCTTGGGCAGCCTACTTCCATTCCTAGGCTAGGTGTCCTCCTTGTGAAACAAGGAGCTTGGATGAGTTTCCCTTTCAAATCCCTCCCTGCCCCAAGGACTCAACACAGGAAGGCTGGCCTCTGCCCCCAGAAGCTTCCAACTGAAGGAGAACAGTCAAGTTGCCAAAGTGCTGGGAGTTCAGCTGCAGGGTGATTTCCATTCATGCTCATCTTTCAGAGCCCTGGGACGGGAGGATGAGCAAAGCATGATATCATTTTCAGGCAGAGACCTAAGTTCTCTTTTCAGGTCACATGATTTCTCCTCAAATTTTACACTTCATCATTGGCTGCCCCATCTGACCTAACTCAGTGAGTCTCCTGATTTTCACGTGTGTAGAAGTTACCTGGGGATGTTGTAAAACATGCAGGTTCCTGAGCCTTCCTTGCTTCCAACAATTCTCATTCGGCGGGTCTGGGCTGGGACTAGGAAACGGCATGCTTAACTAGCACCCCAAGTATTCCCATGGACGAGGATTTGAGGAACACTGTTCTAACTGTTCTGAATTTGGGGTTCATCTCCTCCAAATCCTTAGCCTCCAGGGGCCAGGGCCCCATCTGACACTGCAACATAACAGAGAGCAAAGTGAACGGGACATGCCAGGTATTCAATCAAAATTCAAGGATGAAGTGAATCAATGAATGAGTCAAGTTCACATAATAGGGAAAGTCATTATCTCCATGAACTACCAAACAAAGCCATGCAGAGCTCTTCAGGCAATGCTTGAGAAGCTAGGGTGAGTGGGAGAAGGGGTACAAGGCAGACTCCCAAGGTGGGTCCCCGTCGGGCCACCAGAAACAGTAGGCTGCTGGCAAAGGGATGCTTCTTCTAACAAGCAAACATGTTGGTCCAGGGGGAGTCCCTGAGCCCCCACTATATTTTAAGCTGCATCCTTCAAAATGTCAAAAGTGGGATTAAAGTATAAATGATTGTCAATTCACTCCTGTCCTCCTGGTCCTGTGCTGAGCAATATAGGCCTTTTGGGGATGTAGGGCAGCAGGGGAGGGGAAGAGTTGAGGACGGTCTTTAAATGTAACCGAGTAGAGTGAGCTCCACCGTGTCTTGTGGGGATAAGGCAGTTCACAGGCTGCTACTTTTTTGTGACATAGCTTTTACGGGGGGAGAGCCAGAATATTAAGCTCATTGCTTCCAGATGGGAAGGTTGGACAAGACAGAGAGGCCTTGGCTCTGAAAGCCTGGACGCCGTGGTGCGATAGGGATGTGACATATTGAAGTAATCGAGATAGAAGATCTGGCTTTAGCCAAGGCTGTCAGATAGATACTTTTTAAAACATTACATGGTTTGTAACAAGGTATTGTGTATCCTCTCAGAAACCCTGCCGCCTCAGTCTCTGGGAAGACGGTGGGGGGAAAAGTGTGCTTATTTTGCTTGAGTTACTAAAGCTCCTTTTATATATGAGGAATTTGGCATCTCCTGGCTGGGAGCGGCTGAGCCAACAGTCCGATGCACTTGTAATGTAGATCATGCTAGTGACTCGCTAAGTAAGTCCAGGTGCTTGCATAAGAGGCAGAATCCTAAGCACTCCCTTCTTTGAGCCCTGAAGCAATCATGGCCCAGCGCCTCAAATGAGCCTCAAATCTGTTTAATAAATCATCTGTCTATTTATAGAGTTAATTCCACGGAGAAATTCTTCAGGCTGTCTGGTGGGACCTCTTCCACTAGAGGGCGCCAATGCCCACCTCATTCATTCTAAGCGGCTCTTGTTTTACCAGGAATATCAGCTCGCCCTGGAAGCCCTTTGTCCAGTCCTTTCTCTCATGTGACCTTTAGGCCCTAGATGCACGCAGGGTGGGGATGCTGAAGAAAACGCAGGCTTCACTGAAGAGTCTCCTCCTCCAGTGTCCACAGTGAGAGTTTTGTTCTGGGGTAGAAAGGGAGAGTAGGTCTAGCTGCCTTTGGAAATCTCCAGTTTGCACCGTACTAGTACTAGTTTACTTGGAATTCTCTTAGGGGGCAGACGGCTCCTTCCTTGGTGAAATTCACACCTGAGAACAGGTTGCGACGTCCCTACGGACCCGGTGTCTGCTTTGCATTTCAAAGGCTGGGGACTGTGAGGCTCATATTTTCATTAAAATTTTGTATTAACTTCTGCCCCCCCCTTTCAATGTAATTCCAGGATATTTAATTTCAACCAATCATCTGAGGGGAGGGGGGAGGAGGAACTTGATGTGAAACAGCACACAGGGAAAGCCAGCCAAGTAAGAAAAGAGAGCGGCTCAGGGCTGTGTAGATGTGACAACTGAAATCTCTTTTGTTCTCCCAGGCAGGCTCTGAAACCAAAGTCCCTCAAGGACAGGAGATCTAGCTCTGAGCTTGGGATCAAGATGACCAGTTGTCCAGGCTGGCCTCCCTGCTGGGGCAAGTCCTTGAAAGTTTCCTGGCTTCAGTCACCTGGTTGGACTCTGGGGAGAGGAACGCCTACCATTTGCCACTGTCTGTGGGGATATGGAGAGAAAATTAACAAGGCTTCAGAAAAGCCACTCTCTGGAGGCTGTGGTGGACATTAGTTATAATGTCCTAACCTCAAAATGACTCAACCTTCAGGTTACAATGGTTACACTGAGATGAACAAAGGAACATTAGTTAAACATTAGTCCCCCTTGGCCTTGCTGTAGGGTGGTGGTCACTTGTTCAAATGTCTGCAGGGTCCAGGCAGGTAATGCAAATGTAATTATGAAAGCATTCCTGCCACAGAGCAAGTGCATGATAAATATTTGCTGACCAAATGAGTGAATAAAAGTGGGTATGGTAGGAGGCATTACGGAATGAATGGTGGGCACATGGAAGGGCATGTGTCTTCCATGTTAAACTGGAAAGCACATGCCCTGTTTTTGGTGTTTAAAAATTATAGTGTTTTTAAAACATGACTTTAAATATCTTCTGACCCAAGGGCTACTGATTTGTAACTCTACATTCACTTTTATTTATATTTAGGCCTACTTAAAAGACTAAGAAAGGAGGAAAATAAATTTGGTAATATGGGAAGTCCCAAATCTGCCCCGTTGAGCTTGACTTTAATATATTACCTTTGTTCATAAATACAGTCCTATTTTCCCTTCTACTTACCCACTTTGGATTAGGTAAACTCAGTCACTTTGGAAATATTATGTACAGATGGTACTATACCGAATGAAGGATCATAGCAACACTCTCTACTGCAGATCTCTATATGGAGGGCAGGCCGATGAGCTAATGATGAATCCCTCAAGAAAAGTCCCCATCAACAAAACCACAAGGTTGTGCCGGAGCCAGAGGGAAACCTGGCCTGATTTTAGACCCGGTCATGGAACTGGGCACTCCTGAACTCACAGGGCTCTTTGTGAGGACCCATGAGTTAGTATCATGGGCTTTATAAAGCCCTTTAGAGAAAGGCCTTTATAAATTGCAATGTGCTGGTGAGTATAAAGGATTCACACTATGAATCTGGGGGAGAAACTGGAGGAACAGTTCTCATACGGGTTTGTTACGATAGATTATTGGCATGGTTCTCTGTGCCTGAGTAACATGCCTCTATTTATGGGGTCAACCTTTGCTTTTCCCCTGAAGCTATCTCTGACTTGAGTTAAGGAGCCCATAGCTCACGTTTGCCTGTTACCTCTGACCCTCAGTCAGTGCTCACCTGCAGCCCTGCCCCATCCTTAGAGTGGGTGTGAGGGGATGAGCCTTGGGGCCGGACACTCCACAGCTGCTCTCTGTGCTCTGCCTCCTCCAAACCCCAGCAGTGGGCCCCACTTTCAGTCATTCATCGTTTGCACTTCTTTACTTTCTACATCTATCTCAACAATACTTAGTTGCCTATTTCCTACATTATATTTTAGGTAAATGTGCGATATTATTTCATCCTGGGCCTGAGGGGGGTGCACCTCGCATTGCTCATAAGCAGGTGAAGTGGACAGGGTGACCAAGGCCAGTTCTCACTGCCAGAACCCAGCCCTGCTTCCTAGTCTGGTGAAGGCAGATGCTTGGACTTATGTTTCTAATAAGATGCGTGGATTTGCACTGCCTAATGATCAAAGTCAACCTCCTAAGCCTGGAATTTGAGGCTCTCCAAAGCTGGCAATATCTTTCTTATCCTCCCCCACTTCCTTATAAGCACCCCCAGCTTCAGGCACCTCGGAGCACCCCCCTTCCACATACACATCCCACATTTTCACATGTCAAGCCTTGATCCATACAATTTCTTCTGCCTGAAATTTTTTTTCTGCCATGTCTGCCTGCCATGATCATGAGCATTTTCAGAGAGAAATGTTTATACACCCCTGTATTTCCATAAAGAGGGAGAGGCGAGGTGGAGGGTTTCACCATCCTCTCTGGGAAAAGAAAGGATAGAGAACACTTCCAGCTCTTCTCTCCAACTTTCACCCATTCTTCTTAGAGCAGAGGGGTGGGGGACCAGGACCTCAGCGCACTGGGCTCCGTCCCACCCCTCCCCACTTTGTAGGATTCTACTTACTCCCTTGGGCCGGGGCTTAGAGGCCATCAGGAGGCCCTGCTGTCAGTGTGTGTTCCTCCATGGAGGCAGGACTGGCCCGAAGCAGCAATGCCCCCTGCAGTAGGAGGGTGAGCACATCGCTCTGCAGACCCAGGCCTGCCTTCCCCAGGCTCTCCTAAGCTTTAGGCCGAAAAGTCTACTCTCCTTCATTCTGGTTCTACCTCTCTTGCTTTAATTGTCTCTGAATACTGGTGGGGGTGGGGTGCAGTGGGTGGGGAACAAGTTATTAGGTATATCCTCCAATCTCCAAATCACAGAAGTCTCCTCTGTCTCCCCTCACCTGATGCCCTCAGCCTCTCTTCTTCCTCTCCGGGTAACTCCCACAGAATTTCAGGATTGTATTTCATTTGTTCATCCTGTTCAACAGAAATTTACAGGTGTTTGGAGAGCTGGGATTCTCCTGACTTTTGATGTGAGAAGTCACATTTCAAGTTGCTATTTCCTCTGAAAATTCAGTTCTTGGCATTCGTGTGGTATAATGAGAATGAAATTGGACAGGAGGCCAATTTCATTGGCCTTCTCAGATTGAGGCCTATCAAATACTGAGAGCCTTTTAGGAGCCAGCGATGGTGCCAGGTGCTTTTTGAGGCATAATCTTGAGAGTTGAGTAACGGATCTCCTTTTTATGACGACGGTAGCTGAAGCTCAAAGACAGAACAAACAATAAGGAAACTGTGCTCTGCTCACGTAGCCTACGGTTGGTAGACCCAGAGCTGAGACCCCAAACCCTTGACCTTGAATGCTCTGATCTTGTGTCTCATCACACACATTCTCTCTGTGCCTCTTGCAGTCCCTCTGCAGCCACAGAGTAACCTATAAAACAGATCTGTAGCAACACAAGGCCATTCAGGGTGCAAGTGCACTAAAGACTCCACGCAGGGCTGATCCCCGTGACCTGGTATATTCACGGTAGGTTTAACGGAAGGAGCAGGATTGATTGGAGCCCTGGAAGGAGAATTCTTAAGTTGGCAGAGAGGACCTGGAGGGGCATTCTAGGCAGAGGGTCCCACAGTAACCAAGGAGCAGAGGCCAGATAGATTGAGGGAAATCCAGAACACAGTGAACTGACCAGCCTAGCCTGACCCAAGGTTGATGTTGGGACGAGATGGGAGGTGGAGCTAGAAAGGACAGTTAGGTCTTTTTACCTGATTGGTTTTTCAACTTGGGATGAACCATGGTATCACCGTTTTGAAAATACATATCCCCAGTCCCTAGACCTAGTGAATCAGAATCTCAAGGAATGGGTTGGGGCAATTATTATCATCTTTTTAATCTTCCACAGGTAATTCTGATGCTGAGTAGAGGCTGAAAAACACTGAGAAGGAAAGCCATAAAGCAGACACAGAGCACTGGGTTTAGATTCATTTCAGTTCTTGTCTTGGCATCTATAGTGCTCTGAGTTGGGGCAAACCACCTCCGTTTTCTAATTTTTAAGATAGGAGCAATCATAGGAGTATCTGCCTCCCTCAAAAGTTCATTACGGTGAGAAAGCAAAATGTTGTATTTGAAAGCCCTAGCGCAGTACACGCCCCGAGGCAAACAGAAGTAAAGGTGAGCTGATTCTCTGCATTGGGAGGTGCTGCAGGGTGCTGGTGTTTGGGGCTGGTAGGGCACACAGGGAGGAATGAGCATTGAGGATCAGAGAGTCCTGGAGAAGGGCTAATGCAATGATTCAGGTGTGAGCTGATAAAGTACAGAGATGGTGAGGCCCTGAGGACATCTGTGTGGCCACAGGCCAAAAGGATTCCAGTTCTCCGTGGTGAAAAGGAAGGCAGTATCCACGTCTAAAAATAAAACAAGCTTCTCCCAACACTGGCCTGGGTGCCCTGAAATGACTGGAGGGCAATGAGATGCAATTCTAGTTTAAGAAATTTGGCTCTTTTAATACAAATTCACAAGCAGTTTTACTGGGGGAAAATGCCCACGTAGCATGTCTTCCAGAATATTGCTAATGAGAGGACTGTCCAGGCAGGAGGCCCTGGGAGCTCTGATTCTGGCATCTTCCATCAGATGGGGGGGAAGGACAGGGGACCAAAACCCTGGAGGTTTAACAAAAGCTGAGCTGCCATTCCATACCTCCAATGCTCCCAACTTGATCCCTGGAGCAATTCCCTCTGATCCTGAAAGAGTTACTACACCTCAAGGTGGGGTGGGGCTGCCTGCCCCCCTTCCTCCCCTCCTGGAAGCTGCAGGACCCATTATCTCATGAACTTTCCCCATATCCCTTGGAAATAAGTATTTCCTTATGGTAATGATTGTTATTCTCATTTTACAGCTGAGCACATGGAGACAGAGAGATGGTCCTCAAAAGAGGGGGACATTTTCTTCCTTTTCTCTGGACTCCGTCAAGTTCAAATCATAAAAAGGAAAGTACAGGGAAGATCTCTGCGTATTTCCAAGCCCGAGGTAGCAGGGCTCAGCGTTAGGAGAAGGAATGTTTATTGTGGGTTTTGTGTGCTGCAAAATTTATGTTCAATTTTTGGGGGACGGTGGATAGCTCCTTTTTATTTTCATATGCCCATAAAGAAAGATGGGGTTTCTGAAATAATCTTGTGGATCCTGTATTTTGCATATGAGGAAATCAAGGCCAAAAGAGGGGAACCGTTAAACAGGCTCTGAAGGGAAAAACAGCTCCCAACTCCTAGTTGCATTTACGTCCTGCTGCCCGCCCCGGCCTAAACCGTTTCACATGTGCTGTGGGCTGACTCTCCAAGTAAAGGCACATCCAAGGGTAATTCTGACTTTCCTCAAGGTCATCGTGAGAGCCTGGCTAGAGGCTGGACTTACCTGCAAAGTTTGAGAAACATACTGAAATTATCAAGACTTGGAACACGGCCGTCGTTTGCACTGAGGTTTCACTGCCTTATCGAGGAGATCCTAGGCTTGAACTTCTCAAGGTTTAGCCAGTCAGTTTTATTTACCTCATCAGGAGCCCTGCAATCTTAGGCTGGTCCCCCAGGCCTGGGTTGAGGAATCGGGGAGGTATGGGAGACATGCTGGCTCCACAGTCCTCCAGCGACTGACCAGGGATAGGAGTTCTGGGAAACCTCCCCAGCCTGAGAGCAGCTTGGGTCCTGGGCCTGGTACAAGGAGGGGCACAGATGGGGCAGCCTAGTTGGCTGCTGTCTGGGTGTCTTCCCAGGTGGAAGATAGGCCATCAACATAGAGCCGTGGGTCTGAGATACAAGAACCAACATGGTGGTCAGTACAGGGTGACCCCTTTCTATACAAGTGATCTGTTACTGGAGACTTCCCACAATTACAGATGTGAGTAGTCCAAACTAATTTTCTTATAGGCAAAAAGAAGAAAGGATACGTTTTTGAGACTTACAAGTTTATCCATACCATAAAATAACTAATTTGTTTTTGCTTTTAAATTTACTTTTAAAACAATAAACGCATAATATATAAATAAAGATTTTCAGGAAACTAAGAGCAGTTTGTTAATTGTTTTTTCCTTGAGATTATCTCTAAAGTTTTCCTAAATCAACTCTAAATCAACTGCTTGAGTTATCCTGGCAGATATTTGACAAGTTTCATAGTATTTTATCACATCTAAATCTATTTTGTTATGTTTTTATTCTCAGGAATGTTTCTCAGCAAAAGCACTATCCTTGCCACTTACTGTACCCCTGGATAGCATTGACATAAGATATAGAAAAAATGCTTATATTATAAGAGCACTGAGTAATTAAAGAAATAGCAGAAAGAGTGTTCCACGCTGCTTGCTTCGGTGAACAACAGAATGGACAGTTTAAGGATTTTTGTGTGCTGAGGAATAGAGCATTGCCATGGAACAATAGTGAAAATTTAGCATTATTGATCGTTAGGCAATTCTCAATTTTTATAAATTTTGGAGATTTGAGTAATTTTGAATTTTTGTCATTTTGTGTACTATGCTTGAATTCATCTACCTTTCTACTGTACTATAAAATATACAAAATACTGTGGAAGTTCAGAGAAGGGAGTGGAGGAAAAATACTAGAAGCAGGATTAAAACTCACCACTCTCACTTCTGGACAATTTTATATATGATTTACTCAGCAACATATCATCTAAAGATCTACCAGGCTTATATTCTTAGCACATTTGACACACCCCATTGCTTCTTTCAGGGGAGATCATTGCCAAGAAGTCATCATGTTAGGCACATTTATTTTATTCTGTTCCCATGACAATACTATAATGTCAGTTTCTTTATGGTCAAGCTCCTATTGAATATTGTGTCATTTCCCTGTGTCTCTAGTTTCTCTACAACTGTGGGCCCTTGAGTCCTGGCTGCTTTGGCAGTTCTGAACTCCAGTGTTTATCTCCCCAGCCTCTTAGCAACTATTCTTTGCCAGGCTTTGCAGACTCCCTCAATTGGCAAATGCACCAGATCAAAGCAGTGTCGAAAACTGTGCACACAACCTAGCCCCATAAATCTTGGCTGTTACAGTAGCTTTCTACTGACTTTTATTTTATCTACTTGTCTTATTGTTCTCGGCTAGAACAATGGTTTGCTAGAGCTACTGTGCATAACCAAAAGTGGAAGATAACATATGTTTTTGAGATTTGTATATATAGATCTGGGCCCTGCCTTTTAGCAGATGAATAGAATTTACATACACAGTACATTGTATTTATTTATAGTTGGATATTTGGGTGTTTTCCAATTTTCACTGTTCAAAATAATGCTGCAATGAATATTCTTGGATGTGTTTTCTTGTGCACATCTTTCAGAATTCCTCTAGAATATACATCTGGAAGTGGAATTGCAGAGCCAGAGAGGATGCTCATTTGTAATTTCATTACTTATTGCCAATCTTCTTTCCACAGTAGTTGATCCACCTTTACGTTTCCCCCAGCAGTGTATGAGTGTTTCTGTTTACCACTATCTTTGATAATTGTGAAGCCATTTAATTTCTGCTCATCACATGGAAATGGGTTTATATCTTCTTATTAGTGGGGTTCTCAAGTTCATTTCACTTCAGGGTTCTACTTCTGGAAACGCCTGTTCACATCCCTGGTCAATTTTTTGAATGAGTTTTTGGCTCTTCCTTATGAATCTACTTTTTTCTTCTGGTTTTACTGACATATAATTGACATATAGCACTGTAACGTTTAAGGTGTACAGCATAATGATTTGACTTACATACATCATGAAAGGATTGCCATGATAACTATAGTAAATGTCCATCAACTCACATAGATATTCAATTAAAGAAATATAAAAATGTTTTTTTCCTTGTGATGACAACTTTTATTTACTCTCTTATCAACTTTCATATATAACATCCAGCAGTGTTCATTATATTTGTCATGCTGTACATGACACCCCTAGTACTTATTTATCTTTTAACTGGAACTTTGTACCTTTTGACTGCTTTCATCCAATTGCCCTTCCCCCCACCCTCTGCCTCTGGTAACCGCAAATCTGATCTCTTTTTCTTTGAGTTTTTTTGTCTGCTCATTTGTTTTTGAAGTACAATTGACCTACAACACTATGTTAGAGATATCAACTCACACCTGTCATAATGGCTGTTTTCAAAGGGACAACAAAAAACAAAAGTTGACAAGGACATGGAGAAAAGACAACCGTCATGCACTGTTGGTGCGAACGTAAATTGGTGCAGCCTCTATGTAAAGCAGTATGGGAGTTCCTCAAAAAATCAAAAACAGAACTACCGTGCAATCTAACAGTCCCACTCCTGGGTATTTATCTAAAGAAAATTAAAACACTAATTAGAAAAGATGGACACTCTTATGTTCATTGCAGCATTATTTACAATAGCCAAGATATGGAAATAACCTAAGTGTCCATCAAATGATGAATGGATAAAGAAGAAGTACACACACAATGGAATATTGCTTAGCCATAAAAATAATGAAATCTCATCATTTGCAACATCATGAAAGGACCTAGAGGGTATTACGCTAAAGGAAATAAGTCAGACAGAGAAAGACAAACACTGTATGATTTTACTATGTGGAATCTAAAAAACAAAACAAGTGAACAAATATAACGAAACAGAAGCAGAATCATAGATACAAAGAACAAATAGGTGTTGCCAGAGGGGAGGGGTGTGGGTGGAGAAGAGAAATATGTGAGAGAGAAAGAGGTATAAACTTACAGTTGCAAAATAAATGAGTCATGGGTATGAAATGTACAGTGTGGGAATATTGCCAATAATTATGTAATATCTTTGTATGGCGACAGATCATAACTGGACCTATTATGGTGATCATTTTGAAATGTATAGAAATATCAAATCACTATGTTGTGTAGCATGAATCTATTTATACAACCTGGATACCGATTAATCCTTGGTTTGTTATATATGTGGCAAATCTATCTGAAAGTATTTATTGAGTGCCTTCTACATGTAGTGCTAGGGACATGAGGGTGAATAAGACAGACTGGGCCTCCATTTTCATGGATCATATGTTCTGGAAGGGGGAACAGATTATCAACAAAATTAATCAATATTTATTTATTTATTAAAATAATAAAATAATTTTAGGTCAGAAGAAATACTATAAAAATAAAACAGGAAAATGAGATGAAGAGTGATGGGTGTGGAAAGTGCTACTGCAGGGTGGAGAGGTCACAGAAAGCCTCAAGCTAAGGCTGGATGAGACAAAAGAGCTCTATGAAGCTAAAGGGAGAGTGTTCTCCCATAGCGGCAAGAAGTAGTCCCAGGTCCTGAGACAGCATCAACTGGGCATTTAGTGTTTTCTTTCTACGCACCCATCCTCCAAAGGCCACCATCCTCTGCTCCAGCAGGGCCACGAGTATTGCTGATCCAAGTCTAGGTTGCAGCAGGCAAGATGTACAGATTATTCTCTGTTACAATAAGATGTGTTTAGCTCACCCCCCTCCCCTGCCAATAATAATAACTGCAAGACGAGGGAAGTCTGTCTTTCACAGAGCACAGCTCATGCCATCTGGACAGCATCCTGACTAACACAACGAGCATCCTGGATTCAGATAACCCAGGTTCACATCCTCCTTCCGTCATCTTAGCTGAGACCCTAGAGGGAGTTCTCTAAACACTCTGTGTTTCAGTTTCGCCTTGTGTGGAATGAGGGTTATATTTGTCGTAGGCAGGCCTCTCAGATGTCCCCCGGTGATCTTTGTCTCTTGGGTTCCACGTCCTTGTGTAATTCTCTCTGAATAATGTAGGCTGGACCAAGTGACTCACTTCTAATAACTAGAATACGATAAAACTGATAGGATGCCACTTCTGAGATTAGGGTTTTATTTTGTTTTGTTTTAAAGATTAGACTTTCACTGAATTAAACTGAGCTGTAAATTCATGACTGATTCATATCTTGAAAAATAAGGAAGGCTAGGTTGCATTAGGAGGATTGATAACAAAGGAAACACTGAAATGTAACATAAATCAAATAATTTGCATTATCCAGAGCTGAGAAATAAATAGCATAGTATAACTATTGTTCCCAATATCCAATAGAAATTAAGCCATCACTGCAGAAACAAACAGCTTATATAATCTTTTTTTTTGTCGATTCCACATATAAGCTATATTATGTGATATTTGTATTCCTCTGGTTTACTTCACTTAGTATGATAATCTATAGGTCCATCAATTTTGCTGCAAATGGCATTATTTCATTCTTTCTTATGGCTGAGTAATATTCCACTATATATATGTACCACGTCTTCTTTATCCATTCATCTGTCGATGGACATTTAGGTTGCTTCCATGTCTTGGCTATTGTAAATAGCGCTGCAGTGAACATTGGGGTGCATGTATCTTTTTGAATTATGGTTCTCTCCAGACATATGACCAGGAGTGGGATTGCTGGGATCATATGGTGGCTCTATTTTTAGTTTTTTAAGGAAACATCATACTGTTCTCCATGGCGGCTGCACCAATTTACATTCCCGCCAAAAGTGTAGGAGGGTTCCCTTTTCTCCACACCCTCTCCAGCATTTATTATTTATAGACTTTTTGATGATGGCCTTTCTGACCAGTATGAGGTGATACCTCATTGTGGGTTTTTTTTTTGTTTTTTTTTTTTGCGGTACGCGGGCCTCTCACTGTTGTGGCCTCTCCCGTTGCGGAGCACAGGCTCCGGACGTGCAGACTCAGCGGCCATGGCTCACGGGCCCAGTCGCTCCGCGGCATGTGGGATCTTCCCAGACTGGGGTCCCCTGCATCGGCTGGCGGACTCTCAACCACTGTGCCACCAGGGAAGCCCCCTCATTGTAGTTTTGACTTGTGTTTCTATACTAACTAGCGATGTTGAACATTTTTTCATGTGACTGTTGGCCTTCTGCATGTGAGATTAGGTTTTAAAGGTCTGTGACTTCCATCTTGCTGACTCTCTCTCACTCTTTCTTGCTCGCTCTCTTTAGGAGCCAGATACATATCAAGGGACCTAAAGGACGAGGAACTAAGGATGCCTTCCGGCCAATGTCCACCGAGGAACTGACTCCTACTAACACCCACTGAGCGAGCCTGAAGTGGACCCTGCTCAACTGAATGAGATAATGTGACCCTGGCTGAGAATGGATGGCAGCCTTGTGAGAGACCCTGAGCTGGAGGACCCAGCTAAGCTGGGCCTTGATTCTTAATCCACAGAATAAATAAACGCATGTTATTTTAAGACATGGAGATCTGGGGTAATTTGTTATACAGCGACAGATAACAAATATAATAAATGACCTTATCAGGTGGTGCCTGTGAGGATGACATTATACAATACAAGTAAAGTGCTGTGAACACTGTGCAACACTTGATAAGGACTCCTTAAATGTTGCAGGTGCTATCCCACTTATTGCCAAGGTTAGGCAACTTGTGCATTATCCAATATTGAGGCTGACAACGAGTCTTGTCTCCCACAAATCTCCCTCAAGCCCTTTGCACCACAGATCCGACCCAGGGAGCAGTCTTGCAGTTACAAATCTCAAGGGTGACTTCTTCAAACAGGTGAACACTCCAGCCAAGCTCACTTCTGACTTTCTCCAGGAAGGCTTTACACACCGACCCCATCCACAAAGCACTCTCCTTTACTCTGGAAACCCCACAAAGCACTCTCCTTTACTCTGGAAAACTTCCTCCACTATTTTCAGTGTCTGATGCATATTGTATTGTCTAGAACTGTATTCTGTCTTCTCATGTCCCCTTCCCCACCCCCAGATCAACTTGAAGCCCACTGAAGCCCAGCAGTGGAATGTCACAGAGCTCGAAGTAGACCGATCAGGTGTGTGTGACCTTGGACAAGCCACACAACCTCTCTGTGCCCACTTCCTCATTTTTAAAGTGAAGACAGCAATACCAACCTCAGAGATTAATACCTTCACACCTTTAGCAGAATGCCTGACCTAATATTCACTGAACAAGTCTTAGCTATTTCCATGATTATCATGACTCTGTATTTCCCTCCACCCCTGTGCAACACTAGGTACCTGAAAGGGATTCTACATATGCTACAGTTTTTTTTTTCCTTATCACCTTCTTAGTATATAATTGATTTCTTAATGTTACTCTTTATTCATGTCCTCTCTCAGTGGAATTCAAGCTTCATTAGTGGGGGGGTCTTTGCTTGTATTGTTCATGAATTGATTCCAAGGACCTAGCACAGTGCTTAACATACAGTAAGGGTTCAGGATATTATGACTGACTGAATGAATGATAATGATGCCCAAAAGCCACTTAACCTCTCTGAGTCTGCCTTCTCTAAAGAGGAATAACACCACGACTGCAAGGAGCAGCTGCTGCTTTTGCCTCCCTGGTGTTTCTTCTACATCTAACAACACAGCTCCTCCTTCCTGTGTGAAAGACATTCCATGAGATTCAGGTGGCACTGACAGGAGGGGTGGTACTGTTACCGAAGCTGGCCTGGCCAGTTGAGAAGTACCACTTCTCTGACTATGGGGGTGCCCAGATGGGTATATGCTCCAAGTAGGCCCAATCCATAAGATTCAATCAGTGTGCTGTGAGTGAGGGGTGGCTTGGGGGGGCCCAGGTTGGCTGGGCCGTGTGTGCTGGAGGTTGCCAGCAGCCATCCTGCAAAATGCGAAGGCAGTTTGTTGAGGAGGAAGCCGGGCAGGGGTAGGCAGAGCAGAGCCAGCAGCCTCAAGAAAGAGTGGGCCTTGTGCTCTTTCTGTTCACAAGGACTGGCTGAGAGTCAGCTGAGGCAAACAAGATTTCAGGAATGGATCAGAGGACTAATATGGAGAGAAGGACTGAGGTGACAGAAAGAGGGAGTTCTCTGTCTGAAATGCCATCCTTCCATGTTTGTTTGTAAAACTTCTGCTCATCCTTCAAAACCTCATTTGAGGAGGTTTTTCCTCTTCTAATTCTCCCAGGCTGAGTTGATCATGATCACCTCGTGCCCCATGGTACCAGGTTTAGACTTGATCACACTCTTAACACTACAAATTGCAGTTACCTGCTGTGTTAGTCATCCAGGGCTGCCATCAGAAAATATCACAGATGGTGTGGCTCACACAATAGGAATTTACCTTCTCATGGTTCTGCAGGCTAGAAGTCCAAGATCAAGGTGTCAGCAGGCTTGGTTTCTGCTGAGGCCTCTCTCCTTGGCTTGTAGACAGCCGCCTTCTTACTTTGTGTTCACGAGGTCTTTCCTCTGTGGATGTCGTCTGTGTTCTGACCTCCTCTTCTTATAAGGACTCCAATCATATTGGATTAGGGAACACCCATATAGCCTTATCTCACTTTAATCACCTCTTTAAAGGCCCTATCTCCAAATACAGTTACATTCCACAGTATTGCATGGGGCTAGGGCTTCAATATATGAATTTAGGGGGGCAAAATTCAGCACAAACACCTGTCTACCTGCCTATTTCCTCCACCAAATTTCTTGAGGTCACATGAAGCTGCTTTGAAAAAGTTTGATGAATGAAAGAAAGAAAGAATGAGTAAGTGAAAGGAAAACATTGTCCTGCACCAGGGCAAGACAGAGCTTTCATTTGTCCACAATGGCCACGTCCCTATTTGGCCTGCTCTGATGGGTATAGAAGACCCTCGTGACCTGGCTTAAGTCTACCAGGGGTTATTGGGGTTCCTTTGTCCCTGTTTTGGGTGAGAGAGTGTGCCAAGGGGATGCCTACATTCAAATGACAAAGAATCAGATTAATTATTTTAATCCTACTTAAGGTCTTCCTTTCCTCTACTCTCTTGCTCTCTTCCCACATCCAATAACTCTCCCAGAGCTGTCAATTTTTCCAAAGTAGCTATCACTTGATGAGCTCTTGGTTGGACTAGAAAACCAGCTTCCCACCTGGTTTGTTTCCCACCACTGTCCCCACTTTAACATTACCCTCGTCCTTGTGATTGCAATCTATCTGGAATACAGGTTAATCTTGCCATTCATCTGTTAAAAAAACTCCAAGGACATCCCACTGTCTAAAAGAGTCACATTAACTTGCCCTTCATACCTTTCCTGGTGTTGTCTCATCCATCCATCCAGGGTATTCTTTATTCGCCACTCTCCTGCCCCACCAGGACCACGTCCCCAAGCCTCAGCCTGTGCCTCTCCCACTGCAGTGCCTATAGCACTCTTCTCTCTCTTCCTTCCTAGGGAACCCACCCTTCCCAGGCCACGCTTCCCAAACCACATGCTCTGCCACAGCCTTCCCACCCTCCACCATTAGTTGTCCTTTGAGCTCATAGACTTCATCATAGACTCAACCCTTTTATATTATAGCCATTTGTATGCATATATTTCACTACACCTGCTAGACTGGGAGTAGCCTGACGGTCTTATTAATCAGTGTATCCTGAGCTCCCAGCACAGTAACTGGAATATAACAGACACTCAAAAACAGTTAGCAGAATTTCTCTGGATGCCTAATATGTCCCAGGCATAGAGACATGCGTGGATCTGACGTAGACACAGACACTACTTATAGTAATATGCAGTACTATGTTAAAGGCTTGAATGGAGGTGAGGGTGGGAAAGGTTTCCTGTAGAAGCAGCACTTGATCCTGGGCTGGTCACATGGGTAGTGACCTTATGAAGAAAGTGAAAAACAATCCCTTGCCCGTGCAGGGTAAGAACAAGGGGAAGCATTCCCAGTAGAAGTAAGTTGACCAATTCAAGGAAAACTAGAAGCAGCCAAAAAAAACTTCAAGAATATCGAGTGGCTGAAATTAGTGGAGAAGTAAGAATCATTTGCTGAAAGTCTTCACGTTGAAGTGATGGTCCTTGGCTTGCAGCACTGATCACCTCCTGCTTCCATGAACTTCCAGATAGCAAAAGAAAGGGCAAGAGCCCACATGTGGGATGACTTAAATTGGTGCAAGGTAATATGTATGTCACTCTGATCGGGGGTGGTACATGCTGCATTATTAGGCCCAGGCTGGGGCCACGGTACAGTCATAAATCAAGAAGCTGGGGTTTAAGAAACAGTGGAAATGCTAAGGAAACATGAAGTGGCTGACCTGTTGGGCTGGGCTCTTACTCCCGACAAGAATTTCGATGACTAATGATGTGGATACAGAAGTACTTAACTTTCTCATAACCGCATGTGTAATTTATTTAATTCCGGGCTATCATGCGGTTCCGGGAGCCCTTTAAGATGATCAGTTGAAAACGGTTTCCCACTATTCAGAAGAGGCTGGAAATTTGTGCTTTCAGAGAAGATTTTTTTTCCCCTGGTAACTGGGGTTCATGGATAGAAAGGTGGGATTGAGGAGAAGCCACCCACCTTTCTAGTTTAATTTATAGTTTTTGAAGTTCTACCAGTAGATAATCATTCAACTGGATCTTTGAGAGCCTTTAAAAAAATAAAAATAACTAGGAAGGAGGTGGAGCTCATTTCAGGGTTTAGTGGATCGTGTTCACAGAGATTTGTGGCAATCTGCTGAGAGAAGGGCCTAAATGTTTGTGGGGTGTTGAAGGATGACAAGTCACATACGCCCGAGACTGCCCACCTGCCTGCCTACCTGCCTGCCCACCTGCCTGCCTACCTGCCTGCCCACCTGCCTGCCTACCTGCCTGCCCACCTGCCTGCCTACCTGCCTGCCCACCTGCCGTTCTGTTAATCACCTGCTGCCTCATGTCTCTGAGCCTCAACTTCCTCATCTCTAGAAGGAGACTAAGAATAGCCACCTCACAAATTGTGGAGAAGATCAAAATGCAAAGTTAGACACATGTGTTCATACATGATATGCTTCTTAGATGTGTGTGAAAGTCAGATATATTTAACTTGAACAAACATTATAAATTTATAGATGTATTATAAGAAAAGATTGGTCCCAGCTAATTATAAACTACATAATCCCTAACTGGACATTATTGGTCTGGTGCAATCTCAGAAATAATATTTTTAGTATGTCTTTTTTTTTGTTGTTTTACTAATTTCTTTCTTTTTCTTCTTATTTTATTTTTTTTACTTTACAACTGAACACAGAGATAGCGAGCTGAAGCCAAGTGAATGACATTGTTTGTTTATTTGTGCCTTCTTTACAAGCACAGGCCAGTTTTATAAATCTTTTCAAAGAATTAATATTGCTGACCCTATTATACGTTTGCTTTCTATTTCATTAGCATCTGCTCTTATATTCCTTATTTGTTTATTTTTTTATTTACTCGAGTTAATTTTTTCTGTACTTTTTTTAACTTCTGAAAATGAATGCATAGCTGATTGATTTCCAATTATTCTCTATTTCTAATATGTTCATTCAAGGCTGTTATTTCACTATCATTTTCTAAAAATATTCTAAAATTCCTATTTTGATTTCTTATCTGATCCATCCCTAATCTAGAAGTGTATTTCTTGATTCTCAAACATATGAGAGTTTCCCAACTATGTTTAGTTACTGACGTTTATCTTAACTCCGTTGTGATTAGGGAACACTATGTACTCTCAAATTCATGAGATATGCTGAAACTTGCTTCATACCCCACTATAAAATCAGTTTTTGACATTCTTCTGCCTGTCCTTGAGAGTTGATATATTCTTCTCTTGTTGGGCACAGTGCTGCATATTTGTCCATTAAATCAACTCACTTAACCAAATTGCTGTTCAAATCTTCGACAGGCTCACTGACATCTGGCCGGCTTTGTCAATCAATTACTGAGATAGATGTGTTAAAACGAAATCCCACTATGACAGGAGATATGCCCATTCCCCTTGTCGACATGCGTTTTTGCTTTTGGCTTTGTATGTTTTGGGGCTCTGTACCTTTAAATTTCATGGCTAGGTTTATGAAATCTTTTTAAAAGACTGTTGTATATTCCTGGTGAATTAAAAACATTTATCATCATGAAGTGACCTTCTTTATCTACATAGTGCTTTTCAGCTTAAGTGTTAGTTTGTTTTAACAGAGTTATGCCAGTTTTAACTTGGTGACTTTTCCTGATGCATATTTTTCCTTTCTTTTGTTTTTAATATCTTCATACTTACTTTCAAGATATATTTCTGTAACACTGGGTTTTTAAAATAGTATAAAAAGCTCCATCTTTCTAACAGAAGTATGTATTCACTTTTACTTATTATAATTACACATTTTGTTTTACATCTACCATGTTATTTTGCATCCTATATTTGTTCCACATTTTCTACATTTTTTCCTTATTTTCTTTCAGAAACATTATTTTTATCATTCTTTTTTTCTGCTATACTAGTTTAGAGATTACACCTTTTAAAAATTATTTCAATGGTTACTCTATATCACATCATTCATCCTTAACAATAAGTTTGAATACCAAACTTTACCTTTATCTCACCCCTGCACAATAGAAAATCTTCAGAACAGTTTAACTCAATTTACCCCTTCCTGTTTTCTATCTAAATATTATCAGGTATAAATCTATTGTCTTACATTGTTATTTTATATACATTATTATTTATAAATAATAAATGTTTATACAATTATTATTTTCTAACATGATTATCAGCTTTATACTTACACAATATTTTCTTTGTTCTTGCTTCTTTCCTGTATCTCAGAACTTCTGTTTGGAATTACTTTCCATGTGTCTAAAGTGAATTATTTAAAATGCCCTTTGGGAATACATAAGGCAAATACTGACAACCATAAAAGGGGAAATCGACAGTAACACATTCATAGTAGGGGACTTTAACACCCCACTTTCACCAATGGACAGATCATCCAAAATGAAAATAAATAAGGAAACACAAGCTTTAAATGATACATTAAACAAGATGGACTTAATTGATATTTATAGGACATTCCATCCAAAAACAACAGAATACACATTTTTCTCAAGTGCTCATGGAACATTCTCCAGGATAGATCATATCTTGGGTCACAAATCAAGCCTTGGTAAATTTAAGAAAATTGAAATTGTATCAAGTATCTTTTCTGACCACAACGCCATGAGACTAGATATCAATTACAGGAAAAGATCTGTAAAAAATACAAACACATGGAGGCTAAACAATACACTACTTAATAATGAAGTGATCACTGAAGAAATCAAAGAGGAAATCAAAAAATACCTAGAAACAAATGACAATGGAGACACAACGACCCAAAACCTGTGGGATGCAGCAAAAGCAGTTCTAAGGGGGAAGTTTATAACAATACAAGCCCACCTTAAGAAGCAGGAAACATCTCGAATAAACAACCTAACCTTGCACCTCAAGCAATTAGAGAAAGAAGAACAAAAAAACCCCAAAGCTAGCAGAAAGAAAGAAATCATAAAAATCAGATCAGAAATAAATGAAAAAGAAATGAAGGAAACAATAGCAAAGATCAATAAAACTAAAAGCTGGTTCTTTGAGAAGATAAACAAAATAGATAAACCACTAGCCAGACTCATCAAGAAAAAAAGGGAGAAGACTCAAATCAATAGAATTAGAAATGAAAAAGGAGAGGTAACAACTGACACTGCAGAAATAAAAGAGATCATGAGAGATTACTACAAGCAACTCTATGCCAATAAAATGGACAATCTGGAAGAAATGGACAAATTCTTAGAAATGCACAACCTGCCAAGACTGAATCAGGAAGAAATAGAAAATATGAACAGACCAATCACAAGCACTGAAATTGAAACTGTGATTAAAAATCTTCCAACAAACAAAAGCCCAGGACCAGATGGCTTCACAGGCGAATTCTATCAAACATTTAGAGAAGAGCTAACACCTATCCTTCTCAAACTCTTCCAAAATATAGCAGAGGGAGGAACACTCCCAAACTCCTTCTACGAGGCCACCATCACCTTGATACCAAAACCAGACAAGGATGTCACAAAGAAAGAAAACTACAGACCAATATCACTGATGAACATAGATGCAAAAATCCTCAACAAAATACTAGCAAACAGAATCCAGCAGCACATTAAAAGGATCATACACCATGATCAAGTGGGGTTTATTCCAGGAATGCAAGGATTCTTCAATATACGCAAATCTATCAATGTGATAAACCATATTAACAAACTGAAGGAGAAAAACCATATGATCATCTCAATAGATGCAGAGAAAGCTTTTGACAAAATTCAACACCCATTTATGATAAAAACCCTGCAGAAAGTAGGCATAGAGGGAACTTTCCTCAACATAATAAAGGCCATATATGACAAGCCCACAGCAAACATCATCCTCAATGGTGAAAAACTGAAAGCATTTCCACTAAGATCAGGAACAAGACAAGGTTGCCCACTCTCACCACTCTTATTCAACATAGTTTTGGAAGTTTTAGCCACAGCAATCAGAGAAGAAAAGGAAATAAAAGGAATCCAAATCAGAAAAGAAGAAGTAAAGCTGTCACTGTTTGCAGATGACATGATCCTATACATAGAGAACCCTAAAGATGCTACCAGAAAACTACTAGAGCTAATCAATGAATTTGGTAAAGTGGCAGGATACAAAATTAATGCACAGAAATCTCTGGCATTCCTATATACTAATGATGAAAAATCTGAAAGTGAAATCAAGAAAACACTCCCATTTACCATTGCAACAAAAAGAATAAAATATCTAGGAATAAACCTACCTAAGGAGACAAAAGATCTGTATGCAGAAAATTATAAGACACTGATGAAAGAAATTAAAGATGATACAAATAGATGGAGAGATATACCATGTTCTTGGATTGGAAGAATCAACATTGTGAAAATGACTCTACTACCCAAAGCAATCTATAGATTCAATGCAATCCCTATCAAACTACCACTGGCATTTTTCACAGAACTAGAACAAAAAATTTTGCAATTTGTATGGAAACACAAAAGACCCCGAATAGCCAAAGCAATCTTGAGAACAAAAGAAGGAACTGGAGGAATCAGGCTCCCTGACTTCAGACTATACTACAAAGCTACAGTTATCAAGACGGTATGGTACTGGCACAAAAACAGAAAGATAGATCAATGGAACAGGATAGAAAGCCCAGAGATAAACCCATGCACATATGGTCACCTTATCTTTGACAAAGGAGGCAGAAATGTACAGTGGAGAAAGGACAGCCTATTCAATAAGTGGTGCTGGGAAAACTGGACAGCTACATGTAAAAGTATGAGATTAGATCACTCCCTAACACCATACACAAAAATAAGCTCAAAATGGATTAAAGACCTAAATGTAAGGCCAGAAACTATCAAACTCTTAGAGGAAAACATAGGCAGAACACTCTATGACATAAATCACAGCACTCTATTTATGTCACTCTATGACATAAATCACAGTGGGTCCTTTTTGACCCACCTCCTAGAGAAATGGAAATAAAAACAAAAGTAAACAAATGGGACCTAATGAAACTTAAAAGCTTTTGCGCAGCAAAGGAAACCATAAAGAAGACCAAAAGACAACCCTCAGAATGGGAGAAAATATTTGCAAATGAAGCAACAAACAAAAGATTAATCTCCAAAATTTATAAGCAGCTCATGCAGCTTAATAACAAAAAAACAAACAACCCAATCCAAAAATGGGCAGAAGACCTAAATAGACATTTCTCCAAAGAAGATATACAGAGTGCCAACAAACACATGAAAGAATGCTCAACATCACTAATCATTAGAGAAATGCAAATCAAAACTACAATGAGATATCATCTCACACCAGTCAGAATGGCCATCATCAAAAAATCTAGAAACAATAAATGTTGGAGAGGGTGTGGAGAAAAGGGAACCCTCTTACACTGTTGGTGGGAATGCAAATTGATACAGCCACTGTGGAGAACAGTATGGAGGTTCCTTAAAAAGCTACAAATAGAACTACCATATGACCCAGCAATCCCACTACTGGGCATATACCCTGAGAAAACCATAATTCAAAAAGAGTCATGTACCAAAATGTTCATTGCAGCTCTATTTACAATAGCCCAGAGATGGAAACAACCTAAGTGTCCATCATCGGATGAATGGATAAAGAAGATGTGGCACATATATACAATGGAATATTACTCAGCCATAAAAAGAGACGAAATTGACCTATTTGTAATGAGGTGGATAGACCTAGAGTCTGTCATACAGAGTGAAGTAAGTCAGAAAGAGAGAGACAAATACCGTATGCTAACACATATATATGGAATTTAAAAAAAAAATGACATGAAAAACCTAGGGGTGAAACAGGAATAAAGACACAGACTTACTAGAGAATGGACTTGAGGCTATGGGGAGGGGGAAGGGTAAACGGTGACAAAGCGATAAAGAGGCATGGACATATATACACTACCAAACGTAAGGTAGATAGCTAGTGGGAAGCAGCCGCATAGCACAGGGAGATCAGCTCGGTGCTTTGTGACCACCTGGAGGGGTGGGATAGGGAGGGTGGGAGGGAGGGAGATGCAAGCGAGAAGAGATATGGGAATATATGTATATATATAACTGATTCATTTTGTTGTGAAGCTGAAACTAACATACCATTGTAAAGCAATTATACTCCAATAAAGATGTTAAAAAAAAATAAAATAAAATAAAATGCCCTTTGGGGAGGGTTGGATTGGGAATTTGGGATTAACAGATGCAAACTATTACATATAACATGGATAAACAACAAGGTCCTATTGTATAGCACAGGGAACGATATTCAATATCCTGCAATAAACCATAATGGAAAAAAATAGGAAAAAGAAGTGTATATATAATATTATATTATATATATATAACTGAATCACTTTGCTGTACACCAGAAGCTAACACATTGTAAATCAACTATTCTTCAATGATATATATGTGTATATATATATATATATATACAAAATATGAAATATTCTAAAAAAAATCAATGAGCAGCCACAATTTATATAGCTATATTTTAACTTAGTGTTAGGTATTAACTCTATTATGGTATTAAGATCAATTGCAAAACTAAAGTGCAGCAATAAATAGGAAAAAAAATAAGACGCCCTTTGATGTGGTTCAATAGTGGCCAGTTCTCTCCGTTTTGGTATGTTTGTTAAGATTTTTATTTTACATCCATCCTGGATATATATTTTGATTGGGTATAGAATTCTGGGTTGGTAGTTATTTTCATTTAGCATATTACTGTCTTCTGGCTTACATATACTACTTCTGGTGATAAGTTGGCTGTCCATCAATCTTTCTTTTAAAGGCAATTTCAGTGTAGCTTTTAATATCCTCTCTTTGACTTCTGTTTTCTGCAGTTTCTTTATGATGTATCTAGTTACAAATGCTTTTTTATTAAAATATAGGGTTCACTCAGTATTGTACATTCTATGGATATTGACAAATGTACAGTGACATATATCCACCATTATAGTATCACACAGAATAGTTTCACTGCCCTAAAAATCCTCTGTGCTCTCCTTATTCATCCCTCCCTTCTGTCTTAACCCTGTTAACCGCTAATCTCTACTGTCTTCATAGTTTTGCCTTTTCCAGAATGTCATATAGTTGGAATCATACAACATGTAGCCTTTTAAGATGGGCTTATTTAACTTAGCAATATGCATTTAAGATTCTTCCGTGTGTTCTCATGGCTTGATAGCTCATTTCTTTTTAGTGATGAATAATATTCCATTGTCTGGAAATACCACAGACAATTATTTTTGTTTACCTAACTGAGGTACATATTGGTTGTTTCCAAGTTTTGCACTTATGAATAAAGCTGCTATAAGTATCTGTGCAGGTGTTTTGCATGGATGTGTGTTTTCAATGTTCACCTTTGTAATATTCCTGATTAAAATTTGGCTTGTTGGAGATGTGGATTATTGTTTTTCATCAGTTCTGGAAAACTCCCTCTCATTTTCTCTTCAAATATTGCCTCTGTCCCTATTCTCTCTTTGTTTTCTTTCTATAACTAACTCCAAAAGTATATATTATATATTTTTATTCTATACCACATTTATTCATTTCTCACCTAAAATTTCCATTTTTGCATCTCTCTTCACAGCATTCTGGATGGTTCCTTCTTATTGTCCCTCTGGCTCATTACTTCCCTCTTCTGTCATGTTCAATCTGCAGCCAAATGCACACTCTGAACTTTTAATTTCAGTTATAGTAATTTCCATCTCTGGAATTCCGAGTCCCATATCATTCCAAAATTTGTTGCTTTTATATTTTTTTGCTCCCTGCTGAAATTTTCAAGCTCATTTTTATTTCTTTATACACAGTAAGTATAGTGGGTCTATCATCCAAGTCTGATAATTTCCATATCTGGTATTTTGGCATCAGTGCTGTTGACTCTCACTCGTGGTACCTGCACTTGTAACTTTAGTGCTAATCATTACCTTTGAAAAACTTACTTATGGAGGTTGTCCAAGCCCTTTTATGAAGGTACCTTCCTCTAAAGAGGATTTGAATTTTTTTTTTTTCCTGCTGGTCATCTAGGGTATTACCAGTCCCTAACAATTTTAGACCAAATTGATGGTTTGAGTTTTCTTGTATTGTCCTGGTGAAATCAATTTTCACTTACGCATGGGGGCCAGGGGTTAGTTTATAGCCTTCCAGGGATAGGTTTTCTCTTCTTTTTTATGTTCCCTCTTCTTCTCAACCTTAAGACAACTCCCCTGTTACATGGGATAGTTGGGAATATAATATAACGTTAAGTCTTGCCCACCCTTACCTTGAGTGTGTAGTCGTTCAGAATCCCAGCTTAATGTGAGTTTGTGTGGGTGCCTATCAATCCCAGATTTTGTTCAGGCTTTCATTTCTAGCCTCCTTCAGTTTCTGGGCTTCTAAGTAGTCAAAAAAATTTTATACTCGCTGTTTCTTGTAGGGAAACAAATGTTCTCTATGACAAAGTAATTTTGCCTTCTCCCTTAACTTGTAGGATTCTTACCTTCATGTTTGCATGATCTTGATCAAGAGTTTCTCACCATCTTGTCGGCATTTTGGTGTTTTTGAGAAAATTTATTTTTTTCTATTTTCATCAGAATTGTTAGATGTCCTTAAATAAAAATGGGTCCAAATAACCTAGCCTGCCAATTCCAGAAACCAATGTTCCCTGAAATAATTATTTTGAAAAAGAAACACACAAAAAATCTTTTCTCTCTCACCTCCCATTTTATTTAGAAAATTTTACATGAAATAATATTGATGTATCATGTGTGTTATCAGTTACATAGTGGGAAAACTATGCTAAGTATTAGGAATCTTTAATTAGTGGGTTTTCACTAATAGGATGTGTTTAATCTCTCTGAATTCTCAACAGATGTTGGAGAGTTAAAACTGTTGTATTTCAAAAGAAATGGATGCATTTACTATAAAGTACAGTAATATGGTTCTTTTGATCATTGTACTATGATTTAAGTCAGACATCTTCATTGTTTGTGCAATTTCTCAAAACCCATGAAAGATGATATATTTCCCTCTGGCAGAAAACCAACACTCTGGACTGGGCACTGGGTTATTTAACCACCCTGATAAATAATTTACACTTGGGGATGTTATGCAGAAAACTTTTCAATTAACTGGTGTTGACAGAGAAACTAAATATAGTAGTCAATGAAAAAATTTTTTTCAACACATTCTTGACCTAACAGGCAGAAAAAAAATCTTATTTCAAATATTATCTCCTCTAGAAAATGAATATACTAAAGGGAAAATTGTGAATAATAATGATTATAAATATGAGAATTAAATATCTACTGTTTTTTTATTTTAGAGAAGATTTTAACTTTTTCTGTGTACATTATTTTAGTTCACTAAAAGAAGTGTACACTGGCACAATGGAAGGAGTCAGAGTCTCTAAAATCTGAAAAATTTTGGTTCAAATGATGAGCTCATCAGGCTTCAGGCAAGTCACTAGGCTCAGGAACAGAAATACCCTGCAGTGTTGTTACAAGGATCAGAGATAATACACGTAAAATATCTCACATAAATAGTAACTATTATTATTCTAGAAAGAACTTTCTCCTAATTTGTCCTATTAATTTATGACCCATGGTCTTAGGAATTTGCAAAAATGTGGCATTCTTTAAAAAGAAAATAAGTCCTTTAATTTTTTTATACATATATACTTAATTGAAAATTGATTATGGGGCAGAGTAAGTACATACTGGTTATGGCAGAATTAATTGTGTTGCCTCTGGAAGATCATATCTAATCAACTGAAGGCAGATTGTTTACTAGAATACACAGGACTGCAGAAAAAACTGGAAGGCAGTAGTCAATAATTTAAACTCTATAGAAGCTTCCAGGGGAAGTTGTGGCAAGATTAATTCTTTTTCATCTGTGAGCCTTCTTTGTTGATATTCTAGCTTCTCTCCTATTAATTCCAAATTACCACTGACTACAGTTGTCAAAAATGATGACACACTTACTCAGGGCTTTCATGCTTATCATTCCATGTTTTGCATAAGAGTATGTAGGAAAATCCAGCATTACTTTCACAAGCCAGAAGGGCCTTCTTTTCCCTGTCAAGGTTGAAGTCATTCTCTAAGGTGTAGGAAGAGACCATCCTCCAGGCTGGTTAAGTCAGCTCCATCTACCCTGGCTATTGATAGCATGGTAGACTGCTTAGTTTTTAGGTCATTAATTAACTAATTAAATAATCAACCTAATATCTTGTGAATAATAGATATAATACAGCCCCTGTGCCAGATGTTAGCAGGAAGTGGGAATGTTCAAACATGTCCCTGCCTTCAAGGCAGTATAGTCTGTTTCTTGAAAACTCACATCTAGCTTTTGAATCCCCTCTCACCTTTACTTCTCTGATTTGATTTGCAGCAGATAAATAGAAATAAATATTCCTAGGGTAGCCAGGGTTTCAGTTATGAATGTCTTTTTAATCAGTTCACACTATCCCAAACACTTATGCAGGATTATCCATTACAAGTCATTCTACAATCTTAATCAAATTGCCTGCTAAAGGAAGCCCAGTATTTATTACTTGTTTCTTAAATGGAAAACAGCTGTGATAAATTAATCCATTCACCTGAACTCTCATATTAGGAATGATTCTCAGATATTCTCTTAACTGACCGTCTTTCCAACTATGAATAATATATTCCTCTACCCCTATCTGTGTCTTTGAATGTGACTAATTCACTTGGTCCCTTTTCTATCTCTCTATGAGATACACTGGAGGCAAAAATGTCTCCTGAGCCTGACTAGCAATATTTAGATGATAAACAGATATTTAAAAAAAGGGAAAAAAAAGTCAATCGGAAGGCAGCATAGTCAGCAACAACAGAACACATGCTTACAAGGCCCACATTAAGATCCACGTCCATCCAGAGCATACATCTCCTGCTTATGCAGGTACCACCGCTAATGTCACCAAATATTCAGCCTCAGAATTAACTTCCTCTCCTCTGATTCTATAATAACAAATCAAGATTCTGATTATAATTTGGCTCCCCAAATGGATTTCCTCACTTGGGTACAAAATGCTACCCAAAGGAAAGAGATTTCCAGTTCCTTTGGTGGTTTTTCATTATCAACTGACATTTTGACAAATTCAAATATCTGAGGCTGCTAAGCTAAGGCCCAAACAACGTACTATTGATTTCACCAAAGGCATGCCATGTTGGCTGCCTCTCTTTCATCAGCCCCATCCCTTTCAAGCTGTAATATTCAATTTCTTCATGTCTTCTATATATGCCTTCACTTGCTCATTTTCAAGGTGATTTTTATTTACAAATTTACGTTTCTTCTCTCTGGTCAGTAATCCTGGTGGTCTGTTTTCTTTATAGGAAACAAAATCCATCCCAGATACAGTATTTTAAGGAGAACAAGATAGATAATAGTAAACTAGGTGTCTACAAAATAATGGGAAGGGCTGGAAAAGTGGGATAGATTATATTCACAGGAATGACTCCAGAAATACAACAGAACTGACCTGCAAGGGGAAGTGACTGCCTTTGCCACGATCAGGAAGATGGGAATCTGGACAGTGCGATGGAAATACTGAGTTACAACGCACAGCACCACAGTTATGAGCCAGGGATCAGGAAACTGGGATTAGGAGGCCACCACCATTGTAACCTCCTCTCAATACCCATTAAGAAGTGGATGGACACAGAATTGTCAGGTCTACCCCAATTGCCTCTTGTTATCAAAAAACAAAAAACCAAAAAACAGAAAACCAAAAAAAAAAAAACACCCACCAAACTAAACAAAAAGAAACCACTCTGTACCCACAACCTTTCTTGCCAGCAGAAAATATTCAGAAACACTAGGAAGAAGTCTTCCTTTTCGATTCTCTCTTCAAAATCTCACTCTAGGGGCATCTACATGTTGGAAACTGGTTTTCATCCAGAACATAGGCAATGTAGATTTTTGTTTATTGTCTTAAAACTCTCCAGCCTCTGCAAGATAAAAAGGGTGCTCCAGATGTAGCAAAGATTTGCTTTGTAGGTAGCAAAATCCAAAGATTTGCTTTGTAGGTAGCAAAGAAAACTGAATGGCAAGTGACCACATCCAAAATATTATTGGTTCTATTTGTCTTATGTTCCTACAAACTTAATACATTTTATTTGAAGGTATCTTATCTTGCACACAGCGCACTTACTCGTATTTAATCTCTTGATGCTTGTGTATGCACTTGTGGGTATGATCAAAATTGTGCCCTGGAGTTAGCTGTAAGCTATACTTGGCGTGATGTCCTGTGTGAGATCCTGTATAGTTTCATACCCGTGGAGGCTACAACTAATGGTTAACTATGTAATGTGTGTGTATCATTGAATGTCCCCGTATCACACATAGAGTGGAAAACTAGAAAGGTAAATCCCCATTGAAAAGAACACTCTCATTTGACTTCTTGCATCCCACATTTACTTTAATGAGATACAGACCTCTCCCCAAAATCTGCTGCTCCTTTCCTTTCCACTTTGCCATAATTTTCTAATTTAAGTATAGTCACTTTTTTGCAACTTCAATTATTTTTTCAAAATATTCAAATCTAGTTATCCTCTTTTCCAGTTCACAGGGAACTATAGAGTAAAAAATGTGGGCTCAGAGAAAAATGAAAAGTATACAGTGACTTTTGTAACGCCCCCAGCTTCATTTATCTATAGGATGGCTCCTGATAGCTTTGTGTGAGCTTTTGAAAGTTCAGCCAAGCCAGCTGCATGATCAACACAGAGACAATAGCTCCCACACACGGGGCTGCATGGATTAGAGAACCTGATCCGTCAGTAAATCTGCCAGATGGCAGTGGAAGAAAGCTTGTAACTCTCTCACTTTCATTTCAACAGCAGCAAACAATGTTCAATGTTTAAAATAAACTCTTCCAGATGAGCTAAAGATAAACTCTGAGGTGGGTGGACTTGAGCTTGCTAGGCTGCAGCGCTGAAGTGTTTGATTACATTAACACAAAATCCCTGGGTAGAACCCACTTCTGTCAACAGAATGCTTAGACTCGAACACCTACTACACGAAGCCATTTCCTGTGCTTTCATGGGTTGGTGGCAGAAACTTGCTTTGCTTTTTTCACAAACTAATAATGATTATACATTTCTTCCTGCTCAGCGTTTCCTCAAACCATGTGTATAACTTCCAGATATACCTAAAATGCCAACACTGTGTGTAGGTCTGCACAGATAAAAGTCTGTTGAGTATATTTACAATGGAAACTTCTATTTACTAACTCAACTTACAGCTCACATAGTAGCAAAAAAGATGCCATTAGGATTTAGAGCCATTCTGCTAATAACTGGATAACTGTCCAGATCTATGGAGTATACAAAATAAATAAATAAATAAAGGTACAAGTATTTTAAGTTAGAATTTATAAAGGAAGTTTGAAAATAGACTTTAAGACCTGCAACTTAGGACAGATCAAGCTGTAATACATCATATGTAACATGGCAACTTCTAATGATAAAATGACATGCTGAAAAATAACTGCTAAGTGTTCAAGAATTTATCTGTTTAACACAATGAGTAGGAGCTTTAAATGAGAGACTGAAGTAAACAGTTGATGAAAATAAGTCTTAGGCTGCAAAAGACATTCAGGACAAAATACATCAAATAATAAATATATTGGGACATTAAAAAAGATAAAACATATTCCCAAATTTAGATTAGAAGGCTTTGGGTGAATGTGATTCACTACACAGATACATTTATTGCCAGTTCCTCCAAACTGAAACTTTTCTGACATGTCAGTGATAGCTCTACTTTATACAATAGAAGCCCTCTTCTTTGAAACTGGTGGGTCACATGAAAAGTTGATTAAAGAAAGAAATTGTAAAGATGAATCATATGCACCACAACATTATTATTTGAACTTAAAACATATAACGTGTCCATTCATTTCCCAACCTCTGATATAAAGCTAAGGACTTGTCTTTTGTTTTTCTGAGTCTTTAAAATGGGGTCAAAATTTAAAGCCACTTGCAAAGCACTTAATACAGACAACTTTTAGATTTTTATAATATTTATTTTTAGTATTTGACAGTTGTTTTGAAACGTTATTCAACAGTAAGTTTCTAGTGATTCACCTTCATTTAGCTTTAACAAAGCACTCAGCTTTTCATAGAAATCCATTTTCTCTTTGTTGTCATATTTCATTGGTTTGCATTATGATTAATAACTTCTAGTATGATTAATAACGAGCACAGCTAACATACACATGCAGATTTGGTTTGGTTTCCTTTGTTGCCTCCTAAGTCCTGCGAGCCTGGAATAATGCCTGGCACATACTGGGCATTCAATAAATATTTATTAAATGAGTAAATGAATGGTACGAAACTCACTCTTCCTAAGTATGTAACAGAATAGGTGGGGGCAGAAGTGCCAGAGGTACGCTAGCGGGGAGCCTGCCAGCCTAGTGCATTCGCATGCTGTGGGCATCAGTCACCATGTTTTACAAACAGAACGGAGAATCAGTTATTGCAGCCAGTCTGTTAGATGATGGCTAGTAAGAGGGCTTCTACTGTACTTTGATTAAACATCTAGTGTAGCAAAAACTCTTCCTTGTGTCTGTGCAAAACTGAGGGCTCCATTTAACTTTCCTCTAGGAGTAGATTCCCTTCCTCCATGGTAACCTGTAACTAATTTAACTCCCTATTGTCCAGAGAAGGTTTGGAAAACATCTGAAGCTGTTTCTGTAGGGGCCAAGCTCCTGAAGAGTGATTAGTAACGTGTCTTCTCTGCAGTGTTCCTTAGCACATTTGGAATCAATTAAATATTCAAATATAGGTTGTCTTAGATCTCTGGCCAGGCGCGGCAGGTTTGTGAGAGAGGAAGCTGGAGGCAGATAACTGCTATTCCTCACACCAGAATCTATAGCTGGAGAGAGATTTGAAGAATACACTCTTTACACTTCCTGGGTCCGCAAGCAAATAGTCACAGGAGATTAGAAATGATTAGGAGAAACAATAGGAGACTTATTAATAGGAGTAACAGTGTACATGAGAACTGTGCCTTACAAGGTGTCTTAAAGACAAATGAGTGAGGACCTCCCTGGTGGTCCAGTGGTTAAGATTCTACCTTCCAATGCAGGGGGTGTGGGTTCGATCCCTGATTGGGGAACTAAGATCCCACATGCCTCATGACCAAAGAACCAAAACATAAAACAAGCAATATTATAGCAAATTCAATAAAGACTTTAAAAATGGTCCATATCAAAAGACAAATTAGTGAATACATTGGTGTGTTGCATAAGTAAATAGTATGGCCTTTGTGATCCAAGAATTTTTCATATTTTTAACAGATTGTTAAAAAAGAATATGTAACAGAAGAAGAATATGTGCATATGGCTTAATAACCTTAAGTATTTACAATGTAGCCTTTTTAAAAAAAGGTTGCCGACTCTTGGTTTAGAGGTTTTTCCCCCATTATGTGTACTCACCTAATTACTATTACTAATAATAGTATAATGATAAGGTACATAGGGAAGAGGAAATGAACATGTGGCAGGTATTTTGTTAAACTCCTTGTTGGCCTCTTCACTGAACAATCCATTAAAGTTAGCATTCATGTCTCAATGATAGAGCCAAGAAAACAGAAGCTCAGAGAGGTTAAGTAACTTGCCAAGGTCACAGAGAGAATTAAACAGTAGAGTTGTTCATCAAACCCAATGTGGTGGTATATTTAAGCAGTGAGATCACTTTCCCAATTAAATGCTACTTAGAACCCCACTATATAAAATAGCTACTCTGAGTGAAGTTGAGGCAGAGGACCCAGAAATCTCACTCATTTTCAGAAAAACCTGCTTGAAATAGAAGTCAGTATTTCCAAAGATTGTCAGTAACCAACATGAAAATAGGTTTCCAACTCAATTGTTCCATTATCTGGCACATTACATGCTTCTTTCTTAACAATATTTTGCTAAAGGCAAGAGTATCAAAGTAACAGAATTGCCTTTTTCTTATTTCCTTGCCCAGTGAAATAGAAGTCAGCAGAAAGGGGAAAGGAGAGAGAAGCAAAGGGTTTAAATAATCCTCAAAATCTAACTAGTTATACTACAGCGATTAGCCCTCGATTCCACCAAACACTGAGTGGGAAGGACATCTTCCAAATGGCAGCTCGTTTTACCTTAATAGGTAGTGTTTCCAGATGAGTTTCTAGTTCTCTAGTTTTCCATCATGATAAATTAATATATCCTATTTTATTATGGTGCCACAAACAAGAACTCTGAAAGGCTCAACTCTCACAAAAGGCCCAAATCCCCTGAAAAGCATCAGGTATCAAAATGCAGCCAGAAAAGATGGTATTAAATAAAAAAAAAAAAAAAAAAAAGGCTCCTTTTTAATGAAGTCGAGGTGTGGACAGATTTATTAGCTTCCATTTTTCCAGGTTGCATTCTGATGTATTTCCTGCCCATATTTCTAAATTCAGCAGGTCTCTTTGTAGGATTATTTTTTAAAAATAAGTTTCAAAGAATATGATGCAGCTATAATGACTACACCTGCAATGACACACCTGTGATGATACAAACACTAAGTGTTTCTCATATTCACAACCCAATGCTCTAATAGAAAACAGACCTTCTATACCATTTGCCAAGATCCTGCCATTCTTAGAAAGAACTGATACTGGTAACCAGATATTACAGTCTTAAAAATGATAACCAATCAAGGACTACTCCTGACCAAAATGGCCATTAAATTCTGTGTAGTTGTCTATCCTTTACAGTCATAATTCCTTTTGTCAATATTATGAGATGGTTAAAACAAATACTTAAAATTACTATTGATGCCTACAATATTCCTACTTACTCAATGATTTTTATGTATACCACCATTGACTTATTATTTACTCACACATTAGTATTTACTGTGTCAGGTACTGTATCTGACTCTTGAGGAAGGAAAACTAGTAAGAATATAATCTATCCTTGGATAATTCCTATTGCAATTGTCTAGCTAGAGCTGTGAACAAATAATTAGTGCACTAAATTCCTAGTAAATCTGCCAAGATCAATGAAAAATAAGTAGAGTGAGAATTGGATCCTCCTACAGATATTAAGGAAAGGAACACACTTGAAGGGAATGTTAAAGGCTAAGGAATATTCCCAGTAAAAAAGAGAAGGATATTCCAGATTGAAAGAACAATATAAGGAAAGGCCCAGAGGCAAGTGGGTGATTGGTCCATATTGAGGACTGGGTTATACAATGAAAGGAGTAGAGATATACTGTCTAAGACGTTAGTAACTAAGCCTATTTAAATTTAAATTGACCTTAATATTAGAAAATCAGTTCTCAGTCACATTTCAAGTACTCAATAAACACAGGTGTCTAGAGTCTACCATATTGGACAGTGCAGACAGAATTATTTCCATCATTGCAGAAAGTTCTACTGGACAGCACTGCGTGTAAGAGTACAAGGTAAGCATGTGGCCAGTTCATGGGGAGTCTCAAAAATATACTAAAATGTTTAAATAGAAATGGTTTATAAACTACTGAATTGCACAAAGTCCCTTCAGAAATAGCCTTGGAAGACTCCATCCTCACAGCATTGCTATGATCTATTATACCCTCCAGCTTCTACATTTGAATAAGACTTCTCTTGAAGAAAAACATTCTGCAGCTTAAAAAAGAAAGAAAAAAGGCTGGAAACCCAGTTATGGGCAACTGGAAACCACCACAAGTTTTTAAGCAGGGACATGACACTGTGACACAGATTTGGATTTTAGAAATACTACTTCTTAAAGCAGTGTGCAAGATATGTGGGAAGAAAAGGCACTGGGCATACCAAGATCAGTAGAGGCTAATGAGATGATAAAGGACTAACTTCAGAGAAACTTCTAAAGGAATACACAAATAAGAATTTGCATCAGTAAATTTATTCCAAGTAAGAATTGTGCATTCACACCATGCATATTATTTCCCCACAAAAGCCAGTATTATCATTAAAACACTTAACACTTTAAACATACCATAAAACTCAAAGATATTTGAAAAACTTCTCAACGTATCTATTTCAAGTCCCTGAATTCTTTAATATTTGTAATCCATGCTTGTTCAATTATAATTTTAAAATATATTATAACCATATCACTCATTATAATCATTGATATGCTTATTATATATATTTAAAACATCTTTTCTGAAATTTTATGTTCTCCAAAAAATAACTTTTTAGTAACTTCAAAATATCTCTATGTACCTCTTAGCAGTACTATGGTAAAACCAAAATTGCATCTTCAAGCAGCAAGTGCCCAAGCCACACCATTCCTGATCAAAGATAGAGCTGACATCCAGGGAATTCCATGGCGGTCCAGTGGTTAGGACTCCACGCTTCCACTGCTGGGAGCCCCGGTTAGATCCCTGGTTGGGGAATTAAGATCCCGCAAGCCACGTGGAGTAGTCAAAAAAAAAAAAAACCTAAAACGACAGAGCTGACATCCAGTCTTACAAACAGCTCTCTTCCACTCCTTGTTCCTATTTTAATATGCCAACCATTACTTCACTGACATCCCAGAGTTTTCCTGCAACAGATTCATCCATAGCTTTGGGCAATAGTTCTTCCTCTTTACAGTCCCCAAAGTACTTTCCTGACACACCTTCTACCTCAGGGGAAGAGGCTAAATAAATCGAAGTCTGGGCACCTTCTAGCGGAGTTTTGAAAAAAGCCCATGTCACCAAATTGAAAAGTGGTTTGACTAACAGTGGGATGTGTATGTGCCTTCCCAGGTTGGTCCGCACCATGCCAGGGTGTAACACATTGACAGTGACATTTGTGCCTTCTAAGCGGCGGGCTAGTTCTCTGGTAAAAAGGATGTTAGCCAGTTTGCTCCGACTATAACAGAAGCTTTTATTATAGTTTTGTTCACTGTTCAAGTCTTCAAAGTTGATGTCTCCGTATTTATAAAGTTTGGAGGTAACTACCACAATCCTGCTGGGAGCTGAACTTTTAAGGAGTCCAAGGAGAAGATTGGTGAGTAGAAAGTGCCCCAGATGGTTCACTCCAAACTGCATCTCAAACCCATCTTCAGTCTTCATATACGGGCACTGGAAGATGCCTGCATTGTTGATCAAAACATCCAGTCTAGGCTCTTCCTTCAAATGGCAAAAAGAGAATGGCAGAGTTATGAACACAGGCCTTAAATGTGCCTAAAATAAAATTTTAAACAATTCCTGCAAACTACTAAAATTCCAAAAAACGTCTCTATGAGTTTTCAACAATTGAGAGAAAAGAAGACGACGACAACAATGACTTGTGTGCCTGACCTGGTGCTTTTCATGTTATCTCATCTACTCTCAACAACTCTATAAGCAAACTGAAGCACCAGAGTTAGGTGATTTGTCCAGAATCACAGGGCTCCTAAGTGGCAAACAAAAACCTGAAGTTGAAATCTGACACCAATGGCCCTATTGTTAATTAGTAAGCTAGACTGCTTTTCTAATTGGGATTTTCAAACCATAGCTAGACATTCAATGTGAGCTAGAGAGTGGAACTACAGAAGACAGGTCAGCATTGTTTATTCCCAGAGCTACTAGTATCAACGCCAGGGGCAAGTTAGGATTGTTTTATTCTGTAATTTTCTAATAATAAATGTCACCATGGGAATGGAGCAACTCCAGGTTGTTTCCTTAAAAATGGGACAAGCAATAGAGAGGGTGAGGGATGCAAATTAAGACTGGAGAGAACATGAATAAATCAACGGAACATTAAGAAAAATATTAAACAGGTAGTATAAACATATCAGAAACAAAACCATGAATCATACATACTAAGTCTCACAATAACAGCAAAGGAGACTTCACAGAGGAGGTCTGCCCAACAAATACCTTTAACCTCTATTACGACTCTAGAATTCACAGTTCTTTTTTCCCCGATATGAAATCTACCTCTTTCAAGCTTCGAGGAGCCCCCAACTTAAGAGATCTATACAGTCAGAATTTTGCACTTTGACCATATCCTCCTGCATCTTCCCAGATTAAAGTCCTAAAATTTAGACTGTCCTCAAATGGAAGTCTTTTCATTCTTTACTTCATTTAGTTGGTTTTCCCTTGTCCCTTCCTGTCTCTTTTGATGGGCAGAGAAAAAGAAATGTACAACGTGTTCTAGGTGTAAAGACACAGTGATGACCCACAAATAAATCTGAGGTCAAATTTCAAATATCACTGGCCCTTTTGCCAAATTAAGTGAAAAGAAGAATGTGTTAAATTTCACAACTGTTATCAAAGCCTACCTGTCAGTGGATTAACTATTTCTCATTCTGTGTGTCTCAGCACCTTTTGCTTTTCCAATAGTCAACTTCAAAAAGAAGGCAAAAGTTCACCCGTGGGGGAAAGAAAGGAGTGTTCTTTTCAGTAATCCTTTGGAAGAGTTTCCTGTATTAATCATTTCTGAGCCATCATTCTTTGCTGGGCTTGTGTTATTTTAAGACTGTATCATTTACTGTTTTTTAAGTTCTAGAAGATAAATGCGTAAATACCAAGAATACCAACCTGTGGGAAATTTACACTTCCTTTTTTTTTTTTTTTAATTCTGGTTATAGTCACTGAACTACTGAACTTCAGAGCCAGGAAGGAACTTAATACATACTTAGAAGCAAGGACAACTTAGTTATCTCTTTATCTCCTTAACTTTTAATTGGTTCTGTCAAGTGGCCAAAGTAGTGAGAAACCATAGGTATCAAGGAATAAGTATACCCAGTCCCATCTACATTTTTACTGAATAGGAAGATGCACTTTGGATTCTCCCAACATCTCTTGTACACTATTACTTCTTATTTCTAAACCTGATAATGAAATACTGGTCATAACGGCAAAACAAACCAAAACTCTCTGGATCTGCAACAGCTCCCCAACTGTGTATCGAGTTGCCCTAGAGAGTCACAAGGAAACTCTCAGGGTGATTTGGAGTATTTTAAATTTTCGAGGGAAACAAAATGATACTCTGCTCAACATCTCAAAAACTACCAAGCTCCAAGTGGTTCACACCTTCAACATTTTATTGTGCTATATTCCTTTTCATGATGTCCTACCTTTGCAAAGCTGAGTGTTTAGTAGTTGCTGCAATGAAATGCAAGTACAATGTTAAAAGTCAACATAGAACAGAAATGAGGGTGGCAATGGTCAGTCTGATTCCAAAGTTTGACAAGCTGGTACAGGGAACAACAGATGCACATTTCCCATTAGTATACTTATGGTTATAATAATTATAGTTATTGAAAAATGAAATAAAAATCGTTTTTTCTTTCATTTATGCTATGTGTGTTTTTGTTTCAAACAGCTACTAAGTTGTTACATAAATACTTATTAGGTTGTTTGGATCTAACTGCTTAATGAATAAGCTGTTAGATATTTGTTTGGCCTAAGGGCATCATGAAAAAAATTAGAAAGTTTGGGAACTTCTGTTCTAGACTCAGGAGACTCCTTTTCCTATAGGCTCCTTTTCTATGCCAGCTAATTTTAAACATCACTCTTCTGAATGCCCTCTTGCAAGTCACCTCTGCAGGGAACCCTTCTACCTCAATTTCAGCAGAGGACATCCATTTCAGTGGATGAACTATCTAAACAAAGAAATCCTCTACCTCACTGGCAGGCAGCAGAAGTACTATATAGGGGTTAAAAGCAAGGGCTCTAGAGAAAGATCGTGGGCAAATTACTTAGCCTACCTAGGCCTTAGTGGCCTTACGTTGTAAAATGGGGCTAACAATGCCTACCTCACAGGGTTACTGTGAAGACTGGATGACAAGGGCAGTCAAAGTCACTTTAATTTCATTAAAAGTTAAGAAAAATATATCTGAAATACTTGGAACAGCTCCTGGCACACAGGAAACTTTCAATAAGTGCTAGGTATTATATTACTTTTATTTCTGTCCCCATTTAGAGCACATGACCACTGGCATTCCAAGCTCCAAGTCTATTTGGAAGTTAGGCCAGAGTATGGTTAAGAATACTGCTCATGAGTTCACTGGTGGCAGAAAGCTAAACTTCCTACCCTAGCAGGGGGGGGGAAATTGCTCCAAGGTCCTTGTCTAGCAGCGTCCCCTATGTGCTCTCAGGCTCTTTGAGAGATGGCTTGGTGCACATTCACTTTGGACACAGGAAAAACAATCCAGGGACCTGGCGGATCTCCTCCTGAGCTGTCCTCACATGGCAAGAGGAAATGTTCAGAAACTCGCTTATTTTTCTCTTGGGCCCATTTTCTTTCTCAACATTCTTGGAAGACAGAAGACTGTCCTACCAATTTTTCCAGCCTTCAATTCCCAAGCCGCCCGAATCATTCCCAAGCTCACACCCCCTCCCTCGACTATGGGCGGTCCCCTCCCCGGCTCAGCCCCCGGGGCCTCCAGGCCCCGCCTCGCCCGCCGAAGCCCCTAGCCAGTCCCCGATCTCCGGCAGGTTCCCAGAGCCCCACACCTGGAGCACCTCCTGACAGAAGGAGCGCACGGAGCGCAGCGAGGCGAGGTCCAACTCCTTGACGACGAGCTCGCCGGCCCCGCTGGAGTCAGGCCCCAATTCGGGGCCCCCAGCCTGGCAGATCTCGCGGCGGAGCTGAACCGCCGCCTCCTCGGCGCGTGTGCGGTCCCGGCAGCCCATGATCACTCGCGCCCCCAAGCGCAGCAGCTCGGCGGCTGTGGCGCGGCCCAGGCCGCTGTTCGCACCCGTGATCAGCACTGTTTTCCCGTGCATGACGCCGGAGTCCCCGCCTCGGTGCAGCCGCTTGACGCTGGGCCCCACGAACCTCCGGGCCGCCAGCCACAGGGCCCCACCCAGTGCGGCCAGTAACGCCGCCACCGTAGCCACTGCCATGGCCGCCCGGGCCCAGGGCCCACCTGCGCCTGCGCTGGACTTCCGGGGTCGCCGCGCGCCCGGGTCTGAGCTCGCCCCCTGTACGCAAAGAACGCTGGTGGCGCGGCCTGTCGTCCCCTGACGGCGGCGTGGGGCATGCTGGGATTTGTAGTCCCCCTTCTGAGGGCACCTGATTGGTTAGTAGAGGACAGCGCTCTGTGTGGCTCCTCGGTGGAGCCGGCTCCCAGCCTGAGAGAAGGGTGAGCACGGCCCCGGGTTTTCAGGGTCCTGAGGTCCCTACCCATAGAAATCCCAGAGTGGTGGTGGCCTTCCCCGTGGAAATGCCTAATGAGTTCTTTGAATTTACAAGTCTCTTTATAGGCTGCTTTACAAATCCCACACTTCGGGGCTGGCTTAGTGTGTTTTCCGTTAAGGGCGCCTGGGACTTGTTAACCCTCAGTTCAGTTTACCTTCATCCTCTGGAGAATGGTCCCTGCCAAACGAAAGTCTGAAGAGAGGCTCTTTTTTCCCACAGCTGACGCTAAGAACTTAGCGACATGAATCAGTTAGAAATAGGAATGGACCAGTGGTTCTCAGACTTTAGCGTTGCATTGGAATCAACTGCAGGACCTGTAAAAACAGAAATTTCAGGACCCAGTTTCAAATTCATTAGAGTCCAAAATGGAACCTGAGAATGTACATTTCTAACAAGTTCCCAGGTGATTCTGAGGCAGGTGATCTGGGGACCACGGTTTGAGAATGTTAGACCATTGTGGCCTTGATCCATATATAAAAAGGCATTCTCAAATGGTCTTATTTGACAGTGGTGGAGATACACTGGGAAAAGCGTGGACTTATTGTATACATAGACTTCTGAGCAGGCTCGTTCACAAGCGTCTTCCCCATTCCCTCCCGGAGAATATTAAATGTAACAAGGAAGGGAAGGTACTTTTTACACTGTAAAATGCTTCAGAAATATCGGGTTATTGCCACAGGGATCCATCTTCAAGCTGCAAACTTCAAACTTTAGACCAAGCTACTATTTTTTTTTTTTTTTTTTTTTTTTTTTGCGGTACGCGGGCCTCTCCCCGCTGTGGCCTCTCCCGTTGCGGAGCACAGGCTCCGGACGCGCAGGCTCAGCGGCCATGGCTCACGGGCCCAACCGCTCCGCGGCATGTGGGAGCTTCCCGGACCGGGGCACGAACCCGTGTCCCCTGCATCGGCAGGCGGACTCTCAACCACTGCGCCACCAGGGAAGCCCAGACCAAGCTACTCTTAAGTCGTCATACGTTCATCTACTCACCCATCCAATACATGCCAGGCCCTATGCCCTGCGAGAGTCACGAAGAAATAGGGCACCATTTCTGCCCTCAGGGTGCTTACTGTGTGGTCCAGAGACCCCTCCTGCCCCAGCCCCCATTCTAGAATCTTCAGGACAAAAGAAGAGACACACAACTTCTGTAGTTTGAAATAAACTCCCTAGATGATTTTGATAAACTCTCCTCCACTCCCTTGTATTTGGGAAGGATATAACATGCAACAAAAAGGCATAGTACAAACAGCCAAGAGGTCGAATGCCAGAAGAAGGATTCTTATGAGTGCTGAGAATGCAGCTCAGAGGTGGGAGGAGCACTCTCACTGAGGATTAGACAAGGCACCAGGAACAGAAATCATGGCAGGGGCCTTTATTCTATCCTATCTGTAACTTGAAGCTGCCTCTTACACTCACTGAGCCGGGAGCACGTTTCCTCTCTTCCTTTCTCTCCGTCCACACCTTTCCTGTCCTGCAAAGCCCACCTCCGTTCTCTACATTTCCTGACCACTTCCAGACCATAGAGATTTCTCCTTCAGCCTTGCGTGTGACCCTCTTTTGACACTGAGGACAACCAGCCCTCTCGTGTTGGCTATTTGAGCTTGCACATTTGACTTCTTCTAAGGGATTGTTAAAGGATGGGATTATGTCTGAGTCTCTCTTGTGGCCTTTATCTTGGGGAATGCGTAGAAAACAGTAGGTACTCAGTAAGTGTCATGACTGATATATTTGGGACTGCCTTACATCAAATTAGGAAGCAGATCAAAAGATGTGTGTCAGCAGTGGCATGCTTTAACTAGAACCGGGGTGGAATATTTATATGTGGGTGGGGTAGAGATGGAGATGGGACGAGAAGGACCAAGACAGGGTGTGAGGAAGGGAAGATAGACAGCATATAGCTTTTTCTTTTCTTTTTTTTTTTTCAGCATATAGCTTTTGAAGTGAGATATAAATTTGAATCTTAGTCCTACCATTTATTACCTGCACATCCTTGGACAAGCTACTTAATCTTTTTGAATTTTAGGTTCTTCATTGATTAAAAAAAAGGAAGGTAATAATATTGATATTATGTCACGAAAGTTTGGTTTGATGAGAAAATGAGGTAACATCTGAAAATAACCAGCTTGTTGTTCCTAATGTAGTAGATTATGGTTAATAACCAATCAATGTTTTTTTTTGAAAACAAAACAAAAATCACAACAGAATGACAACAATGAAGGCTAGGATACTACACTTACTTCATGTCACATTTTGAAGTGGTAGCCAAGACTTTTTTTCCCCATATAAACATTGGACTACCTGCTGGGCCCAAAGCCAGAGACTTCAAATATGAAGCCTTGTATCAGTCCAGAGGCAATGAACTCAGGAAATAAGCTTCAAAGAACCCTTCCAGGAGGTTCTGTCTGGAGCTCATCTTAGATGAAAGTAACCTGTATGAATAACTGATTTATTTCTGAATAAGCAATGTCAAAATTGGAATACTCACGCAGGTAGAGTGGTATTTTCATTTTTGCATTGATTAAAAGGCTGTTCACAGAGGCAACAGACTAAAAAGCTCCAGTTTTCAAGAGTGTACTTAACCCTTCTCTTTCCACTTGTGAAGACCCACTATTCTATAATGATGATGGGTAATGATTCATTCTAGCTACCAACATCCATAAATGAGCAATGCTTTGTAAAACTAAGTAGGCTTCTGACATAGTCCCTTAAGCATTCAAGGATTCACATTCTAAAATTATTCTAAAGAGTCATCATTATGACTTACACCCAGAGGTAGTTGCAATGTCATCAGCAGCATTGACAGCTCCAAGAGAAGTAGCTTGAAGGTAACTTGAGAGTTCAAAATGTTTTAAAAAACTCAAGAGAAAACCTTTCCAAATGAACAAAGTTCTGAGGTCTAATCTACTGAAATACCTAATTGCCCTAGAGATCCACAAGATGTGGCTTCCGTAATACCAGACTCACTGCTTTACTTCCCCTTCCCATCCCTAATTGTTCTCTTTTTGATTAATTCCATAAGGTACATGAGCTGTGATGGTGCCAAATTTCTGTGCCCCTTCAATGTGGAACATGTGGTCATCAAAGAAGATGTGGGGCCTTATCTTCACCGAGATGGGACCTTTGGGGGCTCCAGCAAGGAAAAGAGCTTCGTCTATCTCTAGACCCAGCGGCGAAGGGTTTTCAGCACGCGGGCGCCTGAACTGGCTGCACTCCTAGCTGTAACCAGGTAGGTCCTGATAGGGCAACATAACCGTTCGTCTTTGGCATAAAACTTCTTTTGCAGTCTGCCTAAATCTTCCAGAAAGCCTTTCAAGGGACCCTGTAAAAGGAACATATGTCACAGCTGTCATCCAGTGAGCCAAAGGAAGTGAACGCTAAAAAAGCAGATGTTTATAAGAACTTATAATACTGCATGAAACATGCAGTATAGACCAGTGATACAATGCTGAAACTCCTTGCATTTATGTGATTATATTTCCTTGTATGGAACCATCCTTGCATTCCTAGAGTAAAACATAGGATGGCCATATAATTTATCATCTAAACACAGATATTTTAAGAGTGAAAGAAGCTTCTATAAAAAGTTGAACCAGGGCAACAGACGTAAACTATCCATGGCAAAATGGGATACTCTGAAAGTTCAGTTAATCAGCAAAAGCACTACTCTTTTGATTTACTTTTTGTGAATTGCACATTTCAACGTTATAAAGTGTACTTTTTTATCTTGTTCAATTCCTTCTTGGCTTGAATCCAGTCTTCTCTATATTTACAGTTACTTTATATGTCATCACACTTCTATCTTCAACCTTTCTGAACACTTACTTTTAGCTGTACCTCTAGTACAGAACATAGAATTGGATTTTGCTAAGTGATACAATCTGAAAGTCTTAATTTTTAAAACAAAAGCTGAGTTTTAGGCCATTTCTATTTATCGATATCACAAATATATGTGATAATGGTTCTGTATTACAATTTGTATTTCATTTTTCACGTTTAAAGATTTCAAAAGATTGTTCACTATCTTTTTTATTTGAACTTGTGTGTATGTGTGTTTCTTCTAACATTTAGGAAGGTTTGTATTATTTCCTTCTATTGGTTACCTTTATAACTTTTTATAGTACCCTCAGACCTCTATTTTTTTAAATCCAGGATCTATTATTTTTTATAATGAAAAATAATGAAATTAGGGTACTTCTTCACCTTTCTCTTATCCTCTATTTTTCTTCAATCATTTGATTTTAACTGTTTCATCTTTCTCAGTGTTTGCATTTGAATTATTAAAGATTCTTATATTTCTGTCTCTCAGCTTTACATTTTATCCTTTGATCAGCTATTGTAACTGAAGATATCAGTACACCTACTCTTCCTTATAACTTTTTCCTCCATATTTTTCCAGTTTTTAATAGTTAAATAATTTCTACATTGTTAGGGCATATAATATGTGCTTTCTCTTCTGTCACTCTAATCCCTGCAGTTGTTTTAGTTTTAGATCTATGGTTAAATATATTCTATGCCCATTTGTGCCTTTGTGTGTTTGTAGTCACCTACATATTGGCCAAAATGTGTCCTCTTGTATTAGTTTTCTCAAGAATATCTTATGGAAATAATAATCCCTGAGAATATACTATGTTCTTAACTGTTGATCTGTTTCCTTTTTACTTGAATGAGCTTTTGACTGGATATAGAATCTGTGATTTATATTTCCTCTCCACATGATCTTATAAGTAGGGCTCCACTGTGTTTTGCTACTGAGTGCTGCTGTGGAGAAGACTCGGGACAGCTTGATTTTCTTTTCCCCACTTGTGTGCCCAAAGAATTATTTCTTTATTTTTGAAGTCAAATAATATTACTAGGGCATGTCTCAGTGATGATCATTCTCTTCTATTTCCCTATAGTATAATGTGGCCTTTAGTTTTTAACCTTTAATAGTTTAATGCATCCATTAAAATATTCTGATAATTCAGGATGTTTTCTTGACTTATATTTTGATATGTTTGCATCTTTATATTTACCACACACAACCCTATCCTCCTACCCCCATAACATAATTTCAGTGTTTTCTTCAGGTATTCTAATTTTGCATATGTTGGATTTTCTTTACCTAGGACCTATTTTTGTCTTTTTTCTCTCTAAAATATTATTTTTCTATTTGCTTATTTCCAGAGTTCTACCGTTTAACATTTTATTATCTCTTCCCTGATTTGGGGGATTTCCACTTTATGACTCAACTTTCTTTTAAGTAAATGTTTAGTCGCAGTTTTTACCTATACTTTGGCAACTGTTTCTAGTGAGAGTTCTTCATCTGTTATTAGATTTTGCTCTTCTGTGTCTGCCTTTTTCTCATAGTATCTTTGCATATGTTCTGTACTAGTTCTCTTTTTATTACTTATCTCTGAAGTAGATTAGTTTTCCTTGGAAAAATTAGAGGGATTCTGGGGAAAGGTCATGGATAGTATTTTTTTTTTTAACATCTTTATTGGGGTATAATTGCTTTACAATGGTGTGTTAGTTTCTGCTTTATAACAAAGTGAATCAGTCATACATAAACATATGTTCCCATATGTCTTCCCTGTTGCATCTCCCTCCCTCCCACCCTCCCTATCCCACCCCTCCAGGCTGTCACAAAGCACCGAGCCAATATCCCTGTGCCATGCGGCTGCTTCCCACTAGCTATCTACCTTACTACGTTTGTTAGTGTGTATATGCCCATGACTCTCTCTCGCCCTGTCACAGCTCACCCTTCCCCCTCCCCATAACCTCAAGTCCGTTCTCTAGGAGGTCTGCGTCTTTATTCCTGCTTTACCCCTAGGTTCTTCATGACATTTTTTTTCTTAAATTTCATATATATGTGTTAGCATACGGTATTTGTCTTTTTCTTTCTGACTTACTTCACTCTGTATGACAGACTCTAGGTCTATCCACCTCATTACAAATAGCTCAATTTCATTTCTTTTTATGGCTGAGTAATATTCCATTGTATATATGTGCCACATCTTCTTTATCCATTCATCCGATGACGGGCACTTAGGTTGTTTCCATCTCCGGGCTATTGTAAATAGAGCTGCAATGAACATTTTGGTACATGACTCTTTTTGAATTTTGGTTTTCTCAGGGTATATGCCCAGTAGTGGGATTGCTGGGTCATATGGTAGTTCTATTTGTAGTTTTTTAAGGAACCTCCATACTGTTCTCCATAGTGGCTGAACCAATTCACATTCCCACCAGCAGTGCAAGAGTGTTCCCTTTTCTCCACACCCTCTCCAGCATTTATTGTTTCTAGATTTTTTGATGATGGCCATTCTGGCTGGTGTGAGATGATATCTCATTGTAGTTTTGATTTGCATTTCTCTAATGATTAATGATGTTGAGCATTCTTTCATGTGTTTGTTGGCAGTCTGTATATCTTCTTTGGAGAAATGTCTATTTAGGTCTTCTGCCCATTTTTGGATTGGGTTGTTTGTTTTCTTGTTATTGAGCTGCATGAGCTGCTTGTAAATTTTGGAGATTAATCCTTTGTCGGTTGCTTCATTTGCAAATATTTTCTCCCATTCTGAGGGTTGTCTTTTGGTCCTGTTTATGGTTTCCTTTGCTGTGCAAAAGCTTTGAAGTTTCATTAGGTCCCATTTGTTTATTTTTGTTTTTATTTCCATTACTCTAGGAGGTGGGTCAGAAAGGATCTTGCTGTGATTTATGTCATAGAGTGTTCTGCCTATGTTTTCCTCTAAGAGTTTGATAGTTTCTGGCCTTACATTTAGGTCTTTAATCCATTTTGAGCTTATTTTTGTGTATGGTGTTAGGGAGTGATCTAATCTCATACTTTTACATGTAGCTGTCCAGTTTTCCCAGCACCACTTATTGAAGAGGCTGTCCTTTCTCCATTGTACATTACTGCCACCTTTATCAAAGATAAGGTGTCCATATGTGCATGGGTTTATCTCTGGGCTTTCTATCCTGGTTCCATTGATCTATCTTTCTGTTTTTGTGCCAGTACCATACCGTCTTGATAACTGTAGCTTTGTAGTATAGTCTGAAGTCAGGGAGCCTGGTTCCTCCAGTTCCTTCTTTCGTTCTCAAGATTGCTTTGGCTATTCGGGGTCTTTTGTGTTTCCATACAAATTGCGAAATTTTTTGTTCTAGTTCTGTGAAAAATGCCAGTGGTAGTTTGATAGGGATTGCATTGAATCTATAGATTGCTTTGGGTAGTAGAGTCATTTTCACAATGTTGATTCTTCCAATCCAAGAACATGGTATATCTCTCCATCTATTTGTATCATCTTTAATTTCTTTCATCAGTGTCTTATAATTTTCTGCATACAGGTCTTTTGTCTCCTTAGGTAGGTTTATTCCTAGATATTTTATTCTTTTTGTTGCAATGGTAAATGGGAGTGTTTTCTTGATTTCACTTTCAGATTTTTCATCATTAGTATATAGGAATGCCAGAGATTTCTGTGCATTAATTTTGTATCCTGCCACTTTACCAAATTCATTGATTAGCTCTAGTAGTTTTCTGGTAGCATCTTTAGGGTTCTCTATGTATAGGATCATGTCATCTGCAAACAGTGACAGCTTTACTTCTTCTTTTCCGATTTGGATTCCTTTTATTTCCTTTTCTTCTCTGATTGCTGTGGCTAAAACTTCCAAAACAATGTTGAATAATAGTGGTGAGAGTGGGCAACCTTGTCTTGTTCCTGATCTTAGTGGAAATGCTTTCAGTTTTTCACCATTGAGGATGATGTTTGCTGTGGGCTTGTCATATATGGCCTTTATTATGTTGAGGAAAGTTCCCTCTATGCCTACTTTCTGCAGGGTTTTTATCATAAATGGGTGTTGAATTTTGTCAAAAGCTTTCTCTGCATCTATTGAGATGATCATATGGTTTTTCTCCTTCAATTTGTTAATATGGTTTATCACATTGATAGATTTGCGTATATTGAAGAATCCTTGCATTCCTGGAATAAACCCCACTTGATCATGGTGTATGATCCTTTTAATGTGCTGTTGGATTCTGTTTGCTAGTATTTTGTTGAGGATTTTTGCATCTATGTTCATCGGTGATATTGGCCTGTAGTTTTCTTTCTTTGTGACATCCTTGTCTGGTTTTGGTATCAAGGTGATGGTGGCCTCGTAGAAGGAGTTTGGGAGTGGTCCTCCCTCTGCTATATTTTGGAAGAGTTTGAGAAGGATAGGTGTTAGCTCTTCTCTAAATGTTTGATAGAATTCGCCTGTGAAGCCATCTGGTCCTGGGCTTTTCTTTGTTGGAAGGTTTTTAATCACAGTTTCAATTTCAGTGCTTGTGATTGGTCTGTTCATATTTTCTATTTCTTCCTGATTCAGTCTTGGCAGGTTGTGCATTTCTAAGAATTTGTCCATTTCTTCCAGATTGTCCATTTTATTGGCATAGAGTTGCTTGTAGTAATCTCTCATGATCTCTTTTATTTCTGCAGTGTCAGTTGTTACCTCTCCTTTTTCATTTCTAATTCTATTGATTTGAGTCTTCTCCCTTTTTTTCTTGATGAGTCTGGCTAGTGGTTTATCTATTTTGTTTATCTTCTCAAAGAACCAGCTTTTAGTTTTATTGATCTTTGCTATTGTTTCCTTCATTTCTTTTTCATTTATTTCTGATCTGATTTTTATGATTTCTTTCTTTCTGCTAGCTTTGGGGTTTTTTTGTTCTTCTTTCTCTAATTGCTTGAGGTGCAAGGTTAGGTTGTTTATTCGAGATGTTTCCTGCTTCTTAAGGTGGGCTTGTATTGCTATAAACTTCCCCCTTAGAACTGCTTTTGCTGCATCCCACAGGTTTTGGGTCGTTGTGTCTCCATTGTCATTTGTTTCTAGGTATTTTTTGATTTCCTCTTTGATTTCTTCAGTGATATCTTCATTATTAAGTAGTGTATTGTTTAGCCTCCATGTGTTTGTATTTTTTACAGATCTTTTCCTGTAATTGATATCTAGTCTCATGGCGTTGTGGTCAGAAAAGATACTTGATACAATTTCAATTTTCTTAAATTTACCAAGGCTTGATTTGTGACCTAAGATATGATCTATTCTGGAGAATGTTCCATGAGCACTTGAGAAAAATGTGTATTCTGTTGTTTTTGGATGGAATGTCCTATAAATATCAATTAAGTCCATCTTGTTTAATGTATCATTTAAAGCTTGTGTTTCCTTATTTATTTTCATTTTGGATGATCTGTCCATGGGTGAAAGTGGGGTGTTTAAGTCCCCTACTATGAATGTGTTACTGTCGATTTCCCCTTTTATGGCTGTTAGTATTTGCCTTATGTATTGAGGTGCTCCTATGTTGGGTGCATAAATATTTACAATTGTTATATCTTCTTCTTGGATCGATTGCTTGATCATTATGTAGTGTCCTTCTTTGTCTCTTTTAATAGTCCTTATTTTAAAGTCTATTTTGTCTGATATGAGAATTGCTACTCCAGCTTTCTTTTGGCTTCCATTTGCATGGAATATCTTTTTCCATCCCCTTACTTTCAGTCTGTATGTGTCTCTAGGTCTGAAGTGGGTCTCTTGTAGACAGCATATATAAGGGTCTTGTTTTTGTATCCATTCAGCTAACCTGTGTCTTTTGGTGGGAGCATTTAGTCCATTTACATTTAAGGTAATTATCGATATGTATGTTCCTATTCCCATTTTCTAAATTGTTTTGGGTTCGTTATTATAGGTCTTTTCCTTCTCTTGTGTTTCTTGCCTAGAAAAGATCCTTTAGCATTTGTTGTAAAGCTGGTTTGGTGGTGCTGAACTCTCTCAGCTTTTGCTTGTCTGTAAAGGTTTTAATTTCTCCATCAAATCTGAATGAGATCCTTGCTGGGTAGAGTAGTCTTGGCTGCATGTTTTTCTCCTTCATCACTTTCAGTATGTCCTGCCACTCCCTTCTGGCTTGTAGGGTTTCTGCTGAGAGATCAGCTGTTAACCTTATGGGGATTCCCTTATGTGTTATTTGTTGTTTTTCCCTTGCTGCTTTTATTATGCTTTCTTTGTATTTAATTTTTGACAGTTTGATTAATATGTGTCTTGGCGTATTTCTCCTTGTATTTATCCTGTATGGGACTCTCTGTGCTTCCTGGACTTGATTAACTATTTCCTTTCCCATGTTAGGGAAGTTTTCAACTATAATCTCTTCAAATATTTTCTCAGTCCCTTTCTTTTTCTCTTCTTCTTCTGGAACCCCTATAATTCGAATGTTGGTGCGTTTAATGTTGTCCCAGAGGTCTCTGAGACTGTCCTCAGTTCTTTTCATTCTTTTTTCTTTATTCTGCTCTGCAGTAGTTATTTCCACTATTTTATCTTCCAGGTCACTTATCCGTTCTTCTGCCTCAGTTATTCTGCTATTGATCCCATCTAGAGTACTTTTAATTTCATTTATTGTGTTGTTCATTGTTGCTTGTTTCATCTTTAGTTCTTCTAGGTCCTTGTTAACTGATTCTTGCATTATGTCCAATCTATTGTCCATTCTATCTCCAAGATTTCGGATCAACCTTACTATCATTATTCTGAATTCTCTTTCAGGTAGACTGCCTATTTCCTCTTCATTTGTTAGGTCTGGTGCATTTTTATCTTGCTCCTTTATCTGCTGTGTGTTTTTCTGTCTTCTCATTTTGCTTATCTTACTGTGTTTGGGGTCTCCTTTTTGCAGGCTGCAGGTTCGTAGTTCCTCCTGTTTTTGATGTCTGTCTCCAGTGGCTAAGGTTGGTTCAGTGGGTTGTGTAGGCTTCCTGGTGGAGGGGACTAGTGCCTGTGTTGTGGTGGATGAGGCTGGATCTTGTCTCTCTAGTGGGCAGGTTCACGTCTGGTGGTGTGTTTGGGGGTGTCTGTGGCCTTATTATGATTTTAGGCAGCCTCTCTGCTAATGGGTGGGGTTGTGTTCCTGTTTTGCTAGTTGTTTGGCATAGGTTTTCCAGCACTGTGGCTTGCTGGTCGTTGAGTGAAGCTGGGTGCTGATGTTAAGATGGAGGTCTCTGGGAGATTTTCGCCATTTGATATTATGTGGAGCTGGGAGGTCTCTTGTTGATCAGTGTCCTGAAGTTGGCTCTCCTACCTCAGAGGCAGAGCCCTGCCTCCTGGCTGGAGCACCAAAAGCTTTTCATCCACACGGCTCAGGATAAAAGGGAGAAAAAGTAGAGGGAATTAGTAGAAGTATGAGGAAAGAAAGAAGGAAAGGAGGGTAGGAAGGAAGGAAGAAAGAAAGAAAGAAGCAAAGAAGGAAAGAAGGCAAGAAGGAAAGAAAGGAGGGAGGGAGGAAGAGAGGAAGGAAGGAAGGAGGGAAAGAAGGAAAAAAGACAGAAAGAAAGAAGATACAGTAAAAATAAAATAAAGTATAATAAAGTTATTGAATTAAAAAATTCTTATTTAGAAAAAAAGAAAAAGGGACGGAAAGAACCTTAGGACAAATGTTGGAAGCAAAGCTATACAGACAAAATCTTACACAGAAGCGTACACATACACCCTCACTAAAAGAGGTAAATGGGGAAAAATCCTAAATCTTGCTGTCAGAGACCACCTCCTCAATTTGGGATGATTCGTTGTCTAAAGGAGGGAAGGAAGGACGGAAAGAAAGAAAGAACGAAGGTAAAGTATAATATTGTTATTAAAATTAATTATTAAGAAAAAAAAATTAAAAAAAAACATGGACGGATAGAACCCTAGGACAAATGGTGGAAGCAAGACTATACAGACAAGATCTCACACAGAAGCATACACATACACATTCACAAAAAGAGGAAAGGGGAAAAAATCATAGATCTTGCTCCTAAAGTCCACTTCCTTAATTTGGGATGATTGGTTGTCTATTCAGGTATTCCATAGATGCAGGGTATATCAAGTTGATTGTGGAGCTTTAATCCGCTGCTTCTGAGGCTGCTGGGAGAGATTTCCCTTTCTCTTCTTTGTTCTCACAGCTCCCAGGGCTAAGCTTTGGATTTGGCCCTGCCACTGCGTGTAGATCGCTGGAGGGCGTCTGTTTTTTGCTCAGACAGGATGGGGTTAAAAGAGCCGCTGATTGGGGGCTCTGGCGCACTCAGGCTGGCGGGGACGGAGGGGCACAGAGTGCGGGGCGGGCCTGCGGTGGCAAAGGCCGGCGTGACTTTGCACCAGCCTGAGGCGCGCTGTGCGCTGTCCCGGGGAAGTTGTCCCTGGATCCCGGGAACCTGGCAGTGGCGGGCTGCACAGGCTCCGCGGAAGAGGGGTGTGGAGAGTGACCTGTGCTCGAACACAGGCCCCTCGGTGGCGGCAGCAGCAGCCTTAACGTCTCCCGTCCGCCTCTGGATTCCGCGCTTTCAGCCGCGGCTCGCGCCCGTCTCTGGGGTCCGCGCTTTTAGCCGCGGCTCGCGCCCGTCTCTGGATTCCGCGCTTTCAGCCGCGGCTCGCGCCCGCATGGATAGTATTTTAATATTGATTTGTTTTCACAATTCAGAAGCTCCCTTCTTCTCTGCTGTCATGGAAACCATTTTCCACAAACATGGCTTATCTATGTGATCATTTGTTTAATGTTGCTTTGTCTAAGGCTGCACATATTAGAAAAAAACAAATAAAAAGTCACATAGGTAAAAAAACTATAACATATTATTGTTATTACTTTTTTGGCCACAGAAACAAAGTGGGGGGCAGTGACTGTTGGCAGAAGCCGCCCTGCTCACAGTTTGATTTTGAAACACAGAGGAACACGGCTCTCCCTGATGCTTTTGAGTAATTTTCAAAGAGAATAAATAGGGCCTGGTCAGTTTATATCACCATGTTCAAACCAGGTACCCATATCATTCTTTCTTTCTTCTATTTTGGGGTATGTTTAACAGTTTATATATTTGTACAGTAGTGTAAGTATGTAATTTATCAAGAAAAAATATAGAAACATGAAGGAAAGTTACTTGAAAATACCTTTTTGAGGAGTTCTATGATTTAGAACATTTGGATTGCCTTGGATGTAGAAAGCTGGAAAGACTGTTACTCCTATCCTAACAACAAGAAAAAGCCAGATAATCTGAAACATCATAATTTTTCTTGAGCCCATGAAAGAGCTGAGGTAGCAGGGCAACCGACTAACATGAAACCTAAGGGAAAAAATTATGGAAAAATCTTCAAGGACAGATGGAATTCAATAACTGGCACATCTTTGGCAGAGCACTAAAGGAAGATATACCAGACGCCATAGAAGCAGGTATGAAAAATTCAGGTAATTTTTAAAAACAAATTGGAAAAGGACAAGTATGGGCTAATGAGAGAACATAGAAACCCTGGAAGCCACAGACACAAGAAATGCACACTGTTTTACAGGATTTTTTTTTTTCCTATGGATTTCACTAGTTTCTTATGAGAAGGACTGCAGACAGGGTGGAAAATGAAAGAATAGAGTCCTTGGTGATGCAGACGTGGAGGAGAGGAGCAGCTGCCACTGTGAGAAAAGACTAAAGATCTACCTTGTCCCATACTTCCTAGGGGACAAAAGTATTAAACTGTTGGAAGAACGGCTTCAAACACTGTTACCCCCAGGGAACAGGTAAAGATCTACTGCTATGGGGGAAGGGGAAGGAAAAATCCTCCACCCTTGGGAGAGGGGCAGGAGACCCAGACCATTAGATATCACCCCTATCACTGGGAGAAAGGTGAGATCAATGATATAACTTCATCCCTAAGACCTAGGGGGGTACACACTTAGATTTAGACTAACCTGGGACAACAGAGAATGTCCCTTCCTCTCACATCACCACCTGAGCTGGCAGAGTCAAACAATAACAGTTGGGAGAATGGTAACAATGTGGACGCCACCCATGAGGCATGGACACAAAGAGAAAGCCTACAGCTGAAAATGGAGAAGGAACGTTATGAAAAACCCTCCAGTAACCTACCAGAGGAATTTGAAGCCTGTGATGAAATGAAGGTAACAACAGCAGCAACAAAATGCTTACCTAGTCGAATGCCTGATTTGGTGATTCAGTCAATCACACTAATTGCTAGCAGAAGAGGAGCCATGCCTATTAGCAGGCAAAAATACTATTTACCAGAGCCTATACTGTCTACAAACTATGATTAGAAATTAATCAAAGATTTATGAGACTACAATAAAAATAAATTAAAAGAGCAACTAACTTTCAAGAGAAAGTAATTAACAGAAGACGCAGTGATGACCTAAATGTCATAAATGTAAGAGAGGAAATTGAAAATAACTCTGATTAATATCTTAACAACTGTATTAAAAGGTGGATGACATATATGAGTAGACTAGTAATTTCAACAAAGAGACGGAAGAGATAAGGGTTGAATGGAAATGTTAGAAATAAAAATTGTGGTACAGAAATGAAGAATGCTTCTAATGGGCTCATTAATAGAGCCAACATAGCTAAGAAAAGAATCAGTGAACTTGAAGATAGGTCAGTAGAAATTACTCAAGCTGAAAATAAAGGGAAAAAAATAGTGGGGAAAAAAAGAACAGGGCATTAAAATACTGTGGAATACATATACACACACCATATTCAAACTGCTGAAACACAAAGAAATATAGAAAATCTTGAAGGCAGCCGGAGAAAAGTAGACACATTACTTACAAAGGACCAAAGATAAGAATCTCAAACAATTTGTTTTCAGAATTTATGTAAGTCAGAAGACAATGAATGGGTATCTGTAGAGTGCTCAAATAAAAATAGGGTAAATGCAGAAAGCTATAGCCAGTCAAAATAAAATATTTTTCAAAAAAGAAGGAGAGTAAAGAGTTTTTCAGGAAAAAAAAAAAAAAACTAAGAGCCTTCGGTAACAGCACATCAGTTCTATATGAAATGTAAAAAGATGGTCTTCTGGCACAAGGAATAAGATACCAGGGAGAAACCTAGATCTACACAAAGAAATGAAGATTCTTGGAAATGGTTAAAATGAAGATGAATGCAAAAGACATATTTTTGTCTTTTCCTTATTCACTTTAAAGATAACTGACTACCCAAATAAACAATAGTAGCAAGGTATTATGAGTTTATAGTATAGGTGAAAGTAAAACGTGTGCCAATATCACAAAACATGGGAGGGAGGAATTGAGAGTATACTGTTGTAAGGTTCTTACACTGTACATGATGTGGCATAATACTGTTTGAAAGTAGACTGTGATTAATTGATGTTGTATATTGTAAATCCTATGGTAACCACTGTAAAATCTAAAATGAGTAATAAATCAATAGTGGTGATAAAATGGAATCCTAAAAGCATACACTCTACACAATAAATTCAAAAGCAAAAATAATAAAAGGAAACTAAAGTTAATTAAAGATGAAACAAATAGAAAAAGAAGATGGTAGATTTTGATCCAAACAAAGTAATAATCACATTAAATATAAATGATCTATACTATGTATAAAATAGACAACTGATGGGAACATACTGGATAGCACAGGGAACTCTACTTAATGCACTGTAGTGTCCTAAATGGAGGGGATATATGTATGTATGGCTGATCCATTTTGCTGTGCAGTAGAAGGTAACACAACATTGTAAAGCAACTATACTCCAATAAAAATTAATTAAAAGAGTAAACCAATTGTAAAGAAAGAATTTGATTGTAATAAAACTTAGTCAACTTGCAAATAAATAAATAGATAAGATCTAAAAACAGCAATTAAAACACAGGGATTGTCAGATTGTACAGAAAAACAACAGAAACTATGTAATATCTACAAGAAAACCAATTTAAATATGGAGATATTTTATATGTAAAAACATAAATAGTTAAAAGTAAAAACATAGAAAAGTTGTACCATACAAACATCAGTCCAAAAAAGAAAAAAAGCTAGAATGGCTGTATGAATATCAGAGAGAGGGGCATTGCATAATGAAAAGTGATTAATTTGCCAAGAAGATATAATAATCTTAAATATTTGGGTACCAAACAACAGAAATTAGAAATATATGAAGCAAAAATAATATAATTGAAAGGAGTAACAGATTAATCCTCAATTATACTTGAAGTCTTCAATGCTGCCTCCTCAATAGTGGATAGAAGAAATAGAAAGAAAATCACTGACAATATTAAACACCTGGGCAATATAACCTGAATAATACACTATTAACTTACCTAATCTAATTGATATTTATTGAATATTCAACCCCAAAACAGCAGGATAAACATTCTTTTCAAGTAGACAAGAAACATTTACCAAGAAAGACCATTTATTCTGGGTATAAAATAATCCTCAACAAATTTCAAGAGTTGAAATCGTAGAAAACATATTATCTGACTACAACAGAATTCTACTTGGAATTAATAACAGAAAGGTATCTGGAAAAATTCCAAATTTAATTTCACAAATAACCCATTTATAAATAACTCAAAGATAAAGTTACGGGGAATTAAAAAGTACTTTGAATTGAATAAAAATTACAAACCACCTATCTAAATTTGTAGGATGCAACTATAGTAGCATTTAGAGGAAATTTTACAGTATTAAATGTTTATTATAGAAAAGCAGCCTCAAATCACCTTTAAAAACTTAGGAAGAGCTGGTTATTAAAAAGATAAATAAAATTGTTAAAGCCTAGCATGATTGACCACAAGGGGGGAAGAAAAGAGAGAAGGCAAATATTACTAATATCAGGAATGAAAAGGGCTACATCACTAAAGTTCCTAAAAATAGTAAAATCATAATAGTAAAATATGAGAGAATATTTATGCTCGTTAATTCAGTGACTTAACTGAAATGGACAGATTCCTTGAAAGACACAAACTCATAAACTGCCAGAAGAGGAAAGAGAAGAAAGCGATAATCTGCACAGTAGTTCTGTATCTATCAAAAATAATTGAACTCTTGGTTAAAAGCATTCTAAATAGAAAAGTCCAAGCCCAGATGGCTTCTCTGGAGAATTCTACCATATATTTACAGAAGAAATAATACCAATACAAAGTCTTCCAGAAAATAGACAGGGAGAAAATACTACCCACCTCATTTTATAAGGTCAGCATTACTCTATAAGATATTACAAGAAAAGAACACTCAAGAACATAATGGCAAAAAAAATTTTTTAACTAAATTTTAACAGATTGGATCCAGCAATATATAAAAAGGATAATACAACATAACCAAGTTGAATTTATACCAGCAATGCAATTCATCAATATAATTTATATTTCAACAGACTAGAGAAGCCACATGTTTTTCTCAATAGATACAGGAAAGACATATGACAAAATTCAACATGGATTTATTATAAAACTCTAAAACAAAACAGGAATAGAAGGTAACTCCCTTAACCTGACAAAGGGCATCTTGCAAAAAACCTGTAGATAACTTGCAGAAAACCTGTAGATAATATATTTAAGAGTCAAAGACTGAATGATCTCCCTCTAAGATCAGGGAATAAGGCAAGGAAGTCCACTCTCATAATGCTTATTGAACATTGTACTGAATGTACTAGCAAGGGTAATAAAGCAAGAAAGATAAAGGACATACAGAATGGAAACAAGTTTTTTTTTTTTTTTTTTTTTTTTGTGGTACACGGGCCTCTCACTGTTGTGGCCTCTACCGTTGTGGAGCACAGGCTCCGGATGCGCAGGCTCAGCGGCCATGGCTCATGTGACCAGCCGCTCCGCGGCATGTGGGATCTTCCTGGACCGGGGCACGAACCCACGTCCCCTGCATCGGCAGTCGGACTCAACCACTGCGCCACCAGGGAAGCCCTGGAAACATGTTTTTATTCACAGTCCACACTGTCTATGTAGAAAATCTTAAATAATCTACACAAATTTTATTATGACTAACAAGTGATTTTAACAAAGTTGCAGGATACAAAGTCAAAATACAAAAATAAATTGTGGTTCTGTGTATTTGCAATAAACAAATTAGAAATTAAAAAATTTAAAGCATCATTTATAATAGCATCAAAAGTTATTAAATACTTAGGTATGAATCTAATAAACTTTGTATGATAGCTATATGCTGAAACCTACAAAACACTGATGAAAGAAATTAAATATGACCTAAATAAATGGAGAGATATATTATGTCCATAGGCTGAAAAACTTGATATTGTTAAAATATCTATTCTCCCAAGATTAAGCTATAAATTCAACATAATCACAATAAAAATTTCAGCAGGATTTTTTTCTAGAAATGGACAAGCTAATTTTTAAATTTATATGCAAATGCAAAGGAATCAGAATGTCAAAAGAATTTTGAAAAATAACAAATTTGGAGGACTCCTGCCACCAGATCTCAAGTCTGACTATAAAACTATGATAATCAAGACAGTGTGATATTGGCAAAAGGACAGATACCTATATTAAAGGAAAAGAAATCCAGTCTTTTCCACAAATAGTGCTGAAACAAGATATATCCATAAGTAGTAAAAATGAACCTTAATACTTTGCACAAATGCATCAACTCAAACAGGTAATAATTCTGAAAAAAAACCATAAAATTGTAAAAACTTCTGTTCAGAAACATAGGAGGAAATTTTTGCCTTGGGTTAGCAAAGATTTCTTAGATATGATATAACAAGCACAATTCATGAAAGAACAAATAGATAAATTGAATTTCATTAAAATTATAAGTTTCTGCTCATTGAAGGACACTGAAAAATATTAAAAGAGTGAAAAGACAAGGACAGACTGAGAGAAAATATTTGCAAAACAAATATATGATAAAGGACTTGTATCTAGAATTGTAATACAAAGAATTTTCAAATCTCAATAATGAAATAAAAAACAACCCAATTCACATGAGCAAGAGATCTGAACAGATATTTTTGCCAAAGAATAAATATGATGGCAAATAAGCACTTGATAAAATGTTCAATATCATGTATCATTAGGGTAATGCAAATTAAAGCCACAATGAGATACAACTATGTAACCACCAGAACAGCTTAAAACAAACAAATGAAAACCAACTGACATTACCAAATACTGGCAAGGATGCAGAGCAAAAAATCTTTCATTGAAAATGCAAAGTGGTGTGACCACTTTGGGAAATAGTTTGGCACTATCTATAAAGTTAAATGCATACTTATCCTGTGACCTAGCAATCCTACCCCGAGGTATTTACCCATGAGAAATGAGATTTTTGTATTTACACAGAACCCTGTATGCAAATGCTTAAAGTAGTTTTATTTATAAATGCCAAAAAACTGGAAATGACCTAAATATCTTCCAATAGGTAAATGTATGAAAAAATGTGGTACATCCATAGAACAGACTACTACTCAGCAGTAAAAAGGAACGCAGTACGGATACAGGGAATGACACAGGTGAATCACAAATGCATCATTCTAAGTAAAATAAGTCAGATTCAAAAGATTGCATCCTGTGGGGTTCCATTTATATGACACCTGGATAAGGCAAAACTATAGGGACAGAAATCAGATTAGTGTTTGACAGATCCTGAGGATAGGGGGCTAGGATGACTACAAAGAAGCACAAGGGAATTTTGTGAGTATTTTGAGTTTGATCGTGGTTTCATGACTGTACACATATGTTTGTCAAAACGCTCAGAACCGTGCACTAAAAATGATGAATTATACTACATATAAAGTATACCTCAACAATTTTGATTAAAACACACACACACACACACACACACACACACACACACACACACGGAGATCACTATCCCAGAATGGTGAAATGAGATAGAGATCAAATCAGGAGACATCCATTACTTGTCATGGTACCACACTGGAGGCTTTATAAGCTACAATGAGAGTGGCTAAATTAATCCTGTCCAGCTGTCCCATTTGCTGGTGACTCTCAGATCTCCTCCATTGGAGACAATTGGGATATTGTCATGACGAAACCATAAGCCCCATGACCAACATAGTTGAAAGCCTTGGTTCGGAATCATATCTCATAACTTCCTTCTCATCAGTGGAAACATCTGGCAAAGCCTGGTCTTTATAGGAAAGCTACCCTTTCTATGTGAAAAATAGCATATTTTTCCACTGTCAGAAGGACCACATTATGAAAACAAGTATGCTTAGTAAGAATTCATTGGGTATTCCTGCAATATCTAGTGTTGAACTTCACAATTTCAGTTGTTTAATGGGAAAAATGCTTTAAAATATGGAGAAAAGAACTGATAAGTACAGAATCTAAAAGAAATTTGGATTCTTTCCCTGAGATGAAAAAAATGGTATTTTAAGATTATCTTGAAATAATTCTTGTTCTGAAGTTTTTTTTTCTTTTTAAGTGCTCTGTTTTAGAGATCTTGAACATTTTAATAATGCTTAAAGGCTAATGTACAATGGGCTCTAACTTTCAGCAAAGCAGACTTATGCAAAATATAACAAAGGGTTTTCCTCTCAATAGTAAACTTTGTTAACACTGAACAACTTTTTGACATGAGCTCAAGACTTCTAAAGAAGCTATTTAGGAAGGGACTGTGAAGTTAAACATACACACACAAAAACACACAGAATTTAAGTATCACTTGCTGTAATGTGAGGTGAGTTAGTAAAACTTTCATCTTTCAATTAGTCTCTTCCTACTTTTATAAATGTAATAAAACTAACGATATTTAAGGTCTTAAGTTCAAGAAGAGCTGAGAAAAAAAAGGCCAATTTAAAAGAAAGGCCTAGGTAAGATTCATAGATTAAAACTGAATGATCCATCATTTCATATTCATTTTGGAGAATACTTTGATGTTCAAATCTCCTTTGGTTCAGAAATTGCAGGTTTTGTTCATTTTAGACCATGACTTTAACACTTTGGTTCATGGATTGATTCCAAAAAACCTAAAATTTTAATTGTTCATACTTTGTACTTGCTTGGAGCTCATTATTTGATTTAATTTAAACTCTCAGTTTTGCAGATTTTTCTCAATTAAGTGCTACCTTTATGGAGTTTAAGGGTATGGACAGAGAGGTTCAACAAATGTTTACTGACCTATTGGAAATAACCTTACTATTTTGAGAACTATTATGTAGAAATGGCTAACTGGTAAGCCGTATTACCTCTGTTACTCATAATTTGGAGGAGATGAACTCTTTCTCATGAGAAGATCATAGAAACATTCCAAAAGGATAGATAAAAGAACACTAAAATTAAAAATAGTTGGCAGCAGATGCTTTAAAATGAGGAATTCATGAAACAAGGGGAGAAAACTACAAAGGATAAGAAGTTAGGAGTGGCCTGCCTAAAAAATTTTAAAAGTCATCACAATGAAGAAATATATATATTGGTATATTGGAAAATCAGTAGATCAAAATTAATTAGAGCTCATTGAACCTACCTGAGCAAGAGGCTTATTCTCAAATAGTGCTTCATGTTGAAAGAATTTGTCCAGCCCGTGCTCCTTGGTAATATAGTCAGACTCATCAGAAAAGAGGATGGCATCCCCATCAAAGGCCACACGGAGCTGTGTGTCACAGTAAGCCATGTCTTTGGCTCCATCAAACATTGTTGCAGAGGCGATCCCTGGAAGACCGTTGGAATTAATTAATACTCTTCTTAGGACCATATGTTTTAGTGTCTATTTAAAAAGAAAAAAATTCTTCCCAGACCTCGAATTTCCTCTCTCGCTATTACCTGACAACACAACTCTTCTTCACAACCACACATCTCGAAACAGTCATCTTTGTACTGCCTCCGTTTCTATAAGGGATGGGAAAGTGTAAAATGGGTGTAGGATAATCACTGAAGATGTCCACCTCCATGAAGGTGAAAGCTCTAAAAGACAAACTTACGGGCTGCCACTTGTGGAAACACCTTAGCAGAAAACCCAAGGACGACGTAAACCACATAATCATACGTGAAGGCCAATGGAATGAAACACTAGTGCAGACCTCTTTATTAACTAGAGAGAGGAAACTAAGTAATACCTTCTTGTATTGCTTCTTGTACTTTTTCAGAATCCACAGAAAGATACAAGTTGGTAAGATATGCCTTCAAATAGCCCATGGGGCTTTTTCCACCAGTCAGACAGAACCGGTCAATTAGTAATCCTATTATCGGGCAAGAAAGACTTTGTTACGTCAGAGACTAAAGACAATATACTTACTGGAAATGCAAGTGAGAGTTACCTTAGGAATAAATGAGTGCCTACTGCAGTTTTAGAACTACCTTTGTAGTACCAATATTGAAAAATGTCTCAGCTATTTTATATAACGGTGCATGATGGTTTATGAAGTATATCCAGATAGGCCATGCTAGTTTACTCTCACACAGCTGTTATGGCAGGCATTATTATCCTCGTTACAGAAAAGGAAATGGAGACATAAAGACTGTCTAAGCCCAGTGCTTCACATTGACTCTTGTCTAGACTAGAACAGCGCACTTTTTCTTTAGCTACAGCATCCTCACTTTTTGAGAGGGCCAGTTAAGATGTGGCTCTGTTTTTAAGTACCATTTTAGTATTTCTTTAGTAACAATACAATAGTAATAGCAAGTAGTGATAGCATTTAAACTATTTCCCCAAAACAACAACAGAAGGTCTGAAATTGTCTCTCTTGACTTGAAATTTTAAATGCAATCATTAGCAGACTGACATTAATATACCATTAAATGCCTTTCAAATCAACAACAGTTAAAAAACCCCACTAGATGTTGGTGAGAGGTTTATAAAATAGGCACTTACATACACTATGGATGAAAGTGTAAATTGGTACAAGCTGTCTAGAAAGTAATTTGATATTTATTGATAAAAGTATTGATAGCTTTTAAGCAGCTTATACCTTTTGATGTAGGATTCCTTTTTTTTTTTTTTTTTGCAGTACGCAGGCCTCTCACTGTTGTGGCCTCTCCCGTTGCGGAGCACAGGCTCCGGACGCGCAGGCTCAGCGGCCATGGTTCACGGGCGCAGCCGCTCCGCGGCATGCGGGATCTTCCCGGACCGGGGCACGAACCTGTGTCCCCTGCATCGGCAGGCGGACTCTCAACCACTGCGCCACCAGGGAAGCCCTAGGATTCCTTTTTTAAAGAGTTTATCCTAAGGGAATAATCTGAAACTCTGATAAAGATTTATGTAGAAAGGTCTCAGCACAGGATTATTTATAAGAGCAAACCATGGTTCCAATGATGTGAGAATAACTAAGGTATAACATTAAGTATATAAGCGATGTACCCATTCAAAGTGTTTTTGGATATATGATAAAACTGGGCAGCTGCAGATGACATAAAGCAGAATTTTGAGCCAGTTGTTGCTGAGCCAGCTAGTCAGTTGTTTATCATCTGCATGGACCAAGAGAGTGGATAGGATCTATGCACAGCTGAAGTGGAAGTGTTTGCCGTGGTATGGACGAAATACTCTCACTTTTCCACTTAAACCAACATTGGGCATAAGTGGCATAAAAGTGTACTCTACAAATCCTTAAATAATACTAATTTAATGATCAGAAATTATTTGGTGGTACTGGGGACTTCAGAAATGGTGAAAACATCGTCCCTCTTCTCAAGGAGATCACAATTCACTAAGGAGCCAGGCATGTAGACAGATAATTATAATATAGAAAAGACCACAGCGAAGGGAGATACAAACTGCCTTCAGCCCCGAGAGAAGGTAACTGACTCTTCAGGTGAAAAGTTGTTATTCCATGAGCAAGGCTGCGCAAGACTGGGCTTTATCTGTTCATTAACAGAATTAGTATGTAAATAAGTAGAATTTCTCATGCTACTAAGCTCAATGGGCTTAGTGTGGTGAGGGATAGGTAGACTTACATCACCTACTAAATCAAATAAGGCTGTCTTGTAGAAATAATAGCTGTCCTTTATTGAGTGATTACACCACTCACCTCTGCCAACGCTTTTATATATATTCTCTCTTTTCATAGCATAATACTGTGAAGACTGCGTTTTTGAAAGGTAAACATATTTTCAACTGTGTATCAGTAAGACGTTGGCCTTATAATTAGGATAATATAATATAAAACTTATAACTTGTAATAGATAGTGATTATTTATAAATATGCCTAATTTGAGCCTAGAAGTTAAATATGCCAAATTTAAACCTTATTTTGACTTGACATACCCTTAAGACTGGATATGTCACTTAGAAAATGGGCTAAAGGTCCTCACATAAGAAGTCAGGTAAATTCATAAGAGGAAAAATGGGGACCTCCCCTTAAAGTCACCAACACACTAATGGAAATGCTACGAAGAGACTAGTGTCAAACCAATTTTCCCTGTAAAGGAATAAAGACAGTTTTGCTGGCATGAGTATGAATTTGATGTGTGGGGAGAGCAGCCGGGGCGAGTCAGATGTTAAGAGTGGAAAGGAAAGGTAAAAACCTTTAAACCTTTAACATGCGTCTGTGGTGAGCAGGAAGTCTGATCACACAGAGAAAGCCCTGGGTTGACGGCTCCTTGAAGTCAAGTTCAGAAGTGAAAAACATAAAACAGAGAAATATATTGCAGGACCTGGGATTAAGACTTTGAAATTCACACTTGACAAGTTAAGTCCAGAGCTTTGGGCCCAACTCTGTGCTGAAGTTAAAAATGAACATGGCCTCTCTTGTTCTGACATAGGCAAATAAACATTCCTCACGCAGAAGGGGGTGTCACTATCAGACACTGCATTAGTTAGGCCACAGTGAGCAAAATAACATGGCTTCTCTCTTCCAGAGCAGCGAGCTGTTCTTCCACACGGTATTTATTTTACTTACCATAGTGATTGACGCTGTTTATAAGCCGCACTCCCACTTGGGCATGGTTATTAGTCATCAGAACAATATCAAATAAGTCCTGTTCATCAGGATACAGCTCACGGAGTCTAGCATTGACGTGCTGCAGTGCCTGAAGGTTACAAACACAAATGTGTGTAAAGAGGGCCAGGCAAAGTGGGCATTGGGGGTCTGGATAGAAAGGATCCCATAGGTGTCCAATTCAAGCCCTGAAGACTCTTCACTGAGAGACTGTGGCTCCTTTAAGTCAGGGTTATGCCATTCAGTTCAGTATTTTCAGCCTCCCATACATAGGACCTCAGTTAATGTTTACTGAAAGATGGGTAATGTTTGTTGAAAACTGTTACAACATTTGGTTTACTAGAATTATTTCTGTGAGGTACATAGATAGGATCAGGCTAACCCTTTCATGGTTTGTCTATTTTTGTTTTTGATTCATAAAACCTGCCTTTCTTGATCTGATGATTATTTTTTATTGTGAAAAGTATAGGCTGCTTCAAGAATTTTCATGTTATCCTTGTGCAGAGGCCATGCTAATGGTCTCTGTGTTGTTCCAGTTTAGCACATGTGCTGCCAAAGTGAGCATTTTGTGTATTTTTTAAAACATGAGTCTTTAGAATAGGTTTGTGGTTTCCTCTCATGCTTCCACTATGCCTCATAACTACTTTCTACTTACAACACGTGGAGGTGTCATTTGTTTCTGCCTGGTTATGATGTCATTGTGTAATATTTGTATAAGTTATATAGGGGATCAGAGCTATAAGTGCTATACATTTCAGTGTAAGTTCCAAGAACCTTACTTTCTCTATTAAAGTCATGCCCCTAAGTGCCAAGAGCATCTTGAGTTTCTTAATATGCTGTGTTTGGGGCAAGAGCAGCGAAAGTGAATTTAATCTTATTTGAATGAGGTGTTTTATTTCTACTGCTTGGAATCATAAACTCATTATTGCTTCTGGTTACTGCTCCTTCTATGGAGAGGACAAAAGTTTCTGTTACAGGTCTCAGAATTTGGACTCCACTTAGGGAAAGCTCAGCATTCCAAATCTAGGGCTGCAGTCCCTCCCTCAACAGTGTGGAAGCTTCTGTGAAAATATAAACTGACCTGGGGTAGACTTAAAAAAGGCAAGAATGACAAGGGTGGATTAGGAATTATAAGGAAACCTGGATGAGATCCCAGGGATTAGCATGAGTCCTTCCCTGCCATCCAGAGTCCTGGAAGGCCGAAGACAGCTTTGCAGAATACCTTGACAAAGCGGAAGGCCGGCCCTGGGGCCAGCACGACATTCTCATTGAAAAGCTGATACTCCATGGACTTTTCCAGACCCTCTTCCTTGTAGATTTTCCTGCCGTCCACCACGTTGAAGAGCGCACGGGATGACACAGCGATGGTGATGGCATGCTTGGGTTTGGGCTGCAGAGAGGGGCACCGACAGGAGGACGAGTCACACAGACCTAAAGGGATCAGGAATGGGCCTCATCCAAGGGCAGGGTGGGAAGGAAACACTTGGGTCCCGGCTTGGAGGACTGGGATGCTGGAGACAGCCAAGGGCTGGGTCCTGGGGGCTACTGTGCCAAGGGGTAGGTTCAGGGAGGAGAAGCAGGGGGCTGGGTGAACTTCCCTATACCATGGACAGGAGGGAGGCTGAGAGAGGTCCGGATGCGGGGCTGCGTGGAGCGGCAACCCGGGTACCAGCGGAGGCGGGCCCTGCTCACCGGCCTGGGGCGCGAGCAGCTCGGTGACTTCTCGTACAGTGTTCTCACGGATGCCCAGTAGGCATCGTCCTCGTCCGCCTCTTCCTCTCGTTGCCTGACCAGGTCAGGAATACAGTCTTGATCCAGCTGTGACGGGTAGAGAGCCCTGCGCTGGGCACAGGATTTCCTTTCAGTGGGGGGCGTGCGCGGATATTCCCGCTGGTGCGTATCCCTGGAATCTCGCGAGTCCCGCAACTCTCGTGTGTACTGGCCCGCTTGGATTTCCCGCCCTGGGCCGGGAGACCAGGCGTTGGATTTCTCAGCCATCTTGGTGCTGCGCCGGGACCCGTCTGGAGCTGGACCTCAGGGGTCGTGGAAGAACGTGAGTCGAGCGGCATGGTTGGTGTGGGTGGCGAGCGCTGCGCTGACAGCGGCTTTGGTGACTCTTGATGGCTAGGGGAGGTGGATGAAGTCCGGGAGGTCTTGGAGCTACTGGGGGGCTGGAGCAAGAAAGTGGGCTTCTGAGTTAGATGCCCGCCTAGGGTCCCCGTCCTCACCTCTGCCCAGCCGGGGTCAAGGAGCTGTCCCCTTCTCTGTGTTCCATTCCCAGCTCTTAGGTGAATCCTGGTTCATCTCAGCTCCTTTAAGTAGGGCTTAAAGGGGCTCAGACATTTCAAGGCTCCATATATTAGACATTTCTGTTACATGGACCCAGAGACAGACAGCTTTCATTTCCCCCCAGTTGTTCCATCAGCACCTCACACTTTTTTTTTTCTTTTGGAGTAGATAGGGTAGAGGTCCTCTTCCTTGCCCCTAGGTAGCTGGCACATAGTTGGCAAAGTTCTGTCACTTTCTTCACATATACCTGCTCAGTCAGAGACCTTCAGGTAGGACAGAAGGCTTGAGGAAGGGACCTTGCTTGCCACTGCCTCCATCTGTGACCTCCAGTTAACCTGATGAGCAGCTAGACCAGAAGTTCCCACCAGAAGGCTCTGCAAAGCACCTCAGGGGCATCCGTCTCCACATTTGCTCTGTGATTAATGCAGTGAGTGCTGGGAAGGTCAGTAGGCTGGAGAATTAAGTGTCTCCCCATCACCTTCAGAACTTCTTGTGCCAGTGAAGCTCAGTTGGAGAGAATCATCTTCCTAAATAGGAACTGGTTCTAGTCATTCTAGAGAAAGGACTCCTTCACTAAGGTATGAGATAGATTATTAAGCATCCATATATTATTCCAGTTTTTGTGATTATTTCACACGTTTCAAAGGGCATGTTCTTGGTTAGATTATTGAGCCAGTCCTCACAGAGACAGATGGATTGGTTCTCCCAGTGTCTGGGCCTGTGTCACACTCTGCATCCAAAAACTAATTCTCACAACAAACTTTTTCTTCTTATGTGACTAGGCCTAGTTAAGGGCTCAAAGCGTCACACAACCTAATACTCTTCAACAGTTTATCTCCTTTGTTGACATTTTCACCCCCTCTTCTGAGTCTTGGGTACTCAATGAATAGTTTTTGAATGTGTGAAGGAAGGAAGGAGAAACCATGGAGTTTAATCATTCAATGTGCAGGTTATAGACCTAGAGATCCTAGGTTTTAATCTAGCTCTATGAGCCTTACTAGTGTGAAATCTTAGGGAAGTTACTCTGTGTTTCGGTTTTCTTACTCTGGGGATTGATGGGGGTGGGAGTCTGTGAGGGCTAAGTTAGCTAAAAGATATAAAGTACGCGGAACAGGGCCTGGTGCATGGAAAGCATCAATCTATGTTATTATTATTATTCTTATGGCGTGTACTCTTCCCTTTCATTCCCATCTCTTCCTTAAGACTTGTGTTCTTGCTTCTGGACTCACCTCCTGATGGAGCTCTGGTGGATGGGCTCCGTGAAGTTCGAGACCACTGATTTCTCACTAGGTACCCTCGAGAGTCTGTCTTCAGCAAGGTTAATTCTCGTGATCCCTTTCAAGGAGAGAAGAGACCCAGGAGTGTAATGCCCCACCACCGAGTCCTCCCACACATATGCTTACGAAACAGCCATGGCAAGCCAAATATAGCAGTGATCAGTGAGAAGGCCCCTGCCCTCTACGACGTGTAATTCAGTCCTGGCCCTTGTGTATTATTCTAGCTCTGGCCCAATCCTAACTTCTGTGAGGAGCAATAAAGTGGGAATCTACCTGGAAGAGCATCCAAAACCAAGAAACAAGTCTGATATCTCATAGGTTTTCACCTGTGACTCCTCTTATGCGGAACTTAGTAGAGTTGAGGCTTTTTCCTCCCTTTTCCCCACTTCCGCCCTTAAGGATAAGCTTGTTAGCAGATGCTGAAAAGACATACCCAACATTTTTGACCAGATTACAAAGATGAAGGCCACTGGTACCTCAACAAGGCTGTAGCGGGGCTCCCAGGCAGCTGCAGAAGAGGGAATAGCGCCCTCTAGCACTGCCTTTGGGAGGAACAGGATGGAGGAGACCATGGAGAGGCAAGTGGAAGTTTCCATCCCCGTATTCTTCCCCTCACCCGGATTGCCTGTAGCTCCCCTCCAAAGTCAGTAGTTTGGTCTCGGCTCACCCTGATCACGGTGATCTGCTAGCCCTGCTCCCACAACAGGCACATGTGAATATAAATACGTATCGTGCAGCAGGGGCCAAGAAGCACTTTTCCCTCAGCTGCACAAAGGCAGCGTCTACACGACGAGTGACCCCGCATGGGGCAGCATCTCAGCGAGTGATGCGGTATGACTGCACGCCTCATCTGAAAGATGGTGCAGAAGATGGTCAATGCGATGGCCAGACTCGCCTTCCCTCCCTGATTTGAACAAAGGCCAGTCTCCTCCCACAGGCTGAGCAGAGGTTTCTACGTCATTTATTCTGCATGAACATTGGGATGTGTGCTGGATGGGTAGGCAGGGGCCAGCTTCTTCTAGTATTTTCTTAACCTTGCCACGAGGACATTAGGTATCCCTTAATACAAATCTTGATAGCTCAGTCTTTTCTCCCCAAGCTCCCCTGCCCGCTAATATTTTTTTATTATGCTGTCTGCTCTTTAATTCTCTCACCAACTCTGAAGAGGTCAGCTCACCTGAGTGCTCAGATGAACTCCTGATTTCTCAGAATCCATTCTAGATTTGTCTACTTCTAGGCTGTCTTTTGAGTACCTCGGTCCAGTCTCATTCTTAATATGGAAAGAAAGAATGTTTATTAATTTTTCATCTCGGGGCATTAGAAACCTTGGGTTTGGGGAATCAAAGGTTAAATGAAAGTTAGAATTTGTCTCTTTGCCACTATCAAAAATATAAATATAGATATTATTTTTCCTCTGTTCTAACAAGCATCAGTAAAAAGAACATATATCAGACAACTATACAAACAGATTTTTAATATAGAAATTTGTTGGTTTATAGATTTGAGACATGAAGCATTTATCATTTACAAAATGGTAACATGGGAAATGCTGTGGGAGAATTTCCCAGGGGTCAGTAGGACTTGGAGTTAAATGTGAAGCTGCTCACACAGAACAACTTCTTTTCTCTGTTACTCTGAAGATTGCTACTTATGGAACTTTTTCATTTGCCATGTAGAACTGAAACTTCTCTTGTTTGTTTTATTCATAAACCAATTTTCTGTCGATCTGAGCCTCATCAATAATAGATTTTTTAAATCAAGCACTTTAATCCTGTACAGATCAGTCAACAGGCATGTCTTCTGTTCATGTTCTCTAACTATTCATAGCATCAAGAGTGAAAAGAGGTCTCTTATTAACGAACTAATAGGGAAGACCATGTAGGGGAGCAGAAGAAAATGGCTTATTTCATGGACATCTATTCAAATATTTGTTTTCATTTTCAACTGCAGGAAATACTGTTGTATTAGAGCAGTGTTTCCATTGTTTCCTGCCAATTCAGTAGCTGTAATGCAATCAAGATTAGTGTTATTTATCTGTTTAAGGAGCTCAACTTCTAGCATAGAACAAAGTGCTCAGGGGCAGTCTGTTAATCTCTTTATGCTCTGTGCCTTGAACCTAGGAAAAATCTAGTTGATGTTAGTTGAGTGACTGAGTCTATGTCTGAAGAGAATGGCATAGCTGTATAATCCTAGAACTAGTCCTAAAATCTTTCCATCAACCCCCTCAACACTATCACCATGAAGTCCTGTTGCTTACTCCAAAAGATATTTTAAATCTAGTCCCTCTTCTCCGTTCCTGTTCCAGGCCTCAGATCGTTATGGGTCTGCATTTTAAATCTAGTCCCTCTTCTCCGTTTCTGTTCCAGGCCTCAGATTGTTATGGGTCTGCATTTTAAATCTAGTCCCTCTTCTCTGTTCCTGTTCCAGGCCTCAGATCGTTATGGGTCTGTGTTTTAAATCTAGTCCCTCTTCTCCATTCCTGTTCCAGACCTCAGATCGTTATGGGTCTGCATTCTTAGAATGTGGCTTTTGACCAGATTTCATGGCCTTAAATCCTCTCAACTTCTAGTTCCATCTACCCCATTTATTTAGGGTGATATTTATAAAATGTAAATCTGCTTATGCTTCATTTCTGGATACACTCTTCATTCGCTTGGTTAGAGAGACCCAGGAGTCTCATGATGTATCCTGTCTACCTCCAACTTGTGTGCCCTCCACTCTACACTCTATGTTCTGTTTTTGCCAAATGACTTGTATTTGTCTATATAACACCCTTATATCTTATAACCTCCTTTTCCCTTCAGTGTTCTTCAGAACCAAGCTCAGCACGACCTGGGAGAAGTTCCCAGTATTAAACATCCCTCTGTGTCTTTTGTACATACTTTTACTGAGTACTGAATTGTACTTTATGTATTCTCTTTCCTACTAGGTTGTGCATTCTTCAAAGATAGCAACTGTGCTTTTGCCTCTTACCACTAACATATGAGCATTTGCTCAGTAAGTGCTGACTTATTGGATGGACTTATACCACATGATTTAATCTCCTTTTTCTCCGCTCTTCATGTTCTTTACTCTCCTTTTGCCTCTGTGTGTGATCATCATCTGAAATTTGATGGCTGCAGAGCATTTCCAGAGGCAAATGAGGGACTGATATCTACATTTCCTCAGTTCTTTGGCAAGATTCTAGGACATTCAATTCACTGACCTTCTTTTTCTGTTTCAGAGATGTTTGACTCATTTCTTTAACTATTGAAATTCTTTTGTTGTTATGCAGGTTTTCCTCTCCCCAGCTCCATTTCCTGTTGTTTCTGTTGCTCAGTCTAGGTCTGCGTTTAGAATGTCAAATTTATGACATCACATGTGATTCCATAGTAACTAACTGACTCTCTGAATATGTGACTTAAAAAATAAAAAGAGATAGTATTATTTGTGTGCATCCACTCATAACCATTGTCTGGGTTTTTAGGAATCAATGTCTAAACAATGTTCAAATGTTTAATATGTAGCAATATCAGTATTACTGCTTCCTTCTTTTTAAATCTCTTTAACGTTAGTAAGTTACTTATTGTATCAATTCCATTTGTGGCTGTACACTTTCTGGTACTGCCAAAATGAATGGCAAACTCATTTGTGGACCCGAGCATTTATTATTGTTTATCCTGACAGATTTTGGAGAACTTTCTGAAAATCTGGAGACTTTTTAACAGCTGAGATCTTGTTCTAGACACAGAGTTTAGACTTGAGTTTAGCTTTAGTGTTTGGTGTTTCTTTCACAATAGGAAGGCCATTTCCATTTATTAAGTCAAAGCACTTAATGTGGCTAAACATAGTGTGGCAGAATGATACTTGCACTGTTTTTCCTGGTGCTGCCCCATCTTTAAACGTTCTTAAACACAATCTGTCCCTCTTGTATACACACAGAGAAGAATATGTAAAATCCAGTCCCTGACTCTGGTTTATAGCGTCCAATAATGTTCTTCACTTATGGTTCTGATTTTAGGTAAGAGACATGTGTCATGCCAGCCTGATTTTGTCAAACCATCATGGACTGAGACAGATTTCTGGCCTCTCTTCATGGGAGTTGACGACTTAGTTTGAATATCAGAAGTTTTTGACAGCTTTAATCAAAGTTCTCCAAAGGATCTACTAGATAGTTAAATACATATGCTCCAGGTTAGACTGCTTGGGTTTGAATCCTTCACCCACCCCCCATGTCTCACTGTGATCCCAGACAAGTTGTTTAATTGTCCTAAATCTCAATTTCCTCATTTAGAAAATGGAAATAACGATGGTATCAACATCAGATGGTAGTTGTGATGGTTGAAATAAAAGTATTTAAGACAGTGATTGGCATTCATAAGTGATTAACAAATATTAGTTATTACTTTTACTGATAATTTTGCTACAGCTATACTACAAAGTTAAAATTGAAAAAAAATCTTTAACTGATTTAATCTACACTGCAATCTAGTTGTAGGAACAGAAGTTTAGAAATATTTCTTATTCATGTCCATGTATAACCAATCAAATGTCAGTGTGGTGATTCTTCCCATTTCCTAAACTCTGTAGTCTTAGTGGCACAGACAGAACAGGGAGGGCAGGCTGAGAAGGGGCAGGCATTAGAATAGCAGTTAGGAACAAAAGCTGTGAGTCTCAGCTTGTGTTCTGCAAAACACAGGAGGAGGATTTCGCAGAGAGGAGGGACTGGAAAAGTCTCTGGTTTTTGACCAGTCCTCTAGCCTATACCTAAGGTCTGCTTTTGCTTCTGCTCCTTTCCATGTCTCTTCTATGTAACTCTGCATCCATATATTCAATAAGTTCCTTGATTATTGTTCTTTTCCCATAGCATACCATCCAGAATAGAATATGAGCATAATGAGTGTTTCAAATTATTTTATGTATCAATATGTAAATATATTGTTTTGTTCTGAGCGCTAAGGGTGATAAAAAAATTATTTGTTTTTCTTTCAGATTTTCTAATTTGTTTTCCTTTATTATATTCTGATTCTTAGCTCTGTTACTGAGCATGGAAAACTACACATATATGTAGGCAGCTGTATTAGTCAGCATGCTCCAGAGAAATAGAACCAATAGGATATATATAGAGATATATACGAGGAGATTTATTATGGGAACTGGCTTATGTGATCGTGGAGGCTGAGAAGTCCCACAGTATACTGTCTGCAAGCTGGAGAACCAGGAAAGCCAATGGTGTAATTTACTCTGAGTCTGAAGGCCTGAAAACTAGGGGAGCTGGTGGTGTAACTCCCAGTCCACTTGGTTTGAGTAATCATAAATTTAATGACTCCAAAATGTTCTAGAGTGTGTACGCTACAATTTATGTATTTCCCTACTATTGAATGCTTGGGGGATCTCCAAGTTTTTGCTATTGTAAATAATATTTTCTCGAGTATCTCCTTTCGTTAGCTAAAGTACAAGTTCCTTAGTACAAAATTTTTCTGTCCATAATGATTAGTACATTAAAAAAGATAGTTGGGTGATCAGTAGCATCTCCAAATTGGCATATCCAAATCAGAACTCTTGATTTCAATCCTAAAACCTGCTTTCTGCTCAGTGTTTGTCACCTCAATAAATGATACCTCATTCACTCAAATTCTACCTCTGCTAATCAATGTATCTGGACCACTTACTGCATTCAAATTTCAGTTTTGTTGCCCTCAAAATCGGAATAGTAACATCTACCTGTCAGGAAGGATGTAAGGATTATAGGTAATATAGTAACGTGCATAGCAATAATAGATATGTTCATTATCATTTTGTCTTAGTGAATTATGAACAAAGAATTTTGCAGAAAGCATTGCTTTGATGTTACCATCGATGCCTTACCAAGTAGACATGCTATTATGGCATAACTAGACTGTCAGATTGAAAATGAGAATATGTGGTCTAATGATATTTCCAATCAAGACTATTTTGGAAAATTTAATACAGTTAACAATGGACACCGTCCATGTCGTAGAATGGATAGTTTGGGGCATGTTGGGCCTAATATTAGTCAACACAGCTTCACCTTTCCTGAGACAACAGAATGGGTTGTGGAAAAGAAGAAAGAGTCGGGATTTCCTTTTGTCCCCATCTGTCGCTTGAATTGGCTTGCTGTGTTCGTTTTCTACCTCTTTGTAACAGGTCACCATTCATTTAGCAGTTTAAAACAAGTGTATTTATTGTACCATAGTTCCTCAGGCTAGAAGTCTAGGTGGGCTTAACTCAGTTCTCTGCTCAGGATCTCCTAAGGCTGAAACCAAGGTGTAAATCAGGATGGGCTCTTACTTGGAAGCTCTGGGGAGGAATCTGCTTCCAAGTCCATTCGTGCTGTTGGCACAATACGGTTTCTTGTGACTCTAGGACTGAGGTCCAACTTCCTGGATGTTGGCCAAGGTTTACTCTCAGCTCCTAGAGGCCATTCTCAGATTCTTGCCCCAGGACCTCCCTCTCATTAATGGAGAACCTCCCTTGTGTTGAATTCCTCTCCTGCTTTGAATCTCTGCCTTTCTCTTTTGTTAACAGACAGAGGCAATGCTTTGTTCTGGAAGAAATCACATGATTAGGTTATGTCCACTTGGAAAAATCTCCTTTTAAATTAACCTGGAGTCAGCTGATGAGTAAGCTAAATTGTAGCTACAGAATCCCTTTTGCCATGTACAAAACCTACTCATGGGGGTGATGTCCCACAATATTCACAAGGTAGGGAATCATTTAAGGGTAAGAGTCTTTTGTGGGGACATGATCTTAGAATTTTGCCTACCACACTCATTTAACTGACTTTACCTTAGTGAGCTTTCAAAACACAGAGCTAAGTGAGTAAAACCCAGGCTTGGAAATGATTGACCACCACCATCTACCTCAAGGAATACAGGCTAACTGGGGTTTCTTTGGGCACTTGATTTAAATACATTTCCTATTTTTTGAGAGTATCGGCTGTGAAAGTTAGTAGATGGAGAGGTGTCTGAGCTTATTCTTAAGTCTGTTAGATTCATGTGTTTGGATATTTTTGGAGGAGTGGTGGACATATGCCTATAGCCCTCTGAGAGTCTGTGACTGTTGAGGCAAGTGTGGAACAGACCTGGGAGCACCTTGACCCCTGCAAAGAGTGTTTATGTACTCACAGTGTTTCTTTTGGAATAGTACTGAAAATAAATGTGGGGATAAAGTGATTTATCCTTCTTAGCTCCTTTCTGTAGAAATGGCATCTCTCATGATTGGCCTTCAAAATATATCAGGTATCAGTGTTGGCTTTTGAGTCAAATAAGCCTGCATTTAAAAGCCAGCCCTGCTACTAACACGTAGTTAATCTCAGTAAGTCCCTTAACATCTCTGCACCTTGTTTTTCATCTCTATAAGGTGGGTGTTATGATACCTAGTTTGACTCTTTTAGGGAGGAATATATATGTAATGCTTGTAATGTGCTTGGCCCAGAGTTCCTGGTTCTGTGGCTGACGGGGTCATACACAGTATTTTGCAGCCACTCTCATCAGGAAGTAGAAATTTCCCACCCCTTGAATCCAGGCCTGCCTGTGACTTGCTTTATTTAATGTGGTGCTGGGAAGTAACATTGTGTGAGTTCTAGAGCCTAGGCCCTCAAAGGCTTGCAGTGACTGCTTTTTCCCTTTTGAAATGCATAGGGATGGTTTGAAATCTTTATGAATGAAAAAGTATGGGCCATGAGAGCTCATGCTTTTAATCATAGGACACTTTGCATATTTCTGACTATTTACTGCTTTTTAACTACCAAACTGAGTGAGGCAACTTGTCCAAAGTCACAAAATTGGCAGTTGGTAGAATCAAGTTTCTAACTCAGTCCTACCTGCCTCTAAAGCTTACAACGATTGTTTGTTTGTTTAATCACACTTCCTCTTCAGGGAGCTTCTCCAGTGGCCCATTCTTCTATCCCCAGCTTAACAGTATGTCAGTCTGAAACCCTATGCAGTTAATTGAATAGTCTAAGTAATTAGATCAGACAAGTCTTCATAGTTTCTAAATATGAGCCCTATCCAACGAGACTGTGTCTCTATAAGTCTCAGAGCCCGATTAAGGAGTAGCTTCTCATATCAATCCTGTTTATGGTGTGTATGCACAGTTCTCTTGCCAAAAGCTGGTAAGTGGAAATTCCTTGTCCAAAATATTGACTGGAGGCCAATGTGCATATACCAGGCCCTGCCCAGATGGCAGTTATGTCAGCGTTCTGCTTACATAGGTCGAGGCTGCAAAGTACCAGTTCTGGGAAGGTTTTCCAGAGAGGAGAGTATGCCATTCGGAATTCACCAATGAAGAATAAGTTGTTTTTGAAGTTCACGTTTCTTGAGTCTGTGCATCTTGATTATCCACATGACTCAGGAGACACCAGGGATTTAGGGAGCCAGAGAACTCTGTCTGTGGCACAATGTGATGGGATGTGATTGATGGATTGGGAAAGAGTAAAAAAATGTAAAACACTTGTACTTTAGAAAATATTTTTAAAAAGTTATCCTGAGGGGGGTCGTAAAGTTAAAGATGCTCTTTAAACTATAAGTCCTTCAAAAATAAAAGTGTTACTTAATTGCTGTGTAGGTTAGCGTTCTAAGCTTCGATCTTCTCATCTGTAAAATAGGAATTAAATGTTTATATACGTCTCACAATTTTGTTGTAAAACTTGAATGAAATCATGCAAGTAAAAGCACGTAGCACAGTTCACAGTAAGTTCTTAATAACACATACCTCCAAGACAACTTCCGTTTAAAAAAAAGTCTGCATGTTTGAACAGGGAGAAAAGGTCAATTGGAAGATCGCCAAAGGGCTTAAAAATCAGGCAGGCCAAGTAGAAATTGGTGACCACTTTCTCATAAAGGCAAGGGAACCTGGTGCCAGTGTGAAATCGGAATCTTGATCTTTTTAAGAAAATCATGAGTTTTTTCCACTTCTCATTTGGCTTAGCCAAAATGGTCCATGTTCACCTTTTTTCCTCCATCCTGCCTTCAACACTTACTTTCGTAAGTAAAGTTAACAAATGATCCCGTTTCTCCCATTAGTAACAGCCATTAGCAGGAATGTTCGACACTCACCAGCATTCACCAAACCCTAATTAGCCAAACACGGCCTGCCACCCCTTACAATGCACACCTTTCTTTCCCCACGCCTGCTATGGCTCACCTAAAAGAAACATTTGTAGAACTCCCCTCCTTAGCCCACTCTCCCTCACATCATTAATCAGCTTGCTATGCCTCATCCAGAGAAAAAGAAATTATTCAGTTTCCTGTTGCAGGCCGGCCAGATGAACAAGTGCTAAGTAGGACTTCAGTATGTACCCTCCTGTTCATGGCATATAAGTGGCTGCACCTGGAGTTACGGTGTGTTAAGGAGGACATGTCCTGGACGTCACAGAGGCTGCCTTTAAGCTGTCTAGTTCTGTATGATGCTGTGATGCTTCCGCTTTCCAGAGCCAAGCCTGAATAGAACAAAGCAGGGAAATACCTCCTAGCCTGGGACCTGGTGGCAGTTATCAGCTTGCTCGGAGGACCCAGGATCTGAGAGGGGCTGTGAGGGCTTGGGGGCTTTCTCTACTAGGTTGTTTTTAAAAAAAAACAAAAAAAACCAAAATACAAAAAAGAAAGAGAGGGTTGAGGCATCTACCTATATTCGTGCTCATTATGCTGCCCCTGCATTGTCACTAAGTTATTTCTTGTGTGGAGGTGGCAGTGATAGGAGCTTCACTTCCATGCATCAGGAGCTCTCAGGCAGCTCTCTTTGGACAGACAGTATATTGTGGAGAAAAGCAACATGGTCTGCAGGCTTGGCTTTGAGCATCAGTGCTGCCACTTCCTATGGGTCTCTGCAAGTTGCTTAACCTCACAGCCTGTTTCCTCATTTGTAAGATAGGAATGATAATAATACTGACCTCATAGAGAGAAAGGAAACAAGAAATGTGAAGGATGAAGCACAATGCCTGGCACAGAGCAGGCACTCAGTAACCATCCTTATCCCAGGTCCCCTGCCTCCTGATTCACCTGCAAAAACAAATTTCAGGGACTCTGGGGAGGATTTTATCTGGACCCTGTGACCCCCTAAGGAGGGCCTTGCCCTGAACTTCGGTGCCCCATGAACAGGAGACCAGGAGTCTTTTCTCTTTGTTTTCCTTTGGCCTGTTTTTTATTTGGGGTCTGTGTGATTTCCTGGCAACAGCCCCGTTGGTGGTGAGAAAATATGTGTGTTTGCTATTTGAGGAACAAGCAGCTTGTTTCTAGAGGTTCCTCCCCCCACAATATTGTTGTAAAATGTAGTTCAGCAATGAATGTCCCTCAGTGCAGCACAGCTCAGACTCCAAGTCTAGTCCAGCTTGGATTCTGTATTTCTGGGGATGCATATGGGCCAAATTGGCTTTCATGACATTTTTCAGTCTTTTGAAGTTTGACTTCAAGATTGATAGCCTTTTCTGGTTAGACTCTCTGGCAGCCCACTTTCTCCTCCCCAGTAAAATAACAAAGCTTGCTTCCACTCCTATGTTCCCATTTCTGTGGATGGCACTACTATCCTCCCGGTAGCTCAGGTAAAATCCTGGATTTATCCTAGACCCTGCATCTTCCTCCTTGTCACATCCTGTTACTCATTAGCATCTTTTGGCTTGACCTCCTTAGTATCCTTCAAAACCGGCCATGTCCTCCTGTCACATGTCCATTGTTGTACGGCGGTCCCTTCCACAGCACCCTCTGCAGCCTCTATCCTAAGCACTAAGCACACTGATTTACACTTTCTTGTTCTCGTATTTTTCCTTTCCATTAGTCTGTGGAAACCTCGGGGGACAGGGCCTATGAACTAATCATCTCTGCATCTCCAGTGCCTCATACAGTAGTTGAAATAAATGTTTCCTGGATTAATTAAAAAAGAATATAACACATTGTGTCCCCAATTGGAAAGACTTTCTATATCAGAGGACAGACTAGGGTTTGAAGAGGTGATTTCTGTGACCTGAAAATGACTCCCAATCCTATCTCCATTAATCCTGGGCTTGAATGAGATTGTACCCATTTGTGTTTTTCCAACTTTCAGCCAAAATGTTCTCAGTAATTAATTAGTCTACTCAATAGCTCAACAGAGACTATTCTAAGAAAACATAGGTATCGGTGCTGCCTGATGACCCACAGACATCTAAAACTTGACATGTCCAAAATTGGACTTATCCACTCCTTCCAAAATGTTTTCCCTGTCCTATGTTTCTTACTCCTGTGAGCCTTGTTACCTAAGCAGGAACACGAGAGTTATGCAAAACCTCTCCTAGCTCTGCCATCCTGCCATTCATTTGGGCACTGAGTCCTTCAGCATCAACATCATAACATCTCTTGAATCTGTACCATCCTCACCATCATTGTCTAGTTCCCACCCTCATCACTTCTGATAGGAACCTTCTGAACTAGGGGTTAATGGAGTGGATGATATTTCAGATACCATCAAGAAAAATGGACTCATTTTACAGATGAGGAAACCAAGGTCTAGAAAGAAGAAAGGACTTAACCTAAGATCATAAAGCCAGTTGATGATGCAACCAAGAATAGAAACCAGGTCTTTGCAGGCTGTCTCTTCTTACCATATCTAGCAGCTTTATTTTATTTTATTTTCTCTTAGTCTATCTTTCTCATTTGCTTCAGTTAAACAACAAAACACTTATTGAGAATCAGCTTTGTAACAAGCATTATACCAGGCATTGGAGGTCCAAAGGCAGGAGAACAGAATCTGGGGTCAGTAAAACTCTTGTCTCTTTCTCTCTCTCTGTCTCTCTGTTTTTCTCAACAATGGATGGCCTTCTCCTTGAGTGCAGACAGAGGTCAAAATGTACATGAACATGGCCCTTCGGGTTTTCTTCTCTCTTTACTGTGCATATGTTCTGAGGCTCGGTGTCACATTATGCAGTGCCCACTGATAAATAGTAGGCAGAGAATGGACAAGAATGATTTTGAAGAGGGAGAAAATGTCCAGATGTTAGTAGCTCATAATGTTTTAATTTTCCCCAACGCCATCACCAAAGGTTTGTCTTTGGTTTATTTGTGTTATCACAACAGTGATGATGGAGTTAAATTCAGCCTTTGAAAAGAGGATTTTTGCTTGTTTCATTTATATTCTACTGTTCTTTCATTAAACATTTCTAAATATCCACGGGGCCCAATTCTTACAAAAATAAATCAGATAAACCTAGGGTTCTTGCCAAGTCAAATATCTACAGTTTCTGGCAATTATGTAATTTCCAATTCTGCTGCAGTAACTATTGCTGATAAGTCAATCGTCATAAAGAGAAATGTTCCAGACCAATCTTTATTAGTGTGTCCTTCACTGATATATGCAAAGTCTTATTTTAAAAGCAGAGTTCTAACTTTTTTTTCTGTCCCTAGTGAATAGCTTCTCATCATAACAATTTATATCTGGATAATGTCATTGTAAAATATAAAAATGGTAAATTAAAGCCCATGAAATTAGGTTCTGCTGTTATTAATAAAAACTGCTCTCGTTTTCACCATTTTGTTATGATGGCACTGTCTTATAATGCAACTTTGCAGTAATGTGTTTCTGGCGTTGCAAGATGATTTGGCCCAGACAAAAGCAATATTTAGAAAGTTACTCTGTGGGACTGCGCTGGGAAGAAAGAACTTGAGAATCATGTGCTAATTTAAATACCTCCTTAAAGTTGAGGTTAAACACATTATTGATTAAGAAAGCCTTTTAGAGAGAGAGAAAAACTGTGCTATTCTGTAAGTGGTCTAAAATAAACAAACTGAAAATACCAGCATGCTATTTTTTTTTCCAGGGTTACATATCTGTTTGGTGCAGATATACATTGTTTAAAACACATATATTGGGGCTTCCCTGGTGACCCAGTGGTTGAGAGTCCGCCTGCCGAGGCAGGGGACGCGGGTTCGTGCCCCGGTCCGGGAGGATCCTGCGTGCCGTGGAGCGGCCGGGCCCGTGAGCCATGGCCGCTGGGCCTGCGCGTCCAGAGGCTGTGCTCCGCGACAGGGTGGGGGCCGCAGCAGTGAGAGGCCCGTGTACCGCAAAAACAAGCAAACAAACAAAAACACACATATTTTAAAATAAAAGCATTATTTTCAAATCATGATTTCTGCCTGTGCTTTGAGAGGAATCCTCTAGAGACATTCTCCTCTGTAGCTACAACTCACATGCTATGAACTTACTTTTGTCAGGGTCATTACAATTTGTAGAATTTTTAAAAATTTTTATTGGAGTATACTTGATTTACCGTGTTGTGTTAGTTTCAGGTGTACAACAAAGTGAATCAATTATACATATACGTATATCCACTCTTTTTAAGATTCTTTTCCCGTATAGGCCATTACAGAGTATTGAATAGAGTTCCCTGTGCTATATGGTAGGTCCTTATTAGTTATCTATTTTATATATGGTAGTGTGTATATGTCAATCCCAATCTTCCAATTTATCCCTCCCCCACGCTTAACGCCGGTAACCAGAAGTTTATTTTCTACATCTGTACCTCTACTTCTGTTTTGTAGGTAAGTTCTTTTGTACCGTCTTTTATTTCTGTGAGGGGAAAGTAGCCTGACAGAGTCATCTTAGCTTAGATGCTGTCCTCTCATAAGACAGAGTGGCAGCCAAGAGGAATTAAAAATCCTTGCCCACTTCGCACTCCCATGGATTCAGCGAGGAAGGAGCACACTGTTGGATGCCCATGTCAATGGAGGGCCCAGACTTCTACGTTCTCTAACAGCAGACTTGCTTTGCAAACAGTTATCAGAAGTATTTTGTTGATGAAGACAGTGCATTTCAATTTTTGGAATATTTTCAGATGCCTTTCATTACCAGTATCAGTTTAAAAAAAGATTGGAAAAATGGGAATAGAACTTATTCCTAATGACTAGGAGTCATTTCTTTCAGGTCTCTGCTGCTTTGTGTACACTACAGGACTGGCTGAATGGAAACTGCCAGCCACAGGACATGTGGAGACAATCAGCCTAGATAGGTAAGAAAAATTCAATTGAGAAGCTAGACTGGATGAAGAGGACTAGAAGCAGGGTTCCACAGGCTCTTAAGGCAAGTGATATATAACTAAAGTATTTAGTGTTGCAAAGGGTGGGGCTAAAAGAAAATATGCTAACCGCACACCAGGAAAGCATTGGCTTTTCAGCAAAATGCAAACAAAAAATAAATACTGGAATAGTTTTGAAAGCAAATGATATTTAAGTTGCAAAAATTAGAATACAAAAGTCATCATTTCTGTTTCTCAGTTTGTATCCAGTCAGCGTTGAGCTAATGGTATAGATTTCAAACTGTTGGACAGTGGTGCTTATCCTCACTTTGTGTGTGTAGGACCATGGCAGGTGAATGGGACAGTTGCAGGGTGAGTAAATGTATGATTGCAGGGTGATAAATGTATAATTCATCAGCTTGAGTCTTAGGGCCATTTTTGTGATTGAACAACAGGCGTTAACCCTGATGCTATCTACTTTTCACTTTCTCTACTAGGTTATAAAACCTCTTTGCTGGGATGGGCGTGTCTTGATGAATTGCAGGGGGAGGGGAGGTTATTCAGGGAGGAACCTGGACCTGCCCTTGCGAGTCCCCTTTGGCATGGTGGGTCATCTGGTTAAAAGGTCAGACAGTGAACGTGTCCTCTTTTGAGGGCCTCTGCTGGATTCCTTCTTATTCCCACTGATCTGGTTTTCAGACTTCAGTATTGTTGCTGATCTTCCTTTTAAACAACTGCACCGAAGAGTGAGTAGGTATCTTTTGAGGCTTGAGCTCAGTACTAATGAAGGATCCGGAGAGCCATCTGGCTACCAGAATCTTCTGAAGGATGAGGTCTCACCTAAATGTGAGCCAGGGTTTTTTTTTTTTTTTTCCAAAAATTTTATTTATTTATTTATTTTTGGCTGCGTTGGGTCTTCGTTGCCATGCGCCGGCTTTCTCTAGTTGCGGCGAGCGGGGGCTACTCTTCGTTGCGATGCGCGGGCTTCTCATTGCGGTGGCTTCTCTTGTTGCAGAGCACGGGCTCTAGGCTCGCGGGCTTCAGTAGTTGTGGCCTGCAGGCTCAGTAGTTGTGGCTCGTGGGGTCTACAGTGCAGGCTCAGTAGTTGTGACGCACGGGCTTAGCTGCTCCGCGGCATGTGGGATCCTCCCGGACCAGGGCTCGAGCCCGAGTCCCCTGCATTGGCAGGCAGATTCTTAACCACTGTGCCACTAGGGAAACCCCGAACCAGCGAGTTTGAATCCTGCATCTTTTGGTCTATATCTTTATTGTTCATACAACAATGGAATAATAGCCATTGGTTAATAGCCGCAGGATAATAAGACACCAGTTGTCCAAGTGTCCTCCTTGTCCTTGCCCAACCTTCATCTTTCTGTGATCACAATGTGAGATAAGCATCTTTGGGATAAGAAGAAAGAAATCAGACAACTTCTTCCTCGTTTCTTCCCGTGGTAACAGGTATTCCAGTGGCGATCCCTGGCTTCCTGCTTTCGGGGCATCAGAGAGGACCCACCGCTGGTGCAGCCCCACCGTCCCTCCCGCAGCTGTCGTGCCCTTCAGCCATGTGGCTGGGTGGCTCTGAGAGTCAGGGAAGGATTGCTGGGCTCCCACATATTTCACTTAGAATTCGTTTGGAAACGAGGGCACTTGGATTCCCTGCTGCTCTTGTTTTTTCTGGGACGGTTCAACAGGGATGGGGAGAGAGAGAGGTGTGCAAAGGCAATTATCGAGTGGCATACACAGCAAGATTCACAAGCTTGGAATCTCTTCCAGTGTCCTCCTTGGGAGTGTTTCCCTCTGAATTAGAAAGCTCTAGTTTTAGCTTGATGAATTGTTTTCCAGTTAATTCAGTTGTTTAGCCCCTGCTGGAGCTAGAGTAATGAATATTCAGAGCAGAGAATGTGGCTTTCTGAAATGATATCATAAATAGGGTTGCCAGATTGAGCAAATAAAAATTCAGGGTGGCCAATTAAATTGGTATTTCAGATAAACAGTTAATGATTTCTTAGTATAAGTATGTTCCAAATATTGCATGGACCCTTTCAAATATTGCAAAGGACATACTTAGTATAAAAAAATTGTTTATCATAAATTCAAATTTGATTGAACATACGTTATTTTATCTGGCAGCCCTAGTCATGAATAATTAAAAGATGATATTGCTCTTATTCACAGAAGCTAATTTATTTGATCATGGATTAGTTTCACTAAAATCAATAGGTATATTAGATATTTGTCCCCATATTTTAGGTAAATTACAGCAATAGGATAAAATATGTATTTTCTATTTTATATTGTGGAAATAATGGGGATATCCGCACAGATAGGGATTTTCATCTGTCCCCTATATGGTAATGTGCTATGCAGGTTTAAGTTTGTTTAACTCATGAGAAGAGTGATACCTAAATATAAAATTCTTTTTTTATGAAATTAGTATACGTAGTAAATCTTGGATTGGATATGCTGGGAAGATTGAAACAAATAATCTTATCCTGATTTTATTAATAATATATGCTTCTTGTAGAACATTTAGAAAATACATAATAAGAAAAAAATATACCTGTAATGTTTCTTATCTATTTTAGATTTTTGTGGAAATACTTAGAAAAAACATTTTGGGCTTTTGTTGTAATAAAATTTTGCTGCCTTTTTAAAATTCCCAGTTATAACACGAATACCTTTTGATTTCATTAAAAACATTTAGAAAACATTTAGTAGAGACATACTATTCTTTTTCCTTATTGCCTTGGTTTCTTTTCCTGCTCTACTGTTAAAATGAGGATATTGATACATAACTACTTATTTGTATCACTGAGTATTTTCTTTGGACGTATTTCTGGAAATGCCTTTACTGTATCTTTAGATCAAAACATTTTAAAGACTTGAGCTATTTGTTGCCAGTGCTGTTAGATGGAAACCCACACTCCCTGAGCTTTATGTTTCAGTGTTCTGGCCAAAGGGACATCTCCTGGAGTTTTTTGCCCTCCTACCTCTACGTACTCCTTTCCACAGGATAGGTATGACTTATCTAATGGGTGAGTTTCAAAGTGAGCGGTTTGGTTCAGCGTCTCCTAGATTCACTTTCTTTCAGATGTGGCTGCTGCATAGAGGGTACCTCTGGGTCTTCTCTTCACCATGAGGTCAGATTACCAGGGAACTCTGGCCAGCCGGGCATGTCTCCAGTCGTCCACTCTGCTTTTGGGTAAACTGAAGTTTGGAGGAACTATTAGAAAGTTCCCTGTGAGTTTTCATTTAATTCATATCCTCTTATGTAGTTATTTTAAGTAATACATCTGATGTTTGGTCTCTCTGATAGCCATGTCTAATTCTCAACTAGTCCCAAACTCAAACTGGGGACAAAAGTATTACTATCACAAATTAAAACTCCAGATATAAGCTCATTGGCCAGAAACAATTGAGCCATAGTTAGAGGGACTGGAATTTAGAGCTGAAAATAACACGAGGAGAATGAGGTTTTGAGTTCCACTAGCACTGGCGTAAGGCGTTACACCTTTCTTTGCATAGGTCTTGCAGTTTTGGGCCTTTAAGCTTGGCAGCTGGCATGGGACATGTTGTAGCTGTGTGGCTGGGATTATTAGTTGGTATGGGACATACAGACTCTGGTAAACATGAATTGTGTGGTCCTCAGTGTGTCACCTTGATCTGATTACAGGGACATGGTTTTGGGTGAGATGGGAATTAGGTTGCTGGGAAAAGGAACCTCTTAGTTCTATTAAAGATGATCTTAGAATTAGTATACAGACTTTCTAACTATTTGCCAATGAAAGCCTTTTTCTCTCTCTCTACTGTGGAATTTTTTAGCATGGGTAGCAGTCCAGGACTGAATCCTTCAAAGATAGCTAAGTTTCATGAAGAGTAGACAGTAGCAGTGTGTGGGTTCTGTCAGCTCTGTCTCAATCTTGTGGAATTCCAGAGAAAATTTCAATGTCTGAGCTGTGTGAAAGAATTTCATGTTTCAAATCTTCCACGGGGCAGCTCTAGTTTTTGGGGGAGTCTGAAGCTTAAGAGAAAAAAACACAAAAATTTTAATATAAAATTAGGTGTGAAAGTAAACATTTATTAAGAACGTGAAACAAAATCACAACAAATTACTGGTGGCTTGGAGATCCAGATGTCTTTTTTTGAAATCTCTTTGCCTATCTGGAATGCTTATCTAGAAATCCTTCCTGGTTGTGGCCTTGCTTTTCCTTTCCTGCCAGAACACTGTGGCTCCCAGAACTTACAATAGCAGGCCCTGATGTGTGAGCCTTATTAAACTTCATCAGTCTGTCTCTGCCTTCTTCGGAGCTTGTCCTTCCAGGCCCCATTAGTAATCTGAGGGAACATTCACCTCTTACGAAGGGATGATTACATACTTCAGGGAGATGATTCTCCCCACTTAGAATTCTGAGATTCCTCATGAACAGAAAAATGTGGTCTAACAGGACAAAAGTGCTCATTTCACGGGGTGCTAGGCTGAATTGTGTCCTGTGCTCCATTCGTATGTTAAATTCCTAACCTCCAGTACCTCAGCATGTGAGATAGGGCCTTTAAAGAGGTAATTAATGTAAAATGAGGTCATATTGGTGGGCCCTAACTGAGTATGACTGGTGTCCTTATAAGAAGCAGAGATTGGAACATAGACGCAGAGGGAAGACAATGTGAAGACACAGGGAGAAGATGAACATCCAAAAGCCAAGGAGAGAGGCCTCAGAAGGAACCAACACTGCCAACACCTTGATCTTGGGCAATCAGCTTCCAGAACTGTGAGAAAATGAATTTCCAAAGAGGAAGTACCTAACCCATCCAGGTATCAGATGTGGGAAAGCAGTGGATTTTCAGGTATAGTAATCATAGATCTTGGGCCAGAAGCCGGGCCTCCCCACTCCCTTTTAGAGGTGACTGCTAACACACAGGCCTAAACTGTTGATCTTAGTTCTCCCAGCAATGTTTATTTGAACAATTCAACATTTCACTGAGTAGCAGGTGATTAAGCATGAATTTACAAAGAAGAGATCAGTAGGTGACATAGTTAGAAAACAGGCACCTCCTGTAGTCAGTGGTTACCCTTACTAGGAATGAGATCTGAAAAGGCAGCAGGAGGGATGGTTACAATGCATTTGCAACAGATTGGAATGCAAGTCAAAAAAGTGCAAGACAGAGGACAAAGAAGTGTCACTGGGAGCTGCTCACAGGGAACCGACCCATTTCTTCAGAGAGGACTCCTCAGGACACAGCATTCTGCAGGCTCCTGACACTCAGGATAACCCATTCTTCCCTTGTGCTTGTGGTCCTGAAAGCTGTCCGGTGTAGCATGCCATCCAGCTGGAAAACAGGGGCCCCTCCTTCTGCTTCTATCCCACTGTATTAGTTTGCTGGGGCTGCTGTGCTTTCTCATGTTTTTACGTAGTGCAGCTGAATATGTAAATACTAAGAAAATATTCACTGAATGCATTCAGGCATTTCTGAATGAAATGTGAGGTTTCTTAGACACCGGAAGGAAGCTTAGTCTAGGGGAAAGGGCACATTGGACATACTGTAGTTGGACAGTCCTGGATTATGCTCCACCATTTATACCAGTAACTGGGAAGGGCCACTTCTTTTAAACTTTAGTTTCCCCCTTTGTTGAATGAGGCTAGTAGCAGCCTCTGGTAGAAATTACTTAATCGATCCTGATGACAGAAGGATAAAGCACAAGGTTACCATGAAGTACGTTGCCAGGCTGTTCTAGACCAGTACAAAGCACAAGGTTACCATGAAGTACCTTGCCAGGCTGTTCTAGACCAGTACTCTGGTCATGCATCAGATTTGTCTGAGGATGATTTATATGTAGAAGGATCCAGGCCCAGCTCCAAGATCTAACTCAGTAAGCCTAGGGTGAGCCCTGATAACCTGCATTTTTATAAATACCCCTCGGTGATGCTACTGTGCAAACAAATTTGGGAGCCACTGCTCTAGACTATCCTTATTGATTTCAGAATCATTCATAAGTAGTGGGCATTACAGATCTCTGGTGGAGACTTCGAGTTTATACCCTTTTTGATTACCACAGAACTCTGTAATCACAGATTGCCTCATGAGGTTTATGTCTTATAAACATGCTTTAGAACTGCTATATGAAATACTTCAAGTCTCAGTAAAATTATAGTTGATCACTTTTCCACACTCAACTGTATCAAACAAAATAAAATGGATTGATTATTAGGAAACAAAAATATAGTTATATTTTAAAAAATCCGTAAGTTTTTCACTAACTTCAACCTCAGTTGTAACAATTCTATAACCATTTACATTTCAATAATTCTTTTTGCTAAAATGTGAACCTATTATTTACTTTTTTAGCCTGTATTTCTTGTTTTCTAGTAGATACAACTGTTTATATGACTTGGTGATTCCTTAATTTCAACAAAATTCCTTGCCTTATTTCCATCCCTCTTTTCCTGATACTTCCCTCCAAAACAAAAGGACAGTGGTCCTCTAAGGAATGACAATTTCTTTTTTGTGGTTGCATCCCTTTTGGTGGATCTCCCCAAAACTGAAAACTGTGCTTCAGTTTGTATTGCTCCGTCATCTTCAATATCCAAGTAAGCATCAGGCCCTTGCAATTATTCCTTCATAGATTTTCCAGCCTGCATCCTTTTTCCTCTTTTTCCACTGTCACCCATTTATGCCTCTGCCATCTGCTTTACCGATTTGTTATGGATTGAACTGTGTTCCCCCCAAATTCATCTGTTGAAACCCTAACTCCCTCCCCCATTACTGTATTTGGAGAAGGAGCCTTTAAAAGGGTAATTAAGATTAGACGAAGTCATAAAGATGGGACCCTAATCCGATAGGACTGGTTTCCTTCTAAGAAGAGGAAGAAACACCAGAGCACGTGGAATCTCTATTTCTCTGTCTCCTCTCATGTGTGTGGAGGAAAGACCATGTGAGGACATAAGAGAGTAGGTAACAATTTGCAAGCTGAGTGAGGCCTCACCAGAAACCAGCCCTGCTGGAACCTTGATCTTGGACTTCCAGCCTCCCGAAAAGTGAGAAAATATACTTCTATTGTTTAAGTCACCCAGCTTGTGGTATTTTGTTATGGCAGCCCAGGCTGACTGATACACTCGCTGTTTGTCACTTTGTGCTTGGAGGAACCAGCTTCCCTCTTTCCAGACCCTCTTGTACAAGTAGCACAATCAGCACAGATAATTACATTAGTTTTCTATTGCTGCATACCAAAGTACCACGAACTTAGTGGCTTAAAACAACACCCATTTATTATCTTGGTTTTTATGACTCAATAGTGTGGGCATAGTTTAGCTGGGTCCCCTGCTCAGCCTCACAAGCTGCAGTTACGGTGCTGGTTGAAACAGCAGTCTCATCTGAGGTTAAGAGTTCTCTTCCAAGCTCATGATTTTTGGCAGAATTCATTTCCTTGCAGGTGTAGAATTCATGGTGGCCCCTTCAAACTCAGCATGAGAATCTCTGAAATTTCTAGTCTTTGTTAAAGAGCTAATCTGATTAGGTCAGGGATATCCAGTACAATCTTCCTTTTGATTGATTCAAAGTCAACTGATTAAGGTTCTTAATTATCTGTAAAAATTCTCTTCTCCCATCACATGCAAAGGTTCTGTCCACCATGGTGTGTATACGAGAGGGTGAGAAGCTTAGAGGGCTATTTTAGATTTCTGCCTACCATACATATGATTCCTAGATTCCTGTTTAGTACTAAAGGTTATGCACAATGCTTTGATTTGTAGTTTCTGTTGTACTCAAGCTTGAAAGAATGTACAAATGAAAAGATGGAAATGCACATAATAAGCATGAGTGCAGTAGGAGTGGAGCAGATAGTCCAGTGTGCCAGGAGTTCCGAGGAGCTCCCTGTGGCCTGACAAAGGCTTCTTAGAGAACATAAAATATCAGTTGAGCCTTAAAGATGAGCTGAATTGAAATTGCCAGAAGGAATACTTGTGTTGTCAGTGTATAATAACATTGTTTTACCTCATACTGTCTGTTTTTACTTACAATATTTTCAATGAGTTGAATTAAACGTTGCTAAAGATTCGTTTACCGTAACAATTTTAATTGCTTACCTACTGGGCACCTGTCTGTATAATGCAGTCTTTTTAACCTGTTACTTGTTTTGGAAAGTTCCATTTGGAGAGTAGGTGGGAAGATAGAGAGATAAGTGTATATAGTTAGCCACTACCCTTTTAGTCTTTCATTCATGGGGCAAACAGGTCATTTCCTCTTTCCAGCTCAAAGTGCTTTTATTTGTAAGTTGAGGGTTTAGATGGAATAATTTATAAGGACGTTTTCCTGACTTCCTCCCAGATTTCTTTGACATCTCAGAATAAGCTAGGCCTCCTTATTTTTATACATTTAAAATGTATAAAAGGGCTTCCCTGGTGGCGCAGTGGTTGAGAGTCCGCCTGCCAATGCAGGGGACACGGGTTCGTGCCCCGGTCCGGGAAGATCCCACATGCTGCAGAGCGGCTGGGCCCGTGAGCCATGGCCACTGAGCCTGCGCGTCCGGAGCCTGTGCTCCACAATGGGAGAGGCCACAACAGTGAGAGGCCCACATACTGCCAAAAAAAAAAAAAAAAAAGTAAAATGTATAAAAATATATTTTATAAAATAAAATAAAGTAGCACCTCTACTTTATTACTTTCATCTCCCTTAAAATTATTTGTCACAAGTTTATCCCCACTAGATTTTAAAGTATCCATGGTCATGGAATATATCTCGTTTACCATTGGATTCCAATGCCTGGCACAGTGCTTGATATATAACAGGTGCTTAATAATTATTTATTGATCAAGAGAACAATCATTTCTGATTCTTCCAAATGAATAAGCTCTTATTTCTATATGCTCAGTCACCTATTAGAATATTATGGAAATGTTGGTCTTGTTCTCCTCTGATGGGCTGGGCAGAGCTAATGGTGGCCCTGTCTGTGGCATACACTGGAGCAGGAGGTCTTGGGGCCAAGTGGACTTCTTATGGATGCTTGTTCAAGGTGGCCAGAGGAATCATATAAAGAGAGCAGTGTTGTTGAAAGAAACCAAGGTTGAAGCTAGGAAAGTGGTGGTAAGTGACAGATTCAGCAGGTAAGGTAAGGATGGTGAAAATGGGCAGCAAGTTTAGTGGACAGATGTCGGAAGGCAGTATGAAATCAGCTGCAAGAAAAGGACTGAGAGAGTGATTTAGAACTAAAACAGTGAACAAAACCGAAGTGCAGGCTCTCCTGTTTTATGTTGTACCTGGTGTGCCGGTAGGTGAAGGGGTAAGTGTGAGACTGGTAATCTAAGGAATTACACAGGATAAGGGAGTTTTTTATGCCCTAGGTGAATCCTTTCTGTGGACTTATAGGACACCACTATTCTCTGGTATTTAGAGCATTCAACTTAAAAATGGGCCATAAGCAGATAATTTGCTTTAAGTTCTGTTTTATTTAGAAACTAAAATGTTTTCCCATGAATTCAGTGTTACATGAAGGTTGATTAGATTTTCAAGACAATCCAAGAACACTATTTAATGTGCATTTTACTAAGAACGTTATAGAAATGCTTAAATGGTTCGTTTTTTGGGAAATCAAACATATGTTATATTTTCAGATTGCTTTATAAGAAAATATAAAATTCTAATTCTAATATATGTAATATGAAATTCTAATATATGTATTATGCTTACCAGTTTCTTAGTCATAAATGACAAAAATACTTCTGTAATTTACTTACTACTGTTTTGCTTGAAATTATAATTTTTTAAATTTCTTCATCTTGTGGGAGTAAGTACATTAATTTCCATTTTAAGCCTCCATTTGATATTAAAATTAGAACAACTTGTTCAAATCCTGTAGTTTTTTCTTGAATAAATATTGCTAAATTTTCATTGAACAACTTGGCTTAGGTTTAGTTTTGGAAAGTCACCAAAATCTTTTCCTTCCTCATTTATTTCTTCAGCTCCAAATTCATTTTCATTTTCTTCCCTGGTAAAGTTACTTCATTAGGCATCTCTTTGCCTAGCTTATAAAAATTAAATCTTTTTTGTAGTGGTTCATTTTAAACAGCACACATTCTGTGCTTTTATATTCAGGAACATAGTATTTGTTCATTGTATAAATTTGGTCCCATATTAAATTGTTAACCAGACTTTTTTCACTGCTAGGGCTGTGAATAACTTTTTGAGGTTATCCTATACTAACCCTTTCAACCTACCAATGGGGAAAAAGAGGCCCAGAAAAGGTGAATAGTGTGTCCAACATCGCATGACAAGTTAAAGGTGAGACATAACCAGAACTCTGGTGTCTTAACTCCTTGTTTAGTGACCCTTTTGCAACATCTTGCCTGTAGTATTTGTTTTCATTTTAGACTCTGGGCTGGATTACTTTCTAAAAAAGTGTCTTAGGTATAGTTTTATGCAAACTTCACAGGTAAAAAATAGTCAACCAAATAATGCAAAGGGCTTAGCAGAATCTTTAGACTGAAAGGGGCATCAGATCATGTATTCCCTGTCAAACTTTAATCAGGTTGCTTTGTAGTGATGATAAGGATTAAATATCGAGCCCAAGGGCACTGAGACCATTAGCAGCACAGAACTGGGTTCTACAGCCTCCCACCCTGCACAAGTGGAAAAGATTCATGAGCACATTGTTTAGTTATTTACACTCCTAGGAAAAAAAAAAAAAACAATAAGGCTTAGCCATGTTAACTTGTAGAACATGATAATTACGAAGTTTAAGGAGGAAGAAAATATAGAGTTGTAGATATATAGGTACTTCTACACTTCAGAGATTACTGAGATTTCAATCATTCATGGAACAAGAGTTCACTAGTTTCTGTGGTTAGACAGGTGTTCCCCACCCTCCAGACACTTATAATTTGAGGTATAAAAGGAAAGGTGACAGGAAGAAGGTTGGAAGGGACAATGTGGAAATAACCAGGCCCTTTCTGGAATGAGAGGAAAAGTCAGTACCACTGGACTGAGTTCTCTTCCTTGTTCTGCCTCCACACCTCTGCGTTTGTTGCTCCTATGCAATTCTCCCTTTGCCGCACATTGTCCTTGTTGTTCTCTGATTGTTCCCCTTCTCGCCAAACTTGTGGGAGCATTACAAATATTTATTATAATTGTTCCTTGGAAGAACTTGAGGTACTGTGCTGAGAACCTTCCTGTTTTCCAAGGAAAGTACTGTAAAACTTGCACATAAACAAGAATTATTGTTTTAGACAAGCTCTTCCAAGACAAATCATCCATGCTACTAGTTTCTGGCACAACCCTATCGCTAACCATCCATCTTGATCATATTTGAGGCTGAAGCACTTTTCTTACCTCATGGTCTTCCTTCCCTCCTGATTTTCTGACATTTCCAGTTCTTGCCAAATATTTATTTTTGATTAGAGGTTGCATAGGTTACTGGCTGGTCTGTGATGATGTCGTTAGTCAGGCTGAGATTTATATTGAATACTGAAGCTCTGCAATAGGGGCTTGGTACTAGTATATTTGCTGGTCTTTTCTTAAAGATTTTGCTGTTAAGGCAAATGATACTCAGACCAAGAATGGCTGATTTTGAACCAGGCACACAATTTGTCTTTAGTGAAATGCAAGTTCTTTACAATGGCAGTGGGGGTGGGGAAGAAAGGCTGGGAGCTTTGAAGATCAGAGTTAAGTAATGGCTGTAGTTTTATGTTCTTCCCTATAGTTCATTGAGAAATAAGAATAATAGCCCACTTTAATATATGTGTCTGGTACTGTGCTAAGCAGTTTAACACGGATTATCCCATTTCATCTTTATAGTACCATGATGAAGTAGATACTGTATTCCTAATTCATGGATGTGGAGACTGAGGCTTATTGAGTTTCAAGTACCTTGCCTTGTCATATATCCATTAAGTGTCAGAGTCAGGATTGAACCCAGGCCAGTCAGTTTTCAAGGCTTCAGCTCCTAATCACTGTGTTAAACTGTTAAACTTGGGTTTTCCTTCATTGTGGTGGATCTTACCTGTTTTCTTTTCTTTTCTTTCTTTTTTTATCTTCTAGTGTGCTTTATGCCCTTCTCTCTTTTCATCCAAACCATGGGAGACTTAGTGTACCTTTCAAACCTATGTCGAGTAAAAAAGATTCTAAATTACTTCACAGGAATCAGGGGCCCAATGTTAACTTAATTTTAGACAGAACATTAGGCTGTGTGACCTTCAAAACCCCTTTAACTCCTGTCAGTCTGTGATTCCAGAGAGGGATCTGGGTCTGAGTCACTGTTGCTAACTACATAACCTGAGACAAGAAGCATTACCTCTCAGGGCCTCAGTTTTCTTTTTCTGTAGAACAAGAATAAAGTGACATATCTCAGAATTGATATGGCATTTGTGAAAGCATTGAGCCCAACGTCTAGAGTTTCACATCTTTATAGCTAGACTGTTCAGATGGTTAATTTTCTCAGCAGTAACAATTTTTTAGGATGAAGCTCACTTCTTAAGATCCCATTAATTAGAAAAAGCATGGTCATTGCAGTTGAGATAAAGTGCATCTTTTCACAAAGACAAGGCTTTAACAACCAATGGACAGCTATAGAAACTCAAAATAGTAAGTGACCCTAAAGATGATATAATCCAATTCCATTATTTTGTAGATCTCAACACTGAAACCCAGAGGTTAAATGGGTTTCCCCAAATCACACACTAAGTTGGTGGTAATTTCAAAGCCAGAACTTATTACATCTGATTCCAGGCGCAGTGTTTTTGCTGCAGAATTCTAATAAACTCAAGATGGAAGGATGGGGTTAGAGGGAAAACTATTTTAAATATATTATAAAATGAAACTGTTATATCCAATTTATTTCTATTTCTATGTTAATAATTGTTTATGTAGTAAATCTTATTTACAGTAAAGAACTAGGGAAAATTAGACTGTAGAATTCAATAGACGTGGATTTAAGATGCAGCTCTGTTACTTATTAGGTATTTGACCTTGAAGCTTAAAACTCTGTTTCCTTATCAGTAAAATGGGGATAATGACTATAATTTTCTAGTGGTTGGAAGGATTAAGTGAGATAGTATATGTGAGGTGCTTAGTGGAGTCATCATTTCATAAATGGTAGCACTTAATGATAACAATATGCCCACAGAGTCAGTGGGCACAACTTCAGTTACCACTACAACTACACCATCCACAGGTGAATTGCCAGTGGAACCAAATATGCCTGATTTCTAGTGAAAATCAATAAATGTCAGGACCAAATAGTTAGCCAAGATGTCCCTTGACTACAGGCTGCTCACACCACTGACTGATGTAGGGAATTCTCCTGAAGCACCGACATGGTGCTTAGTAGTGAACCAGTCCATAAAGTTCTAGTCCATGAGCTTTTACTGAGGAGAGCTGCTTACTGTCACGAAAAAGCCATTTATATTTCCCTTGCCTTTGGGTAAGTAAATATGAGTAAATACATTATACAGTTAGTTATGGACACTGGAGACTTCCAGGAAGAGATAGATGTCAGTAAGAGCAATACTCTAAATGTTTAAATAAACCTAAAACTAGATGCAATTCCTGTTTGTTAATTCTTCTATTTAAAGGGGTCTACTGTGAAACTCTGACTGATGGAGATAGGAGAATATATATGCAAGAGTGTCCATTGTTTTTAAGAAAGAGTATGTCTGAACGAGCTGGTTTTGTGGAATGATAAACACCATTAAGAGAAATGCTCTCTTATTTTTCTATCTTTTGCTTGAATAATAAAATGCAGTAGTACATTTTTTCTCTTATTAATAATTTCTTAAATCATAGAACTGTGGGAGAAATATTAAATAATCCATTTTTATTGAATTCAAGGCAGTTGATGCCTGGCATCCTAGAAATGTAGGCTATGCTATTTCAAATTGGAAGTGTTTTTAAAATAATAAATTCCACAGTTCATCTTACACCAAAGAAAATCCAGTATCTTCTGGGCTAGATTTTATACAAATAACAGTCTCCTGACATCTGTTTGCAAATGTTCTCTTTCTGTTTACTTATATTAACTGTGTTGGTCAGAAATTAGGATTATTATTACAAAATAGTAGTTAAGTCCAGTGATAATGGAATCTAGAAGGAAGAGGAAGTTGAGTCAGTGCAAATTTTGTAAATTAATTCGATGTGGAACCTTGGAACCAGTTCCTAGAGTCTAAATTGATTAGACACTGCAACAATGCATTGTTCAAATATAATAATGGTTATGTACACATTGGCATGGATTTGACTACTTATTACTGCTATGCTTGACAGTATTTTAAAGGAATCCCTGAATATATACTAATAATATAATGTTTCATCCTTGAATCATGAAAGCTACAAGTTCATGAAAAACCTAAAGAGGCAGACAGATGGACAGAAAGTAGAAGGAGATAGAGGTAGAGATAATGAAAGAGAGAGAGGAAGAAGAAGGTAGAGGAGAAGAGGAGGAGGGGGGAAGAGGAGGATGCAGGAAAGGAGGGAGGGGGAGGGAAAGAGAAATGCATTAAGTGAAACTTGGCCAATGTCCAGAGCAGCTATTTCTCACTTTAGCTTTTATCCTATAATCCAAAACTGAGAGGAAATATCATTTGACAGCTGCATCGCAGAAATAGGAAAGGGCTCTAAATCAGTCACTCCTGTAGAAGACTTGATGTCTTAGGCTCTTATGAAGGACCCATATATCTGTTCATCTTTGAGCACACATTTCTCATGTCTGTTTTTCTGTCCAGAGCAATGCTGTCCCTACTTGCCTGTTGTGTCTTAACTGTTTTCATTGCTGTGTAAATACTGCATGATTTGGAATATTGCCACTTGCAATCATGTCATCTTTAAGAAATGTGAACATGCTAAGAGTACACGTTATCTTCAGTTATGATGAGTTGATTCATTACTGGATACTAGTTAGCCAAAGATAGAAGTAATTTTTATGCTATTAATCATATGTTTCCTGCAGGCTCTATGGTAGGTGTCAAAAAAGGAAAATTGTACAAACATTTTATCCATTAATATCATCTTAATTTTTGAAGAATGTCTCATGATTCTTCAGGGAAGGTGTGGCATAATTTAAGAACAATGTAGATCTATTATTAGTGGGTAGTTTTTAGAAAGGAAGTAGAAGTTGCATGTGAAACTCAAAGGGAAATCATTTGACATTAGTAGGGAGATCTATATAAGGTTTGAGTATTTTGGGACCAGAAAATAATCTACTTAGATATGTGCCTTGTCTTACATAAATAATAAGCATGGAATTAAGGATAAGAGTCTGTGTAGGTTGGAATCTGAACTAGAATACAGCCAGGTTTTGAGCCTTATACTGATTGCCCTTACATCAGTCTTGCACAAGTTAATGTTGCGTGATTCAGATATCTTCTGTGAAGGAGGAAGATGAATTACATTCATTCACCAACTATTTATGGGATGTCTACCATGAGTCACAAACTATGTTAGGCATTGAGGATATAAATATAAATAAGATAAATTCACACCCTTCAGGATCACAGATGATAAATGAAGATAAACAGGGTTCTAAACATGGTAAAGGCAAAGGGCAGCTCTGGGGGGCCAGTCCAGACTACTTCTTCTCTGTCCAGACTCCAGCTGAGTGACTCTGGACAAAAAGTACTATGCCTTTCAGAGCCTTTTTTCCTCAGCTAAAAATTGGGGATGACAATGGCAAAACTTAAAAACTCCTCTCATCCAAAAATAAACAAACAAACAAACAAACAAACAAAACCTCTCAGAAAGTTGTCAGTAAGTCCAAGTAAGAATAGAATAACAACATCTTATAAATGGTAAAGTGTTAAACTTATGGGAGTTATTTTAGAAAGGAAATACGGTAGAGTGAATGGGCATGGATTTGGAGTTGTTAAACTCAGTTCAGATCTCAGCTCTACAACTTAAAAATTATATGGAATTGAGATGTCATGAAGATTAAATAAAGTCATTCATTCATTCATCCATCCAACAAAGTTCTTAAGCACCTATCTTTTGCTAGGCATAATACTGAAAAACTGTTCGCAAAGGGCCAGATAGTAAGTATTTTACTTACTATCTGTGGGCTATATGGTGTTCATTGCAACTACAAAACTCAGTTGTTGTAGAGTGAAAACAGCCAAAAAGAATTCATAAACAAATAGGTTTTCTTGTGTTATGATACAAATTTATTCCTTCATAACTTTATTACTCCTACTCCTGACTGTTATGGATTAAACATGGTCTTTGATCTTGTGGTGGTTTTATTCTAGTGGGCAATATAGGCAAATCAAAAGAAAACAAAAAAAGCAAGATAATGCAGATAACCTTTCTGTAATCACCTGTGGGAATGAGTGCTCTGTCTTTCAGTGCATGCTAATGAGTAGAAGCTTGATGACTGCTTGTTGAGTTACATATGCAGAAATATTTTCTACTTCTTCTCTGTTTTCTGTTACTATGTTTTCTTCAGTGTTGAAAACACGGTTGGTAATCAACAGAAGACACTGAGTGAATTTATAAATTCTCACTTATAAATTGTGTCTCAACAAGATTCTGAGGCCAAACATACTACTAAATGCTAATCTGTTGAGGGTCATTTATATTATTATTTTACAAAATTTCAAGTAGGCAGTGGTATTCATTAGCTTTAAGGTGAATTCTGACTCTGCCTCAGTTCTGGGACTCTGGGAACAGAGTAAGGTTGTCAGTGCTAGACTTTTGAGAGGTGCCCTCAATGTCTCCTGCACAGGTTCAAAAAGTCTTAGCAGAAAGGCACAAGGGATTGTCTGTGCCCTTGATCCAACATCTACTGGGGTCACTGTGTAAGGAAGAAATAGAAAATGGATTAAAATTAACTTTCAAACTGTATTTTTACAGCATAATCTGCTATTGAGCTTTCTATGAGTTTGAAAATCTGTAGGAACAAGGGTAACCATGGGATCTCAAATTTTGTAAACTGTCTCATTTTCAAACTGTGCTGGATCTTTTAAGACCACAAAACTCAGCCCTTCCCTTAATTCTCCTCCTCAAAGATACATGGGGCATGTGGACATATAGGAATAGCCTAAACTCTCCACAGACTCCCTCAGTCCCCCAAATCATATGAATAAAGGGGAGAGGGAGATCTTGATTGGTCACTGAAATTATAAAATTGTTGACTTAAGAGTACTTAGATTTTATTCATTCAAACTATTCATTTATGGGTAGAGAAACAGTCTCCTAGAGGAGATGATGATTGTATTTAGTTTTGGGGTTAGGAAATGTAGAAGTAGGTAGAATGGAATTAGTTTCAATTTGAAAATAAATGACTAGATTATTTTTAATTTTTATAAAGTACTACTTCTAGAATTCAATACACAATCATATATTATTATAAAAATTAATAATACCAGACATGTATGTAATGCCTACTATGATCCAGGCTTATTAAACCTCCCAAGTCACCCAGTGCTATTATTAGTATTCCCTTTCTACAGATGACACAACTAAAGAGGAAAGAATGTGAAGCTTACCTAAGAATATGAAGCAAGGAGGTCACAGAGGTGGGATTTGAATTCAGGTGTTCTGCTTACAGAGTGAGATTTCCTCTATGATGTACAAAATTATTATCTCTTTCAGTTCTTATGACTACACAATGAGACAGCGATCAGACCCTCAGCAGGATTAACATTTGAATGCAGAATTGCTTAAATATAAATAGACTATCAATATTAATGATAGTCTATTTTAGGCAATAACAATCAATGTATACTAGGATTTTTCTAGGAGATTTCCTTAATGCCAGTCACAGAATAGCTTCATTGATACCTGAATTATACTTCATGGAAATAAGTTTTTGTTTGTTTTTATTGAAATATAATTGACCCTCAACACTATGTTAGTTCCTGCTGCACAAAATACTGCTTGGATATTTCTGTACATTACACAGTGATTACCATGATAAGTCTAGTTACCATCTGTCACCGTGCAAAGTTATTACAGTATTATTGACTATATTCCCCGTGCTGTACATTTCATCCCTGTGACTCATTTATTTTGTAACTGGAGGTTTGTGCCTCTTCATTCCCCTCAACTATTTCACTCATCTCACCACACCTATCCCCTCTGGCGACCACCAGATTCTTTTCTGTATCAATGAGTCTGTTTCCGTTTTGTTACGTCTGTTCATTTGTTTCATTTTATAGATTTCACGTATAAGTAGAATCACACGTTTTTTGTCTTTCTCTGTCTGACTTACTTCATTTAGCGTAATACCACCTAGGTCTGATCTGCCTTGACTAGATTTTGACCTCTTTTCTATCACTCTCCCTAGTCTCCTTCTTCCCGCTCTCCAGCCACACTGATCACTAGTATCTTCCAGATACCCCGGGGCTCTGGTGTCTTTCCCTTTGCCCAGGGATAGTGCTGCTGACTCATTCTCACACTTCCTTCAGGTCTCTGCTCAGTTGTCACCAATCAGAGCAGCCTTCTCTGACCACCCACATTTGGACTGTCCCCACTCACCCTCACTGTGCTTTTTTGTGCTTCATAGTCCTTATTTTCATCTGACATATACTGTGTGCTTACTCGCTTATTGTCTGTTTCCACCACTAGAGAGTGGGCTTGATGAAAAAGGGGACATTTTTGACTCACTGACATATTCCCGTGCTAGAATAGTGCCTGGGATTTAATAAATATTTGTTGAATGAATGAATAAGTGATGAAAGGAGAGGAACACAAATGCAGAACATTTCCACTGTACTTGCTGAGGCTTTACTGAGAATGGTAACAATGACCACTGGGTGGCCACAGCTACCTTCACCATCCACATGGGCCGCACTCCTTGCTGAGCATACCATGCCAGAGAGCTTTGTATGCTGTCGTTCTTCTGAGGGGAGGGCTGCAGGCTGTTTGTCTTGGTTCTAATTGTCTAAGGGAAGTGAGCATTTAAAAGACCCCGTCAGAAAATTTTTACCAGGCTGCTTTGCAATCCGCACTCATTCACTTGTTGATTTATCCGCTGAGCACTTATTGTATGCCAAGTGCTTAAGCGATAGAGATGAATGTGCTAGGGTCCCTGCTCCCAAGGAGCTGACCCAGCGGTATTGGAGGAGGCAAGGGAAGAAAAGGTCACAGTCCTTCCTCATAAGAGATCTGTCACAGGGACAAGAGGTTGTGGAGATGCAGTAGGGGCGTCCAAAACATGGAGCATGTAGGGAGCAGTTTTAGAGAACAGGCTTCTCAGACAAGAAGGCAGATAAACAGAGCTTTGAAGAAAACTAAGGCTTTTCCAGGTGGAGATGGTGGAAGTCTTTCCAGGAAAAGGGAGACGGCATGCAAAAAGGTCAGGAGCTGAGAGGACTTGCACAGCTGAAACTTGAGCAGATTATTTTGCCTGGAGAGTGAGCTACCAGGTGGGAGAAGAAAGAGGTGAGGCTGGAGAAAGAGCGCTTAATGATGCATAAAAAAGTTAAGCTTGTTTTATTTTACTTAATTAATTTTTTTTTGTGGTACGTGGGTCTCTCACTGTTTTGGCCTCTCCCGTCGCGGAGCACAGGCTCCGGACGTGCAGGCTCAGCGGCCATGGCTCATGGGCCCAGCCACTCCGCGGCACATGGGATCCTCCCGGACCGGGGCATGAACCCGCGTCCCCTGCATCGGCAGGCGGACTCCCAACCACTGCACCACCAGGGAAGCGCTAAGCTTATTTTAAAAAGCAAATTCCAGAAATGCATATCTCTATACCTCTGGGTGGGTTTTCAAGGGAACTATAACTAGGTGACAGGAGCCTATCATTTTTTCTGTGTGATTCAGGAAACAAAATATACAAAACTTTCAAATGCAGTCATTTATTCATTTTATGTTCATCCTACTAATTTTGGTTTGAACACCTGCTAGGTGCCAGGTACTATGTTAGGTTCTAGTAGTGCAGAATTAAAATAAATCCTTGGTGTTAGAAGCAGATAATTAAATATTATCCACATCTGTCGATTTAGATCCAGGAACCTAGAAATGCAATTAAGATAGAAATACACAACTGGCTGGCTTCATGGTCATGTGAGCTGTGCAGTCCCACAGGATCTTGTGCCCAGGCGGGCCCTACACTTAGTTTGATGCTCAGCTGTAGCTGTCTTGAAATTCTTAATTTTTGAACATCCCACATTTTCGTTTTGCAATAGCTCTTGCAAATTATGTAACTTACCCTTATAGTGAGATGGAATTGTGAAGTTGATCTAGAGCAGGGATATGCAAACAACATCCCATGGACCCAATCCAGCTGACATTCTATTTTTTGTATGGTCTTTGAGCTATGAATATTTTTTACATTTTAAATGGTTGAAAAAAATCAAAAGAAGAGCAGTATTTCGTAATATGAAAATTACATGAAATACAAATTTCAGTATCTGTAAAAATATTTTATTTCCGTACAGCGGTGCTTTTTGTTTTTGTGTTGTCTGTGGCTGCTTTTGTGGTCCTATGCCATAATGGAGTAATTGCAGTAGAAATCTTATGGCCTGTAAAGCCTAAAATGTTTACTACCTGAACATTCCTAGAAAACGTGTGCTAACCTTGATCTAGAGGATATTCTCCTATTTTAATGATTAGACTCCTTATTTTCAGTCATTTTCTATTTGCTGTCAGAGTTGTAACTTTATTTTCAGTTGCTTTCTGGCTCTAAACAGAATAAGCTTTGAGCTCACTGTTGTATCCCCAGATCTAAGAGGGTACCTGATATACACTAGGCACTCCAAAATACTTAACAAGAGTCCAGTGTTGTAGGATTATTGTTAGGTGTATCTTCTCTATCCCATTATATGTCATGCCCTGAAGGCGGTGATAGTATGGGAGAGAGCTCCATTCCCAAAGACATCTTGTGGAGCACTTTTCACTTAGAATGTGCTCTTGCTCCGCAAGGGTTTACAGCAATCAATAGGGGCCCAGTAGTGTTAGTATAGTGCTGCTGCTGGCTGCTGAACTCCTTGAGAAGGAGAAAGATTATGAGCAGATGAGTTCTTAAACTATGTTTGGAAGCTTCAAGATCAAAGACTGAAGATAAAAAGCAATACTTAATCTTAAGGCTCAAGGCAAAAACAAAGATGCAAAGCACATGAAATGTCTTCTTGTGATGACTAGAAGAACCTGGTACATCAAGGATGCTGATGCATGGTAAGGAGCCGTGTCTTGTTTACACGCCTGTGACGTCCAAATCTATGTTTTTCAGTCCTGACTTCCAAACTTATCTCCACTTGGTGCTGACTAGACAATTCAAACTGAATAAACCCAAAACTGAAGCCTTTGATTTTGCCCTCCAAATATACTTCTCTCCCCCATATTTCCTGTGTCAATAATACTATCCCAACAGCTACTCAAGGTGAAAACCAGGAGTCCGTCTTGACTTTTATCTTTTTCTCACCATTCTCTTTCCCCATATAGTTCATGACCAGGTCCTTTCACTCTACCTCCGAATTGTACCCAGTATCTCCTTTTCTCTCCATCTTGCATACTGCTTCCTGGATCCTGGACCTCCATTGCATCTCTTCTGAACCATTGCTAAGGCCTCTCGTGGGCTCCCTGCTTTCACCTATATCCGCACATATTCTCCACATGGCAAGAAGAGTATTAGGAAATATTTTGAACATACAAAAGTTATGGAGAATAATGTAATGAAGATATATGTATCTATCACACAGTTTTAGGAATAAACAACGAAAAACAATGAAATCTCCTGAATCCCCTGGCTATTATTTCTTTCTCCTCTGTCCTCACAGATAACCACTATTTTCAATTTAAGGAATGTCATTTCCATGAATGTGTTTATATTTTTGCAATATATGTATTGCTAAACAAGATGTAGAATTTTTCTTGCATGTTGTTAATTATATAAATTGTATTGGGTTGTCCAAAAAGTTCGTTTGAGTTTTTCCGTAAGATGTTATGGAAAAACCCAAACGAACTTTTTGGCCAACCCAATATTACACTGTTTGAATCAAGTAGCTTTTTTCTCACAGACATTTTCTGTTTTTTGGGTTTTTTCTTTTTTTTTGAAACAGTTGATTTACAATGTTGTGTTAGTTTCTGGTGTACAACAAAGTGATTCAGTTATCTGTCTATCTATATGTATATATATATTCTTTTTCAGATTCTTTTCCATTATAGTTTATTACAAGATATTGAATATAGCTCCCTGTGCTATGCAGTAGGACCTTGTTGTTTATCTGTTTTATATATAGTAGTGTGTATCTGCTAATCCCAAACTTCTAATTTATTCCCTGCCCCATCCCCCCCGACCACCCGCTTTCCCCTTTGGTAACCAGAAGTGTATTTTCTATGTCCATGAATCTGTTTCTGTATTGTAAATAAGTTCATTTGTATCATTTTTTTTTAGATTCCACATATAAGTGATATTATATGATATTTGTCTTTCTCTGTCTGACTTACTTCACTTAGTATGATCATCTCAAGGTCTGTCCATGTTGCTGCAGAAGGTATTTCATACTTTTTTATGGCCGAGTAGTATTCCATTGTATATATATACCACAACTGTTTTTAAGCATTCATCTGTTGATGGACACTTAAGTTGCTTCCATGTCTTGGCTATTATAAACAGTGCTGCTGTGAACACTGGGAGTCATGCATCTTTTCAAATTATAGTTTTCTCCAGATATGTGCCCAAGAGTGGGATTGCTGGATCATATGGTAACTATTTTTAGTTTTTTAAGGAACCTCCATACTGTTCTCCATAGTGGCTACACCAATTTGCATTCCCACCAACAGTGTAGGAGGGTTCCCTTTTCTCCACACCCTCTCCAGCATTTATTATTTGTAGTCTTTTTGATGATGGCCATTCTGACCAGTGAAAGGTGATAGCTCATTGCAGTTTTGATTTGCATTTCTCTAATAATTAGTGATGTTAAGCATCTTTTCATGTGACTGTTGGCCATCTGTATGTCTTCCTTGGAAGAAATGTCTATTTAGGTATTCTGCCTGTTTTTTGATTGGGTTGTTTGTTTTTTTGATATTGAGCTGTAAGAGCTGTTTGTATATTTTGGAAATTAATCCCTTGTCAGTTGCATCATTTGCAAATATTTTCTCCCATTCTGTAGGTTGTATTTTTATTTTGTTTATGGTTTCCTTTGCTTCAAAAGCTTGTAAGTTTGATTCGGTCACGTTTGTTTACTTTAGCTTTAATTTCATTTGCCTTAGAAGACTGGGCTAAGAAAACATTGTGGTGATTTATGTTAGAAAAGGTTTTGCTTATGTTCTCTTCTAGGAGTTTTATGGTGTCATGTCTTATATTTAAGTCTTTAAGCCATTTTGGGTTTATTTTTGTATGTGGTGTGAGGGAGTGTTCTAACTCATTGATTTATGTGCATCTGTCCAGCTTTCCCAGCACCACTTGATGAAGAGACTGTCTTTTCCCCAGTGTATATTCTTGCCAATTCACCATAGGTGTGTGGGTTTATTTCTGGGCTCTTTACTCTGTTCCATTGATCTGTCTGTTTTTGTGCCAATACCATGCTGTTTTGATTACTGTAGCTTTGTAGTATTATCTGAAGTCTGGGAGGGTTATTCCTCCAGCTTTGTTCTTTTTCTTCAGAATTGCTTTGGCAATCTTGCAGACTTGTTTTTGAGATTTATCTATTTGGCTGTGGTTTTTAAGTTTCATTGCCACTATATGGTTATATGATAATTTTATTCATTCCTTTCATTGTTGATGGACATTGAGATGGTTTTCAAATTTTTATTGTATACAAAAAAAAAATGTAATTAACCTTTTTGGACATCTCCCTGTGCACATGTATAAGAATTTCTCTAGGGCAGTGATTTTCAAACATTTTTTAATGTAACCAGAGTAAGACATACTTTTAACATTATAACCTTTGTGTTTTGGTTTATATACATATTTGTATGATTGAAACTGAAATTTCATGAAATAAAACTTGCCTTGCTTAGTTTCAATGTGTTCAGATAATTTCCTATTCTTTGTTATTCTTTGTTCCATAATATTGTTATTCTCTGCTATGTGATTCTGATTTATAAAAGTGTTATTCCAGATCTACAACACTGCTTTCATGTTCCATTAGTGGGCCAACACCCCCTATTTGAGAAGCATTGTTCTTTTTCATACACTAAGAGCAGAGTTGCTGGGTATACATGTCTTTAACTTCATTAATTATTGCCAAATTACTCCCCAAAGTGATTGTAAAGACTTGCATTTCTACCTACTCACACATACTTGCTATTGTCCAACTTTTAAATATGTGTCAATATGATGGTTATAAAATGGTATCTTGTTTTAACACACATTTATCTGATTAATAGTGAGTTTGAGCATATTTTATATGTCCTATTTAAAACCCTTCTATGGCATCCAAGAACATTTGAATAAAATTCTGCTTCCATACTATGTCTGATAGGTTATTTTTTATTTATTTATTTTTTTTGTGGTACGCCGGCCTCTCACTGTTGTGGCTCCTCCCGTTGCGGAGAACAGGCTCCGGACGCGCAGGCTCAGCTGCCATGGCTTCACGGGCCCAGCCGGTCCATGGCATGTGGGATCTTCCTGGACTGGGGCATGAACCCATGTCCCCTGCATCGGCAGGCGGACTCTCAACCACTGTGCCACCAGGGAAGCCCTCTGATAGGTTCTTTATGATCTAACTCCCTCTCCTTTGCTCTCATCTTGAACCATTTTTCTCTTTCTATTCCTCAACTTTACCAAGCTTATTTCTCTTTCACTTTCTGTGTTGCCTAAAATGATGCCTTCCATATTTTTGCATCTGGTTTAAGGTTAAATGTGACCCCTACAGAAAGACTTTCCTCACCTTCAAGAAGAAAAGCCTTTCCCATCCATTCTCTCTACTCATAGTTATACCCTTTTAACAGATTTATGATATCTATTGCATTGTGATCTGAGCTGAAATTTCCATTTTAGCAATTCAGATATCTATAATAACATAATTCATGTTGAATGGTCAAAGGATTACCTGTACTTGGAATATGGCAGTCAAAGGAAGTGATACATGAGGGGAGACTATCTTAAAACATGGTTAGTAGGTTCAGGAGGTATAAAAAAGGCCTGAAAAATGAAAGCATGTAATGTGTGGTCAATGCAGGCAAACATGAAAAGAGTAGACTGTGACTTAATATGGCCAATGAATGAGGCCCATGGTGTTCTGGGAGGATAGGTTTCTGAGGAAAGTTAAAGCTGAGACCAAGCCATGGATTTTATCCAGTAGGGAAGAATGTCATTGATTAGTTTATTTTTGACCCCCTAAAATTGTCCAGTTATTTTTAATGCATTCTGTCAAATCAGTGACCTAACTTAGAATACCTAATGTTCAGTATTCTTAATTCTATTCTGTATTATAAGTAGGGGTTACATTAAAAGACTATGAGAGTAGGGATTTTGTCTGCTGCATTCACCTTTGTATACCCAGTGCCTAGGACAGTGCCTCCTGGCAGGCATTAAAATATTTTGGGGATGAAAATATGATGTTTTTCCTCTTTTGATTCATTATTTTAGTAATAAATACACAATGAACCTGCATGTAATAGGAGTCAGTCACTAGTCTAGATGGAAGTCTCTTTGAGTAAAATAGAGGAACATAATTAGATGAGTCCATCGTAGATAGTATGGCTAAAGTATAAACATAGTGCTGTGGGTGTGAAAGCACAGAAAAGGAGAACCTAAACTTCCTCAAGGGATGGGACAGGGGGTGGTTTGTCAGGAATTTTTCCTGGTAAAGGTTGTGCCTGATCCAAGTATTAAGCAATGATTAAAAGTTAAAGAAATTGAAGACAACACAAACAAATGGAAAGATATACCATGTTCATAGATTGGAAGAATTAATATTGTTGAAATGACTATACTATCCAAGATAATCTACAGATTCGGTGCAATCCCTATCAAAATACCTGTGACATTTTTCACAGAACTAGAACAAATTATTTTAAAATTTGTATGGAAACACACAGGGCCCAAAATAGCCAAAACAATCTTGAGAAAGAAGAACAGAGCTGGAGGTATCATGCTCCCTGACTTCAGGGACTACAAAGCTACAGTCATCAAAACAGTATGAGACTGGCACAAAAACAGACACAAATCAGTGGAACAGAATAGAGAGCCCAGAAATAAACCTATGCACTAATGGTCAATTAATCTATGACAAAGGAGGCAAGAATATACAATAAAGGGAAAAACAATCTCTTCAATAAGTGGTGCTTGGAAAAGTGGACAGCTACATGTAAAAGAATGAAATTAGAACATTTTCTGACACTATATGCAAAAATAGACTCAGAATGGATTAAAGACCTAAATATAAGAACAGAAACCATAAAACTCGTAGAAGAAAACATGGGCAGAATACTCTTTGATATAAACTGTAGCAAGGTTTTTTTGGATCTGTCTCCTAAGACAAAGGAAACAAAAGCAAAAATGAACAAATGGGACGTAATTAAACTTAAGAGCTTTTGCATAACAAAGGGCACCACTGGCAAAATAAAAAGGCAATACTGAATAGGAGAAAACATTTGCAAATGATATGACAAATAAGGGGTTAATAGACAAAATATATAAACAGCTCATACAACTCAACATAAAAAAAAAAAACTGAAAATGACCATAATACTCGAATAGACATTTTTCCAAAGAAGACATACAGATGGCCAATTGGCAGATGAAAATATGTGCAACATTGTTAATCATCAAATAAATGCAGGGGCTTCCCTGGTGGTGCAGTGGTTGAGAGTCCGCCTGCCGATGCAGGGGACGCGGGTTCATGCCCCGGTCCGGGAAGATCCCACATGCCGCAGAGCGGCTGGGCCCCGTGAGCCATGGCTGGTGAGCCTGCATGTCTGGAGCCTGTGCTCCGCAACGGGAGAGGCCACAACAGTGAGAGGCCTGTGTACCGCAAAAAAAAAAAAAAAAATGCAAATCACAACCACAATGAGATATCACATCACACCTGTCAGGATGGCTATCATCAAAAGACCACAAATAACAAATGTTGGAGAGGATACGGAGAAAAGGGAACACTTTTGGTGGGAATGTAAATTGGTGTAGCCAGTGTGGAAAACAGTATGGAGGTTCCTCAAAAAACTAAAAATAGAACTACCACATGATTCAGTGATTCCACTCCTGGGTATATATCCTAAGAAAATGAAAATAGTAATTCAGAAAGATACATTCACCCCAATGTTCATAGCAGCATTATTTACAGTAGCCAAAATATGGAAGCAACCTAAGTGTCCATCAACAGATGAGTGGATAAAGAAGATGTACACACACACACACACACACACACACACACACACACACACACACACTGGAATATTACCCAGTGATAAAAAAAGAATGAAATTCTGACATTTACAGCAACATGGGTGGACCTAGAGATTATGCTTAGTGAAATGTCAGACAGAGAAAGACAAATACTGTATAATAGCACTTGTATGTGGAATCTAAAAAGTAAAACAAACGAGTAAATCTAACAAAAAAAGAAACACAGATATAGAGGACAAACTAGTGGTTACCAGTAGGGAGAGGGAAAAGGGGAGGGGCAAGTAGGGGTAGGGGATTAAGAGGCACAAACCACTATGTATTAAAAAAAATAAGCTGGGCTTCCCTGGTGGCGCAGTGGTTGAGAGTCTGCCTGCCGATGCAGGGGACACGGGTTCGTGCCCCGGTCCGGGAAGATCCCACATGCCGCGGAGCGGCTGGGCCCGTGAGCCATGGCCGCTGAGCCTGCGCGTCCGGAGCCTGTGCTCCGCAACGGGAGAGGCCACAACAGTGAGAGGCCCATGTACCGCAAAAAAAAAAAAAAAAAAAAAAGCTACAGGGATATATTGTACAGCACACAGAATGTAGCCAATATTTTATAATAGCTATAAATGAAATATAAAATTGTGAATCTCTATGTTGCACACCTGAAACTTATATAATACTATAAATCAACTACACCTCAATAAAAAATATAATTAACCCAGCGAAGAATATGGGAAAGGATATTCCAAGCATAGAAAGAATATGATGAATAAATGGATTCTAGAAATAGTTGAGTATTATTAGAATATAAAATGTAAGTGAGTAAATAAAGTATAAGAGAAGAGCAAAATTTTATTTATGGAAGGTCTTGATGACCATGCTAAGAGAGCTTGCGAACAATAAGGAGCTACTGAAAGGTTTAGTAAGGGCATATAACATGATCAAATGCATTTTAAAAGATCACTTCTGGGGATGTATGGATGTTGAGTTTTAGGAGTCAGATATTAATGGAGGAGACATTTAATTATGGTTAGGATGCAGAAATTTTCAAGAGACAACCACATTTACCCTAACAACCACATTTACCCTAACAATTTACCCTAACAACAGCCACAAAAATAATCGCTATTTTAAAGGCCAAAAAAGAGCTAAGCATGCAACGAAACTTAAATGAGCTAAATTCCAGAAAGAGGTAAGCCTTTCCTAGGAGAGAAGAGATTCATGAATGTTTTCAACCCTGGAGGAATGATACAAGGAACTATGAAGACATCATACATAGGTATAAGAGAAACAACCTGAAATTTGGAATAGTTAGGACCCAGTTTACAGAAGATAATAGGTAGAGTAGATGAACTGTGAGGTTCATCCAGAGCACACAGAGCTTTACATGAGTACAAAGCAAAGGTTTAATTATATTTTTTTATAACCCACTGAAAACTGGGTGGAAAAGGAGAGCTGAGAGAAGTCCTTCTGTTGTGCATCATGCCTTCATAGAAGGCACCACAGAAGTCTGCCCACTGAAGGCTGTGGGAAGGGAATCAGAGGACAAGGGGATACGGACGCAGTGAAACCCAGAGCAGGAGCCCAGCACATAGAGATCCTCAGTGATTGAGAGGGCTGGAGGCTAGGCTATAAAATAGGGAGAGACCTCCCTGGTTTAGAAATCTGTAGGCTGAGCTATAAAGCTTAAAGTGTCCTCCAGAGAAACTTAAGGACATTTTCAGGTAGGCAAATGCTGTTTTCCTGCAGACCTGTGTAAGAAATACTAAAGGAAATTCTTCAGACTGAAACAAAATGATAGTTGAAGATCACCTGGGTCTATAGGAGGGAATATAGATGTAAATAGAAAAAATAGAAAAAGACTTCTTAAAAATCGTCTTTCACCCAACTGTGTTCACTTTAAATATAAAGACATATAAAGACAGTTTCTTAGTCTGTTTGGGCTGCTATAACAAAATACCACAAACCAGGTGGCTTATTAACAATAGAAATTTATTTCTCACAGTTCTGGAGTCTGAAAAGTCCAAAATCAAGGCACTGATGGATTCACTGTCTGGTGCGAGCCCACTTTCTTGTTCATAGATGGCCTTCTTTTCACTGTGTCCTCACATAGCAGAAGGATCGAGGGATCGCTCTGGGACCTCTTTTATAAGGGTGCTAATCCTATTCAGGAGGGCTCCACCCTCATGACCTAATCACCTCCCAAAGGCCCCACCTCCAAATGTCATCACATTGGGTGTTAGAATTTGACATATGAATTTTGGGGGAGACACAAATATTAAATCTAGAGAAGACAGGTTGAAAGAAATAGGGTAGAAAAAATAACATGCAAACAATAAACATAAGGTAGCTGCTGAAACTGTACCTATCATAAGAAAATGGGTCCCAAGAGTGGAGTGTTACAGATAAAGAGATAGTGCATCAGCAAGGTTATACAGTTCTGAATGAGTATGACTTAATAATAGAGCTTTGGTCAGTCCCAGTTGACCTAAATTATTAGAGTTGGAGATTTTGAAGATATTGACAGTACGAATTTAAATAAAAATCAGTAAGAATGTAGAGGATTCGAGCAATATTAGTTACCAGTTTGACCATAGTTGACATTTATAGAATTCTACATCCAACTTCTAAAGAATACATATTATTCTAAAGTTCACATGGAACATTCACCATCTGCAGGGTCACAGAACAAATTCCAATAAATTTTAAGGAACTGAAATCATACAGAATATGTTTCTAGGCACAAAAGTAATAAATTAAAGTCATTAACCTTAGATGTCTAGAAAAGCCCCAAAACAACCAAAAGGGAAAGAGAGAGAAAGTGAAGAGAAGGGAGGGAGGGGGGAAAGGAGGGAGAAAGAGAGGGAGGGAGGGAAGAAAGAAGAAAGAGAACGGAAAATTGAAGGGCTTACCTTAACTGACTGTACTATGAAGCTATAGTAATCAAGAGAATGTGTGGTATCAACATAAGTACACTAAATATATCAATGAAACAGAGTAAACAAAACAGAAATACACACATACATATATAATCAATTGATTTTGACAAGTTAATCCAAGTGGAGAGAGTAAAGTATTTCAACAAGTGGTTCTGGAAAAACTAATATCCATATGGAAAAAATGAGGCTCAACCCTTTCCTCACACCATAACATAACAAAAATTTGAGGTGAATCATAATTCTACAGGAAAATTTAAAGATGTATAGCTTCCTAATTAAAGCATAAGAGGATATCTATGCAAACTTAGGGTAACCAACAATTTTTAGGATACAAAAATCTTAAACATAAAAGAAAGAAAATGATAATAAGTTGCATTTCATCAAAATGAAATTTTCCTGGCAAGGACAAACTGGAAGTACATATTTGTATTACATATATTTGACACAGAACTTGTATCCAAAATATATAAAGAATTCTTACAAATATCTATAATTAAGGCAACCCAATAAAAAAGTGGAACAGGTATTTTTTTTTAATATTTATGTATGTATTTGGCTGCACCAGGTCTTAGTTGTGGCACGTGGGATCGTTGTTGCTGCGTGCGGGATCTTCTTTGGGGCATGTGGGGTCTTTTTAGTTGTGGCACGTGGGATCTTTAGTTGCAGCATGCAGGATCTTTAGTTGCGGCATGTGACCTCTTAGTTTTGGCACATGGGATCTACTTTCCTGACCAGGGGTCGAACCCGGGCCCCCTGCATTGGGATCTCAGAGTCTTAGCCACTGGACCACCAGGGAAGTCCAGGAACGGGTATTTTTAAAAAAGAAGATCCACTCAAAAGCCTGAGAATATCAAGAATTGATATGAATGTGGAGTACTCAGAACTCTCACGCATTTTTGATGGGATTATAAATTGACTCTTATCACTTAGTTAAACAGACAATTTCTTGTAAACCTAAACACATATTTATCCTATGAATCAACATTCCATTTTTTTTTTGGTATTTAATCAAAAGAACTGAAAATATATCTTCACACGAGACCTGTACAAAAATCTTTATAGCAATCCTAATCATGGGGCCCCAAACTGGAAGCAACCTAAATGCCCATCAACAGGTGAATACATAAACAAATGTGGTCCCTTCATACACTGGAATACTACTCAGCCCATAAAAAGGAGCAGTGCTGTTATACACAATAGCCACATAGGAATCTCAAAAGCGTTATGTTGTATGAAGCAAATTCGACACAAAAGGATATGTAACTGTGTGATTCATTTATGTGAAGCTCTCAAACTAGCAAAACAAATCTATGGTGATATAAATCTTAAGTTGTTGCCTCTGGGAAATAGAGGGAGTTTATTGGAAAGGGAATAAGGAAGCTTTCTGGGGTGATGGAAATATTTTATATCTTGCTTTGGATTGTATTAATAGGGATATAAGCAGTTATCAAAATTCATTGAACTGAATACTTAATTTCTGTATGTTTTTCTATACATTTTATATATATATATATATATATATATATATATATAAAATATCTCAATAAAACGATGTAAAACAATTGAATGGAGCCAATCAGGCTTCTGAGGAAGCTGTTGCAGTAATTGAGACCAAAGCTAATGTGTTCCTGGACTCAGGCAGTGGATGCTAAGAGAGAGAAGATGGAAGCAGGAATTCATTCTGAAGGCTCTCCCTGGAGTCTGGGACTTCTCAGACCACAGTCAGTCTAGGTCATTTGGGGACCACTGATGGAAGAGCAGAAGTTAAAATCTAATCTTTGAATCTGCTAAGTATATTCTGGCTCCTTTTTGGAGATTTAGATGATTGTGTATAGTGAGGTATTGCTGAATCCTTTCCAAAGTCCTACGATGGTTTGCACAGATTCAACAACCTGTATACCTATTATACAAGTCACCTATTTTGCAAGTCGCTAAACCAGGGAAGCCACCCAGCCCTCCCCATCAGGATACCATGTGCCCAGGGGTAAATACAGGTGACTGTGTGACATGAGGCAGTTTAACTGGTCGCTCAAGATGAGGAGAGAAGAGGGCTACTTTATTCGCTTGTCACCTTTGGAGAGATTGAACCAAAAGCCTTGAAAAACAAAAAAAAGAAAGATGATAATGGGCTGGGGGGAAGTAACGAGAGTGTGCAGGTTGAATGCAAGTGTTTCTTCTAAAAAACAGCAGTTTAATAGAACTGAGACTTCTGAAAATGTCTTGCTGGTATGATTGCTGACTGTTCAGTTCATCCAGATGATTGGCAATAGGCTGCTTGAAGCAGAAATCCCAAGTTTGATACAAGCAGTGAGCGGACTTGTGTGGGGTGATGATGGGTATCTTGGAGTGCATGCAGATGAGGTCTGGGTTTCCTAAGCAGCCGAGGCCCCTAAAACACATTGGGTGGTGGCTTCCAGGAGGGGGTTTCATACCAAGAAAAGAGTAATTTGAATGGGGCAGCAGGTGTTGGTGATGCTTGGATGAAACCCTAGTAGCACAGCACTTAGGAAATGGTGCGGTGGGGAGTGAAGATGGTGAATGTGAGAAGAGTAAAGGCACAGAGTTTTGTGCATAAGTACAGAGAAGGATGACTTCTGAAGGACTACTGGAGAAAGAGAGTGCCTCTCTTCACTGTATCCTGAGTTCTCTGACAATAATATCACTGAACACATAAGACTTTTGTGATGATTCGATAACATATAAAATGTTTAGCTGGGAAGGAAGGATAGAGTTTCCCTCTATTTTGTATCTGCTCTTTGGCAAAGTCTGGTCAACATAATACAGGGAAACCCTTACCTTCCTTTCTAGTTGAGCATTTTACATGTTATCTCATTTAACACGCACATCAATCTTACATGGTCAGTGATTTTAGTCACAAGCTATAGAAAAAGGAACAAAGTCACATGGCATTTAAATAAGTTGCCCAAGGTCACACAAGAGCTCCCTGAAAGAGCTGAGATTTGAATGCAGTCTTGTCTGACTCCAATACTGCTCTTTTGCCCCTTCACATCCTCCAGATGAGCTCTGGGCTTGTTTGCTGGGTCTGTAACCTGCTCTCTGTTCCTGACAGCCCCTTTGCCTTCGTTTTCTCTCAGCATTTTAAGTGCCAGCTTTCTTGTTGCTGACTCCTCTGAAGTGGAGCTAATCTCTTTTAGCACCACTCTATTGCTTGCTTGCCAACCACTAATGACTCCCCATTATCTTCAGGGATGAATTTCAATTTTTAACGTTAATTGCTCTTTAAATCTGACCTTGGATTGCATTTTCAGTATTCTTTTCCAATGGACTTCTCCTAATTGATGCTACATCAACATCCAGTCACTTGAAAGTACCCAAATGGCCCATGCTTCCTCTGGCCTACATCCATGCTGTCCCTACTGCCTGGCGAATTCCCAGTTGGTCCTTTATAGGCCCTCTTATAGGAAGCCTTCACTGGCAACCCAAGGCTAGGCTTGTGCGATTTCTTTACATTCCTGTAATATTACATACTTTACTCTGTCAGAATACTTTTTATTCTCTTGAAAATTTCTGTTTATTCATCTGATTTTCCAGTTTAATTGAGAGCATCTTGAAGGCAGGAGCTATGACCGGTAAGTTTGTTGTTATTCTCAGTGCTTTGCATAGGACCTGGCTCATAATAGGTATACAGTAAATGCTCATGAAAAAATAACTTGACTTTATTCATTCCTTTAACAAAATTCGTAGGGTACTTAAGATGTCTCCAGCCCTATGCTAGACTTTGAGAATGGTAAGATAAAAAATATGATAAAATATTGTCGTTATTCTTAAGTAGCTCATAGACTAGGCAGAGAAACTAATATTTAAGCAAATAATTATAGTAATATGCTATTGATTAATGTGGGTCAATGTGTAGTACTGTGGGAGTGCAGAGGAAAATACTTGTGGGATCAGGGAAGGTTTTTCCCTGTGTAATACCGAGGACATTCTTTTGCACTTGGAGATCAGCACATGATTCCATAGCGGTTGATACCGTTGGTTCTTGCACCAATCTGCTGGAGCACAAATCTTGGTATGTGCACTTGGGCAAATTATTTACTCTCTCTGTGCTTCAATTTTTTCATGTGCAAAATGTAAGTAATAAGTGCACCTACCTGCCTCATAGGATTTTGTGAAGATGAAATGTGACAGTGTGTTAGAACAACGTCTTGCAGTCAATAAATGCTAGGTATTTTTATTACAATTATTATTGTGGTCCTCAGGAAACCCGTTATCTCTATAACCCTAGGATGGACCTTTTCGAAGACACTAGAATACAAACTTGCTGCTGCAGTTCTTCATCCCTGTCTATGCTTGTGGCTTAAAGGTTTGCGATCAGGGCACACGATGTGCAAGAGAGATAGGGACCTCTCTTTGGGTTGTCTGGGAGAACATCCATTTTAAGGATCTGAAAAGTGAGAAAATAAACAACAGAGATATCCTAGAATTTGTTGCTGAGAGTATTGGAGAGACTTCCTGATTCCTAGGAGCTGGAGAGAGGGAAGAAATATTTATTCTCCTCAACATAGTAGCAGGAGAACTGTCACGCTACAATTCAGCTTTTTCAACTAGATGAGAAAAACAGAATCAAAACCTTCCAATGCCTTGAATGTTTAGTGAAAGATGTGAATCTGATGGAGCCCCCTGGTCCCAGTTTGTAGCCTCATTATGCTTTCTCCTGGAATTTTCCGAATTCCTCTTGTACTCACAGAGACTGGTGAATACAGTCCTGGCTCATCACAGCCAACTCCGCCATATGTTCCCTTCCGGGAATTTTCACCAACTCCTGAATAAATGGTACAACCCTTCAGCTGTAATTTCACAACCACTCATGTCATCACCCCTCACCCAACCATTCTCAAGTCTTGAAAGTTGCATTTTCTACTCTTCAATCAATTCCCAAATTTAGAATTACTAAGTATATATGTGTGTGTGTGTGTGTGTGTGTGTGTGTGTGTGTATTTGCTTTATATCTCCCACGTTTGCAAATGTATTTCATTCCAGCGATGGAACAATCTGACATAACTAACCTAGCTTGCCTGGAGAGAGGACTCTTGATAGCAGTCTCCCTCTGGGCTATCCTAGTATTTCTAGTGTCTTCTTGATTTAGAGTCTGACACCGTGCATGTGGACCCATTGTCCTCAGAAAGAAATGCGATATTCTCAAGCAGCCCCAAACACCTTCACTGGCTGCCTCCCCATTTCTCTTTCTCTGTTCTCGCCCCACAGCCTCTGAGGACTAACTCCACACATTTCCCCTACACTTCTTGGCCTATCACTTGCTCTACTCCTCCATCCTGGCCTCCCCTTGTCCCCCTCCTGGTGACCTCAGGCTGTAAAATGCTACAATATCTCTGGCTTGGGTTCCTTATCTGGCCCCAAATTCTTTTCTTCTCCCTGTAAGACACTGAGGAAGAAGGAATGTTCATTTATAATGTTTTACTTCTCTATCTTTTTCCTCCAGCCTCCTTTAGATGACATTTTTGCTCAGCCTGCCATAAACTTGAAATGTCCTTTTCTCACTTGCCCTAGGAGATGTGGCATTTCCCCAGAAAAAGTTGGGATCTGATCCTTAGGTTGTTGTATATGATGAGAAATAGTTTAAACAAAGTTGGTGATGGACTGTATATCAAAACAGAGAGGAGTGGGAGGCATGGCTCCTTTGAAGACAGTATCCTCCTTCCAAAATGGAATTTCTGGCACGATATTCAAGTTCTTGAGTTCCCTCTTCTCTTTTATTCCCAGGACTGTAGAAAAGAGTGATTTCAAATTATTTGGGCTTCTTACCACCGCTTTATGGTCCTGCCATGCTTTGTAACATGCTGTAAGTGAAACCCGAACATCACCCAAGGCTTGAGAATCAGGAAAGTGTGTTTAGTGATTATTCTAATTCCTCTGAACCAGGTATGAAATCATGTTAATGATAATATCTTCCACTGGATGTGCTTTTATATATTTCCAGAGCACTTTCACACATACTTTGATTTGAATTTAAAAACTGGTTTACTTACTTTCTATCCAGGTGCTAGCCTCTGACTGAGTGGCTACAATGTGGTTAAGGGAAGATCCACCTCCACCTATTAAAGTACAAATTTGAAACCAACAGACCTGGAAGACTTGGGTATATAATTCTTTCTTCAATACAGAGGTGCTAGTGCCTGCAGGAAAAAATGCTAGAGGAGTTAGAGGTTAAATGATAGAGATTGCTCTGCATATACATGGCACCCAATAAATGGCAGAAGACTTTCACATGTTTCCTCATTTGGTTCTCACAGCCACACATTGAGGATCACTGTTGTGTTACGACAGAAGGTCAGGTTCAGAGAGTCCTAGGTGGTGGCCTGCCCAATTTATGTATCCAAGAGGTATTGAAGTTGGGACTCATGTCTAGGACACCTAACTTCACTCTTCCCATCATACCACATTGACTCGTATAGAGTTTATTTTTGCTTTGTTTATTAAGCTTACAGATATTTATTGAGCACCAACTGTGTGCCAAGTACTGGACTAAGTATTAGAGATACAGACCTACATAGACCTAGAACCTTCCCTCTCTGCTTTCCTCAGAATGCTTCAGGCCCACTTCTGATGAGTTTGTGGAAATATGTGTGTTTGCAATACTTTGAAACCTGTATTTTTGTAAGATGTGTAGCTTATGTTTCTTCCTTTTATAATAACATAAGCCGAGTACTTTATAAGGCACTAAAATATTTTATGAACAGTTTATGAAACCGAACATAAATGTGATCATTCACTTTACAATAGAGTTCACATGTAGGTTGCGGGGAATTAAGAAACTGCTGACTGAATGTTGGGAAGTGGATATATGCAAAATATGTAGCCAAATACATATATATGTATAGATGTATATAAATATACATGTATATGTAGATATATTTCAAAGCTGACATGGTTTAGTAATCAATTTTGTCTGAATATTTTGCTTTCTTTGTGAATAAATAAATAAATTTTGTTTATTCTTATAAATGGTACTTCCCAAACAGCCTTCTATTCAAGAAACTCTTGGTTTCTTGCAGTGATGGGGAGCCTAGTGATTTTGACTTGGAGAAGTGGTGTGTCTACTGTCATCACTTGTCACAAAGACTTTGGTGTAGAATGTGCCCCTTGGGGTAGGCTCATAGGGAGAGAAGTTTTTTGTAATGGAGTCACGCAGATGTTTAAACAGCTGTATTAGCAGAGTTGTTTGGACAATTTTACACCATAATATTTTGTGATAAAACCTTGGTATGTGAAATGACCATTGTTTCTCAAAGTTATTTTTACTCAGAGACAGAACATGAATTCAAGGGGGCTCACAATTTTATTGAGAAAATGAAATATATCCTCTTGAAATGTTATGGTAAAACATAAATGGCTTTTGCTTCATCCCAGACATTCATGTGAAGCAAGGTATTCTGCTGGAGAAGAAACCCATAAGGGCTTCTTTAAATAGGATACACTTTGATTGCGATCCAAGGAAGAACTGATAGTGAGAGATTAAAACATTTCCAGGGTAATTTACAGCTTCCTGCATTTTTTTAAGGTTACTTTATTTTATGCCTAATGGTCAGGGATAATTTATATATGCTATGGCAGAAAGAAGCATGGCCAGAGGTTTTCTCTGCAGCTGAGAGTCTTGGTTGATTTAAGAGAGGAGATGCTATCTCATGCTGTACCAAATGGAGCCAAGACCTATAGACATTATACAGCAGCCAAGTCTGTCCATATGTGTTGACAGGTTTTACGGGCAATATATTTCTGAGCTCTTGATCAAGATAATAATAACTAATAATAATATTATTATTATATTTATTATTACAAAATTATTATTTTATTAATAATATTATTATTATTGCTACAAAAATAACAATAAGGATAGAAGGAGAAGAGGTGGAGGAGGAAGTAGAATTGCTACTGTACCAGAAATGCTAAGATTAGCATCAGCAGTTAATAATACTAAGACTTCTGTAATTCTAGTGTGTACATTAACTAGATTGAACTCAGTAAATGCTTTTTGAGAGTGTACCATGTGCCAACCACTGTGCTATACACTGAAAGGTTAGAAAGGTGAATGAGATTCAGCCCTGCATGGTCTAGTTGGGAAATGCTCCTGTGGAAATTACTTCCACCAAAAATGAAACAAAGCGATATCAAATGTGTCATAGGAGCACAAAGAAAAATACTGTAGGAACAAAACATAGATATTATATTAGATTTAGAGACTGGGAAAGCCACATAGAAGAAGACTTTACAGAAGTGTGGTGGGTTTTTTTGTTTGTTTGTTTGTTTGCGGTACGCGGGGCTCTCACTGTTGTGGCCTCTCCCGTTGTGGAGCACAGGCTCCGGACGCGCAGGCTCAGCGGCCATGGCTCACGGGCCCAGCCGCTCCGCGGCATGTGGGAGCTTCCCGGACCGGGGCACGAACCCGTGTCCCCTGCATCGGCAGGCGGACGCTCAACAGCTGCGCCACCAGGGAAGCCCGGAAGTGTGGATTTTGATAAATGGATATGGAAAAGGGAAAAGTCATTCTAGCAAAATATGCCAGGAACAAAGGTGTGGAGAAGGGAGTATATATAGACTCTCTGTAGAATGAGGAGCAGTCTGAGTAGCTGGAATGAAGGACGCTTTGGGTGGAGTGTGGCAAGGGAAGACTGGATCATCATTAATAGAATGTTTGCTCTCAGAGAGCTAGGTTTGCTCTAATGCCAACTTAGAATATACCATACTCTAAAGGCTGAAATGGGTAAACACTGGTTTGGTCCCTACCTCCTATTCTGTGCCATCTCTCCAAGCTGCCATTCCATGACCCATTTTGCTATGAACTTAGATACTACGGAAACTACTAAGACCACTAGTGAAAAAGAAGGATTCTCTACCAGTAAAAAAATCAGACCATCTGCCAGGCTGGAGAGGGTGCCTGGCTTTTCTTAAGTTCTGTTCCAGAAGGGACATCCTTGGGATACATTTGTCCTCTTCCTGCCTACATCCTCCGGAGACTCTTCATTTAATGTCTAGACATAATGACTCCTTTGTACCAAGGAGAATGAAATCACGGACATTAGAGATTGTACATGGTCCTGAGAGGTGCTGGGGACAGAAGTTGTAGATGGAGACCCTGACTCCGTGTTCTCCTGACTGGCTGCAGAGGAACCCTGGAAGGACACTGTGTTAGAACTGTAAAGAAGTCATTGTGCTCTGGTGCCCATTAACATAATTGGACTGAGAGTCATTAACCTGGTTTTTTGTCCCGACTCAACTCAGATCTAGCCTTATGACCTTGGGACAGTTACTTAACCTATTTGAACTCCAGTTTTATCATTATGAAATGATATAGTTCTAGTTGATCTCTAAGTTTTCTTCTATCTCTAATTTTTCTCGTTGTTCTACAAAGACTTTTTAGCTGTAGTTTTTAAAAAACACGAAGAATGAGTGTGTGAAGTTTCACATTTCATCTTGATTTTTGGATTAAAATGTGGATATTATTCAAATTTGATATGAAATGGCAGACATATCAAGCCATTTCTTTCTTGCATGTATAATTTTAATGTATGTCTTCAATGCTTCCAAGGACAAAAAAAAAGTCAAATATTTTTGTCAGTAAACAGCTGATAGAAATGCTGGGTTTATTAAAGTTTTGAAAATCTGTGTAGAGGAAGTAGTATCCTGTAGTTATTAAATCAAACAGCTACATTAGAAATTCCTTACCCAAATCAGATATTTACAGTAAATTTTTCTGTGGAATGTTGTTTGTTTTCTATACAGTTGTGAGGTAATTTTGCTTCATCTTGAAAAGAGTAGAGCATTAAAACAGAGAGTACCATGAATATTTTACCCTAAATCCTACATGCCTTTTATTTTAGGGAAGAAAAGGTAAAAACTTTGGAATCCAGTAGAATAACATAGCATAGTGCAGTGCAAAAAGGAATGCCCACCTGTTTAATGCCTCACAAATGGAACTTCAGAAAACCACAGTAGCTCTTAAATGGTGCATTGCAAGAATAAAAACATGATCCAATCCTGAAAGCATTCCTGCTGGGTGGCTAGGCCTTACTTTTCTCAGGACTAAACCAGATCTTTTACAATCTTTTATGGAGTGAGGCCTAGATTATGCCATTATGCGTATGAAAATATGGAGAAGGAGCTAAGTGTTTCAGCAAATTTTTTAGCTAATTGAATCAATAAGGCAGAAGTGAGGAAGGGAGAAATTCTAATTCTAGGCCTTTGCTTTGGGCAGTGATATTAGAGACTAATACATAAAGCATGAATTATAAGTGCCTGTCTGCTTGTCTGTCTTCTTGACTAAACTGAGTTCCTTGAAGAAGGGGACTTTGGCTTATATATATTGCCATCTGTGGTGACCAGTATATGCATGGGATGGGATGTAGTGGGGCAGTAATAATTATGGGATTGAATAGAAGAAAAAAACACTTCTTTGGAGCAAAAGAAAATAACGATAGCAATAAATAAGTGAGAAGAATAAACCAAAATGTTCAAGATGAAATAAAAGGAAATCTTAGCCTTGTGAAATGAAGCATTCTTCAGTGTTTTCTGTTAGCTCTCATAATATTCTGTTTAAAATGCATTCAAATTAGTAAGCTCCTGTCTTTGTACTGAGGTGAAGTTTTGTGAAATAGCAGTTTTTAAATTTCAGTGAACAAAGAAATAGATCGTGGAAATAAAATACAGATTATCACAAAGTTTGTTCTTTGGGGAGCCGTGTGCTAGATGACGTTGTCTCCTGGGACCTTTGGATGCTGGCATTTGGCCCATTACACAAATACAACTTTTTACTACCCCTTTACCTACTGCTATTAAGTTGACATTTTCATCCTAGCTTCCTGGTCATCCATCCTGGGGACAAACAGCCTGATGTAGTGCAAGGAGAGAATGGTAGAGTCCTAGAAACTATTATGTTTGGCATTTTGGAGTGGTGGGTGGTTTCATATATCAGAGTATATTTTCTTGTGTGTGTTTGTGTGTGTGTGTTTGTGTGTGTGTGTTTATCCATGTGTCTTTGCCTATTTGACCAAGTCCATAACTACCCAAAGGGAAAGAGAATTAAGGAAAAGGTGTTGTATTCTCCTCTTCCTGAAAGCGGTTTGTAACATCAAAGCAAAGACACAGAGACTGATGAAATATTTAGCGATCAGTTTTCTGTCTCTGCTTTTAAGTATGCTGCTGGTTTATAATAGTGCCTTGAAAAAGATTCTGTGGTTTAAACACAGATTTTTACACTTTAAATTGAGACGATAATCTCAGTGGAGTGGGGAATTCCTAAGATAACTTTGTTTTGTAAAAAATGAGGTTGCTCAAATGGTAGACAATTAATCCAAATGCTTTAATTGTCATCTAAAAACATAAAGAATAAAGTGTGCCATTTCCTTTTTATCTTCTTCCTTTGGCTTTGTTTTAGAAAAAATAATTTCCTTATCAATTCTGCAGACATAGTGCTAGCTTATATCTTAAGAGTGGCTGCTATCAGTTTTAGTACATTTACTGAAGTTAAACTATCTATATTGAGAAAATGAAGGGAACTTTCTTGGCATCAAACCCAAACAGAATCTTAGTAAAATTTGTAAGACATCTGCTTGATTATTGCATTATGTAAATGATCTTACTCCTACAAATTTCTATCAATGTAGTATCCTTTTTATAGTTTGATACCACAAATGTAGAATGTGACACAAACTTCAGTGAAAAATGGGATTCATTCGTTTGAATGTATTTGGTTGTTTTTTGTTTTTGTTTTCATTTTTCCTAGCTATGCTAGAGATTATAGTTAATGAAATTTCTCTAATTTTTATATTCGTTAGGCATGATGTAAATGTGTTTCTTTTTAGTGGAGATTATATGGAAACACATCATACTAAATATTTAGTTGTGAGATTAGTCAGGAAGTTTTGGAATTATTACCTAAATATGGAGGAAGTTACTGTCCAGATTTTAAAACTGGATGTGTCCCTGATTCAGAACAAAAAATAATAATAGAGTAATTTTGGGTTACCCAATATACTTTGAAAATTTCATTCAACAAGAGTTATGGATTGAGTCTTACAAGGAATGGACTGGACTCTGGGGTACTGACTCTGCCTTCAACTAAGGCATAATCTGTTCCCTTTTTAAACCATCCCTCCATCTTCAGGCTAACGTCTTTGGATGTCATTCTTCTGGGCTCCCATAGCATCCTGTTTATACTTCCCGTCCTGGGTTGATTCTACTATTTTGAATTTATTTGTATATACATCCTCTCAACCAAATTCTGAGATTTTCAAGTGCAAGAGTAATGCTTTTTTAAATCTTTTATATCTCAAGGTTCTGGTACAAAATATTATCAACTAATTCCCTACTTTGGGCCATTAGATTGCTTCCTGTTTCTCCCATTTTGCCATATATAACACTGCAGTGAATATTTTTTCATATAAAGCTTTATTTGCTTTATCAAATTCCCTTAGTATCATCATCATCATATTTATATCTATATAAATTAAACCATAAAGTATAATTGTATTTTGGGTATATTGCTAAGCACTTTACATGGGTTATCTTAATTAATCTTCATAGTAACCCTCTGAACTGATTACTATCCCCATTTTACAAATGAGCAAACATGTTTAGAGAGATTAGCAGCTATATTTTTACTTATTTCCTAGAAGATGAATTAATAAGTCAGAATTAACAACGTTTTTAAAATTCTTGAAATACTGAATGTGCTATAAGAAAGACAACACGTTATTTTGTCAGAATTTTACCTCACTAGTTTTCTATGGGCATTACTATTGGCATATGGCATTACTGCCAATGGCGTATGTGCATTACTATTTCTCCCAAGGAGAGTTCTGGACATGTGCTGAGCAGAAACACCACAGCAACTCAGAAATGTAGATCATCCTGGTCTCCAAGTTGTTTTAACACATCTCCTTGATAGGAAGTATGTCACAGAAGAATGTGGCCCATCTGAGTAGGTCACAGTAATAACACTTGATGGGCCAAGAACACCACAGTCTTGTGTCATCAAAGCTAGGTTTGCTCCATGCGTTGACTCCCCTTGGTTTGTTTGTGACTCCTCTGATGAGCACGGGAGACTGTTGTTTCATGCCAGCCATGGATACAACTTCGAAGCACAGAGAGCAACAGAAAGCAAGGGAAGAACTACCGGCCCAGGGAAACTAGTTGACCAGTGGAGACTTTCCAGAACTGATCATTAAATATCCTATGTCTGGCTCCGTCTGAGAAGTGTGGGCCCAAAATTTCCATATTGGTGTCTCTTTACATTTGCCCTAGTTTTCCAATAAATGTAGCATGCATAAAATAGAATAGAGATGCACTGAAGAGTGTTAATGGTGTAGGAACAGAGTGTCCTTGGCATGATACAGTGGAACAAGAGAGGCACCAAAGACCTGTGTTAGCATCATGGAGTAGCTTGTTCGTTCCTAAGTAAAATTCACCTACTGTACAAAGGTTTTGTTTTTTTCATCTATAAAATGAGGAGGCTGGGATAAAATAGTGTGCTAAATTTTCTTCTCACTTTTGAGTTGGTGTAATGGAGTGTTCTAAAATAATGTTTAAGAACTGATGGTTCTGACTTAGACAAAAAGTATGTTCAAATTCTGGCTCTACAACTTACTGCGGTTATGAACTTGGCCACATTATTGAACTTTTCTAGGTTTTCTAGGTTTCAATTTCTATAAAATGGAGCTAATAATACCTTTCTTATTTGGTTGTGGTAAGGATTAGTTTGGAAATATGCAGAGCTGAATGCCTAGCACACATTCTACAGAAATGAAGGCATGGTAATGATGATAAAATCGGTGATTCTCTTTACCCCACACATTTGCCGAAATAAGTCATGTCATATGTTCAGTGTCAGGATGCTTCCTGTCTATGTGTTAGTTCCCTAGAGATGCTGTAATAAAGTACCACAAATTGGATAGTTTAAGACAACAGAAATTTATTCTCATAGTACTAAATGCTAAAAGTCTTAAATCCAGGTGTTGGTAGGGCTGGTTTCTTTTGAAGATTCTGAGGTATCTCCTAGCTTCTGAGGGTTGCTGGCAAACCTTGGCATTTCTTGGCTTTTAGTGGCATCATTCAAATTCTGCTTGTCTCTGAATCTTCCCTCTGATGAATTCTTGTATCTTCAGATGAGTTTATAGGGCAGCGGTCATTAGATTTAGGAGCTACCCAAATACAGTATGACCCTATTTTAACTTGATTACCTTTTTAGAGACCCTATTTCCAAATAAATTCACATTCTGAGGTACTGAGGGTTAGGATTTTAGTGTATTTTTTTTTTGGAAACACAATTCTACTCACATTAGTCTACATATATAAATATAAAGTAGTGAAGTTATTATTTCTGACAGTGATGATCAGGAATTATGCAAAGTCAGAATATAAATGAGTGATTTAATCAGGTTCACCCTGATTTCTATATATGTCAGTTGCTTCTAGAAATTAACAGTCAGAGAGGATACTCTCAAAGTCCTAGATTACCAAAGTCATCTGACTTTCCCTATTTGGGAGCATCATCTGTGTTCCTAAATGAGTGTTGATTTCCACAGAAATTTTGATTTTGTCTGTCTTTGGGGATGGTGACTGCTGAGGGTAATTAAACTATCCTAGAATTCCAGGGAACTTGAAAATGATACATTTTCTGAACGGCTGCTAATCATATGTGCATCAGGTTGCGGAGCAGGTAATCAGATAAGAGTGATTTGTTATTATTCTAGTGATCTGGCTTTGTTGTGGGCCCTCCAGACAGCTCAGAACTGTTTCACCTGCAGTCTAGCCCCACTGGCAGTCTTAAGGCTGCATGACGAATCCCAGCACCAACACCATTTCTTTCTGAACTACTGAGCAGAAATCCTTTGATTTAAAACCCATCAGCATCAAGCCTTAAATTGCCGTTTCCTCAGCAAGTGTGAATTTTGGGGGAGTAGTTCTCAAAGTCCCCAAGATATATAATCTCCACAAGGATGCCAAAGAACTGTGACATTTAGAAAGGGCTCTGGGCTAAGAAAAACATCTTTCCTAAGAATCTCTAAGTTTTCTCTCTCCACAAACACATGAATTAATGATCCCATGTGTGAGTTTCAGAGCCAGTCTAAGATGATGTCTGACAAGCTATCATCAATTTATTTTCTCTTGTGTCCAGTATTCTTGGAAAATAATATTTTGTTGTTGGCTAATTTGTAATTTCAGCCCTACTGATGTATGTCTAAGGTTGCCAAATACCTACTGTTTTCTTCCTTCATAAACATATCTGAAATGTTGTCTGTGGATCTGACTTCCAGGGTCACCACTCTTCCAAGGTCAAAGTATGACACTGAAGCTGCCTTATTTCCATTGAGTATTCATGTAACTTTGGCTGTTTTCCTCTATTCGCTTCTGAAATCTTGTGACTATAATAAAGCCCTTTCTAGACTAAAATCTATATATCTATCTGCAATAGTATGTTATTTCTTTGAATATATACAAGTATTTTAATGAGCTAAAATATTTAATGAACACATTAGAAAGACTAGAAATAAGAATAATGATAGATTCTTTTCCAGAAATAATAAGCCATGTTTTTTTTTCCAAGAGCTTCAATTTCTCCATTTTTTTCCTCTAAGACCTCATTATTCTTGAACTTTTGCATTTGATTAACACTTGTATACTCTGCTAGATTTTAATAGTTTTGATTTTTTAATTTATTTTTTTCCATCATGGTGTTGTTTAGGTTTCCATCTCTTTTTACCTCCCTGTTTTCTTTTCTCCCTCCTTCCTTCCTGTTCCTCCTACTTCTCTTCCTTTCTTCCTTTTCCACCTCTTTCACAAATGCACACACAAAAAGGTATATCTTAAGATTAAAAAGAAGGAAAAGTGAAGAAGGAGGCGGAGGAGGAGAAGAGGAGGAAGTGGAGGGAGAGGGAGAAGAGGAAGAGCAAGAGGAAAGAAAAGGAAGAAGAAAAAGGGAGACGCGGAGGAGGAAGAGGGAGAGAGAGAGAATGAGAAAAACAGACATAAGGGGAAGGAAAAAGGAGCATTGAGTGAGAAGTTGGGAAGAAGGAAACAGGGAAGAGTATAGTACCAGAAATCCAAGCCCTAATATTAGTGGGCGATATATTTAGCTTTGAATTTTGGTTCAGTGAACACTGAACGGGAAATATAACTATTTGCAAAATGTACATTGTACCTGACATAAAAGCACCATTTGCTTAACAAAATAGGAATAAAATGAAGTTTGGAATTAATGTAAAGTAAGGATTTCTTAATTAAATAACTGCCACTAAATTGGCTTTCCACTAACCAAAAATTTAAATGTATTAATTTCAATTAATATTGAAATATTAATTGAATAATAATAAATATTGAATAATAAATATTTGAATAAATATTCAATAATAAATATTGAATAATAATAAATATTGAGGCAGATTATGCTCCCAGCGTTGACCACTCAGTGCCAAGCAGGGAGGGCCAGATGTGAGAGCAGAGGGTCCAGAGTCCCAAGACCAGGGTCCAAGTGTTTCTGTCACTTACATGTTGTGTGACTTCAGGCAAGTCTCATCTCTTTGCTCCTCAAGAGGATAATGAAGAATAAAGTCCTTATATACATGCAGGTATTATTAGTTATTAATTATTGTCACTCACAATTATTGTGTTACAAGTGTATCATAAGTCTCAGATAACACCATTGTGCAGTCCATGCAACATTGTTAAAATATGTGATTCCCTCTATTGGGTTAATTTAGTATATTTAGGTTTTCAAAAAACTTTCAAAACTTTTTTTTAAAAATAATCAAAGGCTTTTATTTTCTGCTTTTCAGGTCACGTTTGCTGTTGAAACGTTTTTAAAAAATAAATGCATATGGAGGGCATACACTGGAAAAGCTCAATATTCTTTCAGATTACTTTTTAAGGAAAAAAAAAGAAAAAGAACAAAAAACTTATAACAACACCTGCTATTCAGCAGAATTTGACCTGACCCCTTTCTCCTTTTCTTGTTATTATAAACATCAAGCTCTTTAAGTGAGAGCTGTTTAAAGGATCGAGGGCTGTGAGTGTTCCTTCCTAGATCCCAGATGCACTGGGAGACGGATGGGCTTTTTGATCTTTATTTTATGAGCGTCTGATAAATTGCCTCTGGCACCTGGCAACTGAAATTTCACTATCTGAAAACTAACCCTTGTGTCAAACAATGTGGCCAGCCTCGGCCTCTCCGCCGAGGACCTGTGTAGCTGGGCGGAGGATGCCTTCCTCTTCCTGGACAGGTCCACCGCCATGCTCAGGGATTTACATACTTTTAATTTTAGAGGGAAGAAAGGATTATTAAAGGCTTTATATGCTATTCAAAAATGTGTTTTTTGAAGGATGTCATCATAACTTTTATTTTGGGATTTTTGAACAAGTCAAATAAAGGCTCAGCACACTGCCTAGCCTGAAAAAAAATGCTGGTAACAGGATAAAGATTTGCAGCTCTGGGTCATGGGCCTCCCCACACTAGGCTCAGTCTGTGTGTTGATACAAGAGAAATGCAGGTGGTCTTTTTCTAGGGACAGAAGAGTTATAAACAAAGTCATCAGCTGAGGCTATTACCGCCTTTCTTTTACCGTCTTATCCAGAGGCAAGATTAACCAAAGCCCAAGAAAGAGCTTATATTTTCTCTATTTTTAGAGATTCAAATATATGCAGATTTTTAATTTTTAGGAAGAGAGAAAAAGAATGAGAATGACACAAACATTTCCACATCAGCCTTCTACTTAAATGAAAATGAGAGAAATGGTAAACAAAACATGAAACACCCCAAATCTTCCAACGAGTGTGTCATCTTAAGAGAGCTGGGCACAGGCCCACCAGCTGAGGCATCTATGGGTGCCATACTGCCATCTGTCACTCTTTCCCTCTTCCTCTGCTTTCTAAACTTGTCAGCTGAAAAATTGTTGTCACCCAGGGAAGATGATAGGCTTAGATTCGTCTCTTCTCCCTAACTCAGATGAGATTGTCCTTAATCTTTTAAAGTTTCCTTGTAGGTTGCCACTTTATTTGCTTTCCCGGGTATCTTGCAGAGATCTAATACTGTTGGCTGGATGTATTTGGGTTTCCACAGGCTGAAATTTTGTTTAAACTTTTTTGGGTTTTTTTGCAGCCAATAAGAGATTTCTATGTTTGGCTTGACTGTACAGATACAGTAGATCTGCTGTAAAAACAGAAACGCTCTAGGTCAATCATTTGTTTATCTAGCAGCATTTATTTATTATGAGCAAGCAAAATTTATTATGCTTAGCTCTGCGTATGCAGAAGTAAACTGGTTATATATCTTGCCCTCAAGGTGCCCATAGTCTCACAAGAGAGGCAAATATATACACAGATAAGTAAAATACCATTTTTGTCGTTGCTTTCTTAGAAGTCCATATTTGAAAGAATGAGGCTACAGAGGAAGGGAGGGGAAGTTTAGAGGTAATGTCTGTGCTAAGTCTTGAAAGCTGGGTTGACAGTCTTCAGGGAGGCAAAGCAGGTAAGGCAATACGAACAAAGAGAGCTGCCAGAGCAGAGCATTCATTCCATGGGTGTCATGGGCAACAAATAGGTTGTGGTATGTAAGGTGCTTAAAGCAGCGTCCGGCACATAGGAGGTGCCAATAAATGATTCTTATTTATAACAATTCCCCCCAATACACTTCAGCATATTGCGTATATTCTTGTTACGAATTGCACTATCCCATTGATTTAGCTTTTAATCTGAATTCTGGCCACAAGATTTTGAAATTCACCTGGTTATTGTGACCTGAGACCCTTTTATGGGTCTGCCACTTCTGGGCTGAGAGATTAGAAACATCATTAACGTCTACGAATTCAGCACGGTAAAATGACTTCTCCAAAATCTCCTGGCCACTCAATGATCAAGACAGGCTAAACTCCAGGTCACCTGTTCCCAAACAAGACCAAGAGCAGAGGAATCAAGTTTCATGTATCCCAAGGTGCTGGTGGTGCTTCAGCCCCCAGCACTTTAAGCAAGGTTTCCCTTCTGCTGAATACGTTATTTGAACACATATGTGTTGAGCATCCGGTCTTAGTCATTTCACAGGGATACAAAGTGGAATGGAAATCAGCCTTTCACTTCAGGGAACTTTTAGGCTATTGATGGGTGGGGAATGAGAGTGGGAGTGGGAGTGAGTGACAGACAGAAAAGCCAGGTGTAACAGTGTAACAAGTGGGAAGAAAGGAAAAGTGAATGTATTTTAAATTTCTTTTCTGCATTTTCCCCTCCTTTTTTCCCCTGTGACTTTTGGAGCTTAGGCATATGGATATCTGTTTCCAGTACACCAGGTTTTGCTTGACTTACGACTTAGAGTCACAGGTTTCTTTTCTTTTCTGTTTTTCTTGTTTTTGGAAAATACTGCGCTATCCTCCATGGACCATAGACTGAAACATGTCATTCTCTTGTCTCTGGACTCTGAGAGGGTGGGAGGAAGGTGGGCTCTCTCCACAGGTACTAAGAAACTTGGACTTGTAGATTTAGAGGGAAATTTCTGAGGCTACTTGGGGTGGTCCTGCAGCGACCTTACAAGTCTCCCTGAAGAGGAGAACAGTACATGCTGCCAGCTCCCAGACGATCACTGTGGGAGATCACAAGACAGGGCCCCATGGCACACTTTTGTCCCCTATGTGCTGCCAATACACATGCAGATGTGAACTCTCCATTAAGCCTGGGCTCACCTCAGCATTGAAACAACGAAACCAAACCCGTTTCCTCTGAATATAATTAAATTTACTAAAATCAAGATGCAGGAAATATTTCCTCATTAATTGTTGCTCCCGATGATCTGAAGCCACATGGGATTTAAAGTATTGAGTGAATTGACTTTGTCAACACACATAACAATGCTTGAGTTATGGGACTTCCCTGGTGGCGCAGTGGTTATGAATCCGCCTGCCAGTGCAGGGGACACAGATTCGAGCCCTGAGCCGGGAAGATCCCAGATGCCGCGGAGCCGCTAAGTCCGCGCGCCACAATTACTGAGCCTGCGCTCTAGAGCCTGCGAGCCGCAACTACTGAAGCCCGCGCACCTAGAGCCCGTGCTCCTCAGCAAGAGAGGCCACCGCAATGAGAAGGCTGCGCACCGCAACAAAGAGTAGCTCCCGCTCGCCGCAACTAGAGAAAACCCGTGCGCAGCAGCGAAGACCCAGCGCAGCCAATAAATAAATAAATAAGTACATTTATTTTTTAAAAAATACTTGAGTTATTTTTTTCAATGAGGATGAAGAAAATTAATGAAAAACATATGAATGTATCCCTGCACATGCATGCCTGATACATGTAATACAAATACTTGGCTTGAAAAACTTTGATCCATAGGATATGTTTTGGACCCTTCTGAATATATGATAGATTTCACAAAGATAAGGAGCCCGCAGAGTCGGTTATTTGCATTGGCATTCAGAGTGTTGACGAGGAACTGCCGTTTAACATCTATGATTTTCATGTTCATAGAAAAAAATAATGTTTGTAAAAGTAAAAAGAGGGAATTAAAAGGGTTTAAAAAAATAAAATCACTGCCCCCAGCCATCAGGCTTTCTCTTCTGTCTCTGGGTCAGAAAAACTGAAGCTGCTAGTAGTAAGCTGACTCCTATTGTGCGGAATGGAAAGAGTGTGCTGGTTTTGTTTGTGAGGGTGCATCCCCTTTTCACTGGGGATGCAGTGATAGTTAGGCTGGGCCTTGAAGCCTGGAGTGCTTCAAAAAATATTTGCTGAATGGATGGAATGTCTACATCGTCTGCTGATATGTGGGGTATTTGGCTAGGTTACAGGGAAATTAGACACTGTCGGCTTGATTCGTACCATGCATGATTTAAAAACTTAGCTCCCTGGTGAAGAATCAGGCCTACCCTAGCAAAGGTAGAGGCCTGTGTCTACAACCAACTTAATCACTCCACAGTCATGGGAAGGGTGTAATAAGATCACACACACAGCATGTGGTTCATATGTTTGAGTGTATTTGTGATGTGGGTGATTAAATGCACACACACGTGTAACATGCAGACAGCTTACTGTAGGTAGAAAAGACTTGAGCATCCAGCACTTCTTTGTATTGCCCCTTTCCCTCAAAAACCAGAAGCAAGGACATCTGCAGTGTGTCAGGGAATGGAGACATTTGGATGTGTCTGGTTTTGATATCATTAAATGACCAATGAATTAAAGTAAGGGAAGGGATCAGAGTGTGGCTCTCTCCGCTTTATAGATAAGCTGAGATTGGAGTGTGAGATGGAGCAGTCTAGCCATGTTAGGAGTGAATGATCTGCTGATGATGAGAGGTAGTTGAAAAATAGTTCCACTTTAATTGTTTTATTGTCTACTTTATATTATCAGGGCTTGTGGGAGAGAAGGGTTATAGATAACAAAAGTGACATAACCCATGTGCCTAAGAAGCCCCTGTCAAAAGGCATGAGATGCTTCTCTGGGTATATCACATTTCATTTGGCAAGAATCTCTCCTAGAGTGTCTGGAAAAAGACGCAGCAAGGCCCTGTATGTACTCTTAACATGAGACCCATAGAGAGTGGCTTTGTCAATGTTATAGCAAACAGAAATATTTAGAAATGAAAAAGATCACCAAAGCCCAGTCTTTTCAGTGTCCTTTGGACCATTCCCAGCCACTAGGGGGACCCATGTTGTCTTAGCTCTAGAACTTCTTTAGATAGATGACAAATGTACTCTTCCAGTGACCGATTCGTCCATGTAGTACGGTCGTGAGGGATGGACCCACTCAGGAGAGATGCCTGGGTTAACATTCTGGCTTAATCCTTTCACAGGTGGGTGGTGAAAATGGATTTCATCTCTGTCTGAATCGCACTTTTCTTACCCATAAAATAGAAATAACATACCCTCATATAGGGTCATTGTGAAGTTTAAAGGAGATAATAAAAGCAAGAAGCAATACAATGCCTGGTTCGCACCCAATAATTATTAACTTTTATAGTTTTAATCATATATCATCAAATCTATGATACTAACAATAATAAATTGATCACCAGATTTAATGATGACATTTTGGAGGGGGGGAAATGGCTTCAATGTGCTATTTTAATTATTTTTTAACTGATCATCATTAGCGTACATGAATCCGTATAGTACATACTACTTTTCTCTTAGGTTCAACATCAATATTTGAGACTAATCCTGAAAATATAGAAGCTACATAGTGTGTTTTGTTTTGTTTTGTTTCTGAATCAGTTTGGCTTTAGGGATCACAGAGAACATCACGGTGACAGTCTAGCTTTCTTCAGCTCGTGTTTGTTATCTTGGCGTAGCACCTTTAAGACTGATGGTATCATTTGTCAGAGAAGACCAGAGATTCCTTTTCTGCTCCCTTAATTGAATTACTTCTCCCTGGAGGTTCAGTAACTTCCTTTGAGAGAAGCCAGGATCTTTCTGACAATATTTTTGATGCCTGAAAGATAGTATGTTGTGTTTGGGAGGATAGAGAAGATATTGGTATTTGGTTTGTTTATCTCTCCATTATCATGGCTTGGACCCTAATTGCTGCTATGTCACTGCTGCCTTTCTAGCTTGAAAAAATCCATCAATTTTGAGAAATTCTCAACTGTTATTGACATTAATTGAATTGCCTGGTATGTGGCAAGCAGTCTGCTTTTATGAAAAACCTTTATTTTCAATATTGCTTCATAGTACAATCTTCTTGAGACATTTTAAGCAATTATTGGTGTTATAATTTCAGATCTGAGTTTGAAACTAACTGGGTGTGATGTTACCAGTGAGAATTACTAAACAAAGTGATGCTTGATGAGCAGGTGCCCTGTGTGTGAGCTGTGGTCAGAGGTGAGTGATCCATGACAAGGACCTCACTGTTACCTCTCTGGCTGGCTGCTGACAAGTTGCTTTGGACAAACTGTTACAAGCTGTGTCCCAGTTTTGGAAAACAACAATTTAAAGTGCATCTTCTAAATTGAAAAGAATCAAGGAAATATGGTTATCTATGGCATGTCCTAGCTTGTTCTAATTATTATATATGATGTTTTCTCAGATGCTCATCTCCATAAGAAAAAGGCACTTGGATATATTTTTCTTCTTTGTGGTTGTTGTTGTCGCCGCTGTTGTTTCTTTCTCCACCATGTCTCTGCGGTGGCTCACTCTACTTGGTTTCTTCTCTATGAGCACGCTTTATGTCCCCTGGAGACAGATCCAGTCACCTCTGAGAATTTGAGCTTTAGAAACCATGTATCTCATTGGTATAGAGTCAAGACAGAGTGACTCTTGCGCAAGCAGATTGCAGCTGACATTTCAGCTCTTGCCACTTGGGAGCTGTGTGACTTTGGTCAAGTCACTTGATCTCCATGATCCTCAGTTTCCTCATCTGTAAAATAACTATACTATGCACTTTTTGGCCTACATGCTCCGCTATTACATCCAAGTATCCAAATCCAATAAATTGCCATTTAAGATTATTACTGTAGATTATTCCAGTGATGGCATATGTGCTTGCTGCTTTGTAGTTTACAAGATATCTTCTTGAACACCAGCTTAAGTTTTATAACAGTATGATGAGAGGGACAGGGCAGTAATAGCTTTCGGAAACGAGAGAGAAAAGGGACTAAAAAGCAAATCTTTCTACTTTTAGTGCAATCATCTCTGCCTCTCTTAGTGCAAAATCGTCTACCTTTTTGGGTCATCAAAAATCAGATTTAATACAGATATCTATTTATGTTTTATTCTTTCACTATTAGTAATTTCTGAGGAAGCATAGCTTGCTATTAAACAGGAGGTTGCAGGTATATGTTGGTGTTATTTAGGCCCAAGAAACATTCAAGGAGCCTCTTTTGTAGTGACTAAGTATATTAGGGGAAGGCTACCAGACCAGAACAGTACGAGGTAGAATGTAGAAGGTGGAAGGATCGAGGATGGAGTTGTAGGTGAGAAGAGCTTGTGCAGAGAGAGCTTTCTTAGCCCTACACTTAAGACCACCAGAATGGTATCCTGTGAATTAAAAAAATTTTAAATCTCTGTGAGATAATGTTGCACCTAGACATTTTTTTCCGTGCTGTCTCCTAACCCTAAACTTCTGGTACCCCATGATCCAAGCATGATCTCAGGCCTTGAGGCTGGATGAGTCTCAGCCCTAGAGTCAGTGGTTGAGTTTCTGTATGCCAAGTTCAAGCAGAGTGCAGGGTTTTTGGAATCCAGCTTTGGTGCGTCCCATTCTGTAACTATGATATATGATAAAAGGAAAAATTGCAGCCAAACTTGACTGTGTTCAAAGCAAGGTGCTAGTGAAGAGATGAGATGGAAAATAAGTCCTAATGGATTAATGTCTCATGATAAATGTTTTATTATAAGAGCTTGTGAATGATTAGATAATTCTTACTTCCAAGAGTAGAATTTAAATATTTTTGCCTGGCCTGTTACCAAAGTAAATAAATCACTTAAGTGTCTAGTTAATTGTTAAATCTTTATGTGCAAAAATTTAAAAAATAGAAAAAGTAACTTTTCTTGTAAATAATCAATATCTTATTTACTCACTGCTTATTGCTTTTCATAATATTTACTGCTGGTTGAACGAACCTACCAGAAAACAAATAAGAACACTTTCAGTAGACCATGAAAGATTTGATACCTATCCATTCAGCAAAATAAAAATAAAGTGAAATGAAGATTTTTCTGGGCAGCTGTCGTTGTTGGTAGAAACTAAACATTTAATGATATATTTTACTCAAGTTCGTAAAAGTCTCTCTAATTATTCCAGGCCAATTCCCCCCCACTCACTGACACCCACGCAGTTCCCATTGAGTGCAGCACATGCCTGTTTGAAGCCCGAAACCAAATGAGCTATCTATATACCTGTTGATTTAAGCTTGGGATAAAAAATAAATTTTAACATAATTTAAAAGTCTGGTCCAAATGCTTCTATCTGGATCAGTAATTTAGTTTTACTGGGTTTTACTTAACTCTTTCTTGTCATTTTCAGATACAGCTCTTATAAAGAATGACTGTTTTGTCCTGACCACATTTTTATATACGTTATGCTGTTTTCCTTTTTTAAAAAAAAATTTGATTGGAGTATAATTGATTTACAGTTTTCTGCTGTACAGAAAAGCAAATCAGGTATACATATACATATATACACTCTTTTTAAGAATCTTTTCCCATATAGCTCACTGAAGAGTATTGAGAAGAGTTCCCTGTGCTAGACATTTCAGAGCTTCAAAATGATCATGGAAAAGCTCTGTGTAGGCCACATCTGGGACCAAAGCAGAATCCTTCATCTTTTTTGTCTTTTGGATCCACCAAATCAATCCATTACATAACACTTGCTATAGAGACTTTAAATGAACTAGTAGGAAAAAAAAATAAAATAAATGAACTAGTAGGTTGTGAATAGATAACAAATGATAGTATTCCTTTGTGCTTTCCCATTATTGAAATAATTAATAGGATGGCTGACATTATGTTGTTCAGCACAGCACATAGCACATAGTAGGTGCTTATGCATTTCTTTTTTTTTAACAGACAACTCTTTGTTGTTTTGTTCACATCAGCAAAACGCCTGTAACAAATGCTTCCAGTTTGTGCAAAAGTTAAAATTTGATGTTCTTACTTTCTGTTAGAAATGTGATAAAAGAATCTGGATTTGTCTGAAATCTGCAGCTGTGTTCCAACCTCAAGGCTGAAGTACCTGTAGGAAAGTTCTGATTTATTCTTGAGTGCAAAGATTTGCACAGTTAATTTGACTGCCATTTATTTAAAAACCAAAATGTGTCTTGGGGACTGCATATTTTTATCCTAATTTAGTATCTATATAAAGGGGAATGAAAACCCAACCAAGTAAAAAAGAGACTTGTCTTTTCCATTCTTTCCAGTTTGGCTTTTTATATAAAATTAGCTTGAAAACAATTTGAATTATATACGGTTCTTAACACTAGGACACTATTATGGTTACAAAGCACATTATCAAGTGCTTATTTTATTTTCTTAGAAGAATTGGATTTCTGATATCTTAACCACTCTTTGATGAGACAGATAGGTGGAAATGGAAATGTGCATTTATTTAAATGTATAGTTCTTAGATCTAGAAGTTCTATCCCAAAGCAATCAATTTCCCCTTTTTGGAGTCTTCTCTGTGGGGCATTGTGAGAAATGAATAATTGGAAAAAATACATGGACCATTCTCTATTTCCCTATGACAGATGAGGTGGGTTGGGTGGAGACCCCTTCTGGTATAATGAGGGGAGAGATGGAGAAGGGGGGGATACCTGATGGGACTGAAGCTGGTTGCTGAGAGTGAGGGTTTATAAGAGGAGTGTGTGGTATGGGATGAGGTTGGTGAGATATACTGGTAGGTTTATAGGTGGCCTTGGCTGAAGAGTTAATTTTTTTTTTCTATCTTTCCCACAGATCATGATAGAAATACTTTAGATTGTAAAATTGGTCAACTATTCTATTTGCAAGGGACTAGCTGAAGTTACCAGTCAGTATGAAAGAAGATCAGGTGAGAGGGAACAAATTCATAACATTTTAGAACAAGATTAAAATCCATTGGAGATTCCGTAGAAGTGTAATCAAGTTTAATGAATTGAGTACTTAACAAATGCACAATAAAACTTTTCATTTCTTCACTGGAGAGCAAGTACCACATCACACATCCCACTTTTAGTGGCATTCACTTGACAGGATTGATACTGAACTGCAGTACATGCAAGGAAGGGCATATATGCTATATACTAAGCACTGTGCTAGCCACTTTACCAATGTCATCTTATTCCATCCTTACAGTGGCCTTGTGGTTTATGGGGGCAGCAGGGGGTGCTCAATTTTGTGAAGAAAGGATATGAGGTTCTAACAGTTAAGAATGTTGTTCAGGGTCATACTGCTGGTGGCTCTCAGATCCATGATTTGAATCCAAGACTGTTTGAATCCAGAGCTCGGGGTACTAAAAAAGTGGGTGTATATTTGAAAAAGCACTTCAGTGCTTCTAAGAAGCCTCAAAACTGCTGCCCTTCTTTCTAAAATCTGCTCTTGGCATGGTCACATTTCACCTCCCTTTATATGGGGGTTTCAGTAGTACCACTTTAAAAGGTATTAAGTGTATTGTCTCATTTTGCAACGTCAGTACTAGGAGTAGAATATTAATCTAGAAGATAATTCTTATGGAAATGAGAGAGGAGTTGGAAATTAGTTGTGTTTATATGTGCATGCATGTGTATATATAAGATCTAATGCTGTCACCAGGTGCACAGTGTCCCATTTGGTCCTGTTTTTCTAAAGCTTACTGTGGCATGGATGGAGTCTTTCATAGGCTTGTGATTGGGAGCAGTATCTAGTGCCGCTAAGAGGAGAATCTTGACCACACACCTTGCTCAAAGAAAATTGATTTCTCTAAAATAAATTCTTATCACAGATTCCCTACACAGGAAGGTGATTGTCCACATACGTGGTAACACTTATTTACTTTGCTACAAATCTGCTTTCTCATCCAGTGGGTTAATCAACTAAGCATATACCAACAGACCACCATTCCCTGCACCCTCCTTCTTTTACCTTTTTTATTTCTTCTGTGAGACAGTCGTACATGTGTGTATGTATATGCGTGTGTAAACAAAGAAAATTGTAATTAGTTAAGGTTTCCCTTAGTTTGTAGAATTTTCTGCTCTCCTATCATCCTTACTGAAATGTCTTCCAAAGTTTAGATGTTGAAAAATCTACCTTATTTTTTACTTTGCAAAGTAAAGAATACTGTAAATGATCTGTAAGTTATTGCTTCTCTAGTTACTGGTAGAATGTTTTTTCTACTGGGTAAGGAATGTGTAATAAACTCAATTTAATTTCATATTTTCTATGGTCCTTTATAGATCTAATATTCTTTGATGTGTTGATTTAATGATTTCACATATATTTCAGTACTACTGCATGAATCATACTGTTTTAGACAGTGGGGTATAGCAGTGAACAACAAATGGTCTCCCTCATTAAGCTTGCATACTAGTAACGGGAGATGGATAAGAAGCATTCAAACAAATAAACAGGTAATAGAAATAGTAGACCAGAAAGAGTGTGACAAGCACTCTTGTGTGCTTGAAGGAAAAGAAATACAGTCTGAAGCAGAGAGAGTTGGGGGTTCTTTTTTAGATAGGATAGTCACAGAAAACTTTCCTTTTAAGATGACATTTGAGTGGATAGTCTGGAGAACATGAAGTATTATGTTATGCATATATTCAAAAGAGAAGCATTACAGAAGAGGAGAGGCAAAGATGAGGTTTAAGAAACATCAAGGCATGCAGTGTGTTGGAGCAGAGCATGGAGTGGAGAGAGGTGGTTGGTGGTCAGACTGCATATGTTTTTTTTTAATAAATTTATTTATTTTTTTATATATTTATTTTTGGCTGCATTGGGTCTTCGTTGCACGCAGGCTTTCTCTAGTTGTGGCGATCGGGGGCTACTCTTTGTTGCAGTGTGTGGGCTTCTCATTGCGGTGGCTTCTCTTGTTGTGGAGCATGGGCTCTAGGCACGCGGGCTTCAGTAGTCGTGGCTCACGGGCTCAGTAGTTGTGGCTCGCGGGCTCTAGAGTGCAGGCTCAGTAGTTGTGGTGCACGGGCTTCGATGCCCCGTGGCATGTGGGATCTTCCCAGAGCAGGGCTCGAACCTGTGTCCCCTGCATTGGCAAGTGAACTCTTAACCACTGAGCCACCAGGGAAGCCCCTGGACTTCATATGGTTTTGAGGGCCTCAATGATGACTTCAGGAAGCCACTGGAGGATTTGATCCCAAGATTATCAGGGTCACGGTACTGTACACCGAATAATCTATTTTACTGTATGATAATTTAAAAGATATTATTTAAAGGTATATTTGAAAAGATCTCTTTGGACACTTTGTGTAGAATAGACATTTGGGCTCGAGGGTGGAAGCAAGGAGTTCTGCTGGGCGGCTTTGGCAAAAACTGGGGGCATGATGATAGTACCTTGAACTGGGCAGTGCAAAGTGGTTAGATTCTAGAAATAAAATAATTTGCTGACAGATTGGACATGAGGTATGGAAAAAAAGGGAGGAGCCAAGGAGAAGTTTAAGTGGGGGGAATGCAGTGAACCAGCACATTTTGAAGAATGGAATTGTCATTTACTATGAAAAGGACAGAAATATGATGGTAGGTAGCTAGAGGTGGATGTGGGTCAAAGGAGGTGTTTTGATTTTTTTGCAGTACGTGGACCTCTCACTGTTGTGGGCTCTCCCGTTGCGGAGCACAGGCTCCGGACACGCAGGCTCAGTGGCCATGGCTCACGGGCCCAGCCGCTCCGCGGCATGTGGGATCTTCCCGGACCGGGGCACGAACCCGTGTCCCCTGCATCGGCAGGCGGACTCTCAACCACTGCGTCACTAGGGAAGCCCCCCACCTTTTTTTTTAAAATTTTAATATGGCAGGTGCTTTGACATGTTATATGGTGATTGGAAAGGTCCAGTAGAGAGTGGCATCAGGTAGAGATTTATAATTGTGCTCTTTGGTAAAACATTCCTGTTGAATGTCCATAAAACAGATGCATTTTGACATTTGGGCAACTCCTGGTCCATGGGTGGATGGGAATTCCCTTTACACTTTGTAACAGAGTCAGCACCATGACAGAAGCTCACCCATCACTCCATTTGCTAAGCTAATAAAGAGGCAATCAAAGGCCTGTGTGTTCGCAGGGTAGGTTGGTATGATCAGAAGAGGAGATTTATGGACCAAAGTGAGATATTAAAAGGTCACAAATAACATTTCCCTGTTGTGTCTGCTCTCACAGATCCTGTGGCCTTCTATTTCTGGCTTCTTTTCGGGAATTCATTTGGGCACAGTTGTGTTAACCCGTGATGCTAACCCACGTGGTAGCAGACTCCCAGGTATGTGGAATGAAGTAGGACGGTCGGAAGTTTGTACTGAGAACTAGCATTGAACGCTCCTGAGTAAGGCAGAACAGGAATCCCTGCCAGACTGGTCAGGACAGGACAGTGCCCCTTTCTGCTGGAATATTCTGTGACTTCCTTCTAGCGCTGGCAACCTCTGTTTTTGTGACTGTAGATTTTCAACAACAGTGAGACATCACTCTTTCCCCTGCTAATAATCAGAGCTGTGCTTTCTTTTACTTTGGGTGTATTGTGGCTGTCAAATTGCTCCTCAGGAAATGTAGCCACCTTTGACTTTTATCTTCTTTCAACGTCACCTTTGCTTCAGATATCATGCCCAAGAGAATGTTCAAGTGCCTTCAGTCATATGGTTTTCTACTGATTAAACGCATTTGTAATCTGTTGTTATCAATAGAGGCTAAACCAAAGTTTACTTTTGCCCAATCTATAGAAGAAAACAGGTTTTTTAATGTGTGTGTGTGTGTGTGTGTGTATTTTGGGGGAGATGTTGAAGTTGTGTTTGGATTGATAAAAATTGTCTTTGAAAATATTAGAAGCACCTGTTTATTTGGAAACAACCATTTATCATTAAAGTAGGTTGAACGGGGTCACTACTGGGCAATATTCTGGTAGTTAAGTGATTCATATGCACATAAGTAAATAAAAAATAAACTGCATTTCCTTACATCCTTAATTCACTTCTACAGTGGACGTAAGTAATTGTGACTATGAAAAATGGTTTCAAGTGAATCAGTGATCGGTAGCACTAAAAGAGTTTCTGTCCACTCTAGGCTGCCAGGTGGATATAGCAATCAGGGATACAGAGATAGTGTTCGTTTTGCCTGTCCTGATTTGTCAAAACTTTAAAAATAATAATTCACATTCTTATCTTAAAAAATAAAATAACAAGAGACTATTTTCATTATCAATTAGGAAGCACTAAGATGTAAGGCGTAATCATAGAGATATTTAGGGAACTAGAAATCTCCATAAAAGTGGGCTTTTGTAGCATTCAGGCTAATCCCTGTGTTTGCCTTTGATTACTTTGGGTACCATTTAGCCCACTTACTGTATCATCTTGTAATTGCCCTGAACAGTTTTTCATCAGGAAAGTAGTTACGTTCTCTCATTGTTTGACACAAAGTATAAAGAAAAAGTATTTAAAATGTCAGGCTACTTTAGTATGTTACACCACAAAGGATGGAGCAGATGTTTTTAAATAAACATCAGCCCTGGTTGTGCATTGTTATGACACTGAGGAGCCTTTTTCAGAAGCAGGGGAAGCTCATGAATTTAGAGGAGGCTTAAATACTGTACTTTCACATAAAACCATAAAAAGTTGGCAGAAGTATCAGGGGCCAATGAATGGGCATAGAGCTGAACATGTTATAACTCAGATTACCAATAAAAATGTCAGCCTCAAATCTGAAGTGAATAGTTTTGTAATTCTGAACTGAAAGCATTTTTAATTGCTTTCAAACGGAAAAACTTCATATAATTTAATAAAATTTATCTACTTTGTTATCAAAAAGGCTATTATTGCAGCAAAGGGAAATGGAGGATTTAAATGTCATTCCTAGCATCTAATTTCCCAGCTCTTTTATTGGGATGTTATTAAAACAAGACCAAATGGACTTTGCTACATCCATGAAAGCCAGTCACGCGAAAGTATTAATGTGAGCACCGTGGATTCATTAAACATGGCCCGTGGTCGTAGTCTGGCTGGTGTTGCGTGAGATGTGCCCTGGGAAGCAGGTGTGATGTATCAGAAGCAGTGTTTTGGCATTCTATAGGTGTGGAGCCTAAAGAACAGCTGGATTCAGGGAGAAGCATGCCAGGGACAATGACTATCTTTGTACCCAAGGGATCGATTTCCTTCATTAATGTTCCCTGTGAATCAACTAAAGGCTTTGAAACAAATGGTGGCAAGGAAGGGATAGGGTCCTAGGCAGTGCTGGTAGGGAGGTCTTCTTCTCTGCTGGAAAGCAGTTCCATTAACTTGCTAAGTGGTTACTTGGGTCTAGTGTGCTTTCTATGGACATGTTGAGACACATTCTAGGGTTTGTAGGAGGGTGGAACTATTTATAGTAAAGATACAAAGGAGATAAGGAAGTATCAAGATATCCCCATCTGTGAGGAGGGAGCTGTAGTTAGTTACTAGGAAAGTATAGAAAGGGAGGTAAACATTTATCTAGATACTGCATTTTCATAGTAGTCGTAGTCACAGTAATAAATAACATGTGCTGAATGCTTGCATGCTTTATTTCATTTGCAGTAATCTTCCGAGGTATTCTCCCCATTTCACAGATGATTCTAAAGCCCAAGTTTGTTCTATTCTTTCTTTTTTAAATAAAAACGACAGGCATAACTTGTTTGATTGTGCTTCACTTTATTGTGCTTCACAGACATTGCATTTTTTACAAATTGGAGATTTGTGGCGACCACCCCTGCATTGAGCAAGTGCATCAATGATAATTTAAAGTAGCATTTGTTCTTGTGTCTCTGTGTCACATTTTGGTAATTCTCTCAGCATTTCAAACTTTTAAAATTATTATTATATTTGTAATGGTGATCTGTGATCAGTGATCTTTGATGTTACTATTGTAATTGTTTTGGAGTGCCATAAACTGTGCCGATGTAAGACAGTGAACTTAATCAATAAATGTTGTGTGTGTTCTGACTGCTCTAGGCACTGGGTGTTTTCCCATCTCTCTTCCTCTCCTCGGGCCTCCCTCTTTCCTGAGACACTACAATATTGAAACTACGGCAGTTAATAACCCTACAATGGCCTCTAAGTGTTCAAGTGACAGGAAGAGTCACACATCTCTCACTTTAAATCGAAAGCTAGAAATGCCTAAGATTGGTGTGGACGACATGTCAGAAGCCCAGATAGGTCAAAAGCTAGGCCTCTTGCACCAAACAGCCAAGTTGTGAATGAAAAGGAAAAGTTCTTGAAGGAAATTAAAAGTGCTACTTCAGTGAACACACAAATGATAAGAAAGTGAAACAGCCTTATTGCTGATAGGGAGAAAGTTTTAATGCTCTGGATAGAAGATCAAACCAGTCAAAACATTCCCTTAAGACAAAACCTAATCCAGAGCAAGGCTCTAACCCTTCAATTCTGTGAAGCCTGAGAGAGGTGAGGAAGCTGCAGAATAAAAGTTTGAAGCTAGAGGAGGTTGGTTCACAAGGGTTAAGGAAAGAAGCCATCTCCGTAGCATAACAGTGCAAGGTAAAGAAGCAAGTGCTGATGTAGAAGCTGCAGCAAGTTATCCAAAACATCTAGCTGAGATCATTAATGAAGGTGGCTACACTAAATAACAGACTTTCAATGTAGACGAAACAGCCTTCTATTGGAAAAAAATGCCATCTAAGACTTTCATAGATTGAGAGGGGAAGTCAGTGCCTGATTTCAAAGCTTTAAAGGACAAGCTATCTTCTTAGGGGCTAATGCAGCTGGTGGCATTGAATTGAAGCCAGTGCTCATTTACCATTCTGAAAATCCTAGGGTCTTTAAGAATTATGCTAAATCCACTCTGCCTGTGTTCTATAAATGGAACAACAAAGCCCGGATGACAGCACATCTCTACAGCATGGTTTACTAAATATTTTAAGTCTGCTGTTGAGACGTACTGCTCAGAAAAAAAGGTTCCTTTCAAAATATTCCTACTCATTGACAATGCACCTGGTAACCCAAAAGCTCTGATGGAGATGTGCAATGAGATTAATGTTGTTTTTATGCCTGCTAACACAGCATTCATTCTTCACCCCATGGATCAAGGAGTCATTTCGACTTTTAAGACTTAATATTTAAGAAATACATTTTGTAACACTATAGCTGCCATAGATAGTGATTCCTCTGATGGATCTGGGCAAAGTCAATTGAAAACCTTCTAGAAAGGATTCACTAGTCTAGATGTCCTTAAGAATATCCATGATTTATGGGAAGAGATCAAAATAGCAAGATTAACAGAAGTTTGGAAGAAGTTGATTCCAACCCTCATGGATGACTTTGAGGGGTTTAAGACTTCAGGGGAGGAAATAACTGCAGATGTGGTGGAAATACCAAAAGAACTATAATTAGAAGTGGAGCCTAAAGATGTGACTTCATTGCTGCAATCTTATGATAAAACTTTAAGAGATGAGATTTGCTTCTTATGGATGTGCAGAAAAGTCGTTTCTTAAGTTGGAATCTATTCCTGGTGAAGGTGCTGTGACAATTGTTGAAATGACATCAAAGGATTTAGAACATGACATAAAAGTTGATAAAGCAGTGGTAGGGTTTGAGAGAATGGACTCCAATTTTGAAAGAAGTTCTGCTGTGGGTAAAATGATATCAGACAGCATTGCATGCTACAGAGAAATCATTTGTGAAAGGAAGAGTCAATTGATGTGGCAAACTTCATTGTTGTCTTGCTTTACGATACTGCCACCCCACCTTTCAGCAACCACTGCTCTGATTCGTCAGCAGCCATCAACATCAAGGTAAGATCTTCTATCAACAAAAAGATTATAACTAACTGAGGGCTCAGATGATAGGTAGCATTTTTAGCAGTTAAGTATTTTTAAGTTAATGTATGTACATTTTTTAGACATAATGCTATTGCACATTTAATAGACTACAGTACAGTATAAACATAACTTTTATATGTACTGGGAAACAAAAAACTTGTGTCACTTACTTTATTGTGATATTTGGTTTATCATGGTGGTCTGGAACTGAACTGGAAATATCTCCAAGGTATGCATATGTATATATGGTGTACAACATGATGGTTTGATATACATATACATGGTGAAATGATTACTACCATTTCATTTAGCACAGCTATTTAACACACCTTCTCCTTTCATGGTTACCATGTTTTGTGTGTGTGTGTGATCAGACCACCTGAAATCCACTCTCCTAGCTAACTTTCAATATTCAGTGAGGTATCATTACCTATAGTCATCATGCTGTACATTAGATCTCTGGACTTATTCTTTCTACATAACTACAACTTTGTACCCTTTGACCAACATCTCTCTGTTTCCCTTTCCTGCTCCTGGTAACCATTGTTCCGCTCACTGCTTCTATGTATTTGACTTTTATAGATTCCAAAAATAAGTACAATCAGGCAGTTTTTGTGTTTTCTTCTCTTTCTGTGTCTGGCTTATTTCATTTTGCATACTGTCCTTCAAGTTCATTCATGTTGTTGTGTATGACAGGATCTCCTTTTTTAAGGCTGAATAATATTCTTATTATGTATAATATATATATACATATATATATATCTTAAAGTTTCTTTTTTCACAGCTTATTTATTTGTTTGTTTATAGTTGAAATATAGTTGAGGTACATACTACAATTTCTTTATCTACTTATCCTTTGATGGACACTTAGGCTGTTTTTATATCTTGGCTATTGTCAGTAATGCTGCAGTGAACATAGGAGCATCTCTTCAAGGTATTGATTTAATTTCCTTTGATTGTATACCCAGAAAAGGGATGTCTGGATCATATGGTAGTTCTATTTTCAGTTCTTTTAGGAACCTCCATACTGTTTTCCGTTATAGCTGTACCAATTTATATTCCCACTAACAGTGTACAAGGTTTCCTTTTTTCCATATCCTCATCAACACTTATTTTTTATTTTTTTGATCATAGCCATCCAACAGCTGTGAGACAACATCTCACTGGTTTTGCTTTCTATTTCCTGGATGACTAAAGATATTGAGCACCTTTTCATATACCTGTTAGCCATTTGTATGTCTTCTTTGGAATAAGTCCATTGTCTGTTTTTTAATTGGGTTGTTTTGTTGCTATTTAGTTGTGTGAGTTCCTTATATATTTTGGGTATTAACTCCTTATCAGATATATGGCTTGCAAATATTTTTCCCAATCCATAGGTTGTCTTTCAATTTTTTGATTGTTTCTTTAGCTGCAGAGTGTTCTGTTCTTTCTATTCCTTGTTCCACACTCTCTTTCATCATGCCATGGGTGTCATGGAGCATGCAATGCCAACTAAACTTGATGTTAAAACAAACAACATTACTCCCCAGTTTCAAAATACTATGGATATATGTTACAACCTTTGTTAAATAATCACAAACCTACAATTCTATCTGCAAATTGCTATTCTAGGCACAGAAGTTGGGTAATGAGTTCAAAGATGAAAGTAACATCCTTGTTGCTTGATGGAGTGTCTTATACACCAACACAAGACCTGACCTAACAATTATACCATCCTCTTCTGAGTGTCCTGCATGTGTTCCATGTTCCATATTTCGAAACAAAAGAAGATAGATGCAGTTGTGAATCTATCGGATCCTCGAAACAACATTATAGAAATACTAAAAGGAAGTTAAGAAATTCTTAAACCGGCCCCCTCATTTACTGAAGAGGAAACTGAGACTTAGACAGGAGCTATAACTAGATTGTGAGCTTTTAAAGGTAGAGGCTATCTTTTAGTCTTCTTTGCAGGCCTAATAGGTACATAGTGCCTGACATGAAGTATATGCTTAGGTATATGCCCCTTGGTGTGATACGTGTCTATTATTTAAGGAAAGTGATGAGATGAATATATACTCAAAAGCCCCACACAAAGTATAGTCACAGGAAGAAACTACAATCCTCTAGCAAGTCTTGTTCATCTATGGAATCCTACAAAAGGAACCTAGCATTGCACTTGGGTTACAAATGCCCAGAAATGCCCAGCCCCTCTGGCTGGTACTCTTTTAATGAGCCCATAATGTGTGTTGGGGAAATTTAATCACACTGGCCTCTACTTCTGGGACCAGGAGGGCTTGTGGAATTTTCTAACAGAGTTTTATTTAGCATAGTAATATGGATTTGTTTGTTTGTTTGTTTGTTTGTTTATTCTAGTGGGCCTCCAGGAAAGCCAATATCTTTGGAAAGATTGTCCAAAATATAGCAAGCTTTTCTTGCTTTTTCTTGTGAGACATCTGGAATCTAGCTGGAAATTTTGGACCCCCTAGGATCTTATTTTTTTCTTTTGGGGTGAAAGTCAAATTATAACAATTTGGGGTTTCTGGAAATAATATTATTTTACAGTAGGAGTTTTGTGCCCATTTCAGACTATAATTTCCAATTCTCTTTTCACACTCAAGGGTACAGTGATGAACGGTACCAGCTGTGTAATTGTAGTTTTCGAGTTCCTCAGTAGACGGCAATGTAATAATGTGAAGCTTCAGTGCTAATGGTGGTCAAGAAGCCTTGGCAACGTTCAGCTCCTGCATGTGCTTTTGTTCATCACAATATTGCAGCAGCCCTGAGCTGCATGCAAACTCTCTATTTCAAGACAGAACGTGGGAAGGTCCCACTCCTGTGTGACTTAAAGATCTAGGCTGGGAGTTTCAGGCAGTTTGAGGAACTCCCCAGTCTTCCACTGCTGTGGACAGAGATTGACCTGACTGTTTCTGCATGGAGACTCTTATCCTTCCTCACCCAGTTGATCCTTTCCTGCCCCCTTCAGAGAAGAGTAATAAGGATTTGATTTGAGGAGAAGAGCTGCTCTAGTTGAAGGGCTTTCAGATAAGTTGTTGCCAAGACCTTTTCAGGAAAATGGCCCTACTGAGACAACGTCTGCAGCTTAGGAATCAACACACAAGCTGTTGGCGCACTCACCTGCATATTAGAAACAGCCGAGGTGGCAGCAAGGGGATGATATAGCAGAAATACGCAAGTCCCCATCCTGGATCCTTATCCAGAAGTAGCCAACTGGCAGCCTCTCGGCTGGACCTGGCCTCAGAGTGTTTAGTTTGGCACTCATAACATTGGCCCACACAGTGTTTTATATTTGAATTATTTAATAACAAAAAAGGGGGAGGAATTTCACATAAATCTCTAAATATCCAAACTCCCTTGGAAAACACTTGGGCAACACTTGGCCCCGATCCCCCATATCTGCAAAAAGGCTATAAAAAAGTGGTCTTCACACTCTCTCAGAAAAGCCCAGTGACTCCCAGTTTTCCATAATCCTTTATACTCCCTATTTTTCCACAAACTGATGTCTTACCACCTGTTCCCAGATAGCATTTTATATACCAGTTTCACTCATTTAAGTTCCATACAGGAGCCGTATAAACACTTGAGTTTCTTGAACAGGACTATACCTTCTGACCTTCTTTGTAGGGAATAGGGCTGAAAGGACCTTCCTAAGGGAATAGGTCAAATGTTATTTGATCTCTGTGTTTCGTTTTTTGTTTGTTTGTTTTATTCCTTTATATTTTGTGTTCTACATATTTTAATTTTGTGTTTTTTCATCAGGAGGCACATAATGTCTGGTTTCTGTCTTTATGAGATATAAGCATCTGTTGATGCTTGTATTTGCTTCTCTTGCTGCATAAGACATTACCAGAAACTTAGTAACTTAAGGCAATGCCCATCTATTAGCTCACAGCTCTGTAGATTAGAAGTTCAGCTCACTGTGATTGGGTTCTCTGCTCAGAATATCATAAGACTGAAATCAGGGTGTCTGGTAAGGCGAGTTCTCTTCTGTTAGCTCTGGGGAAGAATCAGTTGCTCATTCAGGAGATTGGTAGAATTCAGCTCCTTGTGTTTGTAGGATTGAGGTCTCTGTCTTCTTGCTGGCTGTTAGCCAGGGATTGTTCCTAGCTCCTAGAGTTCACTCTGAGATCCTTCCATGTGGCCCTAACCTTCTCAGCATCAGGAACCTCCCTTGTGTTGAATCCCTTTCATGTTTTAGATTTCTCTGACTTCCTCTTCTGACACCAGCTGAAAAAAACTCTTTACTTTCAAAGAACTCGTTTCATTGGGTTTGGACCACTTAGATAATCTCCCTACTTTATAATTTAATTCAGGTTTTCTGACTCAGCTGGAGACTCAGTGTGAACAACTCTGAGAGTTAAAAACTCCAGAAGGATCCAGACATAGGGGGTCCCACAATATTGTGAGATATATCTCTAGGAGCTCAAACAGATTCCTACAGTGAACATCAGAAAAATTTCCTAGGGCATCCAAAATGGGGAAGGGAAAAGGAACCACTTTGAAATAAGCTAGAGAACTCTGTTCTTCTTAACAAACATGCCCACAGAAGGAACTAGCTAATGAGAGCCTAACCCAAAGGAGTTTTATCACAGCCTAACTGACCTGGGGAAGGGAAATACCCAACTCCAGTCAGCTTTAGCCTCCCATGTGGGAGAAGGGAAATGCCCAACTCCAGCTCACTCTAGCCATCCTGTCCCACCTAAAGGGGGAGGAAAACACAGAAACACTTGTGTAGTTTACAGTCCAGAAGCATATGCTCAGGAAAACACTGAGATTTAATCATAGGACTATAGAATGCTTCTCTTCCTCCCGCACCTCAACGCCACATTACTAAAGCCTTATTTACAGCAGCTCCTTTTACTTAGTACATCATATCTGGCTATCAAGGAAAAATTACAAGCTATATCAAAGGCAAAAAAACACAATTTGAAGAGACAGAATGAGTAGCAGAGTCATACATGGCAGGAATGTTTGAATTATCAGATAGAAATGAAAACATCTATGATTAATATGCTAAGGGCTCTAATGGACAAAGTAGACAGTGTGCAAGAATATACAGGCAGTGTAAGCCTAGAGATGGAAACCTAAGGTAGAACCAAAAAGAAATGCTAGAAATAAAAAAAACACTGCAGCAAAAATGAAGAATGCCTTTAAATGGGCTTATTAGCAGACGGGACACTGCTGAGGAAAGAATCTCTGAGCTAGAGGATTCTCAATAGAATCTCAAAAACTTTAAAAAGAAAAAAAGAAGAAAGACTGAAAAAAAGAAAAAAAAAAAAAGCCAGAACACAATACCCAAGGACTGAGGGATGCCTGCAAGAAGCATAATATACATATAATGGGAATATCAGCAGTAGAAGAAAGAGGTAAAGGAACAGAAGAAATATTTAAAACAATGGCTGAGAATTTCCCCCAAATTAATGTCAGAAAACAAACCACAAATCCAAGAAGCTCATAGAATACCAAGCAGGATAAATACCAACAAACTATACCTAAGCATATAGTTTTCAAACTACAGAAAATCAAAGAAAGAGAAAAAAAAAATGTGAAAGATGCTAGAGGAAAATAAAAACCTAACCTATAAAAGGACAAATATAAGAATTACATCCAATTTCTTCTCAGAAACCATGCAAACAAAAAGAGAGTGGAATGAAATATTTGAAGTGTTGAGCAAAAAAATAATCAATTTAGAATTCTGTGCCCTGAAAAATTATCCTTCAAAAGTGCAAGAGAAATAAAGACTTTCTCAGACAAAGAAAAATTGAGAGAATTTGTTGCCAGTACACCTGCCTTGCATGGAATTTTACAAGAAGTTTTTTAGAGAGGAGAAAAATAGTGTAGGTCAGAAACTCAGATCTACAGAAAGAAGAGGATCAAAGAAGGAATAAGTGGAGGTAAAATAAAAACTTTTATTTATGTTGTTCTTACTTGATCTATATAAGAGTTTGTTCAATATAGTAATAGCACCAGTGTATTCAGTTATGTATGTTTACGTATATATGCTTATGTATGCTTGTATGTAAGTGAAATGAATGACAGCATTGATACAAGGGACGGGGGAGGAATTAGGATGATTTTGTTACTATAAAATACACTACCCGTGAACTGGTAACGTGTTATTTGAGAGTGGACTTGGATTATTTGTAAATGTGTATGGCAAATTCTAGGGCAACCACTAAAAAAAAGCTTAAAAAAAAAGTAGTATAACTGTTATGCTAATGAAGGACAGAACATGGAATCACTAAATGCTCAATTAAAGCCACACAAAGCAGAAAAAGAGTGGAAGACAAAAATAGGAGCAAAGAACAAGGGCAACAAGGGCAACAAATAGAAAACACTAACAAATATGGTAGGTATTAATCCAACTATATCAATGATTATGAATGCCAATGCTCTAAATGTACCAATTAAGAGACAGATTGTTAAAGTGGATCAAAAAACTCAACGCAATATATTTCGTCTACAAGACACCCGTTTAACGTATGAAGACACATATAGATTAAAAGTTAAATAGATGAAGGAAAATACACCATGATAACACTTATCAAAAGATGGCAGGAGTACCTGTATTAATTTCAAACAGAGCAGACTTCAAAATAAGGAAAATTATCATGGATAAAAATGGGCGTATGATAAAAAGGTCAATTCTCCAAGATGACATAACAATTCTTAACGTGTATATGCCTAGCAACAGAGCATCAAACTACATGAGACAAAAACTGATAAAACTGAAAGAAGAAATAGATGAATCCACTATCATATTTGGAGACTTTAGCATCCCTCTCACAGAAATGGGCAGATCCAGCCGGCAGAAAATCTGTAAGCGCATAGCTTAACTCAACAGCACCATCGATCAACAGGATGTAATTGACATTTATTGACTGCTTCATCCAACAACAGCGAAATACTAATTTTTTCTCAAGCTCACAAGGAACATTCACCAAGATAGCCCACATTCTGGGCCATAAAACACAACCTAAAGTATTTAAAAGAATAGAAATCACACAGTGTCTGCTCTCAGACCACAATGGAGTTAAACTGGAAATCACGAATAAATAACTAGAAAATCCCCAAATATGTGGAGATCAAGCAACAGACATCTAAACAACACATGGATTAGAGAAGAAGTCTCAAGAGAAATTTAAAATATTTTGACCTAAATGAAATGAAAACACAACTTTTCAAAATTTGTGCTCTGCAGTAAAAGTAGTGCTTAGAGGGAAATTTATAGCATTGAATTTATAACATTGAAGAGAAAGATCTAAAATTAATCATCTATGTTTCCCCCTTGAAAAACTAGAAAAAGAAGAGCAAATTAAATCCAGAGTAAGCAGAAGAAAAGAAATAATTAAAATTATAGCAGAAATCAATGAAATTGAAAATAGAAAATCAATAAGAGAAACTCAATGAAACCAAAAGCTAAAAACGATCAATAAAACTGATAAGCCTCTTCTAGTCAGGTCAACTCGGAAAAAAAGAGAGAGGGCACAAATTACTAACATCAAAAATAAAAGAGAGGACATCATGACAGATCCTATGGACATTAAAATGATAATAAGGGAATATTATGAACAACTCTATGCATACAAATTAGATATCCCAGATGAAATACACTGATTTCTTGAAAGACACAATCTGCCAAAACTCACACAAGAAGAAACAGAAGGTCTGAATAGTCCTATGTGTATTTAAGAAATTGAACCCATAATTAATATTCTTCAAAAACAGAAATCACCAGGCCCAGATATATGCACTGGTGAATTCTAACAAACATTTAAGGAAGAAATTATACCAATTCTCTACAATCTCTTTCAAAAGATAGAAGCAGAGGGAATCTTTCCTAACTCACTTCATGAAGCCAACATTACTCTAATACCAAAATCATACGAAGACATTACAAGAAAACTATAGACCAATATCCCTTATGAAATTAGATGTAAAGATTCTCTATAAAATATTAGCAAGTTAAATCCAAAAAAGTATAAAAAGAATTAAAAGCCATGACTAAGGGGATTTATTCCCAGTATACAAGGCTAGTTCAACATTTGAAAATCAGTTAATGTAATCTGTCATATCAACAGACTAAAAAAGAAAAATCATATCATATCAATAGGTACAGAAAAAGAATTTGACAAAACCAGACACCCTTTCATAATAAGACTCTCAGTAAACTAAGAATAGAGGGGAAATTCCTCAAGTTAATAAAGATGATCTATAAAAAGCCCCAGCTAACATCATACTTAATAGTGAGAAACTCCAAGCTTTCCCAGTTTGATCAGGTACAAGGCAAGGATGTCCCCTCTCATCACTCCTTTTCAACAATGTACCAGAAGTCTTTACTAATTCAATAAGGCAAAAAAGGAAACGAAGTCACAGGAGTAATACTGGAGTCAGAGAGCATGGGGGCCATATTAGAATTCTGCCTATCACCAAATTCAGTTTCTAGTTCTACCCGTTTACTGGGGATTACAAAATAATGATCTCCTAATTCTATAATTTCTCTTTCATTTGTTAGTTGGGATACATTTAAAAATAGGTATTTCCCCTCAACTACTGATTTGTTACTCAGTTGTATAATTAATGTAGGAAAGGCAGAATAAATGCTTGATTCTTTGTCTTTATTTGCCAGGTTTTTTTTGTTTTTTGTTTTTTTTCGGTACGCGGGCCTCTCACTGTTGTGGCCTCTCCCGTTGCGGAGCACAGGCTCCGGACGTGCAGGCTCAGCGGCCATGGCTCACGGGCCCAGCCTCTCCGCGGCATGTGGGATCTTCCCGGACCGGGGCACGAACCCGTGTCCCCTGCATCAGCAGGCGGACTCTCAACCACTGCGTCACCAGGGAAGCCCTATTTACCAGTTTTTTAAGATAGTAAGTTGGCTCCCTAAAATCCTCTGAAGGTGAACAGTTAGTTTTTTAAAACGTTATCATTACCTTATGGATTTAAGCGTATCTGACATGTTTCAGTTAAGCATAGTTATACTCTGACATTAAAATTGTTGCATCTTTAACTCAGTTAGAGCTTCTTCAGGTTTGCTTCCAAATATTATTGATGTACCCTATAGTCTTTGATTGCTTCCTTGCTGTGTGTCATGACATGATGCTTGAGGCTTAACTTGTTCATTTCTTCTGAGAGATATGTGAAAGAGTTATTTTTAATATCAGTATTTTGCGCACTTATATTTAAGAGCACTTAACACTTTTAGTTCCTGTTGATTGGACTACATGCTGAAAAAAAATTCTGCTGTGATACTGTGAATTATTTAAAATGGACTAAATTTTTTAAACACAATCACATCTGCATATTTAAACATAGCTTTCCAAATATGTTCAATACATATTATTTATTCAGCCAACAGACAGTGATTGATGTATGTTTGTATAAACACTGAGCTGCAAAGAGAACATCTTCCAAATCATTCAATCCCTATAACCACTGACTGAAATATAAATGAAGGAAACTTAAGTTCAGAAAACAGTGGCTCACTCTTACTCAAGGTTATTTCTCATCACTTTCCTTGTCTGGGTCCTGCAAGGTGAAGTCAGTGGGCCCCTCACTGGGTGATAGATTAAGAAACAAGAATATATACAGTGTTTTAAATAATATTTTTCTTATGATTAAATAACTAATCCATGGATTAATTTTTAGAAAACTTGGAGAGTATATAGAGGAAAAATCATCCACAAATCTATATAATCTGTACCACCTAAAAACAACCATATCGTCAATAATTTGAGATACTTTTTTCCATTGTTGGAGTTGTGTGAGTGTGTGTATAAACTGGATCATAAGGTGTTTATAATTTTATAATTGTTTTTAACTTACTATGAATATTTCCCATATTTGTGTCATTTAGCATTGATTTAAAATATGAGCCATTAAGGCTAGTCTAATATAGTGTTATATAGATGTACTATTGTCCTACTATTGGGCATTAAGGTTGAGTCCAATTGGTTGGGTATTTTAAGTAACATGGCAATGAACATGTTTGTGAAAAATGTTTTGTCCAAATCTCTGATTGTTTTCTTAGAATAGATTCCCATAAGTAAATGTATAGATCAATGGTATGAAAAATTTAATTGCTTTTTATACAAATTGACTTTTAGAAAGTTTATTCTAGAAGTATATTGTATTCCCACCAACGGTATAACAATATGTAGTATATAAATGCTTTTCTATTTTATTGATGTTTATTGAATGCTTTTAAGTTCATAGTATGCCCTAGTATATCTTACCTCATTTACTCCTCTATGGAAATCAATGAAGTTTAATATCACCCCCATTTTATATAAAAGGAATCTAAGGCATGAGGAAATTGAATTATTTACCCAGGGCTTCTGCTAATAGGTAATATTGCAGAGACTGGCTCAGAAGAGTGTCATTTTCCCTAAACCACACAAAAGAGATCTGGTTAGATATCTGGGCCTCTCTCTCTGTCTCTCTGTCTCCCTCTGTCTCTGTCTGTCTCGCCTTCCCTCCCTCTCCCTCTCATTCTCTCTCATTCACTTCTATCTCCTTTGAATTTATCGATTATCGTTGGTATACTATGACTGATATTCTATCAACTGAGTTATATCATAAAATAACTCCCTGTATGTGTATATGTGTGTGTCCCTATGCCATTGTGTGTGTGTGTGTGTGTGTGTGTGTTTAGTTTAGAAGGTCAGTTTTAAGACTGAAATTTTAAAACTCAAACTATTTATATTCGTTCTAAAGCATTACTGGTCTAGAATCATTAGGGTGTTTCCTTCTAGTTGACATTAGTTTGATTATTATTTATTCAGACTTTTCCAAAAATTGACTCATGTACACACTTCTCTCTCCTTCCTCACTACCCCTCTCCCCCTACGACCTCCCCCTACTAGTCTTTCCTGAGGGATAGATCACATTATTTGTTGGCAGTTGTTTTGTAAGGGGAATTTAGCACAATATTCAGATCTACTCTGTTTAAAATTAGCTGGTCCTAACTCTTATTATTTAATTGCACCATATGGCTATGTTACTTCACCTAGACAATACCAGAAATACCTGTGCAGGCTCTGTTGTAGAAGCTGGGGGAAAATGACAGGGGCAAGGAAAACCCAGTTTCATTAGGCTTGGGGCTTTATTATTTAATCAAGCAGACTAGTTTCCCCTTGTGTAAAAAAAAATCACCCACAAACATTTAAATGGTTTTATCTTCTCTTCTAATTGGGTAAACATGCCTAAGCAGGAGCAAAAGGCAGAGGAAAGGTCTTGAGATGCTCATTTCCTGAAAAGTAATACTGTGTAGATTTGGCCTCTAAGTCTGGGGGTAATTGGGATATGTATTATTCTTGGACATGAATGCCAAAGGGAAGGAATTCAGAGACCCTGAAATGGAAAGGTTGGGTGTTACTCAGCCTCTGATGACTCCCTTCAAAGTCAACAAAGTCAAACAGCTGGAGTTGAGAGAAGTCATATTTGTGGTGAGGAAAGACCAGAACGCTCTTAACTGTCCCCTTGATTTTTACTTTAGCTGCTTTATTTTAACTTTGTTATTACAAAGATCACCTATTTTAATGAGTCTTAGTCCTTCAAGCATTTGTAAATGCCTCTTTGAGAATCTCTTTTTTGGTGGGAGTGGGAGTGGGTGGGGTGGGCTGAGAATCCTGTCTCTGCCTGGTCTCTTTTCTTAACAAACATTTGGATTCCATTTTATTTTTGGACCCTAAATTCCTAATTTGAGAGACTATCTTATTTTTGGTATGTGCTTTTGACTGCAAAAAAAGTAGCTTAGTCCAAAATTTCCCACCCTAAATCAAGTTTTTGAGAACCATAAATAGGCCATTAAAAACTTTATACTTTTCCAGTGAGATTAGGAGGGGAATGTTCCAATAAGTTCACACCATTGTTTTAATGTCTCTGAGTGATCATAAGAGTAAGCCAAAAATCACACAATCAACCTCTAAGATGAACAAGACCTAGAATAAGAAAAAAAGCAGTTTAAAACTGATGCACAATTCTTTTATAAATAATTGAATTATCTTCCCCAGGAGTGCCATGTATAGGGTAATACTATTATTTCTCGTACTTCTTTCCATAGTTGTTATTGATCTTTCTTGCCACTCCTTCAACTATAAAACATGTAGGTTATTCCCTCATGTAACCAACAGTCCTTCTGGGCCCATACATTTGGCTACTCTAATAGCTACAGGTACTAAATTTTATTATTGAGGAGCCATTTGAAAAGAATAGCAGCTACTGGGTTTCATAAACATAGTTATGTTAGGTATAGCTCAAGATGCTTACTTGATTAATATGTATTTGCCAGATATGATGAGACTAGAATTGTAGTAAAAGTAAATTAAATATTTTTCCTAGATAAATTTATATGGGAGAAAAAATCAGTTTTGAATGTGTAAGTATTCCTTATTCATGGTAACAGATAATTGTATTCAGAACTAAAGAGCAGAGTAGGTCATTTTGGAATCCATCTCAGCAATAAGGAAGGTCTGATAAGGGGAAAAATAGTTAGTAATGTACATAAAGGAGAATCCCAGATTAGAAGATCAGAAGTGGCACTTCACAGCCCTTGTTTTCCTGGTAAATTACAAAGCTGATTCCCTTTTTAATCTTTAATATGATAAAGAAATGTTACTGAGATTGCTAACGTTCACGTCTGACAAAATATCTTGATATTCTGAAGCAGTAAATGTCACTGAGCTTCACAGGGGCAAAAGTCTAAGTGAGATACACATGGCTTAAGGAGGTATGTGTGTGGCTATATGTGTCTCTCTGTGTGTTTCTGGTTGGAGAAGATTAGGCTGAATAGATGGGTCATGTTCCATGGTAAATTGTCAACCCAGGAGATTTTTAATCTTGTATGCCTGGAATAGAAACAATCTTGGCTGACATATACTAGAAGAGGGATGATTAATGTAATTGGAACTAATTTTAAGGACATGCCTGTCTTTTAAAACAACAACAAAAAAGTCTGCGTATGGTGCTATTGGCAAGTTGCTTGCATGATGAGTCTTAACAGAGCTTTTTCCATATGGGCTACCTGAATAAATGAAGCAATAAGGAGAAAGAACTAGCTTGTACTGAGCAATTATTGCATATGATAATATATTCTAGCGTAGAAAAAATTTATACATTATGAACCTGGTGTAAAAATGGATCAGTTGGCTAGAATATAAAATACAATTAACTTGGTATATGTCAAATAAATACTCACAACAAGGAGAACATCAGGATTATTCATTAAATGGTGCTCTGATAGGACACCAGCTTGGAAAATGAAGTTATATTAAGGCTTACTGAGTTGAAGATCAATGGTTGAACACCTTTACCTCCACTCTTTCTTGAAACCCCAGTAAAGGATTTTCTAAACATAAATATACAAAGCACAGAGAAACTGAGAAATGGCAAAGCAGCAAGATGGGTGCTAAAACACTTAGCAGACCTGAAAAAAAAACCTGAATTCTAAGTCAGCAGTGGAGAAAGCTGAGAAGGTCCTCAATCTGTACCATAGATCTCCCAAGACGCTCAGAAATTGTCAGCACCAGTTACCTCTGGAAGTGGGGAGGATGAGGTGTATGAAGAAGTTGTTGAAAACAGGAGGTTGGATTAAATTCTGCCTTAAGATGCAGTTAAGGCACCAGATTCCCTCCCTCCTCTACTCAGCTGGAAGACTTCTCCTCTCTCACCCTGATAGAAGAGGAGGTTTATTCTCTGGAGAGGTTGCAAATCTCTGGACTGGGAATATTAGATGAATTTAAAGGAAGGGAAATCTTACTGCAATTTGAGAGATTTCATAAAAATTTGTGCACTGAATGTTGGATGCCTCATGCCACTCTTTACCCACTTTGCTCTCAGAATATTAGGAACCTGGCTTATACTTTCCTTAATAGACTGGATGGTGCATCTGTGCAGAATAAGAAAAGACATTAAGGCACACATCATACTTTCTTCAGTGATATAGCCCAGTCACACCATTCCTTAAAGTGAAGCCCAAAGTTGGCAAGCAAACACAGTGCTCAGCAGTTCCCATCAGTCTGCAGAGATCCACTCTTAAACATGAACAGACAGCCAAAGATCCCCAGGTATTTGAGGAAAGCTCCTAATTGAAAAGATAGAGACTAAAATAAATAAGTAGAAAACATCAGCGTGGACAGAACTGGTTATACAGGGATATAGATAATGTTAAAAATACCATTATATTCCAAATGGCTGAGAAGATTTTGCATCAATGAAACAAGAAGAGTATGCCACACAAAGGGATAATATGACTCTAAGAAAAAGGTCTTGAAAATTAAAACTATAATATATGATAAAAAAGATTAGAAGTTTTAGAAGCTAATAATGAGGAATTCTCTCAGAAAGTTAAATAGAACTGGAAAATGGGAAAGAAAAAATAAGAATATTAGAGAATCATCTCATGAGTAACCATATCCAAAATTATGGTTCTAAATAGACAAAACAGAGAAAACAGAAGAGAAAATCATCAAGAAACACTGTTATATAATTAAAAGTTAGCCAGTACCAGAAAAATGGATCAGAATAGAACAACACCCTGCCAATTCAAAATGTCAGTGGCTGGGGCTTCCCTGGTGGCGCAGTGGTTGAGAGTCCGCCTGCCGATGCAGGGGACACGGGTTCGTGCCCCGGTCCGGGAAGATTCCACATGCTGCGGAGCGGCTGGGCCCGTCAGCCATGGCCGCTGAGCCTGCGTGTCCGGAGCCTGTGCTCTGCAACGGGAGAGGCCACAACAGTGAGAGGCCTGCGTACCGCAAAAAAAAAAAAAAAAGTCAGTGGCCAAGAGAAGATCTTGAAGCTCCCAGAGAGAGAAAAAAATCAGGTATACTAAAGATTATGAATAAAATGGCTTTGGACTCTGTAGAAATAGAGCAATACCTTAAAAACTTTTACAGAAAGGCCTTCAAATTTTTCAGAGAAAGTGTTTTCTAACCTAGAATTCTGTTCTCAGTCTAACTGGCAAATATGAGAGTAGAGTAAAGGTATTTTTGGACAGACAATATCACTAAAAATTTACCTCCTACTCACCCTTTCTCAGAAAGCTACTTTAGGGTGTGTTCCACCAACCAAGAAAGTAAAAGTAAGAAAGAGGAAGACAGGACCTAGGAAATAGGAGATCCCACTCAAGCAAGTGACAGAAGGAATGCCCTTGATGATGGTGTGGCAGAGATTTCTAGTAGTCAGTAGAAATTCCTTTCCTTTTCCTGTTAAGTACATGGTTAGATGATATCCCCCAAATCCCTTGCCTTTAAATGTGGCCTCAGTACTGAGCCCTGTGGATAGAACTAATTGTGCTACTTCCAGGCTACTCTTTTCAAGAAGTGAGTGTGCCTCTTCTAACTCCCCGTGAGGAAACTGGATACAGAAGATGACAGATGGTAAATTTATAAGATGAAAGAAACCTGGATCCCAAATTTACCGTAGTGGGATGAGAGACATCCACTAACCAAGGACCACCATCTTAGATTGTTACTTGAACAAGAAATAAGTTTCTGTTCTGGGAGTCTGTCTGTCATTGCAGCCTACCCTAACTACTAGGGATGCTGAAAAGAAATACTAGGATAAGAGCTGTATAACATTCCAAGAGAGTAACCTAACCAGTCCAGAATTGGAGCAGGTCAGGCTCTGGTACAAAAGTTTTCCAAGAAGATGAAGCTGATAGAAAACTGGATGTGTTTGAACACTGGGGAAAAGTTGGGGGTGAATTAGTCATAATGACACAGGCAACAAAGGAAACAAAAGTAAATAACACATTCATTGACTCCAGGGAGGACGAAGTTTATGCAAGATAAGAAAAATAATTATAACTAGCTGCATGCTCAGTTATAAATAACATTTAGATAACTTTAATAGATTGATCTGAGCAACATAAAAATATAACTTTATTGGGGGATGGAAGTATGGAAGCGTGCCTGTTTGTAGTAATGTGGGATAGAGAAAGAGAGTTAAGTCCATATCTCCCATCTTGAGAAGTCAATATCTGATGCCTAAAATTGAAAAATCAAAAATTAATATAAGCACTCTCTCTATATGTATATATTTCTCTAGAAATGTAGAGGGGGATAACACTGAAGAAGGGAAATATCAAGGGGGTAGCAACAAGGGATTCATATTTTACAATAAGCCTCATTAGATTTATTTTACCATTTAAATTATATGTATGTATAAAATGTATAAAAACAAAGAAAAATTTTTTTAAAAATTTATATCCACCTTTCTTACAAAAGTATTTCATATGGATCAAAACCAGAGCTATAACATTTTAGTAAAGTTCAATCAGAGTGAAACAGAAAACAAATTTGATAATATTAGAGTGAGGGGGAAAACTTCCTCTGTTTGAAGCTACAGAAGCAACTAAAGAGGAAAACATCTGTGTAATAAAAAAACTAAAATTAAAGAAAAACAAACCTGAAAAACACTTTATCAATTACAAGAAAGGGTTAATTTTTATTATAAAATAACTCATTCAAATATATAAGAAAAATATCAAGACCTCAGTAGATGAATGAAAAAAAATAAATGATAGGGAATGGAAATGGCTAATCGTTGAAAAGATCCAATTTGCTGTTGATTTAAGTAAGTTAATAAATGAAAAGTTACCTTTATACCTATTTTAGCTTAAAAATGGTAACTCTAAGTGCTCTTGGAATTGTGTTAATCTTGTATATGCAGACATAGCTACTCAATGCAAATTTTTATGATCTACTTGAGAGTAAGATAATTAATAGCACTAATTATGTGGAATCTTCAAACTTTTTGACAAAGGCCCAGAGGCCTAAACATTATCCTAAGTAAATAATTAACCAAAGAAAATAAAGTCATGCATAGTAAAAAGATGATGAAATAAATTATAATTCCCCCCATCCTGGAATAGCAACATATTTATAAAAACTATACCACAAGTTGACCAGATTGTTATATACTCATACTATGAAAGTGCAGAATACAATACTATAATTGTGATTGTTATGTAGAATACAAATACATAAGGACACAACCTTAAACATGCAGAAAATTTAGATCAATTCCTTTAGGCTGCTGGCATGTGAAGTTATGTTTTTATGTATAAAAATTTCTTTAATGTTATAAATGAGGTTTGATGTTCAAGTGGTTTCTTCAACACTTGCTGGTCAATTAATTTAGACAAGGCACATATATTTTTGAGCCTCATTTTTCCATCTGAGAATAATAAATGTAGTATTTACTCACCTACCTCAGAACATTTTCATAAGAATCCAATGCTATAATGTATATGAAAACACTCGGTAGATGTGAAGCACTTTATTAATATGTGGAGTTATTGTTGTCATTATTATCATCAGTGCTATTGGGAACACTGCTTTGGCAGAATTATTCTTTCTCAGCCACAGACAGAGATTTATCTCCCTGCTTCCATATGTAACACATTAGAAGTTACTTGAGCTCAAGGTCAGTTTTTAACTTCGGCTTCTTAGAGAAGCAATGGAATAAACCAAAGATCAATGTGAATATTTTCCAAGAAAATCATCCAAGAGGAATACCCAGGGAATGATGGAAAGCATTCCAAGGACCCCACAGGAAGAGCAAGTCTTTGTCTGAGAGCTCTGGGCTGCTTTAATAACTTCGTCTTAGCCATTGTTCAACTCCTCACTGGGAAAGACTGGCTCCTTGGTCAACTCTTATTACATTTCAGTGTCTATGAGGGGCTCAGTGTCTTTGAGGGCCTCAATCGGAGGGGCTTAATCATATGACTGAAACGTTTAAAAAGAGTAATATTTATGCCCAGTCATTACAGTTGCATTCAAGATCAAATCTGAATTCTTTTCATGCAATTAAAAAATCTATATTGGTAATTTTTCAACTTGGGAAGCTCCCTGAGTCCAACAATTAAAGTTTAGGGATAATCGTTTGGGAATACTCCTATGAGAGTTCTTCTTTTGTTTTTGACTATTGGAATGAACATGAAGAGATCAGAGATAACCTCAGTTGCCGTTTTCATGTTTTGTTGTGTTGGGAACAGGAAAAGTAAAGTGAATGTACATACTGAAATTGCTCAGTCATTATTTCTGAATAATAGTACTGTAAAATGAGTTTTGCTAATGGCTTTTTTATTTGCTATCTCTATGTCTTTTGCAGTAAAATGTCCATTCATGTATTTTTCCCATTGTTTGTTACTTTACTACTGAGTTTATATGGGATCTTTCAGAGAGCAAAAGTTTTAAATTTTGATTAGATCCAATTTATTAATATCTCCTTTTATATATCATGCTTTTGGTGTCAAGTTTAAGAACTCTTTATCTAGCTCTTTATACTGAAGATTTTCTCCTATGGTATTGTTTTGTTTTTCCTAAAAGTTGCGTAGATTTACACTTTACATTTAAGTCCATGATCCATTTTGTGGTAATTTTTGTATCAAGTGTGAGGTTTTTTGTTTGTTTGTTTGTTTCACATCTTTATTGGAGTATAATTGCTTTAAAATGTTGTGTTAGTTTCTGCTGTACAACAAACTGAATCAGCTATATGTATACATATGTCCCCATATCCCCTCCCTCTTGAGCCTCCCTCCCACCCTCCCTATCCCGTCCCTCTAGGTCATCACAAAGCGTCGAGTTAACTCCCTGTGCTATGCAGCAGCTTCCCAGTAGCCATCCATTTTACATTTGGTAGTGTATATATGTCAGTGTTACTCTCTCACTTCGTCCCAGTTTACCCTTCCCCCTCCCCATGTCCTTAAGTCCATTCTCTATGTCTGTGTCTTTATTCCTGTCCTGCCCCTAGGTTCATCAGAACCTTTTTTTTTTTTTTTAGTTTCTGTATATATGTGTTAGCATATGGTATTTGTTTCTCCCTTTCTCACTTTCTTCACACTGTATGACAGACTCTAGGTCCATCTACCTCACTACAAATAACTCAATTTCATTTTTTTTATGGCTGAGTAATATTCCATTGTATATATGTGCCACATCTTCTTTACCCATTCATCTGTCGATGGACAATTAGGTTGCGTCTATGTCCTGGCTATTGTAACTAGTGCTGCAGTGAACATTGTGGTACGTGACTCTTTTTGAATTATGGTTTTCTCAGGGTATATGCCCAGTAGTGGGATTGCTGGGTCGTATGGTAGTTCTGTTTTTAGTTTTTTAAGGAACCTCCATACTGTTCTCCATAGTGGCTGTATCAATTTACATTCCCACCAGCAGTGAAGGAGAGTGCCCTTTTCTTCAGACCTTCCCCAGCATTTATTGTTTCTAGACTTTTTGATGACGGCCACTCTGACTGGTGTGAGGTGATACCTCGTTGTGGTTTTGACTTGCATTTCTCTAATGATTAGTGATGTTGAGCATCCTTTCATGTGCCTCTTGGCCATCTGTATATCTTCTTTGGAGAAATGTCTGTTTAGGTCTTCCCATTTTTGGATTAGGTTGTTTGTTTTTTTGATATTGAGCTGCATGAGCTTCTTGTATATTTTGGAGATTAATCCTTTTTCAGTTGCTTCGTTTGTGAATATTTTCTCCCATTCTGAGGGTTGTCTTTTTGTCTTGATTATGGTTTCCTTTGCTGTGCAAAAGCTTGTAAGTTTCCTTAGGTCCCATTTGTTTACTTTTGTTTTTATTTCCATTACTCTAGGAGGTGGGTCAAAAACGGTCTTCCTGTCATTTATGTCATAGAGTGTTCTGCCTATGTTTTCCTCTAAGAGTTTTACAGTGTCTGGCCTTACATTTAGGTCTTTAATCCATTTTGAGCTTATTTTCATGTATGGTATAAGGGAGTGTTCTAACTTCATTCTTTTACATGTGTAGCTGTCCGGTTTTCCCAGCACCACTTATTGAAGAGGCTGTCTTTTCTCCATTGTATATTCTTGCCTCCTTTGTCAAAGATAAGGTGACCATATGTGCATGGGTTTATCTCTGGGCTTACTATCCTGTTCCACTGACCTATATCTCTGTTTTCGTGCCAGTACCATACTGTCTTGATTACTGTAGCTTTGTAGTATAGTCTGAAGTCAGGGAGCCTGATTCCTCAGCTCCGTTTTTCTTTCTCAAGATTGCTTTGGCTGTTCGGGGTCTTTGTGTTTTCAAACAAATTGTAAAGTTTTTTGTTCTAGTTCTGTGAAAAAAATGCCACTGGTAATTTGATAAGGATTGCATTGAACCCATAGATTGCTTTGGGTAGTATAGTCATTTTCACAGTATTGATTCTTCCAATCCAAGAGCATGGTATAGATCTCCATCTGTTTATGTCATCTTTGCTTTCTTTCATCAGTGTTTTATAGTTTTCTGAGTACAGGTCCTTTGCCTCCTTAGGTAGGTTTATTCATAGGTATTTTATTCTTTTTGTTGCAATGGTAAATGGGATTGTTTCCTTAATTTCTCTTTCTGATCTTTCGTTATTAGTGTATAGGAATGCAAGAGATTTCTGTGCATTAATTTTGTATCCTGCAACCTTAACCAAATTAATTGACTAGTTCTAGTACTTTTCTGGTGGCATCTTTAGGATTTTGTTTGTATAGTATCATGTCATTGGCAAACAGTGACAGTTTTCCTTCTTCTTTTCCAATTTGTATTCCTTTTATTTCTTTTTCTTCTCTGATTGCCATGGCTAGGACTACCAATACTATGTTGAATGATAGCAGCAAGCATGGACATCCTTATCTTGTTCTTTGATCTTAAAGGAAATGCCTGCAGTTTTTCACCATTGAGAATGACGTTTGCTGTGGGTATATTGTATGTGGCTTTTATTATATTGAGGTAGGTTCCCTCTATGACCACTTTCTGGAGAGTTTCCATCATAAATGGTGTTGAATTTTGTCAAAAGTGTTTTCTGCATCTATTGAGATGATCATATGGTTTTAATTCTTCAGTTTGTTAATATGGTGTATCACATTGATTGTTTTGCATATATTGAAGAAGCCTTGCATCTCTGGGATAAATCCCAATTGATCATGTTGTATGATCTGTTGTTGGATTCTGTTTGCTAGTATTTTGTTGAGGATTTTTGCATATATGTTCATCAGTGATATTGGTCTGTAATTTTCTTTTTTTGTGATATCTTTGTCTGGTTTTGGTATCAGAGTGATGGTGGCCTCGTAGAACGAGTTTGGGAGTGTTTCTCCCTCTGCAGTTTTTTGGAAGAGTTTGAGAAGGATAGGTGCTAACTCTTCTCTAAATGTTTGATAGAATTCACCTGTGAAGCCCCCTGGTCCTGGACTTCTGTTTATTAGAAGATTTTTAATTAGAGTTTCAATTTCATTACCTGTGATTGGTCTGTTTATATTTTCTAATTCTTCCTGGTTCAGTCTTGGAAAGTTGTACCTTTCCAAGAATTTGTCAATTTCTTCCAGGTTGTCCATTTTATTGGCATAGAGTTGCTTCTAGTAATCTCTTATGATCCTTTGTATTTCTATAGTGTCAGTTGTAATCTCTCCTTTTTCATTTCCAGTTTTATTGATTTGGGTCCTCTCTCTTTTTTTCTTGATAAGTCTGGCTAAAGGTTTATCAATTTTGTTTATCTTCTCAAAGAACCAACTTTTAGTTTTATTGATCTTTGCTGTTGTTTTCTTCATTTTTATTTCATTTATTTCTGCTCTGATATTTATGATTTCTTTCCTTCTACTAACTTTGGGTTTTCTTTGTTCACCTTTTTCTAGTTGCTTTACATGTAAATTTAGATTGTTTGAGATTTTTCTTGTTTCTTGAGGTGAGCTTGAATTGCTATAAACTTCTCTCTTAGAACTGCTTTGGCTGTGTCCCATAGGTTTTGGATCATCATGTTTTTGTTGTCATCTGTTTCTAGGTATTTTTGAAATTTCTTCTTTGATTTCTTCAGTGATCTCTTGGTTATTTAGCAGTGCATTGTTTAGCCTCCATGTATTTGTGTGTTTTTTCCTGTAATTGATTTCTAATCTCATAGTGTTGTGGTCAGAAAAGGTGCTTGATCCGATTTCAATTCTCTTAAATTTTCAAGGCTTGATTTGTGACCCAAGATGTGATCTATTCATGAGAAAGTTCTGTGTGCACTTGAGAAGAAGGTGTATTCTTCCACTTTTGGGTGGAATGTCCTATAAATGTCAATTAAGTCTGTTTGGTCTATTGTGTCATTTAAAGCTTGTGTTTCCTTATTTATTTTCTGTCTGGATGATCTGTCTATTGGGGTAAGTGGGGTGTTAAAGTCCCCCTCTATTATTGTGTTACTGTCAATTTCTCCTTTTATGGCTGTTAGCATTCACCTTATGTATTGAGGTGCTCCTATGTTGGGTGCATAAATATTTATAATTGCTATGTTTTCTTTTTGGATTGATCCCTTGATCACTATGTAGTGTCTTTCCTTGTCTCTTGTAACAGTCTTTATTTTAAAGTCTATTTTGTCTGATATGAGCATTGCTACTACAGCTTTCTTTTCATTTCCATTTGCATGGAATATCTTTTTCCATCCCCTCACTTTCAGTTTGTATGTATCCCTAGGTCTGAAGTGGGTTTCTTGTAGACAGCATATATAAGGGTCTTATTTTTGTATGCATTCAACCAGTCTGTGTCTTCTGGTTGGAGCATTTAATCCATTTACATTCAAGGTGATTATCAATATGTATGTTCCTATTACCATTTTCTTAATTGATTTGGGTTTGTTTTTGTGGGTCTTTTTCTTCTCTTGTGTTTCCTGCTTAGAGAAGTTCCTTTAGCATTTGTTATAAAGGTGGTTCAGTGGTGCTGAATTCTTGTAGCTTTTCTTGTCTGTAAAGCTTTTGATTTCTCTGTCAAATCTGAATGAGATCCTTGCTGGGTAGAGTAATCTTGGTTTTAGGGATTTTGCTTTCATCACTTGAAATATATCCTGCCACTCCCTTCTGGCCTATAGAGTTTCTGCTGAGAAATCAGCTGATAACCTTATGGGGATTCCCTTGTATGTTTTTTTGCTTTTCCCTTGCTGCTTTTAATATTTTTTTCTTTGAATTTAATTTTTTGTTAGTTTGATTAATGTGTGTCCTGGTGTGTTTCTCCTAGGGTTTATCCTGTATGGGACTCTCTGCACTTCCTGGACTTGAGTGGTTATTTCCTTTCCCATGTTAGGGAATTTTTCAACTGTAATCTCTTCACATATTTTCTCAGACCCTTTCTCTTTCCCTTCTTCTTCTGGGACCCCTATAACTTGAATGTTGGTGCATTTAATGTTGTCCCCGAGGTCTCTGAGACTGTCTTCAGTTCTTTTCATTCATTTTTCTTTATTCTGCTCTACGGCACTTATTTCCACCATTTTATCTTCCGGCTCACTCATCTGTTCTTCTGCCTCAGTTATTCTGCTATTGATTCCTTCCAGAGCATTTTTAATTTCACTTATTGTGCTGTTCATCACTGTTTGTCTGCTCTTTAGTTCTTCTAGATCCTTGTTAAACGTTTCTTGTATTTTCTCCATTCTATTTCCAAAATTTTGGAACATCTTTACTCTCATTACTCTGAATTCTTTTTCAGGTAGGTTGCCTATTTTGTCTTCATTTATTTAGTCTTGTTGGTTTTTACCTTGCTCCTTCATTTGTAAACTATTTTTTTGTAGTTTCTTTTTTTTTATGAGTGGGGCTGTATTCCTGTCTTACTGGTTGTTTGGCCTGAGGTGTGCAGCACTGGAGTTTGCAGGCAGTTGGGTAGAGCCAGGTCTTTGTGCAGAGATGAGGACCTCCGGGAGGCTTCACTCCAGTTAATATTCCCTGGGGTCTGAGGTTCTCTGTCAGTGCAGAGGTTTGGACTCAGCGTTCCCACCACAGGAGCTCAGGCCTGACCACAGGAGCCCCAGCCTGGGGACCAAGATGTCTCAAGCCGAATGGTGTGGCAAAAGAAAAAAAAGGAGCAGTATAATAACAAAGAATAAGTAATAAAACACAACTAGAAAGATAAACAATATATTAGGAAAAATAAAAATATATTTGAAACAACTGCAACAAGGTAAAACAAAATGACAACAGAAAATAGAAATAAGAAAAAAAGAAATAAAAAAAGCAAGAAACCAAGAGGAGCAGAACAATAACAAAGTATAAAGAATAAAATACAATTAGAAAAATAAAAGATTCATTAGAAAAAATAAAAACATACATGAATCAACAACAACAATGTAGAACTGAGCCCCAACCTAAAAGAAGAAAAGAAAAGGAAGAAAAAAAAAGGCCAGAAAAGGCCTTGGCTATGGGGGGGCAGAGCCTAGGTGGGAGTGGAACTTATGCAGGGGTGGGGTTTAGGGTACAGCGAGGTGTAAGCAGGGGTGATGTTTAAGCATGGGGCAGGGCCTAGGCTCAAGGCCCAAGCTGCCGGTAAAGGCCTTGGGGGCAGGGCCTATGCGGAGTGAAGTTCAGGTGTGGAGCGGGGCCTAGGATTAGGACCTGCAGAGAAGGGGAGAGGCAGCACATCCAGAGGAGTGCCTCCGGAGTGTGGAGTTCTGGAGTTTGGAGGTAAGACCCTGGGTGAGGGTGTGTGGGTGGGGTTTAGGCCCATCGTGGTTGGAGGGGTTCTCAGAGGATGTCTCCAAGTGCCAAGTGTAGAGGTCAGGCCCTGGGTGGGGATGCAGGGCCAGGGCTTGGCTTCTGCACAGCAGGAGGGAGCCTCTGAAGGCAGAGGATTAGGCCCAGGAGCCCAACAGGCTACCAGGTGCACAAGTGCTCAGGGAAAGCCCTAGCCACACTCCCTTCCATTCCTCCCCCTGCCTCCTTTGTTGCTGCTGGACCCCTAGCCGTGGGTGTGTCCCACCAGGTGTAGGAACTCCTCTCCTCCCCCAGCTGCCCCTCAGGGGTGCTGGTCCCGTCCTGCCTCCACTTCTCTACCCCTCTCTCCCCCCACCATCCTACCTGGTCGCTTGGGGTTCCTCCCATCCCCTTAGGTGTTTGTGGTTCCCCACTGGTGCCTGGTAGGTGCCCTAGTTGTGTGGAGGTGCAAATTCCACATCCTCCTTGTCTGCCATCTTGACTCCGCCCCCTTCAAGTGTGAGGTTTTTAGTTTTGGGTTTGTTTGTTTTTTTCCACTTGGATGTCCAATTATTCCAACCTTATTTCATGCAAAGACCATCCATTCTGCATTGAATTGCTTTTGCAAATTTATCAGAAATCAATAGGGTATATTTGTGTGGGTCTATTTCTGGGTTCTGCTTTGTTCCATTGATGTATGTGACTATTATTCCACCAGTACCACACTGTCTTGCATATTGCAGCTGTATAGAGTCATTAATCCCACATTCTTCTTTTTTTAAAGATTGTTTTAGCTATTACAGTAACTGTACCATTCCAAATAAATTTTAGAATAAGCTTGTATATGTCTGCAAAACACCTTGATGGGGTTTTTGGTAGGAATGATATTAAATTTTAGCTAAATTTAGGAGACTTGCCATCTTTACTATTTTGAGTCTTTCAGTTCATGTACATATTATGCATTTTCATTTATTTAAGCTTTTTAAAAATGTCTTTCATCAGCATTTAAAATTTTTCAGCATATAAGTCCTATACAGGTTTTGTTAAATTGTTACCTAAATATTTCATTTTCTTTAGAGTGATAGTAAATAGAATTGTGCTTTTTTAATTTGTTTCCATGTATTCATTCTTAATAGAGAGATGTTGTAAATGTGTATTCTATAACTTTACTAAACTCACTAATTATAAGAATTTTTTTTGTTTGGTAAATTTCTTATGATTTTCTAAATGCACAGTCATGTCATCTGAAAATATTAACAGTTTTGTTTTTTTCTTTCAAATCTCTATGCCTTTTATTTCTTTTTCTGGCCTGATTGCACTGGCTAGGAATTCTACTACTAATTATGTTGAATTAGAGTGGTGATAACAGACATCCTTGCCTTGTTCTTTTTCCTGGTCATAGAGGACAGCATTGTCTTTCTCCATTTAAATATGATGTTAGCTATAGGACTTTTTGCAGTTGCTTTCTTATCAAGTAAAGTTGTTTTCTTCTATTCTTAATTTGCTGAGAGTTGTGATGTTTTTTGTTTGTTTGTTTTACCATGAATGGTTATTGAATATTATCTGTTTTTTATATTAATTGTTATCATATAATTTGACTTTTCTTCTTTAGATTGTTGGTGTGCTATATTACACTGACTGATTTTTAAATATTGAACCATCCTTGCATACCTGGTATGGATATCAGTTGGTCATAGTGTATAATTCTTTTGATTCATTGTTGGATTTAATTTGCTAATATTTTGTTGAGGATTTTTGTATCTAAATTTGTAAGAGATATGACCATGTTTTTCTGATGAATTAATTTATGTCTTTACTCTTCTACTTAACCATGACCATACCATTATATAACCTTCTGATATCATTTCAATATAAATCTTTCCATGTTACTGTAAATTCTTCAGAATTATTACTTTTTATGGCTGCTCATTTTAGAGCTGTGCCATCATTCTCTTATCATTAGACATTTAACTTGTTTTCTTGATTCCAGCTTTTTTCTATTGTAATATTGATATAATAAATCGCTTAGTGAATACAATTAGTTTTATGTTTTGCTTTATTTAAATATAAAAGAGTCACAGAGCAGGATAACCATAAGAGACAAAGATATAAAGTAACAGAGGCTTTAGTGTCAGAAAGACAACAGTTCAGTCTCTCACTCTACTGCTTTCTAGCTGATCACTTAATGTTCCTGAGTCTCCATTCTCCTCTTCTTAAGATGGAAACTCACCAAGATAATGTATGTAAAATGCTTAGTTCACGCTGGGTATTCATACGTCTTACAGAGCAGTTCTTTTCCTCCTTCTCCTGCTTCCTCTACTCCCCTGTGTCACCCTCTTACTGAGCATAATTATGATATGTTAACTAGCATGGCTTTTTAGAAGGATTTTTTAAATACCAGATTAAAAAATAATAATTGATACTATTATTTTAAACAATCTGCATTTTGCCTCTGTAAAATTATAATCTTTTTAGTAGAAGTAAATTAATTGGAAATGGGATAAAGAGATTGTAGGATTTATTGCATGTGAATGTGTGTGGGTGAAATGGAGAGGGAGAGAGAGAGTTGTTAATTTTGTTGGTGAGATACAAGGTTAAATAAAAATAAATCAATAAGGGAAGCAATGTTAGTAAACATTAAATGATCAACACAACATGGCATGACGATCAAGTGCCTTACGATTTCCAGAAGTCTCTTTATCCCACAGCAACCATATTTGGATGTTTCACAAATGGTGATTTCCTTGTAAAGAGACCCAGGGGATTTCTGCCTGCTCTGTATTACTGATGGTGATGATGATGATGATGATGATAATGATTATGAGGTTTATAGTGATAATAGAGGAGAAATAGGCAGGTGGGAGAAAAGAGAAAGAGGTGATGGTGGGCGGAAAAAGATTAATATAAATCAGCTGTTGAGTGCCTTTTGTTTGGGATTTTTTTTGTTTTTTGATGACAGAGAATCTAGGGTCATTTATTACTTCTACTTTCTATTATCTTCTATTTACTTTCATCTTATATGTGCATCCTAACAGGAAGTAACACAATATAAGAGATGACCCATTTCTCTGTATTTGATCTCATTGCCTACTCTTCTTTTTAAATCATTTGCTAACTTACATAAGGGCAACAAGCCATATTGTTAATTTATTTATATTTCATTGTGAGTTCTTTTTAAATAAATTATGTTTAGGATTAGAATAAATCAGAATTGGGCATTAAGTGATTGTGAATAGAGCGTGCTTTCCTCACTTTTTTAACATTTTATTTATTTCAGTTGGCTTTTGCTGGAGTTTTGAATAAGTTTATGGGATGATGAATTTTTTTATCTACGTTTGTTTTTTCCACTCAAACAGGAAACCTGAGGTGCTGGATCATGCACCTTTGGTTTTGGGACTCAGGTGGATTTATTTTGAGAAGTCATGTGGTTCACCATTTTGGGGACTAATTGTATCCATGCACAAAGCCCTACCTTGCCTTCACCTTTGAATCTGGGTTCCTCGAACACCAAATTTACTGTTCATTTACGCTCATCTCATGATCCCCAGTGGGAGAGTGAGTCACTGTTCAGCGAAGTTGGCTTAGCCTGGAAGACCCCATCTTGCCCCAAACAGAATCCAATCATGAGTTTCCTGGAAGCGAGAGCTATTTTGACTGTTTTGTCAGAAAAAATGCCATGGTGAGGTAAATTTGTCTGACTGTACTTGGTCCTTAAGGCCTACATTTTTTTATATGGGAAACATCACAGAGAGGATTTCATGTCATGAACTCTAATGGGTGCCAATTGGCTTGTGGGGAGAGGAGGAGATTGGTTGGAAGGAATGCTTTTAGAATGTATGACATAACAGGTGGATATTTAACATAATGCAATATTTCTGTAATTTCAGTAATAGCTATCCTACATCTGAATATATTTTTCATTAAATGCATCAGCTTAAGAACTCTATCATGATCATAGCCAAATAACATGTCACCCCATATATAACCATGACAATCTTGAGATTAACCAGCCACTGGGTGCTATTTTAATGATGCTTTTGCTAGCAGATTTCTACTTAGAAATGTGAACATTTGGCTGATACTGTCATATTTAATTTTGTATTCTAAAAAGGTCTTAAACCTGAAAAATTAGCCAGATTCTCACTTAGTAGTTCTTGAATCTTTACTTTCTTCATGCATCAAACGAGTTTTGAATTGCTACATGCTATATCCTTCGTTAGTCATTGTACTTAGAAAATAGATTTCAAAAAGACATTTATTTGTTCACTCATTCATTTGAAAGTCATTTTTGAGCATACGTTATGTCCCAGGCATCGTGCTAGGTTCCATGAGGTGATGTAGAAATGGGTATAGTAAATCTATTCATTCATTCAGTTAGTCAGTCAATGAACATTATTTAGAAGCTGTGATTTGACAGGTTAATAAAATATGGTTCCCAGTTTGGATAAACTCAGTGTAGTTGCAGGAACCCCACTAATAAAATTATGGAGATTCTTTTAGGTTAATTATGAAATGACTGTAAGAGATCATAGATGCTAGGGAAATAAAGCTTTATTCTTGAAGGCATTTGTTCAGCAGCAAACTAGTCAGCCTGTACTTTCTCCTGAGCATACAAGGTACTATGAACACATTAATTTAGGTTAATTGACTAAAAAAATTCACCATATGCCTACAGTGTTCCAGGTCCTATGCCAGGCACTGGGAATAACAAGATGAAAGAAGCATGGTTCCTGCTTTTGAAGAACTTAATAGTAACAAACATAAGGATGCTGAGAAATTGTGTAATAGTATGAGTGGTGTGAACTCTGAGGAAGGAGGAGAGTAGTTTCCCTACAATAGTGGTACATGGACTGAGTTTCAAAACACTGAAAGAGATGGGGCACCAGTGTTCCAGGCACAAGTGAAAGGGATCAGAGGTCTTAGAGAGCTTGCTGTGTTGGAGAGACTGCATGTCATGTGTTATTATTGGAGTGTGAAGTCTATGGAGGAGAGTTGGGAGAGGTCTTGGATGCTAGGAGAGAGCATTTGATATTCTTCTGAAAGGGATGGTGAGTCAGAGATCTGATTTCCATCTGACCTGCCAGAATTTCCCAATTCCCCTTCCTTGGACTTCCTATGGGTTTGTTGAATTTTACTTAAAATAGTAGTAGTATTGTTTCTGCTCTTCAGTGGCAGAAAGCAAAGAACAACCATGAGGATAGGTATGTTAGAAGAACGTGGAGCAGCTTCAGTGTCAAGGCTCTTTCATCACTGATGCTACCTTCCGGGTGGGTTATATGAAGCATCTCCACTTGTAGTTATCTCCTCTGGTCCTCCTACCAGACTTATGGGGTAAAGTGGAATATCCTGTGTTTGATAGGTGAGGAAATGGAAGCCCTAGGGTATGAATTGGCTTTTGTCAAGCCACCCAGAGAACCAGTGGTGGTCCACCTCCAGATCCCAGGCCTCCTGGTTCTAGTGAGTGTTCCTGCCATGAGTCATGTGGACTCTCTGTTCTGCTGTGATTCCATTGGTCACAGACTTACCCTCAGGCTGTATAATTTAGAGTGTGAAGCGGATGGATCCCTTACTATCATGCTGCAACCCATCTCATATTTCTAGACAAATTCAATTATTTATTAACCACCTACTGTTGCATTTTGATGCTCAGGAGTGAGTAGGAGGTCAGACCTGCGATTTGAATTCCTCTCCCAGGTATTCTACATACCTCATAATTTTGAGTAAGTTACTCAAATTTTAGTTTTTATTTGGTCATCTGTAAAAATGGGCATGGTAATAGTACCCAAAACATGAGATAATATATCTTTAGCAGAGGGCCTGGCAAATGTTAATCTCTCAAAATTATTATCCAGTGGCTGAAGTGATAGTAAGATCCTAGCCCTGAAATCCCTATGCTTTAGCCCAGTGAGAACACCAAAATTCAGAAGAGAGATTTTAGAAGTTTCAGTAGGGCAAGAGGGCAGGAAACCCCAGGCACTGCAGACCCCTTCTTAGTACAATGGAATCAAGCATCTTTGGCTATTCACTCTCTTTCTGTGGCTTCTGGCAATGCTGACCAAAATGCATGGCTGTTTAAGAAAAATGCCTATGGTGAGGGACGTGGATTTACTCAGTCTTGGGAACAGCACCCTCCTGCACCACTTACTGCTCTTAAAGTTACTCTGTCCTTCCTTCCTCTAGCTGTTTTTCTTGGCCTGCTGAGACTTTTTTTTTGATTGGATATCTCATGGAATTGAGTTACTCCATTAGTTCTGACAGTACTCATAGGCCTGTCACAGATAAATATCGAGTCATGGGTAAATATGAGTTAGGTCCCGACTGCACACATCCACACATACCGTACACACACCACACATACACATATCATACATACAGATATGTACCACATACACAAACACACACCATATATACAAACACACACCGAAAGTGCCTGTTTCCATTTAGTTGTGTTTCTTGGATAAAATAGTTTATGTAAGTAAGACCATAGGTTAAGTATGCCCATGTTGAAAGATTTGGCAAATGAGTCTGGCTAGAGAGGCATTTTTGATATCAGAGGGCTTAAACAGCATCATTTTCAGGGGGTCAAGCCCTGCTGGGCCTGGCTCAGAATTCTTTGCCAGTTTTAAGGGTGTGGTATGGAGAATCTGATGTTTGCTTTAACGACTGTGAGAAGTCTCTTAAACAGATTGGCTGCCTAGAAAAACATTGCAGATGCTTCTCAGTCCTGAACTTTGGCTTCTCCAGTCATGACCAAAGGAACATTAGTATAAGTTTAAAAGCTTCTAGAGTCATTCCATAAAGCTTGTGGTTTCCCTCCTCTATCAAATTAGCTAGTCTCGTTTAACCATGACCACTGCTTATACACAATCAGACTGTAGACAGAAAATTCTGACTTTGCTTTACCAGAACCTAAACTGAGGCTCACACACTGATGAGTGAGGCCCTGCCAGGGCTGAGGTCTGTGTAGTACAAGCTCCACAAGGACAGGTGCCTCTCTGGTATCCCCCCAGCCCCTGGAACAGAGACTTCATTTCCAACAGAGTATGAGTTCTTTCAGGGAGTTTTACCGATCTTTTCATCTCTGAGCTGGATTCTTTGCATAGAATGGACTTTTCAATAAGTATTTAAGTGGGTGAATACTGGAATTCTATCTTCTGACTTTCATTAGTCTAGATTCAGACTTTGGTTTTTATTGAGACAACTACTTTCTGGAGAGGTGACTCACAAAGTTGGTCTTCATGCCTGCTGCTCCTGTGTGAATAAAGGATGGAGAGGTGAGAGAGTGCTGAGCTTAGAGTGTGTGGATGCAACCATGGCACAGGTTAGGAACAGCTAAGACTTTTTCCTCCTTCACCTCTAAATTTCAGCCAGCCATCAACCAGCCCCATCCCCACGTACACCCCACATCCCTCAGGACTCTGTCACACTGCCTGTTGCACAGGGAGCACAGCTATTGCCATCTCTTTAGGAATAACAGTTTACTCTCCTGACTGAACAATGAGATCCATGAATGAGTATTTTTCCATGGATTCGGCCTTTTGTTACAAATCCAGTAACTACGATATATAGATATTTTTTCTTGAATATGCATTTTTACTATAAGAGCACTATGTACTCATTTGAAGAAAACTGGTGCTATACATAATGTATAAATAAATAGGATAAAATTACTCATTAACATTTAGCTATATTTCATTCCAGTTATTTTTATGCCTAGTTTTTCTTTTTTTGCACAATTAAGATCACATTGTATGAAAAAAATTTATCTTGACTTTTCACCTAATATAATTACTATAAGCACTTTCCTGCATCAAGTGATATTACAAATGCTATTTCAAAAAACTACAAACTTTATTACTGTGCAAGGACACCATAATTTACCTAGACTTTCCTCCATTGTTTGGCAGTGATTGATAAATAGAAGAATGGAGGCTCTCTCTAGGAATAGGGACCAGTGTTAAGTCTTGCCTGGGACTGTCTAAGCCAGTCTTATGGGTTGAGGTAGTTGTTTTGTGTTTTCTAAATCTAGCCTTTGTTAACTAGCCATGTTATTAAGGTAGAAGCTTCACTGGGTATGGATGCAACAAGATGTCCCTAGAAATAAGAATATCCCTATTTTATGCTTTCTAACTTTTATAATTTTGAAACAATAAAAATGATACCCAAACTGATGGATGGCTATTGGCAAACAAGTCACAAACACCAGTGCAGATTTTTAACCTTTAAGCCTTAGTGAATAGTTAAAAAAAAAAAAGAATAGTTGGTAAATTTCAAACTTTATTTAAATGACTAATGGTTTGGCTTGATAAAATTAAATGAACATTGACTAAGCCTCAGTCAGTGCTAAGCACCATTCAGAAGGCTCTGGAAGAATATAAAATGGTGCAACCACTTTGAAAAACAATGTGGCCAGTTCCAAAAAAAAGAAAAGAATTAAAAATAGAATTACCAGAGCCAGGAATTCCTCTTCTGGGTATATACCCAAAATAATTGAAAGCAGAGACTTTAACAGATAGTTGTATGCTTATGTTCATGGCAGCATTTTTCACAATAGCCAAAAGGTAGAAGCAACCTACTTGTCCATTGATGAATGAAGAGAGAAACTAAATGTGGTATGTACATATGGTGGAATATTTTTGAGCCGTGAAAGGAAGGAAATTCTGACACATGCTACAGCGTGAATGAACCTTGAAGACATTATGCTAAGGGAAATAAACTAAAAACAAAAAGACAAATACTGTATGATTCCACTTAAATGAGGCACCTAGAGTAGTCAAATTCATAGAAACAGAAAGTAGACTGGTAGTTGTAAGGCGTTTGTGGGACGAAGGATGGGAACTTGTTGTTTAGTGGATGTAAAGTCACAGTTTTGAATAGAAAGAGTTCTGGAGGAGGATTGTGGTGATGGTTTCACAATATTAATGTACTTAATACCACTGAACTGTACACTTAAAAATGGATGAGGTGGTAAATCTTATGTATATTTTACCACAACTTTGTTTTAAAAGTTTCTGGAAAACCAAACTAAGTAATGCAAGAAATACTTTATGTTAGGGAAATCTCAGGGGTATATGAGTATGTAAATGGAAGAATACTGGGGGAAGATAGGCCAGTTTATAAATTATACCAAAGGGAAGGAGTGAAATGGGCATGAAATTTACAAAAGACACTAAAAATATTAATTGAGAGTGCATATATGGGTCAGTTGGTAGGTGGAGACTGAAAATCAAGGAAGACTTCATGAAGTAAGTGGCCAGGACTTCCACAGAAGCATGTGGAGAATGGATGGGGTAGTCATCATGGAGAGAAGAGGGGAAACTGGAAGGAAAAAGCATGTAGATTAGAAGTTCAGCATGCTAAGTTTACAATGATAAATCCCAACATTAAAAAATAAGAAAGATCTCAAATAAACAACCTAACTTTACACCTCAAGGAACTAGAAAAATACTAAAACCAAAGTTAGCAGAAGGAAAGAAATAATAAAGATCAAAGCATAAATAAATCAAGTAGAGAATAAAAACAATTTTTAAAAATCAACAAAACTGAGTTGTTTTTTGGAAAAAATATAATCAGCAGACACATAGCAAGACTAAGAAAAAAAGAGAGAAGAGTCAAATAAATACAGTCATAGTTGAAAGAGGAGACATTACAACAGATGCCTCAGAAGTAAAAAGAATCATAAGGGAGTACTATGAGCTATTATATGTGAACAAATTGGATAACCTAGAAGAAATGGATAAAATCCTAGGGACACACAACTTATGGAGACTGAATTAAGAAGAAATAGAAAGTCTGAACAGATCAATAACACATAAGGAGATTGCAGTAGTAATCAAAAACCTCCCAACAAAGAAAAGCCCGGGACCAGATGGCTTCATGGCTAAATTCCATCAAACAGTCAGAGTAATTAATACTAACCCTTCTCAAACTCTTCCAAAAAACATTAATAGAGAGAATATTTCCAAAATCATTTTGTGAAGCCAGAGTCACTCTGACTCCAAAGCAAGACAAAGACACCACAAGGAAAGAAAACTACAAGAAAATATCTCGGATGAATATAGATACAAAAATCCTCAATAAAATACTAGCAATCTGAATTCAACACCACATGCACCATGACCAAGTGGGGTTTATTCCTGGGATGTAAGGTTGGTGTAACATATACAAATAAATCAACGTGATGCACCACATTAAGAGAATGAATGATAAAAACCACATGATCATCTCAGTAGATGCACTAAAAGCATTTGACAAAGTTCAACATCTATTCATGATGAAAACTCTCAACAAAATAGGTATACAAGGAAATTTCCTCAACACACGTAAGGCCATTTATGAAAAGTCCACAGCTAACATCATAATCAGTGGGGGAAAACTGAAAGCTTTTCCTCTAAGAGCCAGTACAAGGTAAGAATGCCCACTCTCACTATTTCTGCTCGACACAGTACTAGCAAGAGCAGTAAGACAAGAAATAAGACAATAAATAAAAATAATCCAAATCAGAAAGGAAGAAGTAAAATTAAATTCTTAGGAGTAAATTTAACCCAGAGGTGAAAGATCTGTAGACCAAAAAGTATAATACATCAATAAAAGAAAATGAAGAAGACACAAATAAGTGGAAAACTATCCCATATTCATGGATTGGAGAAACTAAAAAATTTTAAATGCCCATACTACCAAAAGTGATTTACAGATTCAGTGCAATCCTTATCAAAATTCCAATGGCATTTTTCACAGAAATAGAAAAAAACAATTCTAAAATTTATATGGAACCACAAAACACCCTGAAAAGCTAAAGCAGTCTTGAGAGAGAACAGAGTTGGAAGCATCATACTCCTTGATTCAAATTGTATTACAAACTGTAAAACTCAGATAGTGCAGTGCTGGCATAAAAATTGACACATGGGATAATGGAACGTAATAGAGAGCCCAGAAATAAGCCTATGCCTATACAGTCAGCTAATTTTTTACAAGGGAGCTAGGAATACCCAATGGGGAAATAATAGTAACTTTATTAAATGATGCTAGAAAAATTAGATATCCACCTTAAAAAAAAAGAAATTTGACCCTTATCTTACATCATACACAAAAATTAACTCAAAATGGATGAAATATTTAAACATAAGACCTGAAACCATAAAATCCCTAGAAAAAAAAGGGGAAAAGAGCTCCTTGAAATTGACTTTGGCAATTATTTTTTGCATATGACTGCAAAAGTTCAGGCAACAAAAGCAAAAATAAATAGTAGGGACTACATCAAACTGAAAAGCTTCTGCATGGCAAAGGAAACCACCAAGAAAATGAAAAGGCAATGTAACAGATTCAGAGAAAATATATGCAAACCATATATCTCATAAGAAGTTAATACCCCAAATATATAAGCAACATACAACTCAATAGCAAGAAAACAAGGAACCTGCTTAAAAAATGAGCAAGGAAGACAAAGAAGACATACAAATGGCCAACAGTTATGGGCCCAAAGTGCTTAACATCACTAATCATCAGGGAAAGGCAAATCAAAACCACAATGAGATATCACCTCACACCTGTTAGAATGACTATAATCAAAAAAAAGAAAAAAAGCTAACAAGCGTTGGTGAGGATGTGGAGAAAAGGAAACCTTTGAAATGTTGTTGGAAATGTAAACTGGTGCAACCATTATGGCAAACGGTATGGAGGTTCTTCCAGAAACTAAAAGTAGACCTACCATATGATTCAGCAATCCCTTTTCTGGGTATATATTCAGAGGAAATTAAATCAGTATCTTGAAGAGATACCTGTGCTCCTATTTTCATTATAGCATTATTCACAATAGCCAATATATGGAAACAGTCTAAGTATCCATCAATAAATCAATGGATAAAGAAATTACGGTATTTGCGTATACAATGAAGTACTGTTTAGCCTTAATAAAAGGACATTCTGCCATTTGCAACAACATGGATGAAATTATGCTAAGTGGAATAAGCAGGATACAGAAAATAAATGTATAATCTCACTTATATTTGGAATCTGTGGTTGCCAGGAGTGGGGAGGTGTTGGTGAAAGAGTACAAGGTTACAGTTATGCAGGATGATTAAGTCTAGAGATTTAACATGCAGCATGATTACTGTAGTTAATACCATATGGAATACTGGAAATGAGCTAAGAGGTAGATTTCAGGTGCTCTCATAACACACACGTACACACACACACACACACACATACACACATAAGTGAACTGTATGAGATGTGTTAATTAGCTTGACTGTAGTAATTATTTCACTATGTGATTTGATTAAATTTCAGATCATCATGTGTATACCTTAAGTATATATGATTTTTATTTTAAAAATAAATAAATATTTAAATAAAATAAATAAATAAATAAATAAATTTAAATAAAATAAATAAATAAATATTTAAAAAAGAAAAATAAGCATGGAAATTAGCTTAGGGCAAGTTTGGGGCATAAGAAAACAGTGGCATGGAATAAGAAGCTCAGGATGCCCTTTTGAGTTGTGTCAGCATCTGGGACAGCAAGTTGTTACTAATGATTTGATGTAAGACTTGGGGTATCCTGGTCTTACATTCATCTATCTAGGAAGTGCCTGTCTAGGAAGAGACAGAGTTAGAGGTTTGGAAGCATTTAATTCAAAGTGAAAACAGATCTGTTTTGTTGGAGATTCAGTAGATCTGGAAATGAAATCTCACAAATTGTTTGTCAAATTGGATTTGTGGGAATAGACTGAATTAAGTATTATTCAGTTGAAGATATAAGTTAGAAATACATTGATATATTTGAGATACGTTGGTGTAATTTTTAAAGGTGCCTTAATTTTTTTTTTTTTTAGTTTTAATATACCTAGTACCTCCTGGATGAATAAGACTATGTTAGAAGAGAAGAGAGCAGGAGAGGAAAGTTTAAACCAAATTAGATATAGTTCCTCACTCTATGGAAATTATGGTTCAGCAGGATATACAGACATTGCATGGTTAATATAAGGTGGGTTGGGGTAGGGCCTGACCATGTGAAGTGGGACTGAAGATGAACATGACACCAGGTTAGAATTTTGATGTTAAGAAAATAGAGAGACCTCATAAAACCCTGAATTTCAGCCTAGTGGCTTTGGCAGTGAGTTCTTTAGGGTTTGGTGGGAGTAGAATGAGACAGGTTGGGTGACTTAAATATTCAATTTAGCAGAGGTAGAGGTAAAGATAAGGTCCTACTGGACAGGAGTTTTCAAACTGCAGGTTGTTACCAGCATTTAAAAAAAATAAAAATTAAAAAAAAGACTGGAATGGAATGGAATAGAAAATAATCAGAGCGATATCACAAAGAGCAAAGAGAGATATGATTTCATAAAAGTTTGGTTTTAGTTTTGAGCAGGGTAAAATTTAGTGATTTTAAAGTAGAAAGTATATTTCTCACTGTGAGTCCAGGTCCAAAATGTTGAAAGCAGTGCACTAAAGGTCTGCAGGAAGCAAATTAGGAAGACATTTGAATTTGTTTACCTTTATAGGATAAGGAAAAGTTTTCATTATAGCATGTTCCTTATTTTATAATAAAGCTTTAATTAAACCCATTTTGGTGTTTTTTAAAAAAATGAACCTTGTCCAAGATATTTTTAAAAAATATGTTTCAAAGAACAAAGAGTTAAAACAACAAAACAAACACTACTAGGGCTAGATATTAGTCGAGGAAGAAAGCAGCTATAATGAGATTATTAGTTTATGTGTATATCTTCCTGTATTTGTGTCTGTTCATAAAATATTACTCAACCTAAAAGAAGAATTAGATTGTCCCTCACAAATAGCAACCTGACACTGACTGTATGGACAAGGCAAAGTAAATGGTCTTGTAATTTGGTCTCAGGGCTCTATGAGTCTCATTGGACATTTTTTAGAACTGATAAGGTGCCCAGGATCTTCTTAAGCAATAGTCCAGTTATATTTTCTTCAGAATATGAAAAATATATACTTTTCAGGGACGAAAACCTATACCTTTAGGGGAAGTTGGTGTCAGATACATGGCTTTGTTTGTTAGCCTTACAAAGGCTGTTACTCTCATTGTGAAAAAATAAATTACTTAAAATTTATAAGCCTACAATTTTTGTTACCAACAATGTTAAAGGTTTTGTTATAAGATCAAAGCATATAGATTGAGGTAGTATATGGAAAGAATTAGTTTCTAAGTGAAGATGGTAATATCTGGAAAAAAGTTTTGGCAATTAGCAAAATGATGTTGATTATTTTGAAGTCTTGTCTATTGAGTAGCTTTCATGAGCATATTATCATGTCTTCCATTCTTAATGCTAGTTTAAAAAAAAATAGTCCATTTTTTTTTTTTAAAGAGTGTGCACTGCCAGCTGGGTAGAATTCCTTTTACAAAGACCCAACTGAACGGATTGGAGAGGACTCTTTATTTATCTATGATTTCAACTCCACCTGTTTACCATTTTCTTGTTAAAAGGAATTAGTGAGTGTTGGGTATGTGGCTATGAAGCAATTGAGCAAATCTCCACTGCAACTATAATACAAATCCATCTTCAATCCCAGAGCAAATTGTTCTCATTTTGGGAGGGGAAAAGGTATTTTCTCAGCTAAAAACAAAAATTAACAAATATTTTGCAGAAGGTGAACTCTAGGGTCCCAACCAAATCCTGAACAAATTAGAGTGAAGCAGAAACAGCTGTTGGGTAAAAAGCACATCCTAGGGTAGGTTCTGGGCTGTCAGGCGAGATTGCTTGGAGCCGACCCGTCCCAGCTTTACCATTTCTCAGCACCTTGGCAAAGAGTGGGAAAAGTGCAGAGAGGAGCATATGTTCAAGAAAAACAACAGAGCTCCAAGTTCTCTTTGCTTTGGGACCTAAGGGATACCAAGATAGTTGTTGTTTTTTTGTTTTTCTTTTTTCCCCTGGGAAATAGCCCATGAAAATGAAGACTTGCTTTTGTGACAGGAGGGTGCAGTGAAACTGTGACTGAGCTGTGAACACTCAGCAAGCTTCTCAAGAGGACTGTCATCTCTTTGCAAGTGCTCTCCCCAGTCCAAACAGGATCCAGTGTGGTAATCCTGGGACCTTTACCTGGGAAAGTTAAACTTTGCATAACAATGAGTGAAACATCTTCTGCATTTCATCCAATCATAATTTAAGTCAAGGGATATGGAATGACTAAAAAGGATTGAAATACAAGCTTGATCATTTTTCAAATTCCAGATTTGCTTCCACTTCATCTAGAACTGTTGTATTTGAGTCCAAGAAAAATATCAGATGTTTCTGAGCATGCTGTGATGTTTCAGGTATGCTGAGGAATTGTTAAATGATTCAACGCTGTTCCTCTCTTTCAACTTTAGGCTTAATTATTTATCTTGTTAAATGTGTTAGAGTGTGCCTAGGGACTCATATAGAACGCACACCTCTTTTCAACCAAGTTCTAAACCAATTATAAATAAGAACAAAAAGTGAAAATTTCAAGGCCAAAACATAATCTTGATCATGGATAAAGCAGATATGGTTTAATATGGCTTGTTTCTTAGGGCATGTGGGCTTTGTAACACTGGACTAGAATTAGAAAGACTCACAATGCCTCTTTCTCAGGTGGCACCAGCCAACCACAGGCTTTCTCCAGGGGGACGGCTATTACTATTGTTTGCCATGTGACCAAGAGCAATCAAGAATATATGCTCTCAATGGAATAGAACCCCCCCAACATTTTTATAGAATAATTTCTCTCTTTATGTATAACTAAGTTTCTATTTGTGATGCATACAAATTGTGAAAACAAATGAGCATGATATACTGATAAAATGAAAAGGTAAAATCTTTCACCTCTTTTCCCCCTCTTCTCCCCCATCCCACACTTCAGAGGCAAATGCTGTTAACTAGCTGCTGTTTTTACATTCCCTGGTTGTTTTTATTATAATTTTAAGTGACATGCTTGTATTTCTGCTTCTAAAATTATTTTAAAACAGTACCTATTGAGTCTCTTCCATAAAATATGAGGAACTTAGCACACTTAACACCACCTTCCACTTCCTCTCTTCCCTTCACTTTCTAATTTTATTGAGCATTTTATTGTTTTTGCTTCTTTTGTGGGAGGGAGCCTAGTTAAAAGTAAGCTCCTAGAGTTCAAACTCCATTCATCACTTATTTGCTTATTAGCTATGAACTCCTGAAAAAGATACTTTACCTGTCAAAACTTGAAATTTCTCATCTGTAATTAGGGATAATAATGGTACCTCTTTCATAAGTAACTGTGAGTAACTGTGCCTAATAGAAAACACCAAACAAATGTTGCATATGGCTCTGTGACAATAATATGTTATTGTCAGGAGGTTTTGATTCTAAAATCTGAAATCTAACCAACAATATCAGTAATACTGTGATTATTTAAATATGTTTAATGATAGAATCAATAGCATGATTGGACTCAGAAAAAGAGAGATAATTTTTTGTCACTAGAACTTTGTTTTATAAAAAAGGTCCTTCCAAGTGTTAATGTTTAATAGATTGACTTAATTTCTTCTAGGTTTCCTTATTTCTTCTGGTCATACTAATTTCTTTATATCTCTTGGATTGAGAAGCCATACAGTACTGGTATTCAGCTTACAGGTTCCACTGTGTATATGACATTGTACAACTTACTTAGACTTTATATGCCTTGTTTTTCTCATCATCAGATAGGGATAATTATAGTATCTTCCTCATAGTATTATTATGAATAATAAATGAAATAATACATGTACAGCATGTATAAAAGCACTTGACACCCTACATTATTTTGCTGGTTTTTATTTTCCCTTTTGTAATTTTGCTGGAGTACTTTATTCATTTATTTATTCTTACAAAATGTTGGAGCACTAAGTGTTCTGTGTCTGTATATACAAAATACATTTTTATGTTCCTCTCTTCCTCCCATAACTGAGTGCTTATAAGACTTGGAATTTGGAGCTCTGTTTCTAATAATGATGGAGTAGCTTATTGCAGACCAACACTTCCACCAGAACATCTAGAGAAGCTGGAAAAAATATCCATGTAGGCACCAGAGAGCCAGTATGGCAGCCAGGACTACCCAGATTGGACAGAACTCAGAAAGAAGGCAGTGCATCAAGGTGAAACCAACATTTTGCATTGTTTTTCCACTCAAGATGTTTGATATTCTTGCCCTGGGGTCCAAGAGCCTAAAAAGTTGAGCAGGAAGTAGCAGCTAATTGAGCAGAGTATTTGGAGATCTCAAAGGACTGAGGAGATAAAAATTGGGTTCAGCATACCAAGGAAATAGCCCTCTGGTAAAAGCTTCATACTTCCAGTTAGGACCCCTGAAGGAGTACACACTAGGAGTAAAGGCAAATGGGAAAGAGATGATCCCTCACAAAAGAATAGCCTTGAGGTTTTTCAATTTCAAACTGGATAATGGTGATCTGTACCTGCTCTAAATGCTACTGGGGAATAAAATTCTCTTCTCATTGGAGGAAGATGAATCAGCCAAATATCAACTTACTTCTGTAGTTTTTTATTTACAATGTCTGACATTTGAATAGAAACATGTTAGGAAATAGGTCCAAATGACCAAAACCAAGAAGAAATACAGACAATGAAATCATACCAACAGGTGATTCATTTATTGTTTGAGATTTACTTTAAAATGACTATGATTACTATGTTAAAAAATGTCCAAGAGTAAGAATTTTACTGTGGAACTAGGATATATAAAATAATCTAATGATAATTCTAGAACTGAAGATTACATAAAAGAAAATTAAGAACTGAAAATATGGGTTTAATAGCAGATTAATCACAGCAGAAGAGAAGATTAGTAAATTAAAGATGAATTACTATCAAATATCCAAACCAATGCACACAGAGAAAAAAAAGATGTGAGATAGATACAAAATACATTAAAGGCATATGGGGCATGGTGAAAAGATCTGACATGTTGTACAATTCAAGTGTTAGAAGAAGAGGGAAAAAAATTATGGTGGAAACAAGATTTGAAGAGATACTGGTCAAGAAATACCCCAAACTGATAAAAACCATTAAGACACAAAATTCAAGAAAAATGACAAACTCTAAATTGAAAAAAAAAAAACCCTCCAGGTACAATATAATAAAACTACTGAAAACAAAAGACAAAAAGGAAATTTCCAAAGCAGTCTGGGGAAAAAAGACATTTTACTGTCAAATGAGCAACAAGACTAGCAGCTAAATTCTTATGAGAAATAATTGTGGAAACTAGAAGATGATGGACTGACATATTTAAAGTGCTAAAAAGAACCTGAAAACCTATAATTGTGTATCTAACTAAATATACTCTAAAAATGAAGGCAAAATATGAAATAAGAAAATTAAAAAGACAATTTGTTTTCAGCAGACCCATGCTAAGAGAAATAATGAGAACACAAATGGTCAGGTTATTGATTTAAATCCAAATCCTTAAAGAATCACTTCTATCTGGTTCCCTGGGTTCCCCCTTTAATTTACAAAGGGTGGTCAGTGTAAATGAAAAATTATCCCTTGTTGTTTTAAGCCTATGATATATGAGGATCTTTGGTATTGAATAACCAGACTATAATGATGGATATATTGATTCAAGATTTTTTTCCTAATTTCTTCATTTTTCTCTCTACTATTTGTAAGGTATGCTGCATGTCTATGTTTTTAGTGGTTACTCTAGGTAACTTTCTTTAAACATGCGTAATTAAGAACGTCTAAGTATTTGAATAGCTTCTCAACATTAAATATATATTCAGAATACCTGTGGATTTGTTAAAATGCAGGTTATGATTCAGGAGGCCTGAGGTGGGGCCTGAGATTCAACATTTCTAGCAAACTTATGGGTTATGACAGTCCTACTGATGTCTGGACCACACTTTTTGAGTAGCAAAGCCTAAAAATACTTAGCTTGGCTTACCCCATATTCAAACTTATACTTTACTGCTGTTCCATATTTTAGCTTTATTTCTCCATGAATTAAACATTAGCATTTTTACATAGTCAATATTTATTTAAATTAACCCACTTGCCAATTTCTTTGTTTACCATTCCTTCTTGTATCTCATTTTACTTCTTTTAGTGTTTACTTCAGTGAAGTCATATTTGTGATAAACTCTACTTTTCATTATGCAAAACATGTTTTTAATTTATCCTCCTTCTTGAAAAATAATCTCCCTGGGCAAATTATTTCAGGATAGTGCATTGTCTTCTGATCTCCATACATACTAATATGAAATGAGTCATTCATTTGATGTTCAGGTAATTTATCCTCTCTCTCTTCTTGCTCTGAGGACTAATTTCCTTTGATGTTCATAGTTTAACTATGATATGCCTTTATGTGAAGTCATTTTTCATTTATTCTTTTTGGAATATACTGAGCTCTTTGGATCTGAGAATTGGTGTCCTTCAGTGGGTCTGGAAAATTCTCAAATATAGTGTCATTAAATATTGGCTTATTCTATCTCCTATAATTGTAATCAGCCATTTGTTGGCTCTCCTCACTCTATGCTCTGGCTCTTAGTTTCTCTACTTTATTTTTATGTTTAATATTATCTTTTTATCTATATTCTAGGTCACTGATTCTTGTCAAATTTAATCTTCTGTTTAACTTATCCATTTTATTTTAGTTATTTATTTTTTTTGTGGTACGCGGGCCTCTCACTGCTGTGGCCTCTCACATTGCGGAGCACAGGCTCTGGATGCGCAGGCTCAGCGGCCATGGCTCACGGGCCCAGCCGCTCCGCGGCATGTGGGATCTTCCCGGACTGGGGCACGAACGCATGTCCCCTGCATCGGCAGGTGGACTCTCAACCACTGCACCACCAGGGAAGCCCTATCCATTTTATTTTTATTTTAGTTATTATAGCTTTTCATTTCTAATATGTTATTTGCATCTATTAAAACACTCTTACATTTAAAATATTTATTACTTGTTCATATTTTCATGCTTCTCCTTTATTTCTTCAAAGTAAATATAGTCGTATATTCTCTGGGAATTACAGTATCTGATATATTTAGCAACCTGATTCTCCTGTATTTAACTCAAGGTACCTTGTCTCTTTGTGTTTTTCTTTATTCCAGTGAGTTGTTCATTTTCTTTGGAACTTTATCTGTGGGAATTCTCTGAGGCCTGGGTTGAATTAGTATTCCTCCAGAAATGATTTGTGTTGGCTTCTGCCAGTTTCCTGGGGGCACCACTGACCTAGGACCACTTTAAATTAAATTGTCCATTTGAGATCTTTCAGACCTCACAGGTGGCATAAGTTTGGATGGCGAACCTGTGAAGGGTCTGTTGTGATTGTAAAGTCTCAAGGGAGATTTTTTTCCTTCCACTAGTGCCAATGTGGAGACTGGAAAGTTTCCTTGATCTTCTACTTTTGGCAGTGAGTTTATTTCTCATTCAACCTTCTGAAAGAGTACAGCCCATTGGGATTCTAGCTTTATGCAGGGGTCTCCTGATAGACTTCCCACCTGGGAGCAGGCCCTCACCATTTTCTCCTACCCCCTCAACCCTATGGAGTTTTTATGATGGGATCTCAAGCTGTTTAGGGTAAAAGAACTCTTTGTATTCTGGAGGTTGAAGTTTGTCTTCTTCTCTTCCTTCAGGTACCTTGTGCAAGTCAAAGTGGGCAAATGAGGGAGGTGAACTGTATGTTAAGAACACTTAGATACTTTCTACCCATTTCACGTTCATATAACACTACTTAATGCTTCTGGCCCAAGATGATTATGGGAACACTACCACAAAGTGAAATTCATTCGTCTGTTCTTAATTAGATTGAAACTTCCATTAAAATAGGGGCAGTGTAGGGCTTCCCTGGTGGCGCAGTGGTTGAGAATCCACCTGCCAATGCAGGGGACACGGGTTCGTGCCCCGGTCCGGGAAGATTCCACATGTCGCGGAGCGGCTGGGCCCGTGAGCCATGGCTGCTGAGCCTGTGCGTCCGGAGCCTGTGCTCTGCAACGGGAGAGGCCACAACAGTGAGAGGCCCGCATACCACAAAAAATAAATAAATAAATAAAATAAAATAGGGGCAGTGTCTTAAGTGTGTTTTGCCTCAACCTACCTGCATAGTTCATACCTTCTTCTTTGCACATAGCAGCTTCTCACTGAGGGACCAACGAGATGTTCAACTAACAACAATAATACTAACATTATTACTAATCTAATATGTTAAAATGTAAAAATAAGTCAATAGAAGTTTTGAATTTAGCTAATAGTTGGTATGTGTTAGCTTGATCTTTTCTCTATTTGGGCACCTCCAATTAATTTCAGAGAAATCAAATTCAGTTTCATGACTGTGTGCTTTAGAATGTTAAACTTCCCAAAAAACTTCCCCAAATCAAACCTCCCTCTGACTTCTTATTCTCAGCCATCTGTACTACGTGGACAGTAGATGGAATTAAAACTAGCTAATCAAGTGGAAAAGATTTAAGATGTATGTTTTGAGAGTGTTCTCAGACCTGTCCCTGTGGTTGACACCCACAGATATTGTTCATACCCAAAATCATACTGGGAGAGTGATAGAGGCCCTCCTCAGGGCAGGAGATGAAGCCCAGCGAAGGGGCTGTGGTCCGTTCCAGCGTGATTCTTCATCATTCCAAGGTCAGACCTGTCAAGCTTTCCATAAGTCATGGGTTAGTCATGTCCTTGGGACCTAGGCAGCCCTCCAGCCTCCCCACTCTGAGAAGCACTGTGGCTCAGGCCCTCTGTCACTTTTCTCCAGCACACAGTCAGTGGAGCTCCCTCTACCCCTGCTAACTCTTCTCCAGCGTGATTTCAGGCCCCAGTGGATGGCTTGAACCCTGTGTTGACCCCCTTCCTCTATCCTGACAACTTTTATAACTGCCACATTTCTCAGGGTGAGCCTAAAAATAAAAGTTATAGATTTAAAGAAATAACATTTTGGAGTCATTGTAGATAATGTCTATGGTATTACTCACAATTCATGTTATTTCAGAAGGAAGGGAGGAAATGGACACTCAAAGACTACTTCTAACACTTTCTTTTTATTGGCTGCTAGCTCTGAAAGCTCTGATTTATTAATAGTCCCCCTACTCATCTATTTAGTATCCTCAGGGATGATGTTGTTTTCTTCTTTCCAGCCTTCCTGGGAGGTGAATTTTTCTTTTTCTTTTCAATCTTTATTTCTTGTTGAATCTGGGAAACTTCTTTTTCACTCAGTCCAAACCACTGTATCCCATTCTATTTCATTGCATTTCATTGCTGGTAAAATGAGAATAAATGTTTCTTCTGGCCAGTGAAGCATTCCAATGGCTTCTTTGAAGACAGACCCCAGTATAGAAATCAATTCCTGGGCAGTTATTTTCAAGTCCCTTAGTCTCTTTGTTGTACCCCCAATCCCTGCTCTTTGTTTAAACTCAGCATGATTAAATGGAATTAGCCTGGGTATGGGAACCTGTGCTCTATGTTTAATTTCCTATTCTGCCATTAATCAAACTGTGTAGCCTTGGCCAGATTTTTTTTTTTTTAATAAATTTATTTATTTATTTATTTTTGGCTGCATTGGGTCTTTGTTGCTGCGCGCGGGCTTTCTCTAGTTGTGGCGAGCGGGGGCTACTTTTCATTGCGGTGCACGGGCTTCTCACTGCGGTGGCTTCTCTTGTTGCGGAGCATGGGCTCTAGGGAGGCGGGCTGCAGTAGTTGTGGCATGTGGGCTCAGTAGTTGTGGCTCACGGCCTCTAGAGTGGCATGCTCAGTAGTTGTGGCTCACGGGCTTAGTTGCTCCACAGCATGTGGGATCTTCCCAGACCAGGACTCGAACCCATGTCCCCTGCATTGCCATGCAGGTTCTTAACCACTGTGCTACCAGTGGTTAAGATTGGCCAGATTATCTGTCCATTTCCTTAGTTAAGTTATTTCACTTTCTTATCTGTTAAGTGTGTAAATTAGTATCTACCTTATGTAGTAGTTGTGAGCAATAGAGACTAATGGTCTAATCTAGACCAGTGCCTTAAGTATGGGAGGGACTAAATAAAGGTTAAATAGTATTATTATTATTGTTATTCATTTATTCATTCAAAAAACATTAATTGTGTGATTGCAATTGTGGCAATGGTGATAACTCATGATTACAGTAACTTGGATTTACCCCAGGGTTATGGCTAAAAGTACTCATTGCTCTGAAGGGAAGGTGGGTTTCTAATGTAGTCAAATGCCTTGAAGTTCAGAGCTAAGTGACCATGAAGCTTCTCTTGTTTAAAACACCATGACCCCGCAACCCTCAGACCCAGTAAGGAATTCCTGTGTGGTTAGTCCCCCTCATGCATGGCTTCTGAGGCTCTTAGGCCAGTGTGTCTGGGAAAGTTTCAGGCTGGAGGCATCAAGGAGTATTAATGTGCAGATGTAGGATCTGTCAAGAATATGAGCTGTGGTGCAACAAAAACCACCTGCATGGCTTGTGATGTTTTTGAAACAGAGTGGCGGAAAGAAGGGGCCCAGGGCCAAGAAAGGAAAACGGAGCTGTGGATTTGTGTAAATCTCAGAGCACAGGCCAAAGAGCAAGAGGAGGCGGGGCATCGCTGCTGCGCTGCTGCTGTCCCGCCCCCACTGCTGATTTTGGTGTCATGTTTTTATGACTGATGGGCCATGTCAGACTGAGGCATGCTGGGTTTACTTCTGTGCATGCAGAGAAGGGACTACAAAAGGTCAGCGCCTCCCTTAAAACCTTGAGAATGGTTTATCCCAGGAGTGAGTCCCCATACCCTTTACATCAGAATATAATAGGAAGTTTCCAGATGGTAACACAAAGTCATCTCATGAGTTGCCAGGACCTGGGCTGCATGCCCCTCAGACCTCAGAACAGTGAATCTGGAAGGAAGGCAGTTAGTCTCCAATTAGAATGCTAGCATTCACTATCTCCTACTACTTTTCTGAGCTTGCCAAAAATACAGCAGGGACGCTGCCATAGGTTGGGAGCAGAGCCACTGCAAACAGGCAGCCATGTGCCTACCAGTGGCTCTGCTTCTGTAGGAGAGAAAAGGCACAGCTGACTGATTGGCTGGGCTGTCCCGTTTCCCGGCTGAGAGAGCGCCTTTGCCAAAGCAGGCCTCACGGCTCTACTGATTGTTTTTCAGAGCCATGAGTTAAAACTGGTTTTTCTGTTCCTAATTTATGCCATGAGGGCCTTGACTACAACTTAATTGGGAGTTCCAGAATGGTAGAGAAATAGCTACTGAGGTACGCAGTGCTGGCAGAAACCTGGAGTCAGAAACTGCAATTCAAAAAACTTCAGAAAAGTGATTTGCTGAATGAAGGGTGATCCTAATTAAACTGTTCCCCACCAATGGCATAAAAACAAGTCCAGCAATGTCGGGAGCGCAGAGATGGTGTGGACGTTATCCAGGCTGAGGGGAACAATTCCCAGACCAGCTTTCCCACCTATAGTGCTATCGACATGCCTTCGGCCGACACTCCCACATTTCCGTCACATCCCTCCTGGCCTCCCTGAGACTCTCTGCAGCCCTCCGTGCTCTGTCCACAGCAAGGGCGATCCCCCCTGACTTCCCACATTGGTTGATGAAAACCCGTATGGGCGGGAGAGAAGGAGCAGGGTCAGAGGTGTAGACACCACCTGGAGGAGAAGAGAAAACTCCAAAACTAGTGATTGGAGTGACGAATTGAAGATGCTCCACCTCTCGAGTATATAGCTTAGAAGTTAAGTGCATTGATGGAGAGATGCATTACATTTTTATTTATTTATTTTTCTTGAGATGAGCAATTTGCAAATGTAGAACTCCTGAGAGAATACAAAATGCTGCTATGAAGAAAAACTGTTTGTTGCCCTAAGTGGAATATTTGCTTTTATTAGGAGAGATAACAAAAGCTAGGATTTTTTTTCCCTAGAATATACTAGTTTTAAATAATATTGGTTATAATAGAATTTCATTTGTATCTCACAACAATTCTGTAAAGTAAGCAGAAAGGATGATATTATGTCTATTTTGGGGGGGGGTTGGAATGCTCAAGACTAAACGTAGGATCGGCAGAGCTGGATTCTCACCCCCATTTTCTGAACACAAATCTAGTGTTCTTTGGGGGTTTTTTTCCATTTGAGCTCACTTTTATTTTTATTTACTTAGATGCCTAAGCCCAAGACTTTTCTAAAATAAAATAAAATTAAATGCTTATTCTATGAATATGTTTATTTAAAATAACACAAAATATTGCCTGTGCATATACGTATGTGCATGTGTGTGTGTGTGTGTGTGCATGTGTATTTAGGGTTCCATGTAACATGACTTGGCTTTCAGTTAAGTTATGTATAATCAGGAAGACCTCTATCATCATTTTTGAGTAAAGAGGTACTAAATAGGTTTGTAAATATCTAATCTGCTTGAAAGGAAATAGAATTTAAAAGACTATCTGATTTCCAAACAATGTTCCTTTCAGGTATGTTCTCATTATTTCTATAAATGGAGATTAAAAGCTAACGTAAAAATGGTCTTAAATTACTGTTATCTGTTACTGTTGAGAGTAATTTTTCTCTTGAATAACTGTCATTATTCAGTGTAAGTCCTTGCTTCACACTGACTAGCTGTGGCCAAAGCAAATGTCAGTTCAATAGGCATTTACTGCAAGCCTGCTGGGTTTGTTTCAGGCAGCATGTAAAATCCTGGAGTTGTGGTGATATTTACTTATCCCTTTCTCTGGTTGGTTTCCATGGGATTGGATTCTAACCTACAAAATGTTTTTATATGCTCTCTGCTTGTATTAGTCAGGATAGCCTCAGTTACAGTGTGATAACAGACAGCCCCCATGTCTCAACAGCTTATCACAAGGAAGTTTGTTTTGTCCTCACAGAAAATTCACTAAAGGTCCAGGTGATTCAACAAAAGCTTTCTTCTGGGGACTTTCCTGGAGGTGCTGTGGTTAAGAATCCGCCTGCCAATGCAGGGGACATGGGTTTGAGCCTTGGTCAAGGAAGGTCCCACATGCCACGGAGCAACTAGGCCCAAGCACCACAACTGCTGAGCCCACATACCACAACTACTGAAACCTGCGTGCCTAGAGCCCGTGCTACACAACAAGAGAAGCCACCTCAATGAGAAGCCTGCGCACCGCAACAAAGAGTAGCCTCCACTCACTGCAACTAGAGAAAGCCCGCACGCAGCAATGAAGACCCAACACGGCCAAAAATATATGAATAAATTAATTAATTAAAAAAAAAAAACAGCTTTCTTCTGAATGGTACCCTCATGATTCAGTATATTCCAGTCTTTATCATCTTAATATGAGACTTCACATTAGGAAGTAGAGAAACAAATTCATTGATATTTCAGGCTTTCTCTTCTAAGCTTTGTCTACAAGCAAAACACATCAATTCTGACAGCCCCAGGCCATTGTCACATGGTTCCACTTAACTGCAAAGGCATCTAGGAAGTAAAGTCTACCTTCTGTCCAGGAACAAGAAGACAAATGGATATCAGTAGCCACTAGTAAGGTTTACCACACTGTATCTATATTTGAGAGACCAAAGAAGAGGCTGTAGACAATCACGAACAGTAGCATCTGGTAAGAACCAAATGAAGAGAAAACAGAGCTGGAGCAGTTTATAGACTTACACGGGCTGAGATTGTCAGGGAGGCAGAGCTAAGCTGGACCTTGAACCATGAAGAGGAGCTGGAGAGAGGAAAAGGAGCTCCTGTTAGGAGGGAGGCTCAGAGTGGTTCTCAGAGAAAGGAACAAGGCAGGTGAGCTGTCCTCAGGCCCACTCCAGGTGAGTGACGCAGCATGGACTGTGTTTTAATAGTGCTAAATTATGTAAGCAAAATAAGTTGAGAAAAAGCTGGAGAATAGCAAACACCCTATGTGGAGAGGCATGGGTGTAAGACCTGAGTATGCATGGTCTTCCTGGGAAAACCTTGAGGCGCCATCTCTAGGACATTGGTACTTTCCTGAAAAGTATTCCCAGTAAGCCGAGGGAAGGGCCGCACCATCCATCAATCTGCCTAGCCAACTCTTAGAGAATCTCAGCTTCCTTTTTTAAAAAAGTTTAAGTCAGTTTTATTGGAGTATGTTATATCCAATAAAATTTACCCTTTTTCTGAGTAGAGCTCTATGATTTTTAATAAATGCATACAGTTGTGTAACCACCAGCACAGGGAAGATAGTGAACATTTATATCACCTGAAAAAGTTTCCTCATGCTCCTCTGTAGTCAATATATTGTACTTTCTACACCTAGCCTCTGACTACCTCTTCTCTTTTATTTTTTTTGTCCTTATAGTTTTGCCTTTTCTGGAATGCTGTGTAATAGAAACATGCAGTCTGAAGCTTTTTGAATGTGGCTTATTTCATTTAGCATAATGCATTTGTGATCCATCCATGTTGTTACATGCATCAGTAATTCATTTCATTTTATTGCTGAATACTGTTTTCATTCCATGGATGTCCCAGTTTGTTTATTCATTAACCACTTGAAGGACATTTGGGCTGTTTCCAGTTTGGGGCAATTATGAATAAAGCTGCAATAAACTTTCCCATCTAGATTTGTATATGAACATATATTTTCATTTCTCTTGGGTAAATATCTAGGAGGGGGATCACTAGGTCAAACGGTAAGTGTATGTTTAACTTTATAAGAAATTGCCGAACTCATTCCCAAAGCGTCTCAGCTGCCCTCTTAAGCCCAGCTGCTCCTTGCTCTCATGATGCACTAGGGACGTTTTTAAAGGTAATAATGATATTTAATCCTCATGTATTCACGAATTTCACAATTTACAAAGCACTTTCTACCCATTGTTTTATGTGATCCTTGTAGCTTCCAAGGTAGGAATGATGCCAAATTTAGAGGCAGGAGGTCTGAGCTAGGCTCTTCCAGAATTAGATAAATCCTTTAGCTACCCAGGGCCTCAGTTCCTTGATTTGAATAATGGGAATGATATTCATAGGGGACATCATGGGGATAATTGTGATTAAGAGCTTGGATTTTAATGTCAGTCTTGTGTTTGAATCCTAGCACGGCCTACTTACTTTCTGTGATATCAGCAAGTTACTTAGCCTACCTGAGCTTCATGTAAAATGGGAATAATAATAACTACTTCATGGAGCTGTCTGACTGATTAAATGACATATATGTAAAGCCCTTAATAGAATGTTCACTGCAGAGTCAGTGCTTCATAAACAACAGTTATTGTTGCTATTGACAGTATTATTGCTATGGAGAGAGTATGCCTGAAAGTGACACATACATTGCACAGTGTTATATGAAAGTGAGCCATTTGGAAATTAATAACACTAGAATTCAAGCTATCCAATATGACTGATATTCTTGGTCATAGCACTTCTAATGTGCTTGAATCTTAAGCCCAGAACTCTATCTGGCTCACAATGTGGTCTCTTTAAAATCTTTAAAGAGATTGTTAAAATGATGTCTCCTGTGAATCCAGGCTGCACATCTATAGCACCATGCCCTTTTTTGTCTTTGCTCTTTCTGGCCTCAGAATGCATTCACTAAGGTAGAGTCTGATGACCACAGAAAGAGAGAATTCACTCTTACGGACACAAGGCATCTAGAAGGAAGCTATCTGGGGATCGCCTGGCCCAAGGCATTCTGGGGAGTCATTATTGGAGCCCTGTCCTTCAAGATGTCTGAGCTGCTTTTGATGCTGCCAAGGCCCTGCAGGGAGTGTGGCATTATAGTTATGAAGGCCACCTGGGGAACCCTTAGAGAGTTGAATAAAGATAGATTTTATGAGGTACACAGACTGTTTTATATACTTTCCTAGAAGTGGCTCTAAACATGTATACACATTTGGTGCTCAGGTGCTACTTGGGCCTGCTGGGTTGGTTGCTGCGTGGTTAATTAAAATAACAGTGGAGCATGTTGTGCACATCATCATTTGGTCATGAGTAGCTCTGTTTGTTTAACTTTTCATTTTGAAATAACTTCAAGCTAAAAGAAAACTTGCTAAAATAGTACTAAAAACTTCAATATACAATTTGTGAAGATTCATCAATTTTTAACATTTTGTTTTACCATAATCTCTCTCTCCACCCCCCTTCTCTCTCTCTCCCCGTGTGTGTGTGTGTGTGTGTGTGTGTGTGTGTGTGGTGTGTATGCACATGTGTGCATATTTTGTAATTTTTCTGAACCATTTGAGAATAGTTTACATACATCATGCTCCATTACCTCTTAAGACTTTTGTATGCATTTTCTAAGAAAAATGATATTCTCATATGTAACCACTGTGCAGTTATCAAATTTAGGAAATGTACCATTGATACAAAATTTGTATTAAACCTGTATTGCATATTCTGGTTTTGTCAGTTGTCTCAATCATGCCCTTAATAGCATTTTCCCCTCTATTTATAGGATCAAGTATAGGGTCACATCTTACATTTAGCTGTCATGTCTCTTTAGTTTCCCATAATCTGTAAGTTTCTCAGCCTTGCTACATCTTTCACGTGATTGATATTTTTGAAGACTACAGAATAATTATTTTATAGAATATTCCTCAATCAGGGTTTGTCTGGATATTTCCTCATGATTATATTTTGATTATGCATCCCTGGTGGGAATACTACAAAGGTGAGGTTGTGTCCTTGTCAGAATATCACATCCAGAAGCCCACCTGCTCTCATTGTTGATGTTAATTTTGATCGCTGGTCAAGTAGTTGTTCAGTTTTTTTTCCTTACAGTTATGATGTTCCCCTTTCAATTAATAAGCTTTCTCTCCTATGTTTAGCACTCATTTGTGATTCCAAACCAATATTTACTATGATGATTATATCACTCCATTCACATTTATAGGTGGGCGTTCTACTATAAGGAAAAACCCACTTTCTTATTTATCTGTCTATCCTCTGTCATCTGTCAATCTAAGCATATATTCATGAATTAATATTTTAATCAATGGGTTATAATCCATCACCCTCCTTATTTATTTTGATACCAGTAGGAGCCCCTTCAAGCTGGCTCCTGTGTCTTTTTGACATTCTCTTTGCGTTCTTTTTAAAGATCCATTGCTTTCTGGTTCAGAAGATATTCCAGGTTTATCTTGTACTTTTGTCACTCCATTCTTGAATCAGTTATTTGTCCAAGGATCTTTTTTCCTTCTACTAAGGAATGGTATGGAGAAGCCAAGATCCAGGTGCTAGATGTGCTCATTGCTACTGGAATGTCACTGCTTCTAAGCACTTTCAGTTGACAGAGCTGGGGGGAAAACTATGTGTATATCTTTAGAAATCCCTAATTCCTACCAATACCTTCAAATTCCAGTCCACCTCCACATGATTTTTCCTTGCCTTCCCTCTTTCCATATTTCCACCTTCCTTCCTCCACAGTGAGAACCTTGACACCAATTACATTAATTGGTTCCACAGTCATTAGTATTCTGTTTTTTCCTTCAGTATGGTTATTTTATTCATTTTAAATACAGTGGATTTATTTGTTTCTTTCTTGAGTTTAGTTTGAGTTTTTCCCACCATCTTTGTTAATTTTATTTTTGAATGCATAGAGCATCACTATGCTTCCATAAATTCAAACTCTACAGAATTCTCCACTCAGAGGAGTGCCCCCCCCATCCCTGCTATTGTAGTAAAACAAGTTTATTGTTTATATTAATCCTTCCCATGTTTCCTTATGCAAAATAGTCAGATTTATATGTATTTTCTTATTTATTTTCCTTTTTAACACAAAAGGTAGCATGATATATATTCTTTTGACTACTTTTTACAAAGATCCAATATGGCAATAGATGAAAATCCTACCCTCTGCCTTGTTCTTGCTGTGGATTTATAACACTTTCATATTGTGGCAAAGAAGATGCTTCTGAAGTACCCCAAGGTTTAGCATAGAATTGGTACCCTCTACAGATTGTTGGTTAGATATTTAATTGACCTGGTCATGGATGGTAATGAGGGACAGCACTGAAATATAACTGAGTGTGTGTACTGGACTGTTTAACAACTTTTCTGTGACTCCTATCACCTTCAGACTGAAGTCTAAACTCCTCAGCTTGGCATATATTGGCCTTTAGAATTCTCCCCCAGTTCCATCTTCTTTTACTTGTCCACATAGATCTCATGCAGCTAAAAATCATGAAGTACTTGATCCTCATTCTAAAACACTCTTTCAAACTTTGAAGAATTTGAAATTCCATCTTAGTTGTGTAGGACTCTCTTTCTACCATTTATGCCTGGTCAACATGTAACCATCATTTCTTACCTAACTTACCTGCAGCCTTCTCTAGGAAGCCCTCCTTCAACTACTCTGGCAAACCTATTATTTCTCTAACAGCACTTGGTATACATCACAAATATAGCACTTAATGACCTGTATTGTAGTCCTTGGTTTACTTTTATGTGTCCCCTATGAGATTTTAAATTAGGACCCTTCCTTATCTCCAATGATTAACACAGTGCCTGCTGAAAATATTTTTAACTGATTCATGAAATTGATAAGAGACTTCCCTTGCCTGGATACCAATCTTTTTACATGTCTGATGGATGGTCTACATAAAATTATCTCTACAGGATTGTTACAAATCGAACGCTTTAAGATGCTGTAAGACAATGTGATTTTTTTTTTTTTCCTCCTTAACCAAATTCATCACTGACAGGAAGGGGGCGCCATTTAACAGCTTGTGGAGAAAGAAAGTCAGCTTTTGTAACTGTTCTTACTTTTATAGAAAGAGATGGTATTGCTATTCTAGATGAAATTGAAATAGATTTCATATTCCTCTCTGAGATGTCAATTCACTTAAACTTTGACATTTGAATTGAGAATGAAGGCAAGGATCCCTTATCTAAGCTCCATTGTAAATGTGTGCATAGCATTAATTATTCTTATAAATTCTGGGTGGCTTTATGAAAGGTAAGAATGTTGATAAGAAAAAGGAATAATGGTTAATAACCCCTTATGTTATTAAACTTACTAATACAAATTATACATATGAATGTGTATATTATAATACAACATCTGGAATTGGAGGAGGTGTTTCTTTGAAAAGAAGTTGACACCAAAGTGTATTTTATAATGCCTGTTTCCATCAGGATAAGCAGCAACAGGAGAAAAAACATTTCTGTCTCTTTCTTGTGTCACCAACAGTAGATGTTTTGTATTAAGGTTATGCACACATTTCAGGGAACTTCGTGCCTTTAACGATGCAGAACCCATAGTCCTTGGAGGTTCCTTTGGACCATGCGTAGCTCTGAGATCCGAACGATCGAAATGCTCAAGCTGTCTTATTTAAAGGAGGGGTAGAAGCCTCTCCATGCGATCTGCTCCTACTTTCCTGGTGCCTGTTTCGATCTAAGTTGCTTTAAATGCCTGGGCCCAGCCCCACAAGGCATAAATGGAGCTTGTTATTGTAAGAGGCAACCTCAAGCCACTCTCTAGTGCAGTTACATAAATAAGACCAGGGCCGGCTTGGAAGGGGTGTAAATCTCTGGCTAAAATGAGAGAAGAGGGAGCCATTCACTTTAAACCACAGTTAACATGCTGACTGAGTTTCCAAATAAACTTTTATCTTTTAAGACTGATTGCTAGTAATGGTTATAAAAATGAGCCTGAGAATGTGGCCAAGGAAGAAGTGACCACACCTTTTCAGATTCTTCAAGGCTGCCTTCATGGGCATTTCCTGGGAGCAAGGCAGAGGCAGCTCTGGGTCCTGAGTGTAACTCAGCTTCCTTCCAGACCCAAAGCGGGGCATTCCCCACCACTTGGCTTCTCTTGTGTCCACTGCCTCCCCCACCCCGCTGCCGCTTTTTCTTGCCAATCACAGAACCCGGAGCTAAACAGGAGAGATGGCTGAGAAGACACGTTTTTAGCCAGCCATTTCCTCCTGCATGAGGGATGCAAAGCCATCCTGCCTTTGCCTTCGGTGTATTACACAGAAAAGCTCCAGGAAGGTGAAGGAAAGTGCCTCATCTTTGAGTGCCTGCCTTGTGGGTATTGCAACAGGAGTTACACAGATTGCACTGCCTGCACTTTTGGAACATTTTGCAAGCCAGAAAACGTTGCTGGGAGATTACAGTTGTCAGTTCTCTTACAAAAGTGACGAAGGCAGCATTTCTTTGAGGTGTTAGCTTCATCTAGCTTTCTGGTTTGTTTTCACTTGATTTAGAATTGTATTTTTCCTTAAGAACGATCTCTTCTGCTGCCAATGTACACAATGCAAAATAGCAAAAATGTGTTTTGTGTTTGAGCTTATTTGATCTTTCGCTCATAATTAAACTAAACTTTTCTGCTTTAGGTTAGACCTTTGCTGTAAAGATCCATGATTATGAATTACTGCTTTTCTCCCACTTTTTAGAATCTGCACATCTTAAAGTAGTTTTCAGCACTTTCAAGGAATTTGGTTCAGTTTATTTTGGGATGACTCGTATTTTTTCCTCCCTCTGAAATGGATTTTTTTCTTGTCTCCCTCCTTTTATGTAAGTCGTAATACCAATCAAAGAAAGCTTTTTGCACAAACAAACAAAAAGCCTTTGATAATTGAAATATAAGTAGCCAAATATGATGTCCTGGGAAATCTTTATAAATATGAGATACAGATTTCCTCCGACACCCTCAAATGCCGGTCACCTTAGGGCACGGTAAAGAATTATGACTCAATGAACTGCATGCTGACATGTAACTAAATAAGTAAATAACTGGAGTGAGGGCAGACTGCTGTTTAACGGCTTCCCCAGTTACGTATACACTTCCAAACGAGCATGAAATGTGGGTCTCTGGACATCACTTAAAAGAACCACAAATAAACAGAGTGTGATCCCACACTCCTATTCCTCCTGGGCAGTGAGAAAGCTTGGCTGGGAATGGGGGTGGTTTCTGTTGCTCTTCTGTCCTGTGCACTGGAAACACAAACCCTGTCGCTCAGAAAACTCAGGGTCGCGCTGCTGCTAACAGACCCGTTGAGCTCAGAAAAGTGAGGGGGCAAAGAGTCTGTGACCCGTGGGCCATCACCTCACCTTTAATTTTGCAAAGCATCCCACTCCGGACTCAGATATTTCCATCCTAACATCTGGGCTAAGTCAGCCTAGGGGACTGGGAGCCAGATTTACAAATTCTCAAGTGTAACTCTCTTTTTTCACCTGCAAGATATATGTTAAGCTCAAGCCCTGCCGTCTGAGGTCGAACAGATGCCAGAATAATAGTACATGTGTGTGGAGCACATTTCTTTTGCTTTAAACACAACGTTAGAGCGGGAAAGCCCTTTAGACAGTATCTCTTCTAACCTCCTCTTTCTACATGTGAGGAAACTGAGGCAGAGAACAGCGCTCGAAATCGAGGTCACGTGTCCTTATTCTTGGCCTGCTGCTTTTTACCTTGATATTTAACTGTCTGTATCAGTTATCTGTTATTGTGCAGCAAACTACCCCAAAACTGAGTGACTTAAAATAATGATGATTTATTAATTGTCATGATTCTGTGTCTGCTTGAACGGTTCTGCTACATTCACATGGGCTCATTTATGCAGTGACATTCATCTCACCGGTTGGCTCGAGGCTGGTTCACCTGCCCAGCTGACCGGGCTCGGTCTTTCACCCCCGACTTCTTTGCCGCGTGAGGATCTCCGGGTAGAGATCCAGGAAGGCAAGTCCCCTGGTGTGTCCGCCCTTATCAAGCCTCTGCTTGTTCTCTTTGCTGACGTCCTGCTGGCCAAGGCTGATCACATGGCCCAAGTCAGAACGCAGGGGGAAGAGGAACGCACAAAGGTATGGGTATTAAGAGCGTGGCAAACAGGGGCTGTTGCTGTGAACACCCACTGAGTAGCTTACAGCAGCATTGCCCCAGCAGTGCTCCACGTGAGAAGGGGGCCCTTAAGAAGACTCTAACGCGCGAATGTGCATCGTGCCCCAGTCCACATTAGAAGAGAACAGGAAGAGGAGCAAATGGCAGTTCCAAATGCATTTGACCTAGATTTCCTTTTCCTTGTGAAATAGTTATTAACACCCCCGGAAAACAGCTTTTAAAGCACTGGCCTAGAGCGTTAAGAATGGTCCCTCCTACACCCTGCTGCCCTTCCCCTTCCAGATACTCAGTCATGGAGCTTCGGGATCAAATGCTGACTTGTTGCATTTGCACAGTGGCCAGGCAGGGGTGTGCCTTCTCAGGGGGTAAACAAAGGCTGAAGTGCCTGAAGCTCGTGGACTACGGTGCCTTGGCATAGTCCTGGGACTCTGAGACATAAAAGAGCTATTCTAAGTCAGAACACATGTTATTTCCCTAGGAGTTATAGCATCCCAGAGAACATTGCTCTGCATTAGAAAGCTAGTTCCTGAATATGTCAGATACTGCAGAAAAAAGTGTCTGCCCATCTGTTCTGGGTTTTTAGTTTAAAACACTTACTCTGGGTAAGCATAGAATTACCATTTTCTCCAAAATATCCTATTTTTCATAATTAAATCCCATTTTCAATGTGTGACTCATGCACAGTGCAAAAATTTAAGCAGTGCCAATGGTTACACAGTGAAAATTCATCTTCTTCTAGTCCCTAGTTCTCCCCAGAGGCAGTCATCAGTACCTGTTTCTCATGTCTTTTCAGAGATACTCTATGTTTATACAGGAATATATATATATACAAATAACACCATAATACATGTGCTACTCTGCCTTATTCTACTTGTTTCTTTTTTTAAAAAAAAACTTCATCAGAGATAGTCTTTACAAGTAGACAGATATTTAGCTGAAAGAACACCTAGAATTTTCCACAGAATTTTCAAATTGACTGTTGCATATGAACTTCACTGATGCCTTGAAACTCTTCTGGTTTTCAGATTCATGTCTTTTCATTTTTTACTAAATTGTATTATTATAGGTCATAAATTTCAGTCAACTGCAACCAGTCATTCTGTTTATATTATCTGTTTATATTGTCTGTTCCAGGCTGTTGATGTGAGCACAAGTACCTTCCCTTGGTCCTGGAACAGTAGGTTGGTAACAAAGTAGTGGCAGAATGAACCTAGAGACAACCCCAAGACTTCACTTTATTTTTCTGAGTCTTAGTTTCTTCTTTCACAAAAATGAAGATAATCACAGTGGCCTTGTAGTGAGTTATGATAATAAAATGTGAAAATACATTTGGAAGTATTTAGTAATCTCCAGGTGTTACACAGCTATTATCCAACTCTTTAAATACTGATAGAATAGCTATAGTCAAGCCACCCTTGCTTTTTAGAGTATAGATCTCCCAAGCACCCAACTGATGCCAAGAATGAGTGAAATTCTAAAAATGCAAATCTGATCATGTTACTGCCCTTTAAAAAACTCTCCAATGAATTATCAGTACCAAAGTGAGCTTACAAGGCTTTACGTGATTGACCTTGCCCACGCCTTCAGCTTCGTGTCTCACCACCTAACTCCAACCCACCCCCTTTTTTTCCTATGCTTCAGGAGAGTAATCTTTTATTTCCTAAATATTGTCTGTGGCTCTGGTCCTTTGCACTATCAAGTCTCTCTGCCTAGAAGATTCTTCTTCCTTGGCAAGTGGAGACTCCTCCATACACGCACACACCTGTCCTGTCCTCCACCCCACCCCCCACTCCCTCCTACACATCTGGATTCCGTGCCCCTCTCCTCCAGGAGCATCCAGAGCATCGAGTCTTCCAAGGTTGAGCCCTGATCCCAGTAGGGGCAATGCTTCATTTCTTGACTCTTCCAAACACTACTGAATTCAGTAGATACACATGACACATTGTTTTGCTTGAAGGGACTAATATATTAGTTAATACATTTGTAAGGCAGTCAGTGCCCTGGACAACATTTTCTGTGTCCTGGGAAGGGAGAAGTGTGCCTTATGGAGCAAGTTAAACTGAGGGGACCAATATATTTAAATAATAAGATGCTTTTATTGAAGAAAAGGAAACCAAGTGATTGTCTTTACTGTCAAGAAAAAGCAGTTATCTTATAATCTTCCCTTCCAGACTCTCTTCTAGAGAAAAGGGCATCTTTGATGTAAAAACTGAGGAAGAATCCTGGGTCCAGTGGGTGGTGGAGAGTGTGGAGGAATTGGGAGGGAGAAGGCAGCTGGGGAGCTGTTTGAGGTGGCCAGCTCCAAATCCAGCCACACAGTATGAAATTGGACCAGCCTAATCCCCGGCTCTGGAATGAGGTGTGGTTCTGAGAGGGAAGCTAGGTCTCGGACAACGATGATATCCTGATATTATCAGGGCCATGTGTGAGCGAGCGTGTGCATGTGTGCACATGGGCGTGTGGGATTAGTATGGGGAATCTGGAAGACCGTGGGAAGGAGATCTGTGGTGTAAAAGTCTGCATGTCTGGTTCGCCAGCAGGAGAGTGGCGGAAAAACAGCGAGAAGAAATAACCTAATCCAGTCATTGAATTCCGTTGATCTATTTAATGTAAATTATCTAATAGGTCCCTATGATAAAATACTACTTCGATTAAAGATCAACACAGCTCTTTGTTATTGTCCTCTTAAGATTTCTTCTCTTCTTTCTCCTGCTCTCTTTGTCTTCCTCTGTTTTTCTGGTCTGTGTGTGTGCACGTGTGTGTGTGTGTGTGTGTGTGTGTGTGTGTGTGTGTGTGTGTGTGTGTGTATTGAAGCTTTTCTGGATGTAAATATTTAGAATGACTTTAAAATGTTTTAAATGCCAGGAAACCTCCTAATGGTATTGGTTGCTAAAATGGAGGTCACTTTTTATATGAATTTACATGTTAATCAACCTTTTTAAAGTTTGTTTTTCTTTTTCTTTCCTAAATTTTGGATTGGAACATGCTGCTCTGCATATACCTGAAAGAAGTTTATGAGAAACCAGAGTCCATATTAGAAAATATTAACCAATTGTGACCTTGTTAAAATAATTAAATGGTGATGTCATAAACAATATTAAACATCCAGTGAGGTTTGCTCCTGCACTTCAACCTTCATGTTAAGTCATCAGAGTAGTGCAGCGCTGTGGAAGAGCAGCGATAACCTCTCAAAGAGTAGGGAGCTTGCTTGAGTGGACAGCAAGGGCTGTGCAGCATCCTCTCCATGCAGTGTGGGGTGGTGATGAGATTCTCCCTGGGGAAGTGTCTGCAGGAGAGTTGGGGAGATAATGGAGCTGGGTTTTTAATACTCTGGTTTTTAGACTTGAGCAGGTTGATATGGCCCATATTCCTGATATGTGAAAATTTTTGAAAGAAATCATTTCCCAGAGTGCCTCAGAGGACTTCATCTAGATTGATAGACAAGACCCTTCAGAGAGTGGCGCCACCAGCACTGACCTCACCTGAGGGACAGCACGGCGGGTGGGCAAGAGCTTGGGCTCTGATACGTGGCAGAGGCCCATCTGGATTTCAGTCTTGTCATTTATTAGTTGTAGGAACATGGGCAATGTACTTAATTTCTCTTACCTTATGTTTCTTCATATTTGAAATGTGTATAATAGCGCAATTGTTAATTGTCACTTGGTTGTCCTAGGATCAAATGGGGAAATTAATGTATGCGTGGCATGTAAAAAGTGGTCAAGAAATGTTAGCATCATATTTAGTTCAGATATCACTTTCATAGTATAGTTCAGGTTTTTGTTTATTTTATTTTATTTTATTTTTAAAGTAGTATGCACACATGGTTTAAGGATTCAATTAGTTCTACAAGATTTATTTTGAAATACGGTTGGTCTCTGCCCCCTGCTTGTCTCTTTCGTCTCACCCTCCCTTCCCATCTCTGTCCCCCAGAGAAATCACTTTCAATTCATTTAGCTTGTTCTTCTGGTATTTACCTTGCTATCTCTAAATCGGAGCTTCTCAAACAGTAAGCAGCAAATGCATTACAGGTGTCAGGAGATATTGATCCTTTCTGCCCACAGGGTGGTCAGGTGGAACCTGGGGTGGCCTGATCCCCTGTCTCATTGCCTCCAGTCTCGATTTTCTTTTCTATTTGTTCCTGTGTGCCTTATAAATGTGTGTGTGTGTGCTGTCTTGAATAAGATTGGGAAGCTTTGCTAAATATAGTGCTACTTACAGATGTTTCTGTTTAGGCATTAAGCATTGACTTCACACACACACATACACACACATTTCCTGTTCCCCCCACCCTTCCAACTTAGTTCTCATAATTTTGGTTATATGAATATTTATTGTTTCCTGTATTATGACTAGGTAAATCCTGAATCATGTACTAAATCATAATTTCTTCTCCTTTTCTGCACAATTTTCTCTTTAGTGAATACTTGTCTTGATTTTTTTCTTTGTTGAGTTTCCTATATACTTACCACTAATTCAGCCCAAATTCTCTACCCATTGTCAAAATCTTCAAGTATTCTTTAAATTTTATATTCTAAGAAAAATCTCAACCAAATCCTAAGTATCTGCTTCTAGTGGATTTGGTTGTCTTCTCCTCTTGGTGTACATCTTTCATTATCTTCGGGTCTTTTCCTATTTCCAGAGTTGGATTCCCTCTTACTATAGTTACATCTTCTATTTTGATCACTTTCTTGTTTTACTGGACCACATTATCCAGTAGCTCTAGAAAAAAGGGATATGAGAAGTTATACTCTTTAAAGAGCATGGCGTGCCTTAAAATGTCATTATTCTAGTGTCACCCTTGATTGAAAGTATGGTTGGGTGTAGAATTTTAGGTTGTAAATCATTTTCCCTCAGAATTTGAAGGCTCTGGTTCATTGTTGTCTACCTTCCAGCTCTGTTATTGCGAAGTCCAATGCTATTTTTGATTCCTCATCTTTCGTATGTGACTGCTCATTTCTCTCTCTGGAAATGTGTATGGTCTTTGAACTTCAAGATGCTGTATATTGGTATGAGTCTGCTTGCATTTGCTGTGCCAGGCATTTGGCAATTCATATTGTTCTGAATATTTTTGATACAGTTTTTCACTGATCACTTCCTTTCTTCCTTTTTATCAGTGTTTACTTTCTGGAACTCCTATTATTTGGATATCAAAAATTCTAGGCTGATTGTAAGGTTTTGTAGTCTTCTCTCCTATTTTCCATCTCCTAGACATTTTGTCCTGCTTTTTCGGAAATTTCCCTAATTTAATCTTGCAATTCTACTGACTTTTTCATTCCTGTTATTATATTTACTTCCAAGACCCTTTTAATATTGTCAGAATATTTGTTTTTATAAAGTACATCCAGTTCCTACTTTATGAATGTAATACATAAATAATGGTTTTTGTTGAAGTTTTTTCTTGCTTTTTTTTTTTTTTTTAATCTCCAAGTTGCTTTTTTCTTCACTTGCATTTAGGTCCCTATCTTTCATGTTAGCATCTTTTCTAAAAGGTCTGATTGTATTTTAGAGTGATTCTCTTCAAGGCTGATGTGAAATTCTGAGCGCTTTGGTGGAATTTGTCAACCAGAGTCTTCAAAGTAGAGAGGTGATCTGGATGGGCTGTCTTGTGGAAACTCTTAATGCCAGTACCTTTGTATCTGGGCTAGTCAGATTCCCAGAGATATCTTCCAGTCTTTTCCCCACAGGGTAGCGAGTTGATTTTCAGTGTTCTACAAGTCCATCAGTGATGGAAGACTAGGAATGAGGTAGTTCGGTGGATCTCAGCACCTGGCATGTAAATGTGCACGTGATCTCGCCAACTGCAGGAAGGTAATACCATCCTCAACTATGCTTGTGTTTCCCTGTCCAAAGGCCTTCTGATTATTTGTACCTGGGGAGAGAATGTAGGGATTTAAGTGTTTCTTAAGCAAACTTTCACGGGTTCCCTACTTTTTAAGCCTTACCCTCACTTCCACTCTTGGAGGTAACTGGTGCTGGGCATTCCTGAATTGGGGATGGGGGCATTCTGCCATAAGTGTGGTCACATTTTAGCTTTTCCTACTGCCAACTTGGAATTCGTATTACTCAGGTTTCCTCATTTAGCACTAGTTTCCAAAGTTTTGTTGCTGTTTTCTCTTCCATTATTTTTTTCATATGGTTTTATGCCTTAAACATATTTCCTTCATGTCATTTTCTTAGTGCTTCAGGAAGGTGCAAGAGTACGTGCATGTGTTTATTTTTCTGGCTTCACCTGGAAATCTCACTTGGGTTTTTCCCTTCCATCTCTTTGATTATTCTGTCCTCTCCAGTTGTAATGTCTTTCTGTTGACCTTTTTTCCCTTCACTGACGCCCAACCCTAGCCATGGCTGCATCCTCAAGCCTTCATTAATAGCTCTAGCCCACAGGAATACTTTATTTTCTTGGCCCTTAAAGCAACTTGACTTTTCTCTACTTAGTACCTGGATTTCCACATGCCTCTGCTGTTGGAATTGCTAATACTACTATTTCTAGTAATAATAATGATAATAATAATAATGTAAAAGAACACTAGGATTTACTGGACGCTAAGCGCTATTCTAACTGCTATACATATGGTGTCTAACCTCATCCTTACAACAGTTCTTTCAATTAGGTGCTGTTTTTCTCTCCATTTTACAGACTGGAAAATTGAGGCACTCAGAAGTTAAGCAAACTGCCCCTAAATCACACGACTCATAATTGGTGTAGCCAGATTTTAAAATGCAACTATCCGATTCCTGTGTGTGTGTTCTTAATTATTTGGAACAGTTATGAGAAGAAAGTACTATTATGCCTATTTCACACATGAGGAAAGAGTGGTCCAGAGAGTCTATATGGTCTTCCCAAAGTTTCTTTACGGCCTGTAGGAGACAGAACTGAAGTTTTGTGATAACAAGTCCAGGACTCTACCAAGATATCACATTATCGAAATCAGTAATGCCCTTTCCTAATTAGCGAAATGTTGTGTCTCACTGTTTCAGGTTTTCACTAAATTGCTGATGAACTGATTAAATACTTACCATGTGCTGCATGCAAATGCAATATGTGGTGTTAAAAATACATTTCTAGCATTTCAGCATCGAATTACAGTTTGAGAACATTTAATCCAACTGCCTTATCTGGCATATACAGGTGATACTCAAGCAGAGTAACTTGTCCAAGCTTACTTCGCTAATTACTAAAGAGGCAGTGTTAAAACCCAGTCATCCAATGTACTCTTACTTGTACATAATAAAACACCTTTTAAATGACTCGTATTGTTAGCAACTTAAAAAATAAACGTCACTTTTTTCTAGAGCATTTGTTTAATTTAGCTGAAAATCTCATTATAGAATATATTTTTTTCTTACAAATAAAGTTTCTTTGTGTCAGATATTATTTTCCATAGTAAACTAGAGTTGTTTTCCAGCTGATGTATTTTGGCCCCTCAAGCATGATAAAAATCACACAACATAGCAAACTCACAAATATCTATATTGTTTTAAAATGTTTTGTTTTTTCCTGCTAAAGCATGCGTGACTCGGAAAAAGAGGTCACGGTACTAATGCAGCCCTGAAACTTAAAATACCACAAATCAGAAACAGGGTTTCTTCTCTTCTTGATCCGCAGAAGAGGGCCTGTGTTCTATGTGCTATCTCTTTAAACTCAGTCTTGGGTTTTATCTCAGTTCCAAGGTAAATATTCTTTAAAAGTCCAAATCTCTTAGCTGTTCTTTTAAAAGGTTTATCTTGTGCACATATTGCTTGTTTATTTAGCAACCCTATGAAGCTATTGAAGTGTTTGTTTAGTAGTCTTTCTAAATTATTTATGGTGAGAGCCAGCTAATCTTTGGTCACAGTGAATTTCACGTTCTGGGAATCACTAGTCTGATTGATTATATTTCCAGTTGGGAATTTCTACAAAGTGATGAAGCTTACATTAGTGTCACATCTTCAAGCACCTTTCTGCAGAGAGAAGTGAGCTAGTCTTTGCACACTTGATCTTACTCCCAAAGGAGAGAGTTTGGGAAACCAGTGTGCCTGTGGATATTGGGAAGGTATTAATGACCTCTATATTCATTCATTTCTCTCTTCCTTTCTTTTTTTTAAATTGTTGAGGTGGAAGTAGAGAACTGAGGGGAACTTAGTGAGGCACTCCGAAAAAACTGGAAAAGTAATGAAGACAGGAAGCAAAATATAAAAATTCACAGCAAATATGTTTCGTAAGAAATGTCAACAATACAGGGGAAATGCAAGCTTTGGCTCCTGGTCCTATCTTAAGTCTTGGCAGTTTTACAATTCAGGGCAAATGACCAGCATACCCTGAGCTATCCTTCCCTGGTTCATGAAAGGGCCTCAGTAATTTTAAGAAAAGGGAGTGTTCAACTTCATCATTGAGGGCAAAGATTACAATCATAGCATGTTAGCACTCAAAGGGAATTCATAGATCATCTACTTTCTAGTTCAAGCTTTCTGTTTCACAGTTGAGGTCGCTCTGAGGCCAAGAGAAAGGATATAAGTTTCCCGGAGTCATACAGTAAGTTAATGGCAGGACATTGATCAAAACCCACCCAAATCTTGATTCCCAGACAACAATGTCAGCAATAATGCATTAAAATGCAACTAAAATCCCAGCTACTTAACTTGGCTGACCTCATCTTCTGTCACTCTGCTCATTCCTTCTTCTGCTTCTGCCACAGTGGCTCTCTTGATCCTGGGACATACCAACACATTTCCTGTCTCCAGATTTTGGCAATGGTTGTTCTCTGGGCCAGGAATGCTGCCTTCTACCCTTGCCCATCTTGTCTTCATGGGTATTCTTCTGCCAATCAGATCTGAGTCTCAGACTTAATGCCATGTCCTCAGTGAGCTCTTCCCTGACTAGGTAATGCTAAGTAGCTTCCCAGGATCTCTTTATCATATTATCATATTTTATTTCTCATCATAGTGCCTACCATAATCAATTTTTGGTTGTGGTTGTTCCCCAAATGGAATGTAAGCTCCATGAGTGTATTGATTTTGTTTATTGCATTCATCAATGTCTGGGATATGCCAAGGATATACAATTAACACATATTAAATAAATAAACAAATAAAGAATTTGAAGATACACATAGTCAAAAAATCTCATGTGGTACAGACATTTCTTTTACACATTTCAACTTCATGAAGCTCTGTGGTTTATTCTTAATCAACCTTTATAAATGTACATATCTCAAAACAGTGTATAATACATAAATTTATGTATGAAAATGCATGCACATATATACGTATATACATACATAAGCTTCAACTATTGGATCCTACCTAATTAACAAAATATTGACATAAAAAGGGAAGAGTGATGCACATTTTATGATTTCTCATTGCATGGAAAATTGTTTTCCTGGGGGCATCTTTGAATTGTGCAGGAACCCCAGTTCTTGGAAAATTTGAGCCTCCTGTGGTGTTAGTAAGAGAACAGTCACTGACTGTTGGAGATGCAGAGATCGGTAATGTCTACTGAGTTCATCAGCAGCTTCACACCTGAGGCAGCCTGGAGACACAGAGGACTCTAATGAGGATGATGCTTACCACTTCCATGTAGCCAAACAGGCTACAATGTTCATTGTCTTCTTGCCTGGAACTTCACTGATGTGAGAGTGATGTTTACATTTCTAGTTTCACTCCTCCTAACTTGACAGGCCTAGGATGGCCTGGGTGGGAATAGAAAAAACACAAAAGGAGTGGTAAAGGCCCATTTTCACTGTTCCTGCCTCCCAGTCTCCACACACACTCAGAGGAGAGTTGCTCTCCCTATTTGAAATTGTAAAGACACTGTTAGCTGTATAAGTCCTTTCTTGTCAAATACTAAATGTCGCATTTTAAGCATCTAATAGTTGCTCTCATCTGGATAGTTTATTCTTGGCTCTTAAGGATAGAGGACTGGAGTACAAAGGGGACTGTGACTCCTCTGACTTTCATCAAAAGGGAAGCAGAGTCTATCTTTCTTTGTCCATCTGGGCACTTGTTCTAGGAAAAAAAAGGAGGAGACCCCTCTTTTGTAGGCAAATGAATTAATTTGCTCCTAAAGTGTCATGAAAGCAATAGAATCATAAATCTCTAAGTGAAATTCACATCTCTTAAATGTCATTGGGGCAAAACTTTACTTGTCCCATGTTACCAAAATGCTCTGGTTTCTCCCCAACACCAGAGAGGTATTCATTAAATCATGATCTACTGACAAAACACCTATTAGCTCTATAAAGATAATGATGCACTCTTCTCACAACACCACTGCCACCATTAGGATACAATTTGAGACAGACTAGTATTTCAGTATTGTGTCCATAAACAGGAGGGAAACATCAGAATCAGACTCTTGGTTTTCCTTTTAAAAAGAATAGGTGCATGATGCCAAAAACACAAGTGACAAAAGACAAACAGATACATGGGATTCATAAAAATTTAGAACTTTTGTGTTTCAAAGGACACCATCAAGAAAATGAAAAGACATCCACAGAATGAGAGAAATTTGCAAATCACAAATCTGATGATACTTGTATCTAGAATATATAAAGAACACTTATAACTCAAGCATCAAAAGACTACCCAGTTAAAAGTGGGCAAAGGATCTGAATAGACATTTTTCCAAAGAAGATATACAAATGGTCAGTAAGTACATAAAAAGATGCTCAATATCATTAATTCCCTATCCTACCCCCTACCTCCTCCAGGCCTTAAGAAACTGCTAATCTACTCTCTGTCTCTGTAAATTTTCCTATTCTAGGCATGTCATGTAAATGGAATCATTCAAATATGTTCTTTTGTGACTGATTTCTTTCGTGTAGCTTAAAGTTTTCAAGGTTCATCCATATTGTAGCATGTATTGACACTTCATTTCATTTTATGGCCAATTGATATGCTTTTGTATGGATATATTATAGTTTATTTATCCATTTATCAATCGACGAACATATGGGTTGTTTCCACTCTGGTTATTATGAGTAATGCTGCTATGAACATTTATTTACAAGCTTTTGTGTGCATATATGTTTTCATTTGTCTTGGGTATATACCTTGGAGTAGAATTGCTGGGTCATATTATCACTCTATGTTTAACCCTTTAGGGAACTCCCAAAATGTTTTTTAAAAGTGCTTGCAACATTTTACCTTCCAGTCTGCAATGCATGAAGACTCTGATTTTTCCTCATCATCTCCAACACCTGTTATTATCTGACTTTACATCCTAGTGGGTGGGAAATGGCATCTCACCTTGTAGTTATTATTTTCATTTCCCTAATAACTGATGATGTTGAACATCTTTTCAAGAGCTTTTTGGCCACTTGTATATCTTCACTGGTGAAATGTCTATTCAGATCCTTTGTCCATGAAAAAAAAATTAGCTTATTTGTTTTTATGTCATTGAATTAAAGGGTTCTTTATATATTCTGGATACAAATCCATTTTCATATATAAGATTTGCTCCCATCATGTGGCTTGTCTTTTCATATTCTGGATGGTAGTTTGCACCATAAAAGTTTTACATTTGTCTGTTTAAAATCTATTTGTCAATTTTGTCTATGTATCTATTTTGTCTATTTGCCAATTTCTCTATTTTTTCTTTGTTACTTGTGTTTGGTGACATGTTTAAGAAACCATTTGCCTAATTCAAGGTCACAGAATTACTTCTATGCTTTATTGTAAGCATTTTGTAGTTGTGGCTCTGACATTAAGGTTGGTAATCCATTTTGAGCTATTTTTATATGATTTGAGGTAGAAGAAGTCCAGATCATTGATATGGTTGGATTTACATGTGCCAATTTGCTTTATTTTTTTCCCTATGTATTTCATGTCTTTTGTTGTTGTTTCTCTCTCACTCTTTCATTGCCTTTTTTTATTAAGTGAATATTTTCTAGAGTAACATTTTAATTCCTTTAATGATTTTTAATTATAGTTTTGAGTTATTTCCTTACTGGTTGCTCTAGAGCTTACAACACACATCTTAACTTATCAGAATACACTTCAGGTTTATACACTTAGGCCTAGTGAAATATAGAAAGTTTCCTCCTATGTAACACCATTTCCTCCCCACCTTTTTAAACTATTACTGTTACACATATTATGTCAGTGTATATATACTATAAATGCAGCAATACATTTTTATAATTACATATATATTATATATACTTTATATATTATATATTTTAAATAACCTGAGAGAAAAAAAAGTATAGCAAGTATGTATTTACAGAGTTTGTTATATTGATCATCTTACTTACCCTTTCTGCTTCTTCTCAATTCTTTCTGTGGGTTTGCTTTAGCATCTGGTATCATTTCCTTACTTCAAAACAGCTTTGTTATTGTCAGATATTTGTTACATTTCAGTATATTATGACCCCAACAATGCAGTATGTGCAACAATGCACACATTGTTTTACATAATTGCTTTTTGACTCAGTCAAGAGAAGAAAGGAGAAGAAATATGTAATTATACTGTCTTTTCCAGTTACCTGCATAATCATCATTATCAGTATTCTTTTACTTTTCATGTGGATTCGAATTACTGGCTGGTGTCACTTGCTTTCAGCCTGAAGAACTTTTAGTATTCCTTTTATAAAAGGTCTACTAGCAACAAATTCTTTCATTTTTTGTTTATCTGGGAATAAATTTATTTTGCCTTCATTTTTTGAAAGATACCTGTGCAGGATGTAAGATTCTTGGTTGATATTTTAACTTCCAGCTCTTTTAATATGTCATCCCACTGCCTCTGGCCACTTGATTATGAGGCAATGTCAGCTATTAATCTCATTGTGGTTTCCTTTTATGTGGTGAATCATTCTTCTCTTGCTGCTTTAAGATTTTTTCTTATTTTAGATTTCAGTATTTTATTACAACATGTCTGGGTGGATCTTTGGTATAGAGGTGCTTCTACCCTGAGGTGAAGCAGACCATGAGGGAAAAGCTCCATAGCTCGCCAGAGGGTATCACTGTACTGAAGGTATGGGTGGGGACTTCTGTCCTTCGAGCACTTTCACTCTGTGAGTAAGCATGTGGGAGGGCAGGTAGGCAGCCCCTGGTCTTCTGGACTGTTGTTGGTGTGACGCCTCCTACCTATGAGTGAGCTGAGATAGGGGCAGTCAGGATCCCAGTATTCTTGACCTACTGGGCCTGGGGGAGAGCTTCTGCTTTATGAGTGGGGGCTGGCCAAAGAAAAAATGACATGGTTGGTTCACTTATCTTCTGTTATTATTCATGCATTCTAGTATTTGTTTATGTCTTTCTATATTTTTGTCCAAAGTAGCGAAACTTGTGCTTCATAGCTCATTCCAGATATTCACAGATCGTTATACATAAAAATATATCCTGTTCATTGAAGCAACAGGACCCTTCTAGTAGAGCGTTCTGTGCTGTTCTTTACTTTGTTACATGCATGCATTACTACCCAGCTCAGCTTTAAGCGCCTGAAGCAGAAATTGTTTCTTATGCTTTTTTACTCCTGTTTAGCACTTGGCCCAGAGCAGATCATACACTGTGTATTTAGTGAATTTTGTAGAGTGAATTCTCTGCACATATTTAATTCCAGCTTATGGGAACCTCTTCTCTTCAGAGGAGCAAGCATGGCCCTTATAGATGAGCTCTGATCATTTTATGGTTCTTTTTTTTTTTTTTTTTGCGGTACGCGGGCCTCTCACTGCTGTGGCCTCTCCCGTTGCGGAGCACAGGCTCCGGACGCGCAGGCTCAGCAGCCATGGCTCACGGGCCCAGCCGCTCCACGGCATGTGGGATCCTCCCGGACCGGGGCACGAACCCGCGTCCCCTGCATCGGCAGGCGGACTCTCAACCACTGCGCCACCAGGGAAGCCCTATTTTATGGTTCTTAATATGTAATGTATCTTAAGTGCTTGCTCATTAATGCCGTATTTATAGTTACAGTGCATGAATATACCCAGTTTTAGTTGTCTGAAACAAACCTTATGTTACAGCAGTTGTTCTAAAGGCCCAAGAACTAAAGATTACTAGGAAAGATAGTCTCTGTTTTACAAAGGCATAATATTTCATTCAATAAATGTTTATTTTTTTTAAAACTAGACACCACGCGGGATGTCATGGATTTACAAATTTGAATCAGATACAGCATTACCTTTAGAAAATTAAAATCCAATGGAGAAGATTCTAATAAGAAATAAGCAAAAACTAAAAAATAGCACAAATACAGGGCAAACTGCGTCATTGGCACACTATATTGTGGGTCTGTGAAATCCCTCAATTGAGGGACCCTGGACAGGTACTCATTTGAGGAGATGGAACTTTAGAGCCTCCTGAGCCTTGAAAAGTAGAAGATGGACATAATAAGCTGGGGGTCTACGGAAAAGAGGTTGAACAAAGTCCCCAGAGGGGAAATCTAAAGGGCTTTTAAAAACTATGGGCATTCCAATATATTTGTATCATTAGGGTTCATGATAAGTTGGAGTGGGATACAAGAATGGACGCTTAGGTTGAACCAGATCCTGAAGAATCTCAGGTGGTACCTTGATGAGTTTTCAGTTTATTTCATTCTCACCATTAGGTTAAAATTGAGTTACTGAATGTTTCTAAAGGACTGAATTATTAGATCTAGAGCTACACTGTCCAATATGCTAGCTACATGTAGTTATTTAAGATTAAATAAATTAAGACTTGTTCCCCAGTTGCACTAGCCGTATTCCAAGTGCTCAATAACCTTGTGGCTAGTATCTACCATATTAGATAGCTATCCATGCCAAAATTCCTATTGGACAATATTGTACTAGATTTTAGGCTCTGACATCAGTAGAAAGAAGAGTTTGTGACGTATGGAAGTAGAGATGGGGAGATGGGAAAGTAGAAGTGTAACTGGTTTATGTTTTCAAAGTAGGTATGAAAGGTATCTGAAGGCTCAGCTAGAGTAATGACAATATAGGGAGAGCTGAGGACACCACTGTGATACACGTGTTAGATATTGACAAAGGATTCTATAATGAATTACCTGTTAAGAATGAAGTGAGGAAGATAGATACAATAAAACAGAAAGCGGGCATACTTTGAGTGCCTGGGTAGGCAGTGGTGCCCTTCATTGAGATAGGTGGGGTATAAAAGGAGTTAGTTAACAGAGGTTATCGAAATAATGAGTACAGTATATTAATGCTGGGTTTGAGTTTCCTGTAGAAGAGCAGGTAGAGATTTCCAGGAGACTGAGAAGAATATTCTAGAGCTTAAGAATATATTCATACTTAATATTTCTTACTTAGAGGTAATGGTTAAAACCATGAAGAAAAGAGAATAGAGTCAAAGTAAACACCTAGAGGTATTTCACTATTTCCCTTTTGTTCAATTCTTGATTAAAGCAGTCTAGGTCAAAATTTCAAAGTTCATCTGTTGTTTCCAATTATTCTAATAGTATCTTGGTTTCTGAAGCATGGTGACTTAGCATGCCCAGTGACCCAAAGGCTAGTATATTTCTTTGAGGCACCACATGTACAGTTTTCCAGATACCATCAAATCATTTGAGGTATTGAACTCTTCTTGTGTAGTACAAATGACTAAACTTGACCCAGGACATGGAGTGATATTTGTGGTGCATTAAATTTTGTTTTTAGATTAAGATATAAATATTGACATATCACATATTACTCATCTCTAATCGCTAAATTTGTATCCCTATATCCTTAAAGGATTTTATTCATTTAGCTAGCATTTCCTGAGTATGTACAAGATTAACAAATGCAGGAGATACACAGACTTCTACAGCTCAGATCCTTGCTCACAAGGATTACTTTTCAGTAAGAGAACAAATATGAACACAAATAATCACAATACAGTGTGATTAACGCTAGAGAAGTATAAATGGAGAAATGCATTAAGATCTAAGAATGCACAGAGGAAGGAAACTTTCTCTGGGGGAGTCAAGAAAAGTTTTCCAGAGAAAGTAACTTCTGAGGCAGTTGTTGAAGAATGAAGAGCAGAGTGTGTGCTGAGCCCCCATGTGTGGAAGACCTTGGATGACTTACTATACTGCAGAGGCCAGAGAAGGCAGGTGAGGCTAGATTCTGATCAGCTTTTTATGCCATTCTGATGAGCTTGGGTTTATTTTGGAAGAGATATAACCAACGGGAATTGTTTAAGGGTTTAAACATATGAGATGGTATTGTGGGGTTCCAATTTAGGAAGTTACCTAGCAGCAATGGGGCACATGGAATGTATAGAGGTGACATTGGTGGAAACACCAGTTAGAAACTTGCTGGTATAAACCATACTTGAAGGGGGTTGGTAACAAATTGATTCCAAAGATATTTAGGGTGTAGTACCTTGTACATACTACATTGGACATTCATGAGACTTAGGTATAAGTTAGAAATAGCATCTGGAGTGATACCCAGACGTTTGGCTTTAGAGCCTAGGCATAAGGAGGTACCAGCTCTTGAAGCAGGTGTGGGGCATGAAGATGAATTCTAGTTTGGTAATATTGAAGTTGAAGTTCCTTTGGCTTATTCAGGGGAGATGTGCACTTGGAGTTATGATTCAAATATGGTTCAAGTATTATCTCTTATCTGTACTGAATGACTATTTACTAATCCTATACATATTGATAATTTAGGGTCCCTATTTAGTTTTCATTCCATGGGTAATGGCATGGAATTGGCCTCCAGATCTGAGGTAGTTAACAGAAGGTGAGATGCTATTTTCTGAGCTGCCGCAGAGTAGGAATGGGCATGAGACTTCGTGTCACCTTAGTTTGCCACATGGACCTTAAATCTCATATACGTGCTTTCCACTTTCTCACCCTCAAATATCCCTGAGCATTTTACTACTGCTTCCCTCCCATAAATTATTCTCTCTTTGATGTCTCTTTCTCTCTCCCTCCTTTCCTGTTTCCTCCCCGAACCCATTCCTCTAATTTTTCTCTGTTTTTAGACCCTTTCTTTTTGAATATTTTTACCTGCTGGAAAGCTAATTTCTTTCCTGGACATATCCCTCAGACCCCTTTTACTCCCCACTTTCATCTGTTGCATGACAACCCTTCAAAAACCAGCATTTTGGAGTTAGATGGAAACTTAGCTAATATCTTATGTAACGCCTTGATTTTGCTGATTTTGTGTTGGCAGAGAGGAAAGAACTTGTTCAAAGTCACATCACTAGACAGTGCCTTGCATGCACTTTTGATTATCTAAATCCCTATTCAATTCTTTTAAAGTGCTTTCTATTTATAGTATAAATATATACATCATGGATTTTTAAAACATGAAACATGGGTTATTGGTTACAAATGCATTTACCTTGTACATTAAGAAACACATTCTGAGACTTGTTTTAAAATGTTTCCTCTAGCCCATTTGAACTTTATCATGTTTGTTTATTAATTTAATGAAATTGCATTTAGATTTTCTAATGAGCATTTTTTTAGTTTGTTGCATAAATAGAATTCTTTTCAGATTTGACCAGTATATTTAATATGGTTTATAAGTGTTAATTTGTTGAATTACAAATGTATTCTTAAAATTTTTCCCTTTAAAACACATTTACAGTTTTTCTGGTTGAATTAATACATATTCATTACACAAAATTTAGAAAATATTAAAAATTAGAAGATTTAAAAAGCCACGCATGGTCTCATTAAGTTATACAACACATTTTTTTAGTGTAGATCTTCATTTATTTTTTTTCTCTGCATGTTAACATGACTCTTCCATAAGATGATTTTTATTCTTCTTTTTCTAACCTAACACTTATATGTAGTTCCATGATATATATCCTTAGTAACAATTTTGATGGACTTGTAATATTCTACCATGCTTCTATACCATATATATGAATCTGTCAGTGCCCTTATATTCGGATATTTAGCTTATTTTCTACTTTTTTGTAGTATGTATAATGCTATAAAGAATATCGTTGGATTGAGAGTTTTGTCAGATTTGGGGGATTATTATAGTTATCCCATGGTAGAGACACTGAGTGAAAGGGAATAAATATTTGTATATGAGGGTAATGCTGTGCCTGGACTCAGCACAGATACATGCCACAGGTGACTCCTGAATAGTCTTGATGAATATGGTCTGAGAACTCTCACTCTTGAGCTCCCCTGGGACCAGTAGAATAGTTATGAATAGCTACTTGTTTTAGTTGGGTTAAGCCTTAGTGGTTTTTACTACATTAAAAAAAACTTATTTGCCTCCAATTTCATTGACTCCAAGAAGCAAATTATCCTGGATGAAGATAGACCTTGATTATAGATTATTAGGGAGGAAAGATACTAGAAAACAATTTCTTCTAATGGCATGTCTCTTCATCCAATTCCTATAATCGGATTCCCATAGATGAACAAATTACAGGAGAGATTGATATTCTCTATTGTAGTAATATAATACGTGTAAACTGCAGTACACTCACAGAGAAGGATATGTTGCGGATATAGCCAGGGAAGGCTTTGCACAGCAGTGATTCTTAAGCTGGGTCTTAAGGATGAGGAGTAATTTGCCTCATAGACAAACAAGTAGGGAATTCCAGATGAAGGAGCAGTCTTTTCAGAAGTACAAAGGCAGGAAACTCATTGCCTTCATCAGAAGTGGACATGGCTGAGAGGATGGCAGTGGGCCTAAGAGTAAGGCAGCTACAGAACATGGTCAGGAAGCCAGGTCACTAAAGCCTGTAGGCTCAAAGGGGAACTTTATTCCATAGAGGTTCGTAAACCTCTATGAGTATTTTTAACCAGGGAAGAAAGCACATTTTGTATCTAGGATAGTAAAATGTAGTTAAAATTGTTTAACTTGCCACTGAACAAACTGCATGTTTTTCATCTCAATACATTATCAAGTTGGCATGTGCTGTAGTTTCATTAATCAAAGAGAAGTTTGCTGAGATGGTATTCAGTGACATGTAATTCATTCTTTTCTCCATGTCTATGAGCAGTAATATTTTTAGAAATTACACCCAATTGTTTCATGAGTGAAGTAGCTACAAGAACTACTAAAAGTAGTGCTTTAGTGAAATCCTTCTCTAAATGATCTTATGTCTGACCTTCTGTACTTTATCTTCCAAAGATCAGCTTGTGGTGTTAATTATGGGGTAAGTAAGCAGTTACTTCCTACAGCAAATCAGCCAAAGTCCAGGTTAGCTCTGGAGGTCCCCTGGATCAGAGCTCTGTGTTTCTTCAGGTTTCAGTTTACCAGCCTCAAACCACTTAAAAGCAGGAGGAGGAAAGACTGGGGAGTGATCAGTTTACAAGTGACCTGGGAGTTCACAGCTTTCATCCCTGGAAATCACAGTCCATATAATAGGCCTTGTGCAGATACAATTGGGACAAATTGACTCAGGCTTCTTGCTTTCAGAAATGAAAACCCTTCTTTTCCCTTATCAGTGTCCCCAGGCCTGAATTGTTGGAATCAAGCATTTGAGGGAGGATGGTAGGTGTTCTAAGGTCAAATAGAGGATGTAGGTCCTCAGTAAGAGTGTAGGCTGTTAAGTGGCACCCAACTGTGTTAATTGGTTAATAGGACTCTAGCTAGTTTAGGGACTTAAAAGTCATATGAGAGGAACCATGCCTAGCCTGCTTTTTCCTTTCTAGGCAAGCGAGAGATGTAACTGTGGAAGAGTATGTTGGCCCATCTTCGAACTAGGCTACTGTTGTACCAGATATTTTTGGAATGCATTTTTAGATATGATTTCAAAATTTTTGAATGTTTTCAGGAAAGGCATTATTTCCAACTTGGAACCTTAAGTTGACCTCTAGAGGCAGTTTGACTCACCAGGAACCCAGGCTAGTGGGTATGGTGATAATTGTTGCCAAATAATCATTCTCAGCAAAAAGCACAACTTCAAAAAAAAAAAAAAAGGAGAATCTGAGAGGATTACTTTCTACATTCATCTGGATATAGGAGATCTGGCTGTTTATTAGGAATTCAGTAGTCTTGCTTTAAAGTCATTCATCAAGCAATTGGATCAAAACTCTCTTAGCATTTCCTTACCATATGAACAAGTACTTCACAAAGTCACAAGTATTATGAGGCCACAGCACTATTATGTTATGACAAAGTGCACATGGATGGATGATATAGTGACTGTACTGACATTGTTCAGTGCTTTCGTACTGAGAAGGGCCATTCCTATTTGTTCTCATCACTTACTGATTAGTGGTAATTATTCTCTAATTCATTGTCCATTCTATGCCCGGGATATTTTTTAAAATTTAATTCTAAACTTGACATTTACCTAAGTCCTTTCAGTGGCTCCCAAGTGTCCTAGAGAACAATATCCAATTGTCTCAGGCTTCCATATTCAAAGATTAGAATGATCTGCCCTGATTTAGCCCATTCAACATTCTTCAAGGAATGCCATTTTTAAACCACATCAGACACCTACTAACCATGCATGACCCCCTATCTTAGCTCTTACCTCTGCCAGAAGTCTCTGCTGTTTTTTCTCCACTCATTCTTCAAATGCAACTTGGTTAGTGAGGTTTCCCTATCCTTTTAAAATGCCCCTTTTTACCAAATTCCCCTCCAACTACCTCCTTTCTCATCATCTCAGTGAAACTGTTCCCATTAAAATTACCATCAATCTCCTTGCTATTAAATCCAATGAACACTTTTTAGTGTTTATTTCTCTTGACTCCTCAGTAACATTTGATACAGTTAACTCACCCTCTTCTTAAAATATCTCTTTTTCCTTGGCTTCTGTGACATGACATTCTCCCAATTTTCTCCTGGGTTGCCTCATTCTTTGTGGGAATCTCTTCCTCTATTCATCCACTAAATTGTATTTCTCAAATGACCATTTCCACTGTCAAAGACTTAATTATTTCCCACATGTTGATGAGTCCTAAATGTATATTTTCAGGCTATCTCTCCATTGTATACTTGAGATCCATAGTTTCAACTGTCTAATGCATAGAAACAATTAAACATCCCATAAACATCTTAAAGTCAGTATGTCCCACTTGAAGTCGTTATTTTTACTCTTATGTCTGCGTTTTTCTTTCCCAATGGGAAAAATCAATTTTTCCCATTTTTGAAAAATTGAGATGTAACATAGGATAAATATAATCTTAGACATACAGCTTTATAGATGTTTATAACCTCACTCCCACCCTGATCAAAATACAGACTCTTTTTCACTCCCTGGAAGGAGCCCTCATCCCCTTTCTCCCACTACAGGCCCACCCCCACCTCTGCAGAAGGGTAACAGAAATTATTATTTTTTTAATGAAAGTAATTGAATATTTTAATTTTTTATTATCTATTTTTTCTTTTTTTCTTTTTTGTCATTGCAGAATTGCTTTAACTTTAAAATTCCTCTTTCAGATTTTCCCCCTGAGAGATAGGGTAGAAAATGGCCGCTAAACATTGTGAGTTTTATTACTTATTATTTCTTGCTGGATGTATTTCCAGGGCTGAATATTTCTTGTTGTCCCTTATTACATTATTCACAGAGAGGTAGAAGATCTTTTTAATCTTTTATAAGGATTCCTAAAAGTATTGCTTTTATGTATAAAAGGATAGCATAGTTTTCCATTCTTCTATCAGTGGAGATTTTCCTCATTCACACAGATGAGGATCCTACTCCTCCAAATTTCCCCTTAGATCATCATTTTGTTTGCAGGCAGCAGCATTAAGTTTTTAAGGTCCACTCAGGAGAGAATGAAACAAGGGACATAAAACTGATCATATTGAGTCCATAGAAACTCAATTATTTGTTTAAAGCAGCACAGAAATGTCTTATATTTCCAAGAAAAGAAAAGAGGTGCTAGAAATCTACAACGTGATAACCTTTGGTTTTGAACGACATAATTGAAGAACTATTCAATTTATTTGATCAAACCCATACAAAAATGTTTAAGTATTGAGCTGATGTGTTTATCTTTTGCTATAACAATCAGTTGAAATTTTGGCCCTTTTTCTTCTCCAGAAATAAATTTTTTAAAAATCTGCCCCTTTTATGTCTGCTAAACTTGGACAATGGTACTATCATGTTTGGCTTCTCAAATGTTCCATATCCAGTCAGACATACAAACTAAACAAATATCTAAATTTAAAAAAAACTATATAAAATTGTTTATATCTACCTATCTATCTATCTATCCATCCATCTAGCTACCTATCTAGATATAGATATAGGTAGCTACGATGTCCTCTTCTGTTTACCTTTGTTCTTATGGGTCTAGTTTAGGCTATTATAATCACTCACAGGGATTTTTACCAGTAGTCTCTTAACTGTTTTTTATGCTTCCTGTCTGGACCCCTTCCATCTATTCTTCTCACTGCAAAAAAAATAATTTTTATGAAATACAAGCTGATCATGCCATTTTCTTACTAAAAGCTTTTCAGTTGACTTCTCATTGTCTTCTGGATGAGGTCCAAACCCCCTAACTTACAAGACCCTGAATTTAGTTTCATCTCCTACTATCTCTCCCCTGGTGTCTTGCTCTAGCCATAGTGAGACAGTCTTTTTTCCTCCCCTTAATTTATTAAAATATCTCTCACTACTCATCACGAGGCCTTCCCCTTGCTTAGTGTCTTCTTGCTCCCTGCCTTTGCCTTACTCTGGGTGAAGTTCAGAGAACCCAACTCCCCAAGCCACAGTATGATACCCTCCTTTGTGTTCCCGTGGAACCCTCTGTTTTCTCAATGAAGCACTTTGATTATACTATGTTGTGTTGTTTAATGTTATTTTATCTATTCCCTACTAGACTATAAGTCTTTTATTTTAATCCTTTAATCCCCAGAACCTAGTATATACCTTACCTAATAAAAAATAAGAATTTATGAATAATTTTGTCCTCCTGATTCCATTGCCCACCTTTGAATAACCTCCTCATCAATCTGGGTGCTGCCTGTTCCATTATGGCATAGGTTTCATCCTGCAGTTCATAACAATTTATTATTGATCACTTATTGTATTTTATTTTGCTCCAGACATTGTAATAGTCATCTATATGAAGTCTCAATTGCTTTTCCTTAAATGAAAGGACCAGAGTGTCCTCCATACAGTGGAGTGTCTAGGTAATGTTTGCCAAAGGATTCTATAACTGAAGGGATTCCATAATCTAATTTTGAGAAAATAAAGTGTTGATATTGAAACTTCTTTGGAGGAATGAAATCTTAGAGAAATAACCTAGGATAGCTAAGTAAGGGCTATTTACCACAAAGTAAATTTCCAATAAAATATTTTTACTAACTTGAAAATGATTTTGAATGCATTGTTTTAGGAATTCTGCCTCTTAGAGTGACACTTTCAAAATTTCCACAACTGTATGAGCTGCTAAGTGTTCACTGAATATATTTCCTGTCTCCTATCCTATTCTGGAAGATGCAGAGATTAGAAAAGACAGAGAGGGTGTCTTCTCTGTCCTCTGAGAGCACCAAGTCTTCCTAGGGAGGTAAAATATGTCCTTATTAACTAGTGAAGATATAAGGCAGCTAAAATTATAATGCTTGCTTAAATCCCTGGGTTTCAAGTTACCTAGAATGTGGACCAAAAGAGGTGTTAGAAAAGGTGAGCCTGTGATAAGTTCCACATCTAAAGAGGAAAATGTTATTATTGGGGTCCATAATAAGAGTAATTGGTCAACCTATCTATCATTAGCAGCTTAGAAGCTGTATATATTCTCTTGTTTTATCCTCACAGCAAGCCTGTAATACCAATGTAATTATTAGCATTGCTATTTTAATGATAAACTGAGGGTAAGTGGAGTGCAGAGTACATCTGCTTCCTCACTGAAGCCTACTTATTCCTATCTATATGCCAGTAAATATTTCCTTGTGATAATCTGAACTGATAAAAGTGAGGAAATGGCTCATTAAATGCATTTTGTTTTAAAATTATTATAGCAATATATATCCTTCTAGCATGTGATACTCTGTATATGAAAAGTACCTAGCACACTGCTTAGCAGAGTGACTAGTACTCAAAACATAAAAGCTATTATTATTATTATCTGTATGCTTGAAAATTAATCTTTTGTTACATGGACAAACACACTCTACAGAATACTTTTCTATTATATGATGTCAAGTACTACTTCATTGCCTCGTTTCCTACAGAAGTTTATGATGACAGAGATCTTTATTAATATCAGAAGACTGATACGTCCTTAAGAGGATTTTGTGGTTTCTCATCTGTGTACATATGATGGAAAATGAATGCTATGTTTATGGAAACAATATTTGAGGAAATTATCTGAATTTGTCTAACTGTGTCTATAGTGTGAGTGTTAGAAGAAAAGATAAAGTCATTTCCAGTCCTAAGAGTTTAAGAATTTTCCTTTCCTCATTCAATCTTCATGAAATACAAGGATTAAGAGCATAATCCCCTTTATGCTATTTATCACTCTTCAGTTTTAACATCTACACAGAAACATAAATTTTCTCTAAATATCAAATGTTTTGGCCAAAGCCGCATTTCAAACTAAAGTATTTATTATTAATTTCACCTATAATTATTAATTTAGAAAATGTGTCTAAGTTTGACAAAACAGTTACTTCAAGGAAAAGACATCTTGTAAAAATCTGAACCTACCAAAAATTGTTGTGCTTATTCACAACAGTTGATTCACTATACAAACTAATTCAGCATTTTGGGGAGTGTTAAATTAGACAATGTTGGTAACTTGATAAACATTTTCAGAGAGTTTCTCAGAAACCAAATTTTAGGAGTATACCTATATATACATGACCCTATGTCAAAACTCTATAATTCTGAGAGAATGGCCAGTAGAAAAACCTCATCTGGTCCAATGGTATAAGGTATTATAAATATGGTTTTTGCCTCTCATTTATTTCAAGATATGCACAAATCTTTAATTTTCAATGAGCCAATAATGTATCACTTTCATTATTTCTATGTGCAATTCTTTTGTCATATGGTGTGACTTAAGGGTACAATTTGGCATATTTATTGTATATTTTCAATTCCTAACAATCATTGCCTATTGAAAAGTCTCCTAGAAACCCCCACTAAAGGACTTTAGAGAATCAAGTGTCCTTGCAAGTGACTTGGCATTTTCTAGAGACCCTCTTTCCTTCCTTCTTTCCTTTCTCACTGTTTTTAGATAAGTCACTTGACCACACGCCTTCTGTTAAACCCTAGTTTATTCTGTTTTATTTAACATATTTTAGTTGTGTCCCCTAAAAGTGTGATACATGTTTCTTTTTCTGTGTCAGGACCTAGCAAGCCCAAGGAAACTTTCTGAAATTCTAGCCTCTTGTGCGGCGCTCTGTCGGGCGGTAATTAGATCATTATCTGGTACACTAACAGATTTAGTGTTTTCATTCCCACAGCAGCCTGCAGGCCCCACCTGTCAGCTGGGGAGAGACAATCTCATAAACCTGCCAATACTATGATTTAGCTGAATACATGTTTGTTAATAAATCTTTCATCATATTATAATCAAAGAGCCCTTTCAGTTTATGACCCACCTAATGAAGGATTTGGGGGGTCTGCTCATCAATTTGATGTTTGTAAAGACAAAGCTAACGGGTGTCATTAGCGTGTATTTACCCCCTTGGCTCAGGTGAAAAGTGAAGCAGGAGATGGGGTAAAGGAAATGAGAGAAAATGCTAATGAAAACTAAACGCATGGTGTGAGCCACCTACCCGTTACCTTGAAGAGTAGTGTCTTGTGAGAAAAATCAAATGTTTTGACATCTTTTAAAGTCTGCTAAGCCAGTAGGATCTACAGCAGTTCTTTATGAAATGCCTTTTCAAAGGTTTAACTGCCACCATTATCATCCAAAGAATTTGATGTGGTTTTCTCCGTATGGGAGTGTAATTATTAATACGGTATGAGTAAAGTTTAGGACTTGCTAGAGCCTGCAATCCATGCCAGGGTGCAATAACGCAAATTTGTACTGCCTTTTTTGACATCAATACTATGTGTTCAGATTTCAATTTTATGGTTTATTTGTGGTTAAAATTAAAGCCAGTTAAAATATTCTCTTATCTTCCTTAAGACATTAAGGGTAGACACAATGATTTTAAGTCCTGGTATCTCTTAAATAGAACAATGCATACCCCCCATAGTGAAATATACCAAAGATTTTAATGAATGGAAAACAAATATAAAAGAATATATACTTTGTTAAAGCTGGTAAGTAGTTCGAAACTTCTGCTGAAAAATCTTTAAAATTGAACCCACCGACTGCATGATTAATTTCTAACAGTGTTCTCTGCCCTGTCAAAGCTCTTCTCTGCTGTCCACTTCTCAGCTGCCTTTGACTGAGATTCAGACAAATAAATCGAGGGAAAGAGACAGTACACTGACCTTGGTTTCCTATGTGTTTCCTTCCAACTCTAGAGCAAGTTATATTTCAGCTCCACAATCAACAAATAGCTCTGAAAACCAAATAGACCGCACTGTTGGAAGTCAGAGAGAGTGAGGTCAAAATAGAAGCCCCAAATGTGTGGATATAAAGTCTTCTCATCTCCTTTGTGGAAATTTCCAGGCTTCACATTCATTTATCAGGATATCCTCTTTGTGCACTGTTACCATTGAAATCTTTGTGTTGCTCCAGACTCCACCTGAATATGACACAGCTGTACCAGGCTGGATGACCTTTTATGTCCTATCTGCATTCATTGCTTTCTCTATGTCCTTTCCTTTGTGATATTTTCAGCACCAGGAAGTTTCACTCACCTTCACCATTGTTTTCATACATTTGGGCTACAGACATGGGATTGTTGTTTAATTTGAATCCAAAAGGATGGACAGGAAGGAAAGCAGACAGTAGAGATACCATCCATTTCCTAACTGAATCATAACACTCTATTTTCATGACTCTGTCACACTGCAGAAAAATGCAGGGCATTCGTTTGAAGAAGCGTAAACAGTGAGACTGTGACATGTTCTCTTGTTGAACACCTCTATATTAAATGTAGACCAACCTTGGTTTTGGAGAGGATTATTAGCTTCTCTGAGGATACATTCCCCTGATAAACTCCAGATTTGGCTCAAAACATATGTGTGATTTCCTACTGCTAAAATTATGAGTTCTTAAATAAAGAGAGCTGTTTTTACTGTGTTTATAATGGGTCTGCCGAAATAAGGCTGCCTGATTGATGCATTAACATTGATAGTGAAACTTGAGCATGTGTATGTGTTGGATTTTGTTTTGTTTTGATTTTGAGCAAAATCAATGATGCTGGACAGATCTGGTTATAAATATTGGTTTGGCCACATACTACTGTGTAGCTTTGGGCAACATAATGAACTTTCCTAAGCCTTAGTTTCCTCACTACTAAATTGGAGGTGAATAAACTTGATTTGTTTTAATGATTAAATGAAGAAAAAGTACAAAAAATGCTTAACTCAATGCAAAGCACATAGTACATGTTTGTTTAAGATAGTGTCTGATTAGTGTCTGTATTGGTGTTGGGTTTTCTAGATTTCACGTAACTTCTGGGAGGCTTAGAACCCAATTTTGCACATAGTGGGTTCTCAGTATATACTTTTTGAATTAATTGATAAGAGTCTTTCCCAAATATCCCAGAAATTCACACTTTAGAAGTTTTCCAGTTCCACTGTAGGTTCCAGTATTACTCACTAGTAGGCATCAGGTCTTTCATTATGCTCAACAAAGGCAATTCAGGACCTTCTAATGCATTTTTTTTTCTGAGCAATTCTGACAACTGGAAAATTCTTTCTTATGATTAGCGAAAATCAGTCATCAAATTTAAGAATTGTGTTTCTTCATGTAAAGAGCCTTTAGTTATTTGTGTAAATGGATATGGGCATGGATGTCCTCACAGAGTTTTCTCTTTTCCAACCAAATGGGACTAGTATTATATAAACTTAGTTCAGGTCCACAACAATCATTAAATTGGATACAAACACTAGAGGTATTAAAAAAATAAGCATGGCAGATTGAAAACACACTTTTTGTGTTTTCTTCCAAAACCCCACTAAAATGAAAATAGAGGGATAAAGTAGGAATAAACCATTGAGGACATGGAGAAGTGAGATGCTGACAAAGAGATGTTAACAAAAATTTCGAAGGTGGAAAGAAGACAAGTGAGTAGTAATTGATTTAAAAGACCGGAGAAAGCAAAATTTAATTATTTGTGTTCTTGGTGGTGGTGGAGATTAGTAGGGTTAATTATTTCTCACTGCGGATCCGTATAAAGGCTCAAGAATTTGGTGCCCTAGTGCCATTGATAGTAGCGTGTTGATGTGACTAAAAACAAGAGGATTGATTGAAAACATTTTCAATATTTCGTTACTAAGGATAGTTGGACGTAGGGTGAGAGCTGAAATACCATGTCCCACTTCATCCAGCCACATGGCTGACTCTTCTTTCCTTGCAGATGATGGATAAACTTTGGTGGTTCATTTTATTCATACTTTCTTTCATTAGATTTTATTTGTTTTAATTTTGAAATAATTTTCAATTAAAAAAATTCTTCATGATGAGTTTCATGGTATATCCATCATCCAACTTCCCTATGTTTTGCTAATTGTCCCACTAGTATTCTTTTCCTGATCTTGGGATCCAGTATTGTGTTTAATTGATATATCTCCTTAGTCTCCTCCAATCTGAGAGAGTTAGTCAGTCTTACTTTTGTTTTATTGAAGTATAGTTGATTTACAACATTACATTAGTTTCAGGTGTACAGAATAGAGATTCACTATTTTTATAGATTATATTCCATTTCAAGTTATCACAAAATAATGGCTATATTTCCCTGTGTGGTACAATATATCCTTGTTGCTTATCTATTGTATACATAGTAGTTTGTATCTCTTAATCCTATATCCCTATCTTGTTCTGTCCCCCTTCTCTCTCCCATGGGTATCCACTAGTTTGTTTATATATCTGAGAGTTTTTCTGTTTTGTTATATACATCTATTTGTTTTGTTTTTTAGATTCCACACATGTGATAATATATGGTATTTGTCTTTCTCTGTCTGACTTATTTCATTAAGCATAATACTTTCCAGGCCCAACCACATTGTTGCAAATGAAAGAGCTTCATTCATTTTTAAGGCTGAGTAGTATTCCATTGTGTGTGTGTGTGTGCGTGTATCTCACATCTTCTTTATCCATTCATCTCTTGATGGGCACTTGGGTTGTTTTCATGTCTTGGCTATTGCAAATAATACTGCTATGAACAATGGGGTGCATGTATCTTTTTGAATTAGTGTTTTCGTTTTCTTCTGAAATATACTCGGGGGTGGAATTGCTGGATCATATGATAGTTCTATTTTTAGTTGTTTGAGGAAACTTCATACTGTTTTCTACAGTTGCTACACCAATTTATATTCCTGCCAACAATGTACAAGGGTTCCCTTTGCTCCACATCCTTGCTGACATTTGTTATTTATGGTCATTTTGACAGGTGTGAAGTGATATCTCATTGTGGTTTTGATTTGCATTTCACTGATGACTAGTAATATTGAGCATATTTTCATGTGCCTGTTGGCCGTTTGTATGTCTCCTTTGGAAAAATGTCTATTCAGGTCTTCTGCCCAGTTTTAAATTAGGTGTTTTTTGGTGGGGGTTTTTTTGATATTGAGTTGTATGAGCTGTTTATATATTTTGAATATCAACCCCTTATTGGCCATATCATTTACAAATATTTTCACCCATTCAGTAGGTTGTCTTTTTGTTTTGTCAATGGTTTCCTTAGCTGTAGAAAAGCTTTTAAGTTTAATTAGGTCCCATTTAATTTTGCTTTTGTTTCCTTTCCTTTAGGAGACAGATCCAAAAAATATTGTTATGATTTATGTCAAAGAGTGTTCTGCCTATGTTCTTTTCTAGGATTTTTATGGTTTCAGGTCTTACATTTAGGTCTATAATCCATTTTGAGTTTATTTTTGTTTATGGTGTGAGTAAATGTTCTAATCTCATTCTCTTACATGTAACTGTCCAGTTTTCCCAGCACCGCTTATTGAAGAGACTGTCTTTTCTCCATTGTATATGCTTGCTTCCATTGTTGTGATTAATTGATCATATCCATGTGGGTTTATTTCTGGGCTCTCTATTCTGTTCCATTGATCTGTGTGTCCGTTTTTGTGCCAGTATCATGCTGTTTTGATGACTGTAGCTTTGTAGTATAGTCTGAAGTTAGGGAGCATGATACCTCCAGCTTTGTTCTTTTTTTCTCAAGATTTAATTGGCAATTTGGGTCTATATTGGTTCCACATACATTTTAGGATTATTTGTTCTAGTTCTGTGGAAAATGTTATGGGCATATTGATAGGGATTACACTATATCTGTAGATTCCTTTTGGTAGAGTGGATATTTTAACAATATTAATTCATCCAATCCAAGAACATGGGATATCTTTCTATTTCTTTCTGTCATATTCAATTTTCTTCATCAGCATTTTATAGTTTTGGGAGTATAGGTATTTCATCTTCTTGGTTAAGTTTATTCCTGGGTATTTTATTCTTTTTGATGCAATTTTAAATGGTATTTTTTTTGCTTTATCCTTCTGATAGCTCATTATTAGTGTACAGAAAAGTAAGAGGTTTCTGTATATTAACTGTATGCTGCAACTCTACTTAATTCATTTATAATTCTAATAGTTTTTTGGTGGAGGCTTTGGGGTTTCTATGTATAGTATCATGTCCTCTGCAAAGAGTGACAGTTTTGTTTTTGATGTCATATTTTACATCTTCATGTCTATCCCTTAACTATATATTATAGTTATAGTTGCTTTTACAGTGTGTCATCTTTTAATCTTCATACAAGCTTAAGTGGTTGATCTGCAGCCTTTACTATATATTTGCCTTTACTAGAGAGATTTTTCTTTTCCTATAGATTCTTATTTCTTATTGTAACCTTTTCTTTTCCACTCAGAGAAGAACCTTTAACATTTCTTTTAGGGTAGGTTTAGCATTGATGAACTTTTTTGTTTTTTGCTTATCTGAGAAGTTCTTTATTTCTCCTTCACTTCTAAATGATAATCTTACTGGGTAAAGTATCTAGGTTGCTGGTTTTTCCCGTTCAGCACTTTAAATACATCATGCTACTCCCTTCTGGCCTGATAGTCTTATCACTGTTTGTTTTCCTCTTGTTGCCTTTAGAACTCTCTCTTTATCTTTAGCTTTTGCCATTTTGAATTATGATATGTCTTGGTGTGGCTCAGTTTGGATTCATCCTGTTTGGAGCCCTTTGTGCTTCCTGTACCTGGATATATGTTTCCTTCTTCAGGTTTGGGAATTTTTCAGCTATAATTTCATCAAATACAATTTTTACCCCCTTCTCTCTCTCTTCTCCTTCTGTGACCCCCTATAATGCAAATGTAGGTGTGCTTGATGTTACCTAGAAATCTCTTAAACTGTTCTCATTTTTTTAAATTTGTTTTTCTTTTTGCTGTTCTTATTGGGTGATTTCTGTTATTCTATTTCCAGATCATTTACGTGTTCTTCTGTATCTCTTAGTCTACTACTCATTCCTTCTAGTGTGTTTTTCATTTCATTTAATGTATTATTTAGTTATGACTGGTTCTTTTTATATTTTTTTGTTAAATTTTTCATTGTGTTTATCTATTCCTTTCCCTAATTCAGATAGCATTATTATTACTACTGCTTTGAATTCTTTATCTGGAAAATTGTTTATTTCTGTTTTATTATTTATTTTTTTCATGGTTTTTCTCTTGCTCTTTCAGTTGAGACCAGTTCCTCTGTCTTTTCATTTTGCTTAACTTTCTCTGTCTCTATAAATTTAAGTAAAACAGCTACCTATTGCAGTCTTGAAAGGGTGTTCTTATGTGGGTGTCCTTAGGTTTGTATACAGTCTGTGTGTGCCCCAGTGCCTTTGGGGAGAGGTGAATTTCACATGAACACAATTCATGCTTTTCCTCAGGGTGTGCTGACAGCCGTCACATTGGTAGCAGGTGGGACTGGAGATGGAGGGGCTAGGGCCTGGGCCAAGTGTGAGGCGGGACTTCTTCTCTGCTTAGTGGCCATTACAACCTTATCAGGGGTGGGGTTGGATGCCAAGTTGATGGAGCAGAATCCCTGAGGGTCAGGTCTGAGTTGTCTCTGTCCCCTTTAAGTGTGTGGTTTGTCCTCTCCCAGAACCAGCACCCCTGCACCAGAGGGGAGCAGTGCTGGAGCAAGAGGGGGCCCAAGTAGGCTCTTGGCTTGTGACCGGATAACAATAGACACTCCTACTGCGCTCAGATGCTGCCCAGGGTCTGAGTCACCTATGTGTCCTGCAGCTCTCCCTGGTGTGGAAGCCCTCACCCCAGTGTGGATTTGCGAGGTGAAGTAAGCAATGCTGGAGCATTTGCTTGGCTCACACAGGGGATCATGCTGGGGTGGTTGTGAGAAACTGGGCAGCCACTGGAACAGTCCTCATTCTGCCCTCTGTGCCGTGCCTTGGGAGCAAGCCAGCTCTCATGAGCTCCTCAGGAGTGGAAGCCCAGGCTTCCCACAGCCCTCCTGTTAATCCCAGTGGCCCTCCAACCAGCAAAGCGGGCTCATCTTCTCTGTGTCAGATCCCAGGGCTGGGGCACTCAATATGTGACTAGAACCTCTCATTCCCTAGTGTGGATCTCTGCCTGTGTATTCTCCCTTTTCCTCTGAGTCCCGACTAGGGGCACAGGTCCCAAACTGATCACTTCTCTTTCCTTACTACCTGATTCCGTATGGATCTTTCTTATATCTTTGGTTGTACAGGAGTCTTGCTGCCAGTCTACATTTAGTTTTCAGTGAGAATTGTTCCACATGTAGATGTATTTCCAATGTGTTGATGGGGGAAGTTGAGTTCCATGTCTTCCTACTCCACCATCTTGATTGATCCCCCTAGTCAGTCTTTCTTAGTCTTTCAAGACACTGACATTTTTAAAGAGGGCTGGTCAGTAGAATATCCCTCAATTTGAGTTTGTTTGTTGTTTTTTTCATTATTATATTGAGGTTATGAATTTTTTTGTAAGAATAATGGAAATACTTTTTCCTTTCCTCAGTGCATCTGTCAGGAGGTAATTATGTCAATATATTTTATTGCTGGCAATGTTAATTTTGATCACCTGATTAAGGTGATGTCTGCTACATTTCTCTACTATAAAATCACTATTTTTTTCCTTTTTAATGAAAAAGTATCTTGAATTTTGTACCTTCATACTTTTAGAATATGCTAATATCCTATATCTAATCATGCCTTCACCTATTTCTTTTAGCATCCATTGATGATTCTTTTTTTTAACAACGATGATTTTTAAAATTTTTTTAAAGTTAATTTATTTTTTATATAGCAGATTCTTATTAGTTATCTATTTTATACATATTAGTGTATATATGTCAATCCCAATCTCTCAATTCATCCCATTACCACCACCATCCCCCCCACTTCCCTGCCTGGTGTCCATACGTTTGTTCTCTACATCTGTGTCTCTATTTCTGCCTTGCAGACTGGTTCATCTGTACCATTTTTCTAGATTCCACATACATGCATTAATATATGATATTTGTTTTTCTCTTTCTGACTTACTTCACTCTGTATGACAGTCTCTACATCCATCCACGTCTCTACAAATGACCCAGTTTCATTCCTTTATATGGCTGAGTAATATTCCGTTGTATATATGTACCACATCTTTATGCATTCATCTGTCGATGAGCATTTAGGTTGCTTCCATGACCTGGCTATTGCAAATAGTGCTGGAAAGAACACTGGGGTACATGTGCCTTTCTGAATTATGGTTTTCTCTGGGTATGTGCCCAGTAGTGGGATTGCTGGGTCATATGGTAATTCTATTTTTAGTTTTTTAAGGAACCTCCATACTGTTCTCTATAGTGGCTGTATCAATTTACATTCCCACCAACAGTGCAAGAAGGTTCCCTTTCCTCCACACCCTCTCCAGCATTTGTTGTTTGTAGATTTTCTGATGATGTCCATTCTAAGTGGTGTGAGGTGATACCTCAGTGTAGTTTTGATTTGCATTTTTCTAATAATTAGTGAGGTTGAGCAGCTTTTCATGTGCCTCTTGGCCATCTGTATGTCTTTTGAGAGATGTCTGTTTAGGTCTTCTGCCCATTTTTGGATTGGGTTGTTTGTTTTTTTAATACTGAGCTGCATGAGCTGTTTATATATTTTGGAGATTAATCCTTTGTTAGTTGCTTCATTTACAAATATTTTCTCCCATTCTGAGGGTTGTCTTTTCGTCTTTTGTTTTCCTTTGCTGTGCAAAAGCTTTTAAGTTTCCTCCTTTGACAAAGTTTGCCATCTGTGATAAAGTTTGCCTCCTTTTTCATAGATTAGTTGACCATAGATGAGTGGGTTTATCTCTGGGCTTTCTATCCTGTTCCATTGACCTATATTTCTGTTTTTGTGCCAGTACCATATTGTCTTGATTACTGTAGCTTTGTAGTATAGTCTGAAGTCAGGAAGTCTGATTCCTCCAGCTCTGTTTTTTTCCTTCAAGATTGCTTTGGCTATTTGGAGTCTTTTGTGTCTCCATACAAATTTTAAGATTTTTTTGTTCTAATTCTGTAAAAAATGTCATTAGTAATTTGATAGGGATTGCATTGAATCTGTAGATTACTTTGGGTAGTATAGTCATTTTCACAATATTGATTCTTCCAATCCAAGAACATGGTATATCTCTCCATCTGCTTGTGTCATCTTTGATTTCTTTCATCAGTGTCTTATAGTTTACTGAGTACAGGTCTTTTACCTCCCTAGGTAGGTTTATTCCTAAGTATTTTATTCTTTTTGTTGCAGTGGTGAAAGGGATTGTTTCCTCAATTTCTCTTTCTGATCTTTTGTTGTTAGCATATAGGAATGCAAGAGATTTCTGTGCATTAATTTTGTAGCCTGCAACTTTACCAAATTCATTGGTTAGCTCTAGTAACTTACTGGTGGCATCTTTAGTATAGCTTCATGTCATCCACAAACAATGACAGTTTTACTTCTTTTCCAATTTGTATTCCTTTTATTTCTTTTTCTTCTCTGATTGCCATGGCTAAGACTTCCAAAACTATGTTGAATAATAGTGGTGAGAGTGGACATCCTTGTCTTGTTCCTGGCCTTAGAGGAAGTGCTTTCAGCTTTTCACCATTGAGAATGATGTTTGCTGTGGGTTTGTCATATATGGCCTTTATTATGTCGAGGTAGGTTCCCTCTATGCCCACTTTCTGGAGAGTTTTTATCATAAATGGGTGTTGAATTTTGTCAAAAGCTTTTTCTGCATCTATTGAGGTGATCATATGGTTTTTATTCTTCAATTCGTTAATATGGTGTATCACATTGATTGATTTGTGTATATTGAAGAATTCTTGCATCCCTGGGATAAATCCCACTTGATCATGGTGTATGATCCTTTTAATGTGTTGTTGGATTCTGTCTGCTAGTATTTTGTTGAGGATTTTTGCATCTATATTCATCAGTGATATTGGTCTGTAATTTTCTTTTTTTTTAGTATCTTTGTCTGGTTTTGGTATCAGGGTGATGGTAGCCTTGTAGGATGAGTTTGGGAGTGCTCCTTCCTCTGCAATTTTTTGGAAGGGTTTGAGAAGGATGGGTGCTAGCTCTTCTCTAAATGTTTGATAGAATTCACCTGTGAAGCCATCTGTCCTGGACTTTTGTTTTTTGGAAGATTTTTAATCATAGTTTCAATTTCACTGCTTGTGATTGGTCTGTTCATATTTTCTGTTTCTTCCTGGTTCAGTCTTGGAAGGTTATACCTTTCTAAGAATTTGTCCATTTCTTCCAGGTTGTCCATTTTATTGGCATAGAGTTGCTTGTAGTAGTCTCTTATGATGCTTTGTATTTCTGCAATGTCTGTTGTAACTTCTTTTTCATTTCTAATTTTATTGATTTAGTCCTCTCCCTCTTTTTCTTGAGTCTGGCTAATGGTTTATCAATTTTGTTTATCTTCTCAAAGAACCAGCTTTTAGTTTTATTGATCTTTGCTATTGCTATTTCATTTATTTTTGCTCTGCTCTTTATTATTTCTTTCCTTCTACTAACTTTGGGTTTTCTTTGCTCTTCTTTCTCTAGTTCCTTTAGATGTAAGGTTAGACTGTTTTTTGAGATTTTTCTTTTTTCCTGTGGTAGGATTGTATTGAATAACCTTCCATCTTAGAACTGATTTTGCTGCATCCCATAGGTTTTGGATTGTTATGTTTTCATTGTCATTTGTCTTTAGGTATTTTTTGATTTCCTCTTTGATTTCTTCAGTGATCTCTTGGTTATTTAATAATGTATTGTTTAGCCTCCATGTGTTCGTGTTTTTTACGTTTTTTTCCCCTGTAATTGATTTCTAATCTCATAGCTTGTGATCGGAAAAGATGCTTGATGTGATTTCAATTTTCTTAAATTTACTGAGGCATGATTTGTGACCCAAGATGTGATCTATCCTAGAGAATGTTCCATGTGCACTTGAGAAGAAAGTGTAATCTGCTGTTTTTGGATGGAATGTCCTATAAATATCAATTAAGTCTATCTGGTCTATTTTGTCATTTAAAGCTTGTATTTCCTCATTAATTTTCTATCTGGATGATCTGTCCATTGGTGTAAGTGAGGTGTTAAAGTCCCCCATTATTATTGTGTTACTGTCCATTTCCTCTTTTATAGCTCTTAGCATTTGCCTTATGCATCGAAGTGTTCCTTTGTTGGGTGCATATATATCTATAATTGTTACGTCTTCTTGGATTGATCCCTTGATCATTATGTAGTGTCCTTCCTTGTCTCTTGTAGCATTCTTTATTTTAAAGTCTATTTTATCTGATATGAGTATTGCTACTCCAGCTTTCTTTTGATTTCTGTTTACATGGAATATCTTTTTCCATCCCCTCACTTTCAGTCTGTATGTGTCCCTAGGTCTGAAGTGGTTCTCTTGTAGACAGCATATATATGGGTCTTGTTTCTGTATCCATTCAGCAAGCCTGTGTCTTTTGGTTGGAGCACTTAATCCATTCACATTTAAGGTAATTATCTATATGTATGTTCCTATTACCATTTTCTTAATTGTTTTGGGTTTGTTTTTGTAGGTCATTTTCTTCTCTTGTGTTTCCCAGTTAGAGGAGTTCCTTTAATATTTGTTGTAGAGCTGGTTTGGTGGTGCTGAATTCTCTTAGCTTTTGCTCATCTGTGAAGCTTTTGATTTCTCCATCGAATCTGAATGAGATCCTTGCCACGTAGAGTAATCTTGGTTGTAGGGTCTTCCATTCATCACTTTAAATATACTGTGCCACTCCCTTCTGGCTTGTAGAGTTTCTGCTGAGAAATCAGCTGTTAACCTGATGGGAGTTCCCTTATATGTTATTTATCATTTTTGCATTGTTGCTTTTAATAATTTTTCTTTGTCTTTAATTCTTATCAATTTGATTACTATGTGTCTTGGCATGTTTCTCCTTGGGTTTATCCTGCCTGGGACTCTCTGCAGTTCCTGGACTTGGGTATTTCCTTCCCCATGTTAGGGAATTTTTTGACTATAATTTCTTCAAATATTTTCTTGGGTCCTTTCTCTCTCTTCTCTTTCTGGGACCCCTATAATGCCAATGCTGGTGCATTTAATGTTGTCCCAGAGGTCTCTTAAGCTGTCTTCATTTTGTTTCATTCTTTTTTCTTTATTCTTTTCTGTGGCAGTGAATTCCAACATTCTGTCTTCCAGTACACTTATCTGTTCTTCTGCCTCAGTTATTCTGCTATTGATTCCTTCTAGTATATTTTTCATTTCAGTTATTGTATTGTTCATCTCTGTTTGTTCTTAATTCTTCTAGGTGTTTGTTCTTTAATTCTTCTAGGTCTTTGTTAAACATTTCTTGCATCTTCTCGATCTTTGCCTCCATTCTTTTTCCAAGGTCCTGGATCATCTTCACTATTATTATTCTGAATTCTTTTTCTGGAAGGTTGCCTATCTCCACTTCATTTAGTTGTTTTTCTGGGGTTTTATCTTGTTCCTTCATCTGGTACATAGTCCTCTGCCTTTTCAATTTGTCTGTCTTTCTGTGAATGTGGTTTTTATTCCACAGGCTGCAGGATTGTAGTTCTTCTTGCTTCTGCTATCTGCCCTCTGGTGGATGAGGCTATCTAAGAGGCTTGTGCAAGCTTCCTGATTGGAGGGACTGGTGGTGGGTAGAGCTGGGTGTTGCTTTGGTGGGCAGAGTTCAGTAGAACTTTACTCCGCTTGTCTGCTGAGGGGTGGGGCTGGGTTCCCTCTCTGTTGGTTGTTTGGCCTGAGGTGACCCAGCACTAGAACCTACATGGCTCTTTGGTGGGGTTAATGGCAGACTCTGGGAGGGCTTATGCCAAGGAGTACTTCCCAGAACTTCTGCTGCCAGTGTCCTTGTCCCCGCAGTGAGCCACGGCCACCCCCGTCTCTGTAGGAGACCCCCCAACACTAGCACGTAGGTCTGGTTCAGTCTCCTATGGGGTCACTGCTCCTTCCCCTTCGGTCCTGATGCACACACTACTTTGTGTGTGCCCTCCAAGAGTGGAGTCTCCGTTTCCCTCAGTCCTGTCAAAGTCCTGCAATCAAATCCCACTAGTCTTCAAAGTCTGATTCTCTAGGAATTCCTCCTCCCGTTTCTGGACCCCCAGGTTGGGAAGCCTGACGTGGGGCTCAGATCCTTCACTCCAGTGGGTGGACTTCTGTGGTATAAGTGTTCTCCAGTTTTTGAGTGACCCACCCAGCCGTTATGGGATTTGATTTTATTGTGATTACACCCCTCCTAGCATCTCATTGCAGCTTCTCCTTTGTCTTTGGATGTGGGGTGTCTTTTCTGGTGAGTTCCAGTGTCTTCCTGTCGATGATTTTTCAGCAGTTAGTTGTGATTCCAGTGCTCTCGCAGAGGGAGTGAACATACGTTCTTCTTCTCCGCCATCTTGAACCAATCTCACCCATTGATTATTCTTGCCTGCAACAATTACCTTTTATTTGCTAAATGCTTATTTTTTTATTTCCATCATTCTCTCTCCATCTATTAATTAGGGCTCTACAAAATGTCCCTTTCCCCCATTTACTTATTTTGTTCTTTTTTAATTTATGTAAGAATGGGGTCTGGAATATTTATTTTATCCTATAAGTTGTGGTCTATTACTATCATTATTTACTTTATTGTTCAAATTATAGAGATTTGGGCATCGTGAGCCTCTTTAAGTTGGCTAATATGATCTTTTGACAAGACCCTATCAATTTTTGAGCATTTACTTAATCTCTAGCACCATAACATCTTCCAGAACATCATGTACTTTCCCTGTTCCAGTTCTAGAATCAGCCATTTTTCCGACTTCCTGGTTCCTTTTATTTATGAACAGAATTTAGAAATTAAGATCCATGTTCTGTGTATTCATTGGTACTGGGATATCATTGCTTCTAGTCCCTCTTAACATTAAGAGCTAGGAAATATATGTATGCATATGAATGCATGCATACCTACACATTTATATTTACTTCTGTATAAAAGTTATGAGCCCATACTGGTACTTTTGATTCCAGAAAAACACCGTGAGTTTTATTTTATCTTTCTCTCTTTATTTATTTGTAATATCTCTAACAGTGAGAAACATGGCTTTTGTCTTCCTTAATATATTCACTCATTTTTCAATTATTGTATTTACATAAAGTAGTTTTAGTAGTTTCATCTGTACCTCTGTGGAAAACAAAGTATATTTGAGAACACCTTTCTTTCCCATCTCTATCTAACCTTACATTATATAACCAAAATAGTGCAGGATTTCTGTTGCATAAGTAGTTATTTTCTTCCTCACACACTTCACTGCGATTATTTTATTTCTTTATAATATAGCTAGGTCTATTTGTTACTGTTTTGATTCTACCTTGAATCACTTCCCCCTGCCCCGTATACACATATCTCTGTTGATTGTAATTATTCATTTATTTGGGAGGTAGGCCAAACATTACAGTGGTTCTAAGAGTCCAAATTATACAAATGATAAGCTCAAGTAAGTACCACTTCCTTTTCATCCCTTCTACTCCTTTTTAATCCTTCTGTTCTTTCTACCTTATTTCTAACCACCCTTTACAGGCAGTTAACCTCACTAGTTCCTTGTTGAACTTTCCTGTATTTCTTTTTGCACAGATTAGCAAATATGTATATACTTTATTATCTCCTTTTCTTTCTTACTTGAAAGATAGCATACTGTAGATACTCTTTGCAATTTCCTTTTTTCTCAATGATTTATTATGAAAATAATGTCATATAATTTCATAGAAATCTTCCCCAATTTTTCTTACAGTAGCATAAGACTCCATTCTGTGATGTGTCATGGCTCAACCAGTCTCCTATAGGATGTATGTGTTGATTTCAGTATTTTGCAATTATGAGTAATGTTGCTATGAATAAGTTTGTGCATATATATTTAAATTATAATTAAGCTGTTCTATAAGTTTCGAAGACAGGAAAAAGAACTTTTTTTAACCATCTGAGAGTAAGTTGCTGACATGATGCACCATTCTTCTCTAATCATGTTTTTATAAATATATTCAAGTTTCGCCAAGTAGCCAAATTCATTCCTTTCAGAAAAAGTATACTGTTTAGAACCGTGTATTGATTTTAGTCTTCTTCAGTGTGGGCTTGTTCTTCAACCTTTCCTTGACTTTCATGACTTTGATTCTTTTGAAGATTACAAGTCAATTATTTTGTAGAATGCCTCTGAAGTTGAGTTTGTTTGATATTAACTCATGAGTAGATTCAGGCCATGTATCTTTGGCAGAGATATCAAAGAAGGGATGCTACATCTTCTTTTGTATCTTATCAGGTGCCATATGATTAAAATGATTTCTTATGATATTGCTTTGATCACTTGATAGAAGTTTACCTTCCAGTTTTCTTCTTACTTTACACGTGTTACCTGTGTAACCTTGGCTAACGGGTCGAATCAAGATAACAGTTTAAGATTTCCACTGCAAGATTTAGGAAAGCTCTGTTTAATAGGGGAGTTTTATATTGAGTTCTAAACAAAGATACCATTTTTTAAACTTTTTACTCTGGAAAACATTAGATTTACAATAGAGATACTATACTTTTCATTTCAGTATTTTGTCTCTATATTAATGAGGGATATTTTTTTCTGTAGCTTTCTTTTCTTGTAATACCTTTGTTTCCTTTTCATAGTAGGATAATCCTGGCCTCATAAAATGAGCTGGGTAGTATTTTTTCTGCTTTTATATTGTGGAAGAAGCTGTATAGAATGGGCATTTTTTTCCTTCCTTAAATGTTTGGTAGAGTTTACCAGTGGAACTCTCTGCACCTACCTCTGTGAATGTTCCACCTACTCTAGAAAAGAAAATATATTCTACTGTTTTCAAGTGCTACTATTTTTTATTTAGTTTTTCACAGTGCACCACATTCTTCCCATTCCTCTAGAGATACTTTGTGCTAGAGTAGTGTGTGGCTAATCAGAGGAATATCTGTATGATTCTGAGTTTTAGGTCTTCCATTTGGGCTGTACCTCAGAGCGTGTCTCTTTGGAAGCTCTGTTCCTCTTCTGCCCTTCTCTAGCAGTATTCTTCTTTTACTTGTTATTCCAAGTTTCTTATCTTAGTGGTGGTGAAGTGGGGTCTCTGTTACTCTAATTAAAGCTCAGTCTTAGGTATATACCATGTCCCTGGACCTCATCATGGTGGCCTTCTCTGTTCTCTGTCCCTGCCCTGGCTGCAGTTGTGGGCTCAGCACATAACTATTCTTCTCTCAAGACTAGGATTTTTCTGCCACTGTTCCTTGTTTACATATGCAATGTATGTTCACCTGTGCCCTAGGGCCAGCATTGTTGCTCTTCCGCCCCAGATAATGTCTCTGTTCCATGGTGGAAATGTAGGGGAAGGATCCACCAGAGGTTCTTGTCCTTCTTGCATGGCTTCTGTTCCTCTCATTCAGATCTGAACCATGATAGACCCTTCTGATCTTTTATGTGAATACCCAGGGTGTTCACAGGGGTCCATGGAGAACAAACCTGAAAGGTACTGTGGACTTACCTAGTTTCTGTGACCTCCCCAGACGTTTCCTCTGTCCTACCACTCCCACTTGGCCTTCACCAATTTGTCAGCTATTCTAGCTGAACTTTTTGTTGACATCTGGTTCTATCTATCCCAGGTGAGTGCATGTTCATGTATTCTCTCTCTTTTCAGTCACCATCTCTACTTAGATTCTGAACCAGTTCCCTGCAACCTCCATTCTCTGATGGGTTTGAAAAATACTGTGAATTTGAAGTTAGTTTGGCTCTTTTTCATTATTAGGGTGAGAATGCTGCTTTTTTCCTATATCTTTATATCCTGGAGCTGAAGTTTTATGCAATTCACTGACCCTATATTTTTATAAAGATTAATTATTACCTGTTGTTTATTTCTTTATTCACCCATTTGTTTATTCAAACACTTACTAAGCAGTTACCATTTGGATTCTGGGGACATAAAGATAAATAGAATAACATTCTTATACTCATGATCCTTACTATCTGGTGGGGAAAAAAAAAAAAACCAATCAGACAAAAGAGCAAGCAGTTATCCCTAGAATGAAATCTGAGGGGCATGTGTTCCAGGGACCAAGGGAACAGAGACCAATAATGTTTGACTTCTATTTTTAAGAATGTGTGAGAATATGCCAGGTAGGCAAAAGTTGGGGAAGTGCATTACAATCCAAGGGAACAGAATATGCAAAATACAAAGCATGAAACAGCATGAACTTTTGGAACTTTAAATGGAATAGCGTTTCCTTTCTTTTTTTTACATATTAAGAATTGTGTCTTTATTTACACTAGTATATTTTATCATACCATAAGTTTCTCGGAATACAAATGAAAAGTTAACCAAAGTTACAGAGCTAGCATTAAACCTGATAGGCATAAATACACAATTCACACAGACTTTTCTCCCTCCACATGTATCTTAGGATTAGATTGTCTATATCTATTTAAAAAGCTTGTGGGGTTTTGATAGCAATTGCACTAAACCTGTAAACCAATTTGGGAAGACTTGACATCTTTACTATGTTAAATCTTCTAGTCCATGAACATAGCATGTCTCTACATTTATCTAGGTCTTCTTTGATTTCTTTCCTAGCAGTTAATAATTTTCACTATAGAGATCCTGCACAAGTTTAATAGACAAGTACTTTACTTTCTTGGGAAGAATTGTAAATGATGCTATGTACTTTAGTTTTTGTTTTTTTACCTTTTGACCTCCTTCACCCATTCCCCCCCACTACCCAGAGATAGTGCGTGTACATTTCTATAGAGTATAGCTTTGGTTGAAGCAAATTAAATACTGCTGTAACATATCAAACTCTCAAAAACTTTATCCTATCCCCTCCTTTTCCCTTGCACGACTCTCAATTTATTCTAGAACTCTCACCATTATTCCATTTAGTCTCTATCAAATTGACTCTTTATTTAGGTGCATAAAAACAACATAGGTTTGCTCATTCTCTGCCATTAACTAGTTGTGCAACTTTGTCTATTTTTCTTGTGCCCTGGTGTCCTCATCTGTCAGTTGAGGTAATGTTCCTCTCCCTGGCTCCATCACAGGGAGGGAGTGATGATATTGTGAGAGAAAAGACAAGAACATGCTACAAAAAAACAAAAAAGCACACAAAATACAACATGAATAGATTTCATTCCTGCCAAGATGTATTTTCTGAATTCCTAGATTGGCTAAATGTCCCTTCTCTCTGCTCTCACAATACCCTTACTTACATCTGTTTTATCACTTAGAACATTTTACTGAAATTATCTGTTTATGTGCATATTTCCACTAGTAGACAAGGGACTCCTTAAATCCAAGAGGCATGGAGTATTTCCCTTCAGAGCTCCTGCCCTTAGGTTCACAGTAGTCTCTGTTTCATTGCACTTACGTTCATCAATAGAAGAGCTGTGTCTTTCCAGAAGCAGGCTCAGTTTTTTGGGGCCTCTTCTTGGCCTGGACATCCTTCTGTTATATACGAGGAGACCTTGTCAGGCTCCCTGGTCAGGCTCCATGATGCTGCCTGTTTCCATGAAGACATCCACCATAAAAACTGCTTAGGTAGGGAAGCCCCTACCTCCCCTCCCCAATGACCCTAACATTTCTGAAACTCCTTAATACCAGAGCTTCATCTCATGAAAAGAAATTGGATGAAATTCAAATAGAACCATAAAACGTCAGAGTTTTAAGGGCCTTTAGAGACCGTGAATAAATTGTGTTCTGAAAGCAGTTGTTTCCAGTAGGAAGAGGAAGGCTGTGAGAGAAGTAGAAATGATACTTTGAGGAGGGCAGGATATGAAAAGGGAGGATAGTCTCTTCATCTTTTAGGTGTTTGTTTGTTTGTTTTTTTCCATTTTTGCCTAAAGCCAACCTTTAGCCTTCTGTCCTCTGAGCTTAAGAATATCCTTCCTATCCCAAGGAATGGTATATCTGGGCCCTTCTGGGATAACTAGAGATCAGTAAGTGGGCACTTCCTCAAAAGATGACCTCTAGGATTTCATATGCATGTGCATAAAAATTGGGTCCTTGTTGGGATGCTAATACCCTGGTTTGACTTATATCAGGTCAAGGATCTAACTGTATTTTGTAAACCTTGAAGGGCATTTTCAGTGTGAGAGAAGATTCGTAAAGATGGCTGTGGAAGAGCAGCTGGGTCTCTCTCTCTCTTCCAAGGGTCACTTTGTAAGGGCCTGGTGCGTCAGAACATAGTTGGCTGAGATTCTTGAGACACAGATCTGGGGAGTCCAGTCTTGAGCCTGGGTAAACCTTTCATGCTTCAGAATTCAACGCCTAGCTCCAGCAAGGCCATGGTAGGCCTCCCCCGACTCCGACAACCAGTGACACAGGAAGCGAGGCACACCCCAGGGGTCACGGCAGAATATACTACAAGGCCCCCAAGTGCTTGGCAGGATGCCCAGCATGCATTTCTCTTAACCAGAGAGAGAAGACAGATCTTTGTGGGAACGAGACTCAGAAACTCAGGAATATATTGGAACTGGGCCAGATGTTGAATCCTGAAAGAAAAAGAGAAACTCCAGGCATTGGACCGATGTCCCTGGTTGGAACAATTGAGTTACGTATATACATGCATGTCTATATATACTCACATGTGTTTATGTATATGTGCATGTATTTATTTCGTATTTCATAATTTATAATGTTCAGACATATAACAGTTACACTCCAGGAGGTGGATTTAAACAAGGTCTTCGGGAATCTGAAGATTTTGCCCATTGAGCTTTAAACTCTGTCCTTGGAAATCTAAACCGGAAGAGACCTTGGCCCTTCCACTCCTGTTTTATTGAAGGAAAATAAGGCCTGGAGAAGTGATGTGACTTGCTCGGCATCACATATAAAGAACTATTGGGAATTTTTTTCCTAAATTCAGGCCAGAAAAAGCCTGATCTCCCCCTTTCATTTCAGTGTGTGGGCCCCTCTGGATCACATGACTGAGTGCCCTGGTAAGCCTAGCTATGTACTTGTGTGTAAGGGCTTTCTCAAAAGTTGTCTCTATTTAAGCCTTACCTTCACTTTTGTGGGGAGGTAACTGTTACTTTCTGCATATTTCACAAGAGGAGCTGGGGTCTGGAGAGGTTAAGTGACTCGTCCAAGGTCATGGCTCTAAGTGACTCAAACCGAAGACCATCTGCCTCTCAGTCCACTACAGCTTCTGAAGGGGAAAGGAACGCAATAAAGAGGTTAGGAAGCCATGAGTGCTCTTGTCAAGGATTCTTGCCTGGCTCTCACCACAGCCCCCAGTGATGCAGCCACACGGGACTAGGCAGCATTGTGCAGACATCACCTGCACCCTCTGTGCTTACAGTGTCCTTACAGTTCTCTCCTCATGGAACCTTTCCCCCACCCACCTGTTCCAGCTGGCAGGCTCCTGACTTTCTACTCTCCTTGCCAGGTTCCTTGTCTCAGTCGGTTCAGGCTGCTGTTCTGGAGGCTGGAAATCCAAGATCAGGTCACCAGCCTGGTCAGGTTGTAGTGAAGACCCTCTTCTGGGTTGCAGATGGCCAGTTTCTCACTGTGTCCTCATGTGGCGAAAGGAGTGAGGGATCTCTCTGGAGCCTTTATTGTAAGATTACCAATCCCATTCAAGAGAGCTCTGCCTCCATAACCTAATCACCTTCCAAAGAGCCCTTATCCTAATACTATATCACCTTAGAGGGGAGGGTTTCACCATGTGAGCTTTGGGGGGACATAAACATTCAGACCATAGCAACCTTATTTCTTGGAAGAGCAATTGCTTCTGTCTTTAGGTTATTCTAGGGGCTTGTTTGTACCTGTGTTCAGCAGATATGAACCAGGCTGTGCTCGGATCACATTCCTCTGGACGAAGGCAGGAATAGTGTACAAGTCTTCACGGATGCTCTGCAGAAGGCCTGGCACATCACAGGTGTTCGAAGTACACTTGATGAGCAAATATAATGTGAATATTAGCCCAGGAATACTAGTTCACTGGAGTCTGCGAGACACTACTGCGTAGTACCTTTACAGTGTGAACGTTGCCAGAATGTGCCGTCATCCAAGGCCTTGATTCATGTCCTCTTTCTCACTGCGTTGTCCTCAGCAGGTTACATCTGTCACTCTAGAACACTGCTGTCCGGGTCCTCAGTCACTCCGCTCCTCTACTGACTCTGCTGGCTGGGACTATAAGAGGGGAAAAATATTTTGATAGAAAATGTGTCAAATGGATGGAATAGAAAAATGTTTCAACAAGGAGAAATCAAGACAGATAGGATAACTGGTGTCTTGAGAGCTCATATAAAGGTCCCTTCACAGCTAAAACCCTGAGAATAAACCTCACGTGTGTGGCAAAGGGTCTGGATGGAGGGAAAACCACGGTGTGAGGCTGTTTTTGTTGGTTTTTGTTGCCGTGTTCACACGTAAGGCTATAAATCTGACAACGTGCTGCACTCTGGAGTGAGAGTGAAAGCTGAGGGCTGGAGGTGGAGAGATCTTTCTTCCAGCTCCACTTAACTGCCCTTTGATCTGGGAGTGGCGATTCAGCTTTCAGGGAGGGAGTGTGCAGGTGGCAAGATGTAAACAAAACAACATCCTGGAGCCTTTGTCAGGCCTTCTGAAAACAAAGTGGAAACATGGTTGGCTCCTGAGCTGACCAGACCTTAAAGAATGAGTCTGACACATAACGGAGTGGTTTACACCCTCACCCATTCACGGGGGTCCGTGGCAGCCGACAGTGAGCCCTCTGCAAGCAGACGGGGTGATCGCCAGGCCCGGTGGACTTCTGAAGGCTTCTGCTGGATTTCCCTAGAACAATCCTGTGGGAGAATCACAGTTATTGTCACACACAAGACTTTGGTAACTAAAGAGAAAATGTGCATCTCTGTCCTGGCTTTACCACTGTGCATTTCCTGTATATTCACACACTTTGGAGTGAGTTCCACGGGATGGCTGTAGGTGGGGGATTAAGAAAGAAAAAGTGGTTGACTTGGGATCTCTTTCAGAAGGAAACAAGAGCACAAGGCAGGAAATGGGTTCGGACACTTTCACAGTCTCTCTCCATTCTATCACCACTGAGGGACTGAGGCTGGTACTGTTTACTGAGAACCTGTCCTGCCTGGGCTGTGAGCCTAAGTGTTTTCCTGGAGCCTCTACCTGGGGCTCCTAGGGCCTGGCAGCCGCTGAAAGGAGCAGCTCTGTGCGGAGAACAGGCAGCCTTGTTAGGCATTGGTTCTGATGGGGCCAAGTGGTCAGAGGGGGAGCCGGGGCTCGTTCACTCGGGGACCAGAAGCAGTTCACTTACTTGGGTACCCACTCGGGTCCTCTCTCCTGGCCTCACCCCGTGTTCTCTCATGAATTCCTCTGGAGCAAGAAATGGCATTTGTGTATTTTGAAAAGTCAAAGGCCGGTGTTGAATGTTCCTACCTCTGAGAGAAAGCACATTGCCTTCCCCATTGTCATGCAGGGGAAGAAAGCCCAGCTCCACTGTGTGCTCCTGACTCCAGCCAGGCCGCTTGAGTGCCAGGTTCTGGTCTACGCGAAACCCCTGTGAACGAACAGCGGGGCTTCAGCTGCAGTTAATTTTCATTTGCTGTTTGTATATAAATGCTTTTAGTACTTAAACTAAATTCAGATCAATTAAACTAATGTTGTTTGACATAATATTCCTTGTTCCAAAATCAATATCCCTTCATTTGACAGACTTATTCTTGAATTCAGGATGTTTATTGCTCTTAAAGCTTTACCTATAGACCTGGTTTTTGTCTTTAATGATATAAAACAGCTCTTCCTCACATACTGTACGCCCGCGTGTAATGGGGTTCAAATTTCGCTGGTGAATATCTTTAATTGTACCATCATGCCTTTTAATCTAGCAGCACAGGACCACTTTTCTCTGTCTCCATTTGTCTCTTTAGTTTTAAAGACATTCCTTTAACGGCGTCCGTTTAGAAGGATTTGGGGCCAATGAAGGAGCCAGATCAGGATTTCAGGGCCAGTGCTCCCTGCTTTCCCAAGGGCTGGGCCAACTGTGATGGCCCCAGCCGCCCAGACGCTGTTTGACTGTGGCCACTTACCCTCCACCAGCAGCCCAGCGCCCCTTCTGCTCCCACCCCGTCATCATAAAGTAACATGCAGCTACTAAAACGCACCACATTTTCTCACGTGGGCTTTTCCCGCATGCCCTCCAGCTCGTCTTCACTCTGCCTTTGGCTCTTATAAATCTTGTTCTGTTTTCCCTGGCCTTTGTCCAGAGACAGGCCTCTCTCGGCTCTGGGGAGAGCAGGCTGGGGGTCATTTATCACTTGAACAGTGGGAATGGGGGACTGAACAGTAGTTTTTTTGCCATCACCATGGCAAAGGTCTGTGCACCCTCACCTAATTGGAAGAATCTGGCCCGTGTTCCTCTAATTGCTGCACCTGGATAACTTTGCCCAGGTCAGACTTGCCCACTTCAAGACGAAGAAAAGAATTGTCTGAGAAGAAGGACCCCTTGGTGATAAAACAGGAATGGTTTGCAATGTTTTTCTTTTTTTCCAGGCAAATATTTTCTTTAAATTAATAGTCATCGAAGTGATGTAAGCTGGCATTTGTGAGAGCTTTAATCAGCCTCTGAAATGAAACCTGAGCTGGGCTTGCCGTCTCAGCCATCCTACTGGAAAGGCTCTGCAGCAAAATGTGCCCAAACGCTAGGAAGGGAGCAGCTCTGCCCCAGTTCCAGCACACACGCGCGTGCACACACACACACACATACACACACACACACGCTTACGTTTTTCTATGTTATTTTTCAAAGGAGCATAGACTGAGATCATAGAGACTTGGTTGAAATCAGGAGTCCTTAACTTCAAATATTCCTGAGGTTGGGGGAAAGGGAACTTGGGGGAATAAACGGTTTGTGCTACCACATTTCATTTTCTATGAATGATGGACAGAGCTTAAGGTTTGTTCTGGACAAAAAGTGTGACTTCCTCCTTCTAGGGATCAGTTGCCCTCTCTGTTCCGTTTTGTCTTGTTTCCCTATGCTCTCAAGTTTTCTCTTTCTCAGCTCTTCCTTCTCTTCTCACCTTGCCCCTCTCCTCTGCTGCTCCACAGTATCCCATCTGGAATCATATCCTGGATGGTCTAAACATGGTTATAGTAAATCCTCCAAACTTGTAAGTTGCATAAAACAGCGTTGGTTAATACAACTTGAAGGGAAAAGCTTTCCCACTGTCCCTCTCTTCAGTGAGCCATGTTTCTTCTCGTGGCACACCTTTGATCATTGCCTTGGCCACACCTGGCTGCATTTAATTTCCATTCCTCCAGATTCCTCCTCTGGCTAATTGCTCTGTCCATTTGCTGAGTCCTGTTCTCATGAGGATCTAGCCAGGCCGGGAGAGGAGACAATGCCCTGTTGCTCCTTGGAGAGAGTTTTCTAAAGGACCATCAGCCTCTTTCTCAGCAACATCCTCAGCAGAGGCCAGAGATAGAGGCCTGAGCAGAGTCAAGAAAGGTCGTCAGGGCCCAGGGCTGTCACGGTAAAGTCCTAGAAAATATCAGGAAGAGGAAAGCCTGTGCAGTGTTTTCTCTAGAGATGCCTCACCTCCACCACCCTTGGAGGGAGCACATATCACAGAAGGTCGGTGATAACATCTACCTGATTCTTGGCACTGCACATAAGCAATTTTTCAGGTAGTTTTTTTTAATGTTATTTCACTTCCACCATTTCTATGTGAGGTGGGAAGGGCTGGAATGATCATCCCTATTTCACAGATGAGGAAAATGAGGACCAGAATAGTGACTTGGGCAAGGTCACTTAGCTTAGTACATGGGAGGAGTGGGGGGCTAAGATTTGTATCTAGGCCAGTGCCTGATCCACAGCTCACTGCACTGGGTTATGCTGTACCTCTTCTCAAAGGAGCGCCCCACTTCTTGGTCGCTGCCATCCTGTTTGCTTCTCTTGGCCTGAAATCATGAAATGGACTTATATCTCAGAAGGCTTAACCTTATCCAAAGCCAGACCTTCCCAGAGTACTGACCAGAGTTATCCACATGGCCATGCAAGGAGGAACATTGCTTTGATGGGCAGCTTCAGCAGCTGTGCCAATGCACAGCCTTCAGGCCCCCCGGCAGCAGATAGGGGCCTACCAGGTGGCCCTTGCTTCCTACTCAATGTGGTACTTGATATATTTCTGGTTTTAAAATTAAGCAGGTCTCCATGGCCCCTCAAAACTCCTGGTTTAACATGTGTCCGGTGGAGATAAAATGAAACGAGATGGCCCATACAAGGTGGCCTAGTTCAGTGCAGGACACACGGGAGACTCTTGGTAAATGAAAGATTGAGACCTTTCTAGGAGGAGCTTTGAGTCTGATTCCAAAACACAAGGTGACAGACTAGAAAATTGAGGGTGGCGATGTCCAATTCTGGTTTAGATAATTTTAGAGAAGGGTCACTTTATTTGGCTATCTCTAAGAACTGGCTAGACGGTTTACAGACTCTCAGAAGGTCCAACATTTGAAAAAGATGGAATTCTTAAAGGAATTCTTCTTGGGCATTTGGGCTATAAGTACACCGAGTGGACACTTGGTTTATCCAGTTTTTCTCTCTTTGAGGAAAAATAATGTTCCAGAATGGTATAGAGAATCTATAGGAAATCATAAGGAAATTAAAATATGGAGCATGTCTAAGACAGCCTTTTAAATATTTAAAGGCCAGAGGTGGTAAAGTAGTGTTTTCAAAATTAATTTGACTGTAACTTACAAAGCAATTTTTACTCTATTATCTTATTTCATTCTTACCACAGACCCCTGATATCGCCTTAATGTCAGTCCCACTTTATGGATGTAAAAACCTGAGATTGAAGAAAATGAAGTGTCTTCTCCAAGGCAGATTGTAACTGAGAGGTTGTAACTCAGCTGTGTGGGATCCCCTTCTGTTTCTCTCACATAAACACACACTGAACACACAGACCCGATAAAGGTGGCAGAGATGATGATAACCTGTATAAGCCAACATCAAGCCCCCATGGATTTTCAATGAGATCGATATTAAGATTGCTTAATTATGAGGTTAATGAAAATATAATCCCAGGACTAGGCTTTGGTCACACACGCTATAATTGAGCATCTACCTTCAATTCATCTAGGTCTTAGCATATAGAGGCTTCTAAGCAAATGTAGAATTAACTTTAGTAAGAAGGAAGATCTTAGTAAAGGAACCAGAAGTGGTAGGTGCGGGGTAGGGGGTAGGAGGAAGTAGGCAACGAAACAGATAAATAAAATAAATATGGAGAAAGGGTGAAAATGGAATGCTGTCTTAGCAATTTCCCTGAAGGGCTTGGTGTCTTCCCTGGTAGCTCAGGATTGCAAAATTCAAGGCCAAGTGGGCCTTTCTTTTGCATTCATGGATCATCCTCCATCCCACTCAAACTTTGCCTTTCAATAGCTTCTCAAAGCATACTTTGCCTGTAGCACTGTTCTCATTTAATTATATATATATATATATATATATATATATATATATATATATATATATATATAAAACCCAAAGCATTATTAAGAGAAATGCATGCCATATGTTTCTGATTCATTTAGACTTAAATACTCTGCCCGCTGTTAGCTAAGAGAAAGGCAATATTCAAGAACTCATCTTAGTAAGCAACGTTAGCCAGGACCTTCGTAAGAAACAAGTTTTGATTTTGCTGGGAAAACTGGGAGTCAAGATCTTGAGTGGTTTGGGTAGGATTTGGAACTCAACCACTGAGAACTGCAAAGTGAGGCGTGCATAGTGAGAAGCATGCCTTCCTCAGTCTCAACTGAGGATCAATCTTTGTCAAGCTGGAGTTAGTTAGGTCTCCAGGGAGCAAGGGGAAGTAGTAATTTAGGAGAAAAAGAGCTGTTACCTAGGGCTGCTGTTTACCTTACCGTAAATATGAGGGAATAGTTGTTAATAAAATAGTTTTATATTTTTCCTTTAAGAAAATAGTCATAATGTATGAAATATATCAGTATTCAGGCTTTAAAACAATAGATCTTGTGATTTAATTTTTTAAAAAAAGAAAGAAAGAAAGAAAAAACCCTATTTCCCCTTTCAGTGTTTGCAAGCTTATACCATCTAGCTATTAATTGGGTCTAATTTTTTTTTTAAAGAGGAATATTTATCTTTACTGTGAACTTTTCCCCCCTTGGGCTCATTATGTTAAACGTTGCATTTAACCCACACTTTAGGGGAAAAAAAGTAATATTTCTGTTGGTTTAAACTGTCAGATTGACTCACATAATGGAAAATGGGCTAACTGGAAGTGGGAGAAAATATTTCACTAAAAGCAAATATGCCAGGGAAAGGGTTAGCTCCACCTTATTCATAGCAGCAAAGTTGGGTTGCATTGGTGGCTCCTGTCCTGTCCCAGGGGAAGAGCCTGGGGGGGAGACACAAGGAAAAGAAGAGGTTGGCTTGCTGCAAGTTATTGCCAGGAAGCTTCCCTTTCTGTTTTCTAACCTAATACCAGTTCTTATCGGAGAAGCCATGGGCAAAATGACAAGGAACAGAGCAGTTGGTTCCACGCCCCAGCTTTCTTCTTGCTTTATTATGCTGCAAATCCACTGTTTTCTGTAACTTACTAAAAGTGTGCTATGTTACCGTGTATTCTTTCTCCGGAGCGACCGTGCAAATCTAATTCTCCATGTGGAATAAGCCTTCATGCCTTTTTTTGGAAATGTTCGACTTTAAACCTTATCAGTACCTGGCATACGGTCAGAGCTCAGTAATAGCCACTGAATATTGTTGAAAGAATCTTTAGAGGGTGGAAAAAATGGTTAGAGGCAGGATCACGTGGCAGGTAGTAATATTTATTTAAGAATCAGACAGTTGGGTTCAAATCCTGGCTTTGCCACTAAGAAATTAGGTTAGGCCCCAGCTCATTTGTATGGTAGGCATAAGAATGACTACTTCAATTTTTTGTGTAAGAATTAATGACTTCTTGTATATGTCATTCCAGGCACATGGCAGGATTCAATGGAGAGCTGCTGTTTGCTCTTTTAGGGTGTCATGGAACACTGTACATAGCCCTGAGACTGCTTGGGTCAAAATCCTATCTAACTACTAACTTAGATAAGTCATTTAACTTTTCTAAACCTTAATTTCTTCATGGTAAAATAGAGCTATGGTACCTACCTGCACAAAGGATTGTTGGAAGGATTAAGATTTTTTTAAGTGTATATGGTGATGGGTAAGGCCATCAATCTCAGCCTTATTTCTGAAAATATTCTTCAAACATTCTTCATCTTGAAAGCATCTTCTTCAAGCAAGTCCAAAGGTTTTGGCTTATGCGATGCCTTCAGTGACTGTATCTTCAGGGAAGGCGAAGAGAAGATCAATATTTACTTGAATCAGTTACAATTTAAGGGAAAGGAAAACTCAATAACATGGGAGCAACATTCAGCAGTGCCTCATGTCGGCAAAGCAGACCTCAAACTACCTTGCTCCTCCAATGACCTTGGCTGAAAACGAGCATCTCTTTATTGCTGCAATTATACAATATGGTCAACCGCCAGAGTAACTGGCGACTGATTTTTTCCTACACTATATATTTTTTTCCTATACTGTATCAATCTTTTAAAATTTGAGTATAAAATGTTGAATATAAAGTTGCAATAATATTTATTTTGTGATAAAACTTCGGATTTATCCTTGTATCTCAAAAGAGCAGTCTGTGATAGTGATACTCAGTCCTTGCCTCGGCTTCCAGCCAAATATTGACTTTAATAATCAGCCATTCAGCTCTCTGCCAAAATGTGTGCACCTTGATGAATGTGTAGTACCTAGCCAATTGCCTGAAAATAGCAAGCACTCCGTGGACGAATATTTTCCTATTTTTGGTTATGAGGATGAAGGGAGGTTTCCCTGGCATCCGAGCATCACAGCGTACAGGACCACTGACATATTGTGGTTCTTGAGCAGGTTTATTCCTCCTCTGTCATGATTTGCCCAAATGTAAGACAAGGGGAAGGTTTAGACTCCACATCCCCTAACGCTGAACTCTCTTCATTCTCACTGAGCACTCTCAGTGTTTTCTCCACTAATCACTGTGGATTCAGTACAGATCCAGGAAGCAGGCATCCCAGGTACCCTTCTGGACTACTAGCTCTTGATTATTCACCAAAACTCTAAGAGCTAGATTCTCAGCTGAGTTTAAAAAGCTGAAGCCATTAGAGAGAGGAAAGATGAGCCCCTTCCTGATGTTGAAGCATTGGCATTGATATTTGTTTCCAAAGGCCAGCCCAAATCTAAGGTAATAGCATGCCAGCAAAATATAACTTTAAAATAAAACTCATTTTGAAGAGAACCTAGATGGAAAAATATGTGAGGCAATGAGCAGTGCCAAGAAGTGGCCCAGATAATCAGTGCTGCGTATATTTCTATTATCAAAGAAAAGGATAGAGAAGAATTAGCCATTTATTGATCTCTGTGTTCCAAGGCATTACTAAGTATCTGACATGAACTTTCTATTGACTGCTTATCACAGCGTTGTCAGATGTGTATTAAAATATGCCTTTTACTGATGAGAAAGCCAAGGTTCAGAGAGATTCAGATGCATGCGACGGTCACATAGCACCAGGGCCTGGTGGCTGAGCTCACTCACCCTGGAGTCAGACTCCCTGGATGTGTGTTCCGGATTCACCATTTATTCATCCTGTGTCTCAGGCAGCTTTCTCATCTGCGAAATGTAGAGAGTAATAGTGCGTATACCTGGGAGTTCAACTTAGTTTTACCTTGGGTTGATTTTGGAAAAATCTCTGTCCACAAGTTGGCTGGTAAACCAAAATATTCTGAATAGATGTATATTGGAGAGGTTGGTCTGGGACTCTTAACATCTCGTGATCTCAGGAGTGAAGACCACGGGGGATGGGACTTAGCCCCTTCCCACCCCAAGCTCATAAAAGCCTTTGATGTGGGGGTCTTGAGTCTGTGACGCAAAGTCTTAAAGAAATTCTGTGACAGCATCACTCCTAAGACTCATAAACTTTGCCTCGTATGTCTCCTAGTGATGGATGAAGGGAACCTTCCATGTTACAAGTTCAGCATTAGCAGTCTTTCCCTTACAGAGGACCCTGCTCTTGACGGTTCTCTGATTGCATCAGGAATTCAGGACACAGGTGGCATAGGGGGCAATCCATTGGCTGCTTTCTCCCTCTGCGAAGAGCTCCTGCTGGCTGAACTAGAAGTAGGAGGGAAAAAAATGTGTGCAAACAGCAATCTGTCATGAGTCCGGAGAAGAAAGGGATCTGATTAGAAGAAACGAGTGGTGGCTTTTGTGTGTGCCTCCTACGTCAGCACTTCTTCCGAGTCAGGGAGAATTGCAGCCAGGGAAATGAATAATGTTGAATTTACTACAAGTTTACCTGAGATTAAGGGCGAGTTGGATACAGCCAGTGTCTTTTGGTCCAGTGTTGACTTAGTCTTGTTGTCACAAATCAGCTATTGATTTTTGGGGTCCCCATTAGTCTTAGGGAAGAGAGCTAATCCTTCTTTCATGTGTGTTTATATACCATATTTGGCCGGAGCTCGGGGTGCACTTTTCACCTTGATCTGCAAGTAGAAAGGTAAACACATGACCTCAGTACTAGAAGCCACCCTGGCTGGTCACTCTCCACTGTTTGTTTAATTTCACTCTGACTTCTGCCTGCCTCCCAATCCCAGGTATTCGGACATGTTACAAAAAGAAAGAGACCCTGACATCAAAGCCCTGGTCATGATTTTACTAGGGGGCACCTCTGAAAGCATTTGTAAGGCCCGTGTGAATGGCTGGTGCTGTGACCTCTAGAAAATACTTTACTCTCCAAATTGGGGCTAACAGATTTATCACTCGCTGGGCCCCGACCTTCCAGGTCAGCCTAGGGTTATTTTTGTTTATTATGGGCGAAGACATGGTAGTCCTATTACAGAAGCCTAAAGAGCAAATATTGAGAACATGACTTAGGGATTAAAGAGAATTCTGAAAGCATATTTTTGATTTTAAAATTTCCTATAAAAATGTTAACTTTGTCAACATCTGCTTGAGATCGTTGCCCCTAGACAGATGTCTCTGTCAGCCAACCAGCATTGTAACAGTTCAGGATAATGGATGCTTTTGTCTCCTTCTCTGTGGAATTTCAGTTTCTACTCTGTGGAAGGCTAATTCTGATCACAAAGGAATTCTGAGCACAGTTGGGTTGTTTTTGTTTTATTAGTCGTATGAAGTGTGTTTCAATAAAAGGAGTTATCAACATATGCGATATAAAATCACTTTGTTCTATTCTGAGTTTATTGAAAAGGTAGTGATTTTAATACAGTTTGAGACATTCCTTCTTCAAATCTGCAGAGCAGGGCATTGACAGGCAGTATAGTTCAGCAGTGTAGAGCACAGAATTGGGTAGACTTAAGTTCAAATCTTGACTTACTATCTGTGTGACCTTGGGTGAGTTATTCCAACTCTTTAAACCTTCATTTCTTAATCTTTAAGTGGGGGTAATGTTGGCATTGACTTCACAGTGTTATTGGAAGAATAACATAAATGTATGTAAGATACTTAACATTATGCCTTATGCACAGTAGACAATAATAGGGTAGCTGCTATTATTGTAATTATTCAATCTCCAAGACCTCCATTTTACTCGTTACAGATGACCATGACTTTTACTTTACAAAGCAGACTGGACTGTCTTTTCACCTCAAAACATTTTTGGATATCCACCAATTAACTTTTTTAAATGTCGGAAATTTAAGGGGTGCTTCCTTTGTGCCAGGCTCTGCTTTACGCGTGTGGCTCGCTTACTTCCCACAACCACCGTTCGCCATCTCCATTTTACTTATAAGAGCATTGAGACTCTGCAAGTTTAATGATTTCCCCAATGTCATATTGCCAGTATGTGAGCAAAAATCATCTAGCTCCAGAGCCTATCTCCCTAACCACTGTAGTATACGTACTGCCTCTCTTTAATGTCTTAGAATTTTAGTTCTATACATGATCTTCTGCCATGTTGATTTTTTTTCTCCTTTCTATTTGTGCTTTGACAGCTTTCTAAAACTGCCTAGGTGTCTCTCAAATTAAGTGAATTAATAAGTAATAAATGAACAGATACAAAACCTTTATTACTCACTTCTAAACACCTTATGATCTGGTTTTTGTCCCACTGCCCCTGAAACTTCCCTCTCCAAGGTCACAACTGCATAGAAAAATGACTGCACGTGAATAAGCAAGTAGGGAATTGTTTAGAAAGCTGTGGCAATAGTCCAAGTGAGAGCTGTTAGTAGCTGGGACTAGAGGAATAGCAGTGAAGATAGAGAGTATTAGATTATGGGAGTGTATTGTGGAGATGAAGCCATAAGGATACACTGGTTGATCTGATGTAGGAGGTAAGGGAAAGAGAGAAATAATGGATGACTCCATTTGATTTGAATAATCAATCCGTGGATGATGTTGCTGTTTACAGAGAACAATGGATTTGGACCAGGTTTAGGAAAAAGATATGTGGGTTTTTTTGTGTGTTTTTGTTTTTGTTTTTCTGGGGGAGTGTTGGAGGATGGAGATATCAAAGGATTTAAAAGTCTGGAGCTCAGAGAAGGATCTCTGGTGTGAAAACGACATGTGAAAGCCTAGGTATGATCACTTATGGAGAGAACATAGACAGAAGAGAGAAGCAGCCCAGGAAAGAGTGCTGCCATTTAGAAGCTGAGCAAAAGAAGTAACAAAGGATAATAAGAAAAATGGACAGTGAGATAAGAATAAAATGAGGAACCTGGTGTTACTGGAGGCTATATATGTACTCCTCAAGCTTTTCTGAGCTTGGTATGCTGGTGAAAGCGTCTGCATTTTACACACCCTGTCTCCAGTGCCTACAAGGCCTTCCTCAATTTCTCTGTCTGGCAAACTCCTACTCTTTCTTCAAGACTTAGTTCAATTCCTTGGAAGCCTACTCTGACTCCTCACCTCTTGTTTCCACAGCGCTGTGTCCCTAACTCTATTTTAGCCCAAATAACTGGGCACTTAGGATTGTATAATCTGTCTTATAAACTCTCTGGCTCCACTGAGGTCAACTCCTTGAGGGAATCACTGTCTTTTATTTCTGAATCTCCAGTAACTAGCACAGTGAATGTGGAAAAATAAGTATCTGACTATCATTGATTGAATAAAATGTATGCATGACTAGATTCCCTTTTGAGCACCAGTATTTAATGTCAAACCATTTAATTTCTACTAGAGGACTCCACCTAGAAGCCCAATAGTGAGTTCCACCTAGAGATCAAATTCTGCATTTCTCAAGTTGAAGTTATTCACTTCCCTTAAGACCTCCTTCTATTTCTGTTTATGGTACAACTATTCTCAAGTCCTTCAAGATTGGAAGCAAGAGATCACTTTTGACTCTTCCCTATATATAGCCAGTCAGCCACTATTCTTGTCCATTTTCCCTCCATGTATCTTGAATCTGAATCTTCTTTCTTTTCTGTAGTTAGCAACTTGCCCAAGGTCACTGAGCTACTCAGATACAGAGCCAGGGCTGGAATCCATTCTGTCTGACTCACTAAGTAATATCACCTTTCTGGCTTATGCTTGGATAACTGGGATCCTTTGATAATATGGCAGGCAATTCCAAAGAATATAGCTTGTAATTTTCTGGAACATTTTGGGAAGGAAAATACTCCATGGACTTTTGTTTTTTCTTATGTCTGAGACGTAAACCAACTATTTTATGAGGCATTGACAGAAATATATGGATAGACTGATTTATTTCCCTCAATAGGATGTAATCTGATGACTGTCTAAGGATATAAAAGTTTATAAATATAGTAAAGTATTTGTATCTAGAATATTTCTTTTGAAAATCATCAACTGCATTAACTAGGACATCTTACTTCCACTCCCAAAGTTCTATTCTACTCAATTTTTATGTCTTCTCCCAAGATTAAATTGCTCCTTAGGATCTCATCCTAGCCACAGGGTAAACTTTATAATCCTGAATTTCCATACATTTTTGTCTTAGCCCTGGGTGATATACAGGGAATGTTTGGGGACCAGAATGAGTAAATAATTGAATGTCCATATTGCTTAGTAAGTGAATATGTAAATGTATATGCACAGTAGTACCAAATAGCTGACTGGTGTTTTTTTCCTCTTTCTTACCATTTAGCTATAAAGGAAAGATGGAGAAGAAGTAAGCCTCTCACACTGTGACACTGTGTCATCACTAATAACTGCTCCATCTCTAAAATCATGAATTCTCACATCCTTCTTTCTGATTTCTACTCTACCTAAATTTTACACTATACCATTCTTCAAACTCATTGGTTCCACCAGTTTGATTCCCTACTTTCAAAAATCCATAGCTTTGGCTTCTAATTCCTGCCTGATTAATATAACTGGATGCGAACTCTTGCTATAAATGCTCTAAAAACTAAACAAAATATATGAAATGACTGTTTTCAGACAGTACATAACAGGAAGTACAGTGCTGTAATTCACATATGATTGTTTGATACTAGATCACGATGCAGGGAGGGGAATCTCAAGCGGAACATAGTGGTCTCACTGAGATGAAGAGGGAAAATAAAAGAGCTGGGAAAGACTAAGGCAGCCAAAATTTGTGGAGCAGGGATGAAGCTAAACAAACAAACTGCTATGGACTCAATTATGTCACCAAAAATTCATACATTGAAGCCCAGACTCACAACATGATGGTATTGGAGGTGGGGACTTTAGGAGGTAATTAGGTCTAGTAAATCTATGAAAAACTTATAGTTAACATTATGTTTAAACGTGAATCATTGAACTCTTTCCTCCTAAATCAGGAACGAGGCAATGGTGTCTTCTCTGACCACATCTATTCAAAATTTTACTGGAGACTGTAGCTTGTATAATTAAGGCAAGAGAGAAAAATAAAAGGCAAATATAAGGGAAAGAAAAATGTAAAACTGTATTTCTTTCACAGAAAATATGATCATGTATTTAAAAGAATTTAAAGAATCTAAACTACTCAAACAAATAAATCGGATCTCAGGATACAAAGTCAGCATGTAAAAATAGTTTTATTTCTATATACTAGCAAATAAATTTTGAAAAATGAAAACTTTTAAATACTACTCACAATATCAAAAACATGAAATACTTAAGATAAATTTAACAAAATTTGTGCAAGACCTCTACCCTGAAAACTATAAATCATTACTGAAAGAAAGAAGACCTAAATAAATGGCAATATATAACATTATACTGAATTGGAAGATTCAATTTTGCTAAGATGTCCATTTTCCTCAAGATGATCTATAGAATCAATGCAGTCCCAACCAAAATTCCTGCAAACATTTCTTTATTTGAAGACATTGAGAAAGTGATTCTAAAATTCATATGAATATGGAAGGATATAGAATATTCAAAATCAGTTTTAAAAAGGAGAACAAAGTGGAGGTACTTACAATATCTGTGCTGTCAAGACTCACTGTAAAGCTATAGTAATTAGAACAGAGTGAGATTGGAGCAAGGATAGACAAATAGAACAATGGAACTTGATACTTATCTCCGATTCAGGCCTCTCCCTTGAGCTCCATGACATTTTTTAATAACTATTTCATGTCTCTTCTTGAATGTCTTAAAGACATCCTAAGTTCCATAGATCTTAAACCCAGCCCATTATCTTTTTTCTCCTAAACCCAGTCCCTCATTTACATTCCCCTGCTAGTTGTACAAACCAGAAACTTAAGAATAATCCTCAACCCCCTCCCTCTCTTTGATTCCTTACTGATTCCTTACTAGGAACCTTCAATCTTATCTCCTAAATATACCTTGAGTTCATCCACATTTGTCTACTTCCATCACTCTATTCTAATGTCTGCTGCCTGGACTTCTGAAAAAGTTTCCTAAACTAGTTAACCCACATCTACTCTTAACTACCCCCAGAGTATATTTTTGAAATAAAAATTGTATCATGTTAAACCTTGCTTAAAATACTTCAATGTCTTCACGTTTGTTGTAGGAGAAAGATACATTGTAATACGGCTTTCAAGGTTCTACCTGGTCTAGTCCCTGCCCGCCTCCCTAGCATCACCTTACACCATTCTGTCTCTTGCGTTCTCAGAGAGCAGTGCTTATGTTTTTGTTTTTGTTTTTTATGCAGAGGAGTACTAGCACTCATAATGTATTTGTCAACTGAATGAATGAATGAAGCCATTACATATCCTAACATTATTACAGCAAAGATACAATGATCTTTCTATTTCCTATTGGAACTTGACAATAAGTTGATGTTACATGTGAAGTTCTAGTGTTTAGCCCATAGGCATAGTCTAGCTACTGATGCATGCACATTCTCCAAAATCATAGGAGCTTCATAGTTTTCTTCCAAAGTCAATGCATCATTTTTGTGTTTTTGATATATGTTAAGTGCTTATATTTAGATGCCTTCTTGTGAAATAGAGAACTGAAAGATTTAATTTAAAAGTATGTTCCAGCATGTGTGCCTCCGTTCATCACGTGTAGTTCAAAGGTGATGCAAATGTAGAGGGTGGCATTATAAAAGGCAAACAGTGTGTCACTTCATACTTAGTGTTTTAGAAGAGAGTTCTCAATTTCTTGGTCATAACACACTTAGGAAAAGACAGGCATCACATACTCCCATGGGGTGCACCAGAGGTTACATGAGTGCTAACTAAAACTCCACCTTACTCTCTCCCTTTAAGAAAGCGTATTGTAAAGCAAGTGGGTGAGAGTGACATTATTTGGGGGATAATCTTGAATCTGATTCATAGTGCTCTAAAATTACATCATTCACAAATTTAAGACTTTACCTACCTTTAATAACAAATTACTTGTGGTGCCGCTCACCAGTAAACTGGGCATAGGAGTGCATTATGACACTGAAGTATACAAACTACTTGTTTCGAAGGTAGTTATTCAGTGGTCTTGAACCATCGTTGTGTTCTAGCCTGAATGAATACAGCAACCTCCGTGCGGAACACCAGAGGGGAAATTACGCACACACGTACCAGTATTAAAATATGCCTTTATGTAAAAACATTTCTCTATTGAATGTGTCCATAAACCCAAATGTTCATGCATATTCCCAATAATGCTTCCCAGTAATGTTCTTACCCACAAATATTGGAGAGCAGAGGGCATGGAAATCTTGTTACTAATATACATTTCTTAAACAGTTATAAAACTAGAGAAAGTAATATCCTCTAGACTTATGTGAAGCTGGCTGTACTGTGATTAACTTTACTAGTGACTCTATACATGAAGAAGTTATTAGAAGTTCATAGATTCCAGTGGGTTTAGCTGGTTTCCTCTCCACTCCATTGCTGTCCCATTTTTCTAAGCCATCCCCTGATGGTCAATGTCTATGAGAAAAGCTGAGCATTTGTCCTAACCCCTGCAGTAATCTCTTCTGGGGCATAATCTGATCTTTTCTTGAAACCTGGAGCCCTGAGTTTTCTACAGGGGTATTTGTTCTCATGTTATAAATCTTTACTCTTAAGAAAAACTTTCCTAAAATTCTGTTAAATCTGACTTTATCCTACTTCCACCCACAGATCCTAGGTCTGACTTCTGGGCCACACTCAACAAACTTCCTCAGTGGTCTGCTTCTTCCCCTAATATTTCTTTGTCAGTTTTCTTGTCTTTGAGTTCCATTTTTTTCCTGCTTAATCTCCTCAGTCCCTTCAACTCTTTCTCATGTGAAATATTTCTCTAACCTCTCAAGCAGTGCCCCTCTAAAAGTATAGTTTCCAAGGTGGAAGGTGGTGTTCAAATGGGTACCATTCACTAATTTTTTTTAATATTAAGGGGATTCCATAGGAAGTGGCATTGAAGCTGAGGCAGATGGTGAAGGGAAGGTATGCAGTTAGAGGGAGAGCTTGTGGAACAGCACAGAATCATGAAAGCTTGTGACATCACAAGAAAGTCAGTATGGCTGGCAAGTAGAGTGTGTTATGCTAAGGAGTTTGGTCATTTTCATTCAGGTTGTCCAGAGCTTTCAAACTTTCTGAACAAAGCCATTGCATGTTAAGTTTCACGTTTTAGAAAATCCCCTTTGGTGTTAGTGTTGCAAAGGTTTTACAAGGAATACAATTAGTGCAGGAAAGCTAGTTAGGATATTTGACTAAGTGAAAAGGACAGGATAGAAACAGAGATGGATCCTAGGCACATTTTTTAAAATTCCGCAAGAGTAGATAAATAATTAAAGGATGTTTCTAAAATACAGGCATTTAAGAACACGCTTGGAGTCTATATCTCTAGTAATCCTGGGGAAAACATACCCATTTTTGTCATAACATTCCAGAAGCAAATTTGTTCCACTCAATGGGGCCATGTCCAGTCAAAGAAAACCCACTAAAATATGAAGCCTCAGGAACCTGGAAATTGCTGAGGACATTTGAATATGTCATCTCTGGAGAGTGCTATAGTCCCCCAGTCCTAGTTTTGTTCTCTGAGAGTATTATAGTCTTTCCTGCAGTGATATCCTTATTCAGGATAAGGATGATCCAGGGTATGTTTATTCCAATGAAATGCTACTAAATTGTAGTTGCTTCAGTTATGAATTTGTTACATCTCCGAGTCACATTGGAAAGTGGAGGGGGTGTGGGAGATGTCAAAGCTCGGAACCAGTGTTTCACGGAAGTGTTACCTGGCTTCTTGCCAAACACCAGTGCCTGCTGACTTATGAGTGACACTTTTATCTTGAATCTGATGGAAAGATTGTGTTACATTCAGCCCAGGAATGTTTTAAAGACTAAATAAGCTGGAGAATCCCTTTTGCTTCATCTTGGTGCTAGCTCAGCAGCTTGATTTCTACCTCTGCTGTCACCTGGTCTTTCTGTTCTTTTGGGAGAAACTGTGGGGGAAGGCATGGCTTCCTGAATCCTAGGCTGCATTATATTAGCAGGTTGTCAATGTCTCACTGCCTTCCTTGCAAAGCAGGTGCTATTACAGAATTAGCAGACCGCACCACCATTTCAGGGATGATCGTTGCTACCCTCGGCAAAGCCTGGTTTTCTTTTACACTCGCACATAAAGGGCAGACCGGAGAAGCCACCTAGGGAAGATCCATACGGGGTAGATGGAGAGTTTGGATGGCTGAAAGGCAACTACTCATGTCTTGAGCCCCTCTTCTGTATCACTGTGACCGTCAGTGCTAGGGACCGGGAACACAGGAGACTTCAACTGCCTTCAGTGCTATGAAGAGCACTCAGGAGATATTTAGCACATCAGTAAATGAATGGATGATGGCCCCTGGGTAAACACCATGATCTCTCCACTCAACCAGGATTCTGCTCTGACACTTGTATATGAAGACTCCTCTTGGAAGTGGATCTGCCTGATTGGCCTCTCTGATATTAACTTCAAACGACAGGGATTTACTACTATATCCGCATGGATTGATTCTTCACTACTATGACACCATTATTGAGGAAACAACCTCCATATTTTACAAACTCATAAATCAGTATTTGTTTTTATCTTGTCTAAAAGATGTCTTCTTTCAGTTCTAAAATGTATCCCCATATCCCGTGGTGGCTTATTGACCAAATATGTGTTCACTATTTCCAACTCTCATAACTACATTTATTAATTCATTCAGGCAGTGAGTGATTTTTAAGTGCCTATTAGCACCCAGGCTTATATCAGTTAATGTGGAGGATACCAAGGAAAATATGATAATGTGTTTGTCTGTCTCCTTAACCCCTAGAATGTAAGTGCCTTGAAATCAGTGGATTTTTTCTAATTTCTTCCTACATGCCTAATTCATTCCTTTATACCATGTAATACCAAGTAATAAGGACTGCATAAATGATTTTTGAAGGGTAAGTGGATAAATGAAAGAATGATCTTGCTAAAAGAACAGAGAATGCATTTTTCTCTTTTAAACAGACAGTAATTCAATGGGCCTTGAGGAATTGGCTAAAAAATTCTCTGAAGTCTACACATTCTTAATAGTGAAAGAATTTGTCAACCCAGAATACAAGTCTCTTCTGCATAATTCTCCAAAGAAGTAGTTTTAGGATACAAATGAAATAGTAGTCTTATGTATCTGGAGTTGGCTACATACATTCAATAGTCATGTATGTAAGATTCAGAAGGTCGTTCAAGTAAATGAACCATGAATTCCACAAAATTATGTTAATGAGCAAAGATGGAAAGTTTTCTTGTTCATGTAAACACCCGACATTTTCAAGCCAACTATTAAATAAATAAATAAATGCAGATAAGTTTGGATTACCCAGAGATCTCTGGAACTGTCAAGTCACCACAAAACTCCTATCGGGATTTATGAACCCTTAGAAAAGTATACAAAATGAATACTTCATGAAGAAACTTACATTAATAGTATAATATAATGTTTGATGATGTAACTTTCAACTGAACAGAGTGTTTGATAGCAGTGGAATGAACCAAACATTTACTGAGCACCTGCTGTATAACAGGCCCTATCTTTGGGGATAAAGTAATTAACGAGATCCTCAAAGAGCTAATATTTCAGCTAGAGAGACAAGACAGAGGCATCTGCAAAGGTATCTGACACTAAAAGACTTAAGAGACCATATAATACCACAGTACTAGTTATCACAATTACTTTCTAAAAGCATGATAATAAAAACACGTGAATGATTCTTTGGGGCAGTCATATATCCTCATCTCTCCTGCCTACCTTGACCTTGAAATTTAAAGCTGATCTACTCTTGATCCATGGTGCCGAACAGATCCTACTAAAAAGGAGCTTGGTGGTGCTTTGAGACCAACCACCTAGAGGGGTGGGATAAGGAGGGTGGAAGGGAGATGCAAGAGGAAGGGGATATGGGGATATACGGATACGTAGAGCTGATTCACTTTGTTATACAGCAGAAACTAACGCAACAATGTAAAGCAATTATACTCCAATGAAGATGTTAAAAAAATAAAAGGAGCTTGAGCCCTTTGGTCTTTCCAGAAATGGGCTTACACTCTCTACTTTGTTTCTATTTGCTTCTTGTTCTTCCTTCTACCTGCCATTTACTATTTTTTAGCTCCAGAGTGGTCCTTAAACACACGGAAATGTTCAGGTGCTCTTGCTTTTACTCTTGGCACTTCTTCTCAGACATAGGTCCACCAACTGGGTCCAGGCTCCAGGACTGCCCTGTAGATAAGTCTCGCAGCTGGGACACAGTGTAACTTCTTCCCAAGTCCTTCCTTTGGGAAATATGCAGGGATGTTTAATTTTGTGATGCTGAAAACCCCATCTTTGTTTTAGATGGATATCTTATTTCTACTATAATTTGAATTTGTATTTTTTTCTGACAGAAAAATGACATTATTCCTACATGAGAGAACATGAAACTGGATTTGTTAGATTCAAAAGGAGTCCCATTACTGCACTTACTTGAAACAACCAAATATTTCACTGGCATCTGGGAGTGAAGCCAACAAACACAATTGGTCAGTTTCTTTACAAGTAGGATGAGGGGATTTGGGTTAAAATATTTCTTAGGTTCTTTATAGTTTTAATTTCCAAAGACTCTTTGACACTGTTTCCTAAGGAGGTTGGGACTGTATTGATCTGAATTTCAAAATAAACACGTTATTTTCAGCCATGCAATGTTATAATTAGGAGGAACTTAGGAATCATGCATGAGAGTCCTCGTATTTTACAGACATGGAAAAGTAGGTCCAAAGGGAAATTACTTGCTCAAAATCACGCATCAGTTGAGTGCAGAGCTGAACTTCGACCCTTGACTTTATTCTGCTCACCTTCCATTGTCTTGGGGAATACAACCTGGAGGACTACTTCTGGAAACAAGGGCTTAAAATCTTCCACAAAAAATCTGGCACATTCACACATGGTAAATGTGGGGTTTTGATTTAAATACTCAGCTGCTGTAGAGCCACTGAGATTGGCAGTTGATCCCTTAGCTTATATTGGTCCACAACCCAGTAAACTACCTAGGCTTGATCCCGAACCTGAGGTGCTCATTTTTATTCTTGCTTCCCAGGGAGCATTTAGTCCTTGCTGGAAAAATATTCCTAAACCATCATGAAGGTGCAATGAATTTAACTTTCTGAACCTGTTCTTTTCCATATGTGCCTTCTAACTGAAGCAATCCATATTCAGTATTTCTAACTTAGAAAACATTTTATTTCATACTCCATAATTAAGCTTTTTAGAATTCAGGAATGACATCCAAAAGTTTTTAAAGAATCTTAGGAAATGTCTGATGCTCTCTAGGCAAGACCTATGAGTTTAATCAAGGAATGCTTACTGGATGTTGCTTACAGGGACTTCTTAAAACTCGTTTTATTAGTTGCTCCTGAATTTTCAAATGATCATAATTGGCTTCCATTTCTTCTAAAAACTTGAAGAAATAACACATTTCTTGATGAGAGCATTCTGAAGAATAACGGAAAAAAAAGAAACCGTGAGTATTTTAAGATATATTCAGTTTTCCTCGGAGTCATGAAAGCTGTAGCATACCCATCTTTGCAGAACCATTACTTCCTCTCTAGCTACCATTTTTAGATTTAAAACCCTGGAAAAGGTACAATTTCACCAGCCACCACTAGTACCTAGTGTCAACAGCTCATATAAAACCTGGGAAAATATAGTAGGGATTAAAGAAATCTGTAAAACTGTGAAGTAAGGCCATAGCATGTAAAATGCAATTCCTTTTACTGAGTACATAATTTATTAGGAAAGCTCTTTATTTATAGGAAATATGCTTGATACCTTATCCTTGGCAACTGGCTGATTTTTTTTTAGAAGGACAAAAATGGATAAAATGTTTCCCAGTATAGGAATTCATTCATTTCTCAAGAAATATATCTATGTCTTTCCTTCATACTCACTCCTCTATCCCCAAGCACAATTCTTCTTTCTTACCTGTCTTCATCGGTCCTAAAATAAGTCACCTTCCTGTAAGCAATCTCAGGACTAGAACTAACAAGCGATCATCCCTACCCTTACCCAGCTCCCTACTATCTGCTCCTTCCCCCAGGCTCCACCATGTTCACTATTAAATTCAGGTAATGAACATTTGGCTTTTGGACGCCCATTGCTATTGTTCTACTTCTCTGCTAGTTTTGTGAGCCATGGCTAGTTCTGTGAGCTGTGGCTAAATTTGTAGTGCGGGGGATTTGGTCTTTTTCCATGGTTATTTTTCTCAGGAAAACATCAATTACCCACAATTGAACAGCTTTGCAAGTAGAACGAGGCCTTCATTTTCAGACCCCTTTTCTCGAAATACAGTTGAGAGAAATCAATGTCGCAGGTATTTTCTCTTGACCAGAGGTTCCCCGTTCTTCCAGGTACATATTGCTCTTGTATATTTAAGCTGCCTGACACCCTCAGGTCACCTTCACAGGGTCTTTAGCTGCATGTTGAGGGGGGCCATGTGAGCATCAAGACTGAGGTGTAGAGATTAGTTTTTGATCCTCTTAATTTGCTGTCCTTTGCAGTTTCTAAACCTCAGTTTAGTTTCTGGAAAGGGAATGTCCTGGTTTATTTTCTCAAAGTAAAGCTCTGAGGCATTCTATCTAATTGTCATCTTTAAGACTTCTTTCTATTCTATGGAAAGGATAGGAGAAGCCTCACTCATTCATTTCAGAGACAAAACTACTTTTGGGGGGTGATGCAGGAGTGTGGGTTGGGGACAGCATAATATGTGGCCATTGATCAATGAAGGGCAAGGTGGAGAGGAAATAGAGGGAAGGCTCTACCCTGAGCCCTACACACAGAAGTTCTAGGCCAGCTGGCACTGTGATGCTGCCTTTGGTTTTCCAACTCTATTCATACCCACAGCTCCACTGGTTGCCAAGGAGCTTGCTCAGGCCAAGAATAAACTTATCTCATGGTTGCTGAGAAGAGTTTATTTGTAGAATGTGGGGCCTGAGGTATAGACGTTGCTTAATAAAGTTCATCATCTCCTCAATTCCTTATTTAAAACTTTGCACCCAAGGCAGTGCGTCCCAGAGCAAAACCTAGGTTGTTAACTTCTGAATTTATTTGTGAGACTTCATGTGGAAAACAATCAAAATTCAAGTTTTAAAAAATTATTTCAATACAATTTCAAGTTAAAAAAAAATCTCTTGCTTTAGGATTTGCATTTTCATCAATTGTCTCAAATACTAATAGCAGTTCAATGAGGCAAATCCTTTGTTAGAACCCAAGTGAATTTACACCTGGGCTACAGTAATAAGGGAAGATGTTTAAGGTTAAAAGGAGGAGTGAGTTAGAAAGAGTCTTCCTTGGCACATCTTTACATCTGAACAAAAGCCAGATCAGTGAGGTGTTTTATTTCGGTGACTTGTTCATTTACCTTGCAAAAGAGATTATATATCTCCTCAGATACCACAGTCCTGAATGTAAAAGAAAGCATAGAGCACAGGCTGGTTACAGTCTTAATTATTACCATCATCAGTATTACTATTAGTCATCCTATATAGAACACTTATCATGAGTTAAATACAGTACTAGGTATTTTATATGTCATTTAATGACAGCTCTATGAACTATTATTTCCATCTAAACTCAATGAAGTTAAGTACTTCATTCAACATTATACAGCTCACAATCAACTGAACTGCAATCCAAAGGTTCAGGCTATCAATCTGCATGAAACCTGTTTTCTAATGAAAATATGTCCTAAGATGTATTTTCTTCTAACAACATGGGCCAAAAAAATTTTTCCAATTTTGGTTAAATTTGTATTGAATTCAGTATTTCTGGACCACCGATGCTTTTTTGGACTCACAGAAATTTCTGTGAATCAGTATTGATTCTTCCATACAAGGAGCAGAGTAAAGGAGACCATGGGGCAGGGACTAGGAGGTAATTTGATCATCCACCAGCTGAAAAAGTAATTATTATGTTAAAAATAACTCTGAAGAGTTTCATTTCTTTAAAAACCATCACATCTCAAATAAAGAAATTCTATGGATAATTATTTTGATGTCATGGTGTTTTTTTGTCGTCACTGCTTTTTGTTTTCTTTTTTTCCGGTTAGAAATCACCTGGTTCCTCCCCAAGTTGTTCTTTTTTATCATGAAATATTTCAAATATAACGTTAAAAATAGGGAATAATACCAAAAAATCTATGTCCATTCTCCAATCATGTTTTCTCTCTCTCCTTCCTCAGAGATAACCATATCATACATTTAACATTCATCATTCCCATGAATGGTGGTTTACTTCTATGTCTGTAGATATTCATACACTTTATAAAGTACCATTTTTCAAGTTTTTAAACTTGATGTGAATAGAGTGGGAGAGATCAAGATGGCAGAGTAGGAGGACGTGGAACGTACCTCCCCCATGAACACATCAAAAATACATCTACCGGTGAAATGATTCTCATTGAAAACTAACTGGAAACTGGCAAAAAGAATACTGTACAAAAAGGCTATAAGATCCAGACAAAATCAGTTAGGAAGGGAAGAAAAGCAATCAGATCTGGACCTGTGCCCCGGGAGGGGACTCAGAGGAAAAGGGAGATTACAGGGGCAGAGATCCTCCCTGGGTAGTGAGTGGTTCAAGCCACACATTGGATGTCCGTCCTAGCCCTGAGGTTCGACACAGGGAAGACGAGCCCCCTTGGCTGACTGAGGGGTCAGTGGGACTAACAGGAGGGCTGTGGGAAGCCTGGACTCCATTCGTTAGGAGTGCGTGCACCCGAGGCAGGATGAAGTAACTAAATATGTCCTTACTTCGAGCACAGTAATATGTTAGTGCTACATTAACCTTTTTTTTCAACTTCAGTGAGATGTAATTGACACATAACACTGTAAGTTTAAGGTGCACAATGTGATGATTTGATACACATATATATTGCAAAATTATTACCACAGTAAGGCTAATTAACACCTCCATCACCTCAGACAGTTACCATTTGTGTGGTGTGTGTATGTGGTATGTGTGGTGAGAACATTTAAGATTTGCTCTCTTGGCAAATTTCAAGTATATAATACAGTATTGTTAACTATATATATATATATATATATATATATATATATATATATATATATATATATATATATATACACACCGAGAACTTAATCTTCTAACTGGAAGTTTGTACGGTTTGACTAACATCTCATCTCCTGCCCTTCCTTCCCTTCACACCACCCCTGGCAACCATCATTCTACTCTCTGTTCCTATGAGCGTGGCTTTTTTAGATTCCACGTGTAAGCGAGATCATACAGGATTAGCACTTCTGTGTCCGACTTTTTTACACTTAGCATGATACCCTCAAGGTCCATTCATGTTGTGTCAAATGGCAGGATTTCCTTCTTTTTTAGGGCTGGATAATAGTCCATTATACAAATTTCTTTATTCATTCATCTGTTCATGGACACTTAGGGTGTTTGCATGTCATAGCTGTTGGGAGTTATTTCATTTTCTTTGAATATCTACCCAGAAGTGGGATTGCTAGATCATAGAGTAGTTCTATTTTTAATTCATCTGAAGAACCTCCATACTGTTTTCTGTAGGGCTGCATCAACACACATTCCCACCAACAATGTACAGCGGTTCCCTTTTTCCACACCCCCACCAACACTTGATATATCTTGTCTTTTTTATAACAGACAGTCTAACAAGTGTGAGTTGACATCTCATTATGGTTTTGATTTGCATTCCCTTGATTAGTGATGTTGAGCATCTTTTCATTTACCTATTGACTATTTGTCTTCTTGGGGAAAATGTCTATTCAGGTTTTCTGCCCACTTTTTAATCAATTTTTTCTCTTGACTTGTATGAGTTTCTTGAACACCTTATTAGGATACATGGTTTACAAATATTTTCTCCCATTCTAGGCTACCTTTTCGTTTCATTGATTTTTTTTCTGTGCATAAGCTTTTTAGTTTGATGTAGTCCCACTTATTTAATTTTGCCTTTATTGCTTGGTCTTTTGGTGTCATATCTGAATAATGTTGCCAAAACCAATGTCAAGGAACTTCCCCCCACTGTTTTCTTCCAGTAGTTTTATAGTTTTATGTCTTATATTTAAGTCTTTAATCCTTTTTTTTTTTTTTTTTTTTTTTTTTTGCGGTATGCGGGCCTCTCACTGTTGTGGCCTTTCCCGTTGTGGAGCACAGGCTCTGGACGCACAGGCTCAGCAGCCATGGCTCACGGGCCTAGCCGCTCCGCGGCATGTGGGATCTTCCTGGACCGGGGCACGAACCCATGTCCCCTGCATCAGCAGGTGGACTCTCAACCACTGCGCCACCAGGGAAGCCCCTTTAATCCTTTTTGAGATAATTTTTGTGAGTGGCTTAAGAAAGGGGTCAATTTCATACTTTTGTATGTGAATATCCAGTTTTCTGTACAATATTTATTAAAAAGACTGTCTTTTCCCTTTGAATATTCTTGGTTCCCTTGTTAAATATTAGTTGACTGTATATGTGGGTTTATTTCTGGACTCTCATTGCTGTTCCATTAGTCTATGTGCCTGTTTTTATGCCAGTATCATACTGTTTTGATTAATATAGCTTTGTACTATAGTTTGAAATCGAGATGTATGAAGTCTCCAGCTTTGTTCTTCTTCCTCAAGATTGCTTGGTCTATTCAGAGTCTTGTGGCTCCCTATGAAATTCAGGATTGTTTTTTCTGTTTCTTTAAAATTTGCCATTGGAATTTTGATAGAGATGGCATTGAGTGTACATGTGGCTTTGGGTACTATGGGCATTTTAACAATATTCATTCTTCCAATCCATGAACATAGGATACTTTTCCATTGGTTTGTGTCTTCTTCAGTTTCTTTCATCAGTGTCTTATAGTTTTCTGTGTACAGATCTTTCACCTCCTTGGTTAAATCTATCCCTAAATATTTTATTGTTTTTGATGCTATTTTTAATAGGATTGTTTCCTTGATTTCCTTTTTGGATAGATCATTATTGGTATAAAGAACTGATTTTTGTATGTTGATTTTGTATCCTGCAGCTTTACTAAATCTGTTTATTAGTTCTAATAGCTTTCTTGTGGAGTTCATGTCATCTGCAAATGCAGATATTTTACTTCTTCCTTTCAAATTTGTATTTATTTATTTATTTTCTGAATTGCTCTGCCTGGGACTTCTAGTAGTATGTTGAATATGAGTGATGAGAGTAGGCACCCTTGTTTTTGTCCTGATATAGAAGAAAGGTTTCAATCTTTCACCATTGAGTTGTAAGGTTTCCTCTATCATTTCCAATTTTATTTATTTAAGTTTTATCTCTTTCTTTCTTAGTCTAGCTAAAGGCTTGTCAATTTTTTGTTTATCTTTTCAAATAACCAGCTCTTAATTTTGTTGACCTTGCTATTGATTTCCTGGGCTATATTTCATTTATTTCTGCTCTGATCATGTTATTTCCTTCATTCTGCTAAAGTTAGGGATAGTTTGTTCTTCTTTTTCTAATTCCTTGAGATAAAAAGTGGTTTATCTTTCTTTTTTTTCTTAATCTAGGTGTTTATCACTGTAAACTTCCTTCTTAGAACTGCTTTTGCTGCATCCCATAAGTTTTGATATGTTGTTTCCATGTTAATTTGTCTCAACATATTTTTTTATTTCCCTTTAACTCATTAATTGTTCAGGAGTGTGTTTAATTCCCACATATTTGTGAATTTGTCAGTTTTTCTACTGTTTTGATTTCTAGTTTTCTACCATTGTTTCAAAAATGTACTTGGTATGATTTTAATCTTCTTAAATTTTCTAAGACTTGTTTTGTGACTTCGCATATCACCTATCCTGAAGAATGTGCCATTTGCATTTGAGAAGAAAGTGTATTTTGTTGCTGTTGGATGGAATATTCTATATTTGTCTGTTAGGTTCATTTGGTCTAAAATATAGTTCAAGTCCAACGTTTCCATATTGATTTTCTGTCTGGATGATTTTATCCATTGTTGAAAGTGGGGTATTAAATTCTCCTACTCTTACTGTATTGTTGTCTTTTTCTTCCTTCAGATCCATTAGTATTTGCTTACTATATTTTAAGTGCTCTTATGTTGGGTGTATATATATTTAAAATTGTTATGTCCTTTTGATGAATTGACACCTTTATCATTATACAATGGCCTTCTTTATCTCTTGTTAAAGTTTTTGACTTAAAATCTATTTTGTCTGAGATAAGTAAACCTATCTTTGTTCTCTTACAGTTTCCATTTGTGTGGAATGTCTTTTTCCATCCCTTCATTTTGAGCCTCTGTTGTGTCCTTGAAGCTGAAGTGAATCTCTTGTAGGCACTCATGTAGTTGAGTTTTGATTTGTTTTGTTTTGTTTTATCCATTCAGTTACTCTATGCCTTTTGTTTGGAGAAATTAGTCCATTTATATTTAAAGTAATTATTGATAGGTAAGGACTTATCAATGCCACCTTATTATTTTCTGGCTATTTTGCAGTTCCCTTGTTATTTTCTTCCTCTCTTGATGTCTTTCTTTGTGAATTGATGATTTTCTGGAGTGGTGTGCTTTGGTTCCTTTCTGTTTATCTTTTGTGTATCTATTATATATTATCTATTTTCCTTATGATTACTATGGGGCTTACATGAAACATCTTATAGATATAATAGTCTATTTTAAGCTGATAGTATCTTAACTTTGATTCCATACCAAAACTCTACCCTTTTCCTCTCCTTCCCACATGTTATGTTTTTTATGTCATAATTTACCTTTTTTATGTCATGTATCCATTAACAGAATATTGTAGATATAATTATTTTTAGTACTTCTGTCCCTTAATCTTTATAATAGATGTAAATAATTAAACACACCACCATATCACAGTATTAGAGTATTCTGAATTTGACTATTTAGTTACCTTTACCAGTGTGTTTTATATTTTCATATATTTTCATGTTACTAATTAGTGTCCTTTCATTTCATCTTTAAAAACTTTCAGCATTTCTTGTAAGGCAGGTCTAGTGGTGATGAACTCCCTCAGCTTTTGTTTTGGAAAGTTTTATCTATCTTTCATTACTTAAGAACAGCTTTGCCAGATAACATAATTTTGGTAAGCAATTTTTTTTTCTTTCAGCTCTTTGAATGTATCATCCACTACCTCTTGACCTGCAATATTTCTGTTGAGAAATATTCTGATAGCCTTAGGGAATTCCCCATATGTGAGGATATTTTTTTTCTTTTGATGCTTCACAAATCTTTCTCTGTCTTTGATTTTAGACAATTTTGTAATAATATGGCTTTGACAAGGTCATTTTGGGTTTAAATTATGTGGGGATTTATGAGCTTCATAAACTCCCCAGATTCGAGAAGTTCTCAGGCATTATTTCTTTAAATAAGTTTTCTTCCCCTCTCTTTCTCTCTCTCTTCTCCCTCTGGGACTCCAATAATGCGTCGATTACTTAATTATATACCGTATTTTCACGTAGGCTTTCTTCAGTCTATTTTGTTCTTTTATCTTTGTTCCCCTCTGACTGGATAATTTCAAATGATCTGTCTTCTACTTGACAGATTCTTTCTTCTGCATGATCCAGTCTATTGTCAATGCTCTCTATTGCGTTTTTCATTTCATTGATTGTATTCTTCAGTTTCAGAATTTATGTTTCGTTCTTTTTTATGATTTCTGTCTCTCCATTAAACTTCTCATTTTGTGCATGTATTGTTTTTCTGATTTCATTGAATTGTCCTTCTGTGTTTTCTTGTAGATCATTGAGCTTCCTTAAAACAACTATTTTGAATTCCTTACTGGGCAAGTCACAGATCTCCCTTTCTTTGGAGTCAGTTACCAGAAAATTATTGTTTCCTTTTGTGGTGCCATGTCTCTTTGATTTTCATGTTTCCTGAAGCCTTTCATTGCTATCTTCATGTGTAAAGAAGCATTCACCTCCTCCAGTCTTTGGAAGAGACATACCTTCCTTCAAGCTTGTTAGGAATTCTGAGGTTTTCTGAGATCTTTTCTATGTATACACCTGATCTACACTTCTTGTTCCTTCAGGGGGAATTCTTAAGATTGTATGCCTGCAAAGCCAGGCTGGGTGCTGATAGCCTCCCTTTTGTTTTCCTTGCCCAGGGTTGAATGCTTAACTTTATGTGCTTTCTCTGAAAACCTGCAGAGTTGGGACAGCTTCCTGCACATGCTCACTAGCCATTTGCAAAGGCTTGTTCTCACTGTCCTCTGGGGCATAAACAGAGAGACATCCGTGGGGTGTGGGATGCGTGTATGGGTGAGGCATGCATAGCATAAGCGGTGGCCCTGGGTCAGTCTCCATGGGCAAAGTGTTCCTAGCAGATCAAGGATGGACTTTCTGATGGGGTCTGAAACAGTTTTTAAGATATGTATCACTTTGATACTTTCCTTTCTGAGCCCTGACTTCTGTTCTCCCAGCTGCTCACCACCCTATAGTCATGCAGTTCATTATTCAATGTTCTGTAAGCAGGGGGAAAAAATGGGTCTCTTTGGCGGTATTCCCCATATCTGGGGAAGCCAGGAGCTCACTCATACACTCCGCTTTCCCTAAAAAAAGAAATCACGGGCTAAGAAGGTCTCTCTTAGCACTGACCTGTGCCACCTTGGCGAAGGGGCAATGGGGGGTAAAGTGAAACTGTTCCTCTTTTCATGTTCAATGCGTCCAATCTTAGATTCCTTTTACCAACAGTGTCCTGAAACTTCTCTGCTAAACTCCTGGACTTTCACAAAAGCCCTGTCATCTGTGAGTAATTGTCTGAATCATTGTTCTTTTGGGGGAAGATGGTAGAAAACTCTTATTTCCCCATGTTTATGATGTCATATCTACATTAACTCATGAGGCTCTACATCACATTAGGAGAGAAGTCTAATTTTTAGGTGCCAAGTAATACTTCAAAATGAAATTATTGAATGATTAAATATGTAAATATAAAAATAAAAACATAAAAGAAGTACAGAAAAATACAAGGAAAGATTTATCTGTTCTTATAAAGAGAAAAACCTTTCTAAATACAAAAGCAAAAAGAATAAAGGAAATATCAAAAGACTTAAATATATAAAATTTTAAATATTGAGATTAAAAAATACTACAAATAATTTTTTTAATTTAATGTTGGAAAAACTGCAAAATATGGCACTTTTTTTTAGACGTTTCATAAATTAAACTGTTATAAATCATAAGGAGAGCATGAAAACTGTGGTAAAAATGTACAGGTAATATACATAGATAGTTTGCAATAGAAGAAATACAAACGGATAGGAAATGTGAAAACTTTAATCTCTTTTTTTTTTTTTACTTCTTTATTGGAGTATAATTGCTTTACAATGGTGTGTTAGTTTCTGCTTTATAACAAAGTGAATCAGTTATACATATGTTCCCATATCTCTTCCCTCTTGCGTCTCCCTCCCACCCACCCTCCCTATCCCACCCCTCCAGGCGGTCACAAAGCACCGAGCTGATCTCCCTGTGCTACGCAGCTGCTTCCCACTAGCTATCTATCTTACGTTTGGTAGTGTATATATGTCCATGCCTCTCTCTCGCTTTGTCACAGCTTACCCTTCCCCCTCCCCATATTCTCAAGTCCATTCTCTAGTAGGTCTGTGTCTTTATTCCTGTTTTACCCCTAGGTTCTTCATGACATTTTTTTTCTTAAATTCCATAAGTATGTGTTAGCATACAGTATTTGTCTTTCTCTTTCTGACTTACTTCACTCTGTATGACAGACTCTAGGTCTATCCACCTCATTACAAATAGCTCAATTGCGTTTCTATTTATGGCTAAGTAATATTCCATTGTATATATGTGCCACATCTTCTTTATCCATACATCCAATGATAGACACTTAGGTTGTTTCCATTTCCGGGCTATTGTAACTAGAGCTGCAATGAACATTTTGGTACATGACTCTTTTTGAATTATGGTTTTCTCAGGGTACATGCCGAGTCGTGGGATTGCCGGATTATATGGTAGTTCTATTTGTAGTTTCTTAAGGAACCTCCATACTGTTCTCCCCAGTGGCTGTATCAATTTACATTCCCACCAACAGTGCAAGAGGGTTCCCTTTTCCCCGCACCCTCTCCAGCATTTATTGTTTCTAGATTTTTTGATGGTGGCCATTCTGACTGGTGTGAAGTGATATCTCATTGTAGTTTTGATCTGCATTTCTCTAATGATTAATGAAGTTGAGCATTCTTTCATGTGTTTGCTGGCAGTCTGTATATCTTCTTTGGAGAAATGTCTATTTAGGTCTTCTGCCCATTTTTGGATTGGGTTGTTTGTTTTTTTGTTATTCAGCTGCATGAGCTGCTTATAAATTTTGGAGATTAATCCTTTGTCAGTTGCTTCATTTGGAAATATTTTCTCCCATTCTGAGGGTTGTCTTTTGGTCTTGTTTATGGTTTCCTTTGCTGTGCAAAAGCTTTGAAGTTTCATTAGGTCCCATTTGTTTATTTTTGTTTTTATTTCCATTTCTCTAGGAGGTGGGTCAAAAAGGATCTTTCTGTGATTTATGTCATAGAGTGTTCTGCCTATGTTTTCCTCTAAGAGTTTTATAGTTTCTGGCCTTACATTTAGGTCTTTAATCCATTTTGAGCTTATTTTTGTTTATGGTGTTAGGGAGTGATCTAATCTCATACTTTTACATGTACCTGTCCAGTTTTCCCAGCACTACTTATTGAAGAGGCTTTCCTTTCTCCACTGTACATTCCTGCCTCCTTTATCAAAGATAAGGTGACCATATGTGCATGGGTTTATCTCTGGGCTTTCTGTCCTGTTCCATTGATCTATCTTTCTGTTTTTGTGCCAGTACCATACTGTCTTGATTACTGTAGCTTTGTAGTATAGTCTGAAGTCAGGGAGTCTGATTCCTCCAGCTCCATTTTTCGTTCTCAAGATTGCTTTGGCTATTCAGGGTCTTTTGTGTTTCCATACAAATTGTGAAATTTTTTGTTCTAGTTCTGTGAAAAATACCAGTGGTAGTTTGATAGGGATTGCATTGAATCTGTAGATTGCTTTGGGTCATAGAGTCATTTTCACAATGTTGATTCTTCCAATCCAAGAACATGGTATATCTCTCCATCTATTTGTATCATCTTTAATTTCTTTCATCAGTGTCTTATAATTTTCTGCATAGAGGTCTTTTGTCTCCTTAGGTAGGTTTATTCCTAGATATTTTATTCTTTTTGTTACAGTTGTAAATGGGAGTGTTTTCTTGATTTCACTTTCATATTTTTCATCATTAGTGTATAGGAATGCCAGAGATTTCTGTGCATTAATTTTGTATCCTGCTACTTTACCAAATTCATTGATTAGCTCTAGTAGTTTTCTGGTAGCATCTTTAGGATTCTCTGTATAGTATCATGTCATCTGCAAACAGTGACAGCTTTACTTCTTCTTTTCTGATTTGGATTCCTTTTATTTCCTTTTCTTCTCTGATTGCTGTGGCTAAAACTTCCAAAATTATGTTGAATAAGAGTGGTGAGAGTGGGCAACCTTGTCTTGTTCCAGATCTTAGTGGAAATGCTTTCAGTTTTTCACCATTGAGGACGATGTTGGCTGTGGGTTTGTTATATATGGCCTTTATTATGTTGAGAAAAGTTCCCTCTATGCCTACTTTCTGGAGGGTTTTTATCATAAATGGGTGTTGAATTTTGTCAAAAGCTTTCTCTGCATCTATTGAGATAATCATATGGTTTTTCTCCTTCAATTTGTTAATATGGTTTATCACATTGATTGTTTTATGTATATTGAAGAATCCTTGCATTCCTGGAAGAAACCCCACTTGATCATGGTGTATGATCCTTTTAATGTGCTGTTGGATTCTGTTTGCTAGCATTTTGTTGCGGATTTTTGCATCTATGTTCATCAGTGATATTGGCCTGTAGTTTTCTTTCTTTGTGACATCTTTGTCTGGTTTTGGTATCAAGGTGATGGTGGCCTCGTAGAATGAGTTTGGGAGTGTTTCTCCCTCTGCTATATTTTGGAAGAATTTGAGAAGGATAGGTGTTAGCTCTTCTCTAAATGTTTGTTAGAATTTGCCTGTGAAGCCGTCTGGTCCTGGGCTTTTTTTTGTTGGAAGATTTTTAATCACAGTTTCAATTTCAGTGCTTGTGATTGGTCTGCTCATATTTTCTATTTCTTCCCGATTCAGTCTTGGCACATTGTACATTTCTAAGAATTTGTCCATTTCTTCCAGGTTGTCCATTTTATTGGCATAGAGTTGCTTGCAGTAATCTCTCATGATCTTTTGTATTTCTGCAGTGTCAGTTGTTACTTCCCCTTTTTCATTTCTAATTCTATTGATTTGAGCCTTCTCCCTTTTTTTCTTGATGAGTGTTTATCAATTTTGTTTATCTTCTCAAAGAACCAGCTTTTAGTTTTATTGATCTTTGCTATCGTTTCCTTCATTTCTTTTTCATTTATTTCTGATCTGATTTTTATGATTTCTTTCCTTCTGCCAACTTTGGGTGTTTTTTGTTCTTCTTTCTCTAATTGCTTTAGGGGCAAGGTTAGGTTGTGTATTCGAGATGTTTCCTGTTTCTTAAGGTAGGATTGTATAGCTATAAACTTCCTTCTTAGAACTACTTTTGTGCATCCCATAGATTTTGGGTCGTCTTGTCTCCATTGTCATTTGTTTCTAGGTATTTTTTAATTTCCTCTTTGATTTCTTCAGTGGTCACTTCGTTATTAAGTAGTGTATTGTTTAGCCTCCATGTGTTTGTATTTTTTACAGATCTTTTCCTGTAATTGATATATAGTCTCATAGCGTTGTGGTCGGAAAAGATACTTGAAACAATTTCAATTTTCTTAAATTTACCAAGGCTTTACTTCTGACCCAAGATATGATCTATCCTGGAGATTGTTCCATGAGCACTTGAGAAAAATGTGTATTCTGTTGTTTTTGGATGGAATGTCCTATAAATATCAATTAAGTCCCTCTTGTTTAATGTATCATTTAAAGCTTGTGTTTCCTTATTTATTTTCATTTTGGATGATCTGTCCATTGGTGAAAGTGGGGTGTTAAAGTCCCCTACTATGAATGTGTTACTGTCTATTTCCCCTTTTATGGCTGTTAGTATTTGCCTTATGTATTGAGGTGCTCCTATGTTGGGTGCATAAATATTTACAATTGTTATATCTTCTTCTTGGATTGATCCCTTGATCATTATGTAGGGTCCTTCTTTGTCTCTTCTATAGTCTTTATTTTAAAGTCTATTTTGTCTGATATGAGAATTGCTACTCCAGCTTTCTTTTGGTTTCCATTTGCATGAAATATTTTTTTCCATCCCCTTACTTTCAGTCTGTATGTGTCTCTAGGTCTGAAGTGGGTCTGTTGTAGACAGCAAATATATGGGTGTTGTTTTTGTATCCATTCAGCCAATCTGTGTCTTTTGGTGGGAGCATTTAGTCCATTTACAGTTAAGGTAATTATCGATATGTATGTTCCTATTACCATTTTCTTAATTGTTTTGGGTTCATTATTGTAGGTCTTTTTCTTCTCTTGTGTTTCTTGCCTAGAGAAAGTTGTAAAGCTGGTTTGGTGGTGCTGAACTCTCTCAGCTTTTGCTTGTCTGTAAAGTTTTAAATTTCTCCATCAAATCTGAACGAGATCCTTGCTGGGTAGAGTAATATTGGTTGCAGGTTTTTCTCCTTCAGCACTTTAAATATGTCCTGCCAGTCCCTTCTGGCTTGCAGAGTTTCTGCTGAAAGATCAGCTGTTAAGCTTATGGGGATTCCCTTGTGTGTTATTTGTTGTTTTTCCCTTGCTGCTTTTAATATGTTTTCTTTGTATTTAATTTTTGATAGTTTGATTAATATGTGTCTTGGTGTATTTCTTCTTGGATTTATCCTGTATGCGACTCTCTGTGCTTCCTGGACTTAACTATTTCCTTTCCCATATTAGGTGAGTTTTCAACTATAATCTCTTCAAATATCTTCTCAGTCCCTTTCTTTTTCTCTTCTTCTTCTGGAACCCCTATAATTCGAATGTTGGTGTGTTTAATGTTGTCCCAGAGGTCTCTGAGACTGTCCTCAGTTCTTTTCATTCTTTTTTCTTTATTCTGCTCTGCAGTAGTTATTTCCACTCTTTTATCTTCCAGGCCACTTATCCGTTCTTCTGCCTCAGTTATTCTGGTATTGATCCCATTTAGAGTATTTTTAATTTCATTTATTGTGTTCATCGTTGTTTCTTTCATCTTTAGTTCGTCTAGGTCCTTGGTAAACATTTCTTGTATTTTCTGTAATCTATTTCCAAGATTTTGGATCATCTTTACTATCATTTTGAATTCTTTTTCAGGTAGACTGCCTATTTCCTCTTCATTTGTTAGGTCTGGTGGGTTTTTGCCTTGCTCCTTCATCTGCTGTGTGTTTTTCTGTCTTCTCATTTTGCTTATCTTACTGTGTTTGGGGTCTCCTTTTTGCAGGCTGCAGGCTCGTAGTTCCCGTTGTTTTTGGTATCTGTCCCCAGTGGCTAAAGTTGGTTCAGTGAGTTGTGTAGGCTTCCTGGTGGAGGGGACTAGTGCCTTGTTCTGGTGGATGAGGCTGGATCTTGTCTTTCTGGTGGGCAGGTCCACGTCTGGTGGTGTGTTTTGGGGTGTCTGTGGACTTACTATGATTTTAGGCAGCCTCTCTGCTAATGGGTGGGGTTGTGTTCCTGTCTTGCTAGTTGTTTGGCATAGGGTGTCCAGCACTGTAGCTTGCTGGTCGTTGAGTGAAGCTGGTGCTGGTGTTGAGATGGAGATTTTCGCCATTTGATATTATGTGGAGCTGGGAGGTCTCTTGTGGACCAGTGTCCTGAAGTTGGCTCTCCCACCTCAGAGGCACAGCACTGACTCCAGGCTGTAGCACCAAGAGCCTTTCATCCACATGGCTCAGAATAAAAGGGAGAAAAAGCAGAAAGAAAGAATTAGTAGAAGTAGAAAGAAAGAAGGAAAGGAGGGATGGAGGAAGGAAGGAAGGAAGGAGGGAAGAAAAAAAGCAAGAAGATAAAATAAAATAAAAAGATAAAATATAATAAAGTTATTAAAATAAAAAAATAATTAAGAAAAAAAAAACGGACGGATAGAACCCAAGGACAAATGGTGGAAGCAAAGCTATACAGCATAAATCTTGCACTCAAAGTCCACGTCCTCAATTTGGGATGATTCGTTGTCTATTCATGTATTCCATAAACATCAAATTGATTGTGGAGCTTTAATCCGCTGCTTCTGAGGCTGCTGGGAGAGATTTCCCTTTCTCTTCCTTGTTCTCACAGCCCCCAGGGGCTCAGCTTTGGATTTGGCCCTGCCTCTGCGTGTAGGTCGCCGGAGGGCGTCTGTTTTTCGCTCAGACAGGACGGGGTTAAAGGAGCCGCTGATTCGAGGGCTCTGGCTCACTCCGGCTGGGCGGAGGGAGGGGCACGGCGTGAGGGGCGGGCCTGCGGCGGCAGAGGCCGGCGTGACGTTGCAGCAGCCTGAGGCGCGCCGGTTGTCCCTGGGAACTGGGGCCCTGGCAGTGGCGGGCTGCACAGGCTCCCCGGAAGGGAGGTGTGGAGAGTGACCTGTGCTTGCACACGGGCTTCTTGGCGGCGGCAGCAGCAGCCTTAGCGTCTCATGCCCGCCTCTGGGGTCCGCGCTTTTAGCCGCGGCTTGCGCCCGTCTCTGGGGCTCCTTTAAGAGGCGCTCTTAATCCCCTCTCCTCGCGCACCAGGAAACAAAGGGGCAAGGAAAAGTCCTGTCTCTTCGGCAGCTGCAGACCATTTCCCGGACTCCCTCCCAGCTAGCGGTGGCGCACCAACCCCCTGCAAGCTGTGTTCACGCCGCCAATCCCAGTCCTCTCCCTGCGCTCCGACCGAAGCCCGAGCCTCAGCTCGCAGCCCCGCCCGCCCCGGCGGGTGAGCAGACAAGCCTCTCGGGCTGGTGAGTGCCGGTCGGCCCCGGTCCTCTGTGCGGGAATTTCTCCGCTTTGCCCTCCGCACCCCTGTTGCTGTGCTCTCCTCTGCGGCTCCGAAGCTTCTCGCCTCCGCCAGCCGCAGTCTCCTCCCGCGAAGGGGCTTCCTAGTGTGTGGAAACGTTTCCTCCTTCACGGCTCCCTCCCACTGGTGCAGGTACCGTCCCTATCCTTTTGTCTCTGTTTATTCTTTTTTCTTTTGCCCTACCCACGTACGTGGGGGGTTTCTTGCCTTTTGTGAGGTCTGAGGTCTCCTGCCAGCGTTCAATAGGTGTTCTGTAGGAGTTGTTCCACACGTAGGTGTATTTCTGGTGTATCTGTGGGGAGGAAGGTGATCTCCGCGTCTACTCTTCTGCCATCTTCCCGGAAGCCCCTAATCTTATTATACTAAAAAAAAAGTCAAATTAAACCAAAAATAAAATGCAATTGCCATCTATTAAATTGGCAGCAGTTTTAGTTGCCCTCCTCATCTGTTTTTCTCTCTGTTCCTTTACCCCTTACCGGCCTTGTGAAGTATTTTGTTCCTATGTGGTTTATTTCATCCACTTTATCAACTGTCCCCATCAAAGCTTATCCTCTGAGAAGAATCTAATCTCAAACTAAGGAAATGTGATTTCTTTTACACCTTTTGTTTTCTCTTATTCTCTTTTATTTTAGAACAATAAAAGGTATTTTTGTTTTAAATCTAGGTGAGAGGTAAAATTTTGGTGGACTTGTGTACTTCCCAAAAGACTCAAACACATTGTTATGGTAACATACCATCTTGCCAGGGTCAGTTGGGCAATCAGGATGGACTGAAATACCCGGATCAGAGTCTCAAAAGAAGAGCCAAAGTGTGGGCAGTCTAGGACAGACAGGATGTGGAAATAGGTTTTGAGAAGGAAGATGAGCAGGGGAGGAAAAGGAGAGGGGCAATTGCACCCTAGCATGCTTGCATGGGGGACCTTTGGTAGAAAGACAGAAACCTGGAGGCTTCGGTAAATCCCTCAGGGACCACTGTTTATGTCCCTGGTCTTCGTGGTGCAAAATGCCAGATAGGATGTATCAATATCATGATTGAGAGCTTTGAGGACGGTATCGGGCCTATTTACGAGGGGACTGGCATGTTGTTCCTGTGCTCTTCGGTATTTAACAAGGCATATTGAATCAGTACAAAGCAGAGTGGGCACTAATGGTCAACATATGTTTGTTCTCTACATCTGTGTCTCTTTTTCTACCCTGCAAACCAGTTCACCTGTACCATTTTTCTAGGTTCCACATATATGCGTTAATATACGATATTTTTCTCTTTCTGACTTACTTCACTCTGTATGACAGTCTCTACATCCATCCACGTCTCTACAAATTACCCAATTTCGTTCCTTTTTATGGCTGAGTAATATTCCATGGTATATATGTACCACATCTTCTTTATCCATTCATCTGTCGATGGGCATTTAGGTTGCTTCCATGACCTGGCTGTTGTAAATAGTGCTGCAGTGAACACTGGGGTGCATGTGTCTTTTTGAATTATGGTTTTCTCTGGGTATATGCCCAGTAGTGGGATTGCAGAGTCATATGATAATGCTATTTTTAGTTTTTTAAGGTACCTCCATACTGTTCTCTATAGTGGCTGTATCAATTTACATTCTCACGAACAATGCAAGAGTGTTCCCTTTTCTCCACACCCTCTCCAGCATTTGTTGTTTGTAGATTTTCTGATGATGCCTATTCTAACTGGTGTCTCACACCTTCATTTTTTTCTTCATAAAAAGCCATCCCTTTGCTCTACCCTCAACTGTGTCCATGCTCTGCCCACCATGTGTCTTTGCCTTACTTTATAACACGTGATCCCATTCCCCAGTGATCTCTGTCATGTAGAAGCCACAGGATGCTGTGGAAGAGAATGAGCTTTGCAGTCAGAAAGACCAGCAGCTCTGCCTCATCACAGTTTTGATGTGGGACTTTGGCAAAATTACTTAAACTCTCCAAATCCTAGTTTCTTTAGCAGGAAATGGGGAATAGAAATATATTCTTTGCAGAGAAAATTATGTAAAGCATCTAGTGTAGTGTTTGGTACCCGGTTGGCATTACATCTATGCCATTTACATTATTTTAAGATCCTATGTAATTGAGCATTGCTTTTAATTTATATTTTAGCAGTTGGAATAGAGCTAAAATATTAAAACATGGTATGTATAAAAACTGAAGTAATCTAGCTTTGCTGCTTTCTAATTGTGTCATTTGATGAAATTCCTTAACTCAGTCTAAATTTTATTATCTAAAATTTAGTAGAGTAACAGTAAGTATTCCAGAGTTTTGTGAAGATTAAATGTGATAATGTACTAAGGTAATTAACAAAGAACCCCACCCGGTAAATATTCAACAAATATTAAGAACTGCCCTTCAGGAAATACGAAGTGAGATCAGGCAGCAGTAATTCTTTCTATAAGTTGGATTGGCCCCTCTCCCTAGAGTTCACTGTCTCCTGGGTAGGATATCAGGGTGGGGGAGGTGGAGGCCTTCAGGGATTCTCTGGGCCATGGACCTCATGTAAAAAAGTAGAAACTGAAGCCTTGGGAGCTTTGGGGCCTGTCCCAGGCCACACAGGGAGCTAATGGCCAAGTCTACTGGAGTCCTAGGTTTTTCCACAGTTCCCCAGGGTCTGACCTCTCTGCCACCCCTCATTTCTGTGCCTTTTGACCTACAGGAGTGCACATCAAGGCCTTTGACAAATAAACAGTGGCCTAGAGATTAAACTGCACCTGAAGCTGGTTATGCAGGTTCACTTAGCATTTGAACCAAGGGCGGAAACTCAGTTATACCCAGACTGCAAAGGGATTAACCCATTCTCAGACTCAGCCTGTGAATTATTGCCCACTTAGTAAATACAAAGAGGAGGGAAGAACCAAATCTCATTAAAAGAAACAAATCTGTATACAATTTTTAACAAGCAAATAAATAGAAAGTAAAAACAGCAATGAAGAAAACAATTGGAAATAATCTAAATATATTTAGATGCATGGGGAAAAATCCAGATGAACTTTCTTCTGGCTATCTCATGCATCGTGGACAAGAAAGGGAATATGAAGGAATACAGTGGAAAAGATTAATTTCTGTGAGAAATCTTGGGGGCCATCTTAGAATTCTGCCTACAGCCATCATGTTTCAAACATCTCAATCTTTGAAGCCAAACTGGACTTTTTTCTGTGCCCTGAACAAGATAACTTTTCTCCTACCTCAGGGTCTTTGCATTTTCTATTTCTTCTGTTTGGATAAAGGATTTGCTTAGAAGTTACATCCACAATGAGATCATTCTAGTTAGAGAGGTCCCTTCTGCTTCCTCATGGAAGTACCTTCTTTATCTTCAAATACTTAACTGCCACTTAAATACCATTCACTTACCTACTGGTTTATGTGTTTATTGTCTTTCACTGTGCCTCTTTCCCAATATAAGCTCCTTAAGAGAAAGGACTTCAGCTTTGAGCATAACACTTAGAGCCAGGTGATCTGACACACCTCCCACTACTCACTGTGCTCTGACTCCCTTAGGGTTCTAGAACAAACCTACGTTTCCACTTTACCTTGTCCAAGGGAATGACAGATAAAATGTAAGCTTAGGTACGTAAATACTGGCTCAAAGGAGAAGAACCATGTACTTGGCTTATCAGTTATTCAATGTTAATTTCCAGATACCCAAAGCAAGTATGAAGCCATCAGAATTGCCTCCTATTCTCTCAAGTCTCAGGATGTGCCTCCTTCCAAACCTTGAGCTGGACACAGTGGATGTGGATGTAAGTCTCCAAATCTGTTAAGTTCGTTAAGCCCTTCCTTCGGTACAATATTATTTTTAAAAATCCCTGACAGTTTGTTGTGACGGAAAAGAATCCACCATGTGACACATATTGGGTACGTGTGTGTAATAAACTTTGGGATTTTAGCATCCCTTGACAATTACATTTCTTGCTGTATCAGCTGTTTTAATACATTTTCTTCTTAGTTATTTGTGTTTTAATTGTATTTATGACCAGCCATTAGCATATGGTATTAGGTTCCAAATTTTAAGTAAAACTTGTTTGTACCATTTATTGTGAGATGCCATTTTCCCTCATTTCCTACTAAATTTCCCAATAATTGTATTGAACTTTTATTGATGGAAGGGATGTATTAAGGTACATTTAGCATTCTGAACCCAGGACCCTTGCTTAGACAATATCACACTCTAGTAGGTGGCGTGGTTTTGTGTGTCTAGATATAGATACAGATTATAGATACCTAGATATGTGTTTGCATTGTATATATATGTAAATATTTATATAATTCAGTGATGCCTTTTATTTAAGTTCAATTGATGAATAACCTCAGCTGTGCATATTTTCATGCACAGAATTAATCCTGTGATACAGCAGACATGTGATCTCGTGGAAAAATTTGAGCTGACTGAGCCCAGATCAAAGTAAATGAAAACGGTATCTGTTTAGGAGTTTTAATGTTCAACCGGGAATTTTCTCTCTAGTTACTTCCTAGTAAACAGAGATTTCGCTGATGTGAAATGACAGGAATTACAGGGTCTGGTCTGGCTTATTTTTTTTGCCAAGAGATTTTGCCAAGAGAGCCTACATCCCCTGGGCTTGAGACCAAAGTACATAATTAATTTTTTGCCCACGCCTGTGGGAGTCACGCAACTTGTCATAAAACAGGCTACCAGCATCCTAACACTTTGAGGGTATTTGTTTCACGAAAGGCAGAGGAAGAAGCTATTACTACAACTATGTTGATCTTCTTTCAGAGGAGGGAAAATTGAGCCTTAGGGTGAAAAGGAGAAGGTTCAGAAGGTATATCTGATGTGTCTGCGATAATCATGTTTACATGGGTAAGAGGTGTCAGAGTGACATTACTCATGAGGCTGATCTGAACAGAATGTTGCAAATCACTTTCAAGATTTTTTTTGGACTTCCCCATATTTTTGGAGGTTGGAGTCAGGATTACTGGCTTTGGTAATTAATCCTCCCCAGCCTGCGTTCTTTGCTACTGAGCATAGCAGTGATTCAGGGGCCCAACCTGCTAAATCAAGATAATGCTTGACCTCTGGAAGCAGAAGCCTTTTCCTCATTTAGCCAGAGAAACTAACCCCAGGAGCACACTTGGTAAAATCGAAAGAATTCATATTTGACGAGCTGTAGAGGGAGCTCAGAATATCCATTTTGGGTATTTTGACGGTATTTTAAGTATATAATATAAAAGATCATAAATGCAAAGGACGAAGTCAGTTGAGTTCTATGTGTGAGTACAGACATAGGGCCCTTAAAGAGCTGTGATATTTTCAAGGGAACCATTGATTTCAACAAGTTTATCACAGCTGATCTGTCATGGCTGCTGTATTTGTAGGTTTATTTGCCTATTGTTCGTTTCACAAGAACATTATATTAATATCACAGCTATGCATAAAGTAATTCGATTGATTTTGTTTGACCAGAGCTAAGATGTTTGAAATCATTTTGTCCAATAGACCATCATTATCTTTGTGTTGCTTTGCAGTTAGTCATAATGCCTTTAGACAACTTCTCTGACTCTAGTGAGATTGTATAGGTAAAATTATCACTTTGCTTTTTGTCAGCAAAGGGAAATAGGATCACTTTTTCACTATGAAAACAATTAAGCTTTGTAAGAAATTAACACCAGAGTGGCCCCTTTTGAAAGAGTTAAGACAAAGGTGCTGAACTGTCTGGCGTGGGCACCAGAATCAGCACTTTAAAAAACATTTGACTGAGTAAATGAAATTCGTGGTGATTTTCTTATTCTTTTAAAAATAATTTTACCAGTCATTCAAACAGCTTAAACTTGAGATTTTTGAGACCAGAGAGAAGAAACATTCTGATCAAGAGTGCTATTGTGTTTTTCTAGCTCCACAAAGAAATACTAAAGCCTTAGTATTTCTCTGAGTTTAAAGATCAGTCTGAGGTAGGATGAGCCAAGAAAGGGAGAAACATCTTTTGTTTTGAAAAACAAATGACACATTAGGTATTTTCTCTGTTCGCTGCTACCCTGTGTCTGGCCCTACAGGGCAATCTGAATTTGCTTTTATGGTGGCCCTTATCACTCTGTCCTATAAATGTGTCCTAGAGTTGTATGTCTGTCTATTTCAGTAGATTGCACAATCTTCGAGAACAAGGTTTAAATGTGTCACCTGACTTTATATTCCTAAGGCCCACTTAGTGCCTAGAACATACTAGGAGCTCAAAAATAGGGGACTGAATGAATGATGAAAATGGTAGAATTCTGAAAGCTTTTTGGAGGCTACTGCATCTCTTCAGTCTTATGTGTATGTGTGTGTGTACGTCTCACCCAAGATGTTACTAGCCTCATCTAATTATGTTTTTTCTGACTATGTTTAGTCTAAATTTAATTTTACACTCACACCCACACACAATCTCATATACCCACCAGACACATGCCTATCACAACAGCTATACACACTACTTATAATCTTTCACTTTTAGACTTTAAAAGCAAAAAGAACAATCTCCATATTTCTTTCATTCCCAGCAGCCAAACCTTTTTGTCATCAGACACCTGAACCCTCTGTCAGGGAAGTTGTAGGCTATCCTCAGATATTTTGTTTTTTATGATTCAACTTGAACAACAGTTGTACACATGGAAAGATATTGGTCCTTATCCTCAGATTCTTTGCTCAAACGTCCTTTGCATGGTAGTTTCATCTTAGGGCAACTCTCAGAAGCCTGACCTCTATAGCCTAAAATTTGTGGAGACTCAGAGAAAGCGGGTGAAACTCATGAATCAAAACCGAAGCACAGTTTTCCTTTAGATCAACTTTTCAGTCTTGGCTTATTTTGACATCAAAAGCCCTAGATTCATTCAGTTGGAGACAAAATGTGAGATGAGTGTACTTCCCTCTGTGCTATAGCACAACATGAACTTTAGAGGGATTTGCAAGTTGTTTAAGGTCTAAAATATTTGTTCCCTGCTTTTCTAGTACATGTGTTTGAGGCTGAGAATCTTATCAGTAGATAAGAGCAGAGAGACTGCCATCCCACATTCCATGAACTCACTTCCAGATGGTTTAGAGACTAAAGGGTGAAAAACTCAAGCTCTTCAATCAAGCCAAACAGCCCACACCTTTATTGCCCCATTTGTTTAGCAGCCTGTCATGGGCCTCCTAACATCTCAGAATCAGCCATGGGGGCAGCTGTTTAATTAACTCCTCAAGGCTGCATTTTGGTGGGGGCAATTCATTTATTATGAAAAACAAATTGAAAGCCCCCAGGGTTTTTGTTCTTTTTTTTCTTTAGTGGTTTCTGTTATCTGGAGCTTCTGGCTCAGTCCAAATAGCAAAGATGATGGGTTTTTTTTTTAAAGGAGCCACTTGATCTTTTGTGTTGTTACTTTTTCTTTCTTTCCTTTTTATTTTCCTAAATCAGTCTGGCTATCTGACTTGAACGCGGAAAGATTTCTTTTCCTTGGTGCCAGGAAACGATGGCATTTTTCCAGAGTTTTTTTTTTTTTTTAAAGGTTTTAGTTGTAGAAATACCACAATTGCAATACTAACTTCTTATAACAGTGATAAGGTTATACGTTGCTCTATTCCAGGTTAAAATTTGGTTATGAATAATTTTTGGCCAACTTGATTTCAATAAGAATTTGAGAACTTACTGCTGTATACCTCTGTGCTAGGTGCTAAAGAACATATAGAAAGAGAAAAGAAGACCCCTGGCCTTGAGAAATTTACAGTCCCACTTTCTGGGAAAATATATACTCATGTTTTTAATTATCTTTAATTTTTTATATGGTGATAATTTTTTATTTAAAAAAGATTTGCAAGACATTACAGAATGTTTCCATATACTCTTTACCCAATCTCCTCTAATGCTAACGTCTTATATAACTATGATATCAAAACATAAATTGACACTGTCACAATACTATTAACTATAGACTTACACACTTCCCCAGTTTTTCCACTGACGTCCCTTTCCTGTTCCAGGATCCCATCAGGATCCCGTCGTGCCTCCTTGGTCTCCTCAAATCTGTGACAGTTTCTTGGTCCTTCTTGTCTTCCATGACCTTGATACATTTGAAGAGTAGTCGTCAGGTGTTTCATCAAATGTCCCTCTGTACTCATCCTTTTAGTGTCTACTGAGAATCAGCCTCTTTCAGAATGTTCCCTGGAGACAGTGTACAAAGATTTAGAATCATACAGACTTAGAGTAAGACCCATGGGGTCTCCTCATTTTTAAAGTGTAGAAAATGAGTTCCAGAGAAGAAAACCAGGATTTGCTCAAAGTGAGACAGCTGACTGAGGTCAGATTGGAAGGAACCCAGGCCTCCTGACTTCCAAGGCAGTGTGGAATTATCCTCCATTCCTATTTGGAATCCTGGGGAAATTTAATTCGCGGGCAAGGCTGACCTCCAGGTGTGCTCCCGTGATGCCCGGAGGTGGGCTCCACATTCTTCCCTGCATCCCAGCACAGAGCCTGCTCAGCAAGCACTGTTGAACTGAATTAAATCATGCTCAGAATGTTAGGAATGGCTAAAGATGCTTCTCCAAGACGTGAGGTAAAACTACATGGGAAAATAAAAACTGGGAAAGTGTGAGTGAGGTCAAGAAAAAAGAAAGCCTGATTCCCTGTAGCAACCTAAGATGCTTGTAGCAGAGTCATGGTGTGGTTGTTGACAGGAGGCCTAAAGAAGCTCTTCAAATGGTGGGTAATGTTCCCCACCTGTGGCAAATAGTCTTCACCCACAGTTCTGCAGGAAAGAACCTTTCTGTCCCTGATCTCAGAGCACTTCCTGCCCATCTTAATTCCTGAGGCCTGATGTCACAGAACTTGGCAGTCACAAATTCTCTTTTACTGTATCTCAGTTGCCTCCCTGATTTCACACCCCATTGCTGAGGTCCAGACAAGACCTAGTAAAGCACTATGATCCTCAAACCTCAGGATTTTGATACGTGGAGTTAGTAATTGGGTCAAGTAGGCAATCCTTAGCCATCTAGAATCCTTGAAGAAAGTGCACCTCTGAAGCATGGAGTATTCTAGAAAGCAAGCACCTGCTTCATCATTAGTGATCAGAAATTTGCACTTGATTCTCAGTTTTTTGTGTAGTCCTCTTGGATGTAGAAGGGCTTTTTCCTGGCATCCTCTGTTGGCATCATCCCAATGTGTGCCAGATGCAGAGTGGATTCACCTTATGCTTTGGAACAAATACAGAGCAAACAGGGAAATGGCCTGGGAGTTGAGTCCTGGGTTCTAGTTCCAAGTATCCCATGATTATGTGATTTGAGAAAAGTGCTTGCACATCTGTATTTCAAAGATGCTCCTAGCTGTGCTAAAGTGGGTTAGTCAAATTTTTTGTTGCAAAACATTAAAAAAAAAAAAAGGTTGGAATAACCCAAGTGATGTATTTTCACAGTATTAAAAAGTGAAGATTTTGCCATCAGTCAGACAAATCTGATTTCATATGCCAGCTCTGCCACTTCCTAGCTGTGTTCCTGGGACAATATGATTAACTTTTCTGAGTCTTAATTTCTTCCTCTTTAAAGCAGAAATAATAACTGTAACTCCCTCTGAAGTTATTGATGAGGATTAAATGAGTTATGGAGTGAAAATGCGTTGCACAGTGCCTGGTGCGTTTTACGGGTACTATTCATTATAAAGGCTCTTCTACCTGTAATGATCTGTGGTTCTGAGACCCGAACCTAGAGGTCCCACTGGAGCATTGTCACCATGGTCACCATCTTCTACAAGGTTAAGGTAGTTTCTAAACCTGAGATGTCAGATGCTGACAGGACAGGGTATCAACCCAACCTGGGAAGTAGGAGAAAGTCCATGAAGGTGGTCCCTGCCAGGCCATCAGAGCTTGAGAGTTTATGGGAAGGTGACAGAACTTTCCTCTAGCTTTTACACAGGGTGGGAGACAGGGTTTCTGTTCTTGGTCCCCTCATTCTTTTCTTACCCCAACTGCACAAGGCTATTCTGGGTCTGTGTATTTTGGGAGCCATAATGAGGTGCTTCTCATATACCTTGCCATTTTCAGGCAGCTTTTACTAGCCGCCTGGACATGGGGACAACCTAGCAATTTAAGAGCTATAGTGGATGAGGCTGGAAATAGAGCAGCCCGAGCTGCAGCTTGGTGAGATGGGAGTGGGGGATTTGTGTTCTCCCCTTAGTAAAAGAGGAAAGTTAAAATGGCTTACAATCACAGACAGAAATGTTCACAAAGGACGAGAAATCAAACGTTCTTGTGCCTGGAGAATACAAAAGAACGGATGATATCTTTAGTAGCAAAGACCCAACTTCAGCGGATGTGGAGTGGAACGATGGGCTTTCTTCATTTGCCAAAGCGTCGGAGCCGTCCAAGTTGCCTAGTCGTGATTCATTTCAAGCTCAAGTTCTACTGACATGGGAATAAATTCGAGGAAAGTAAAGCTGTCAGTCACATCAGCCTCTGAGGCAAAATGCTACCCATATAAATGTCTTCAAATTCCAACCGACCAATCATCCCTTCTTTTCCTACAGCACACAACACTCTAGAATTTCAAAGCCTGTCTTCCTGGACACGATTTTCCAAAGCCGGAGCACTTTCCATTTTTAGCTCTGAAACTATGAAAGAATTCCATGGTGCAAATATTCCTGGACCTACAGTCTTGCACCCAAAAAGGACGTATTCTCTGACACCACAATGCAGAACCTTTGTTAAAATATGAGTACAGATTGATGTCTAATTCAAAGGACCCCATGTTTCCTCTTCTCTCGTGGCTAGGGGAAAAAGGAGAAAAACGCTGCACGCATTAACATTTAACTCAAGTTTTCAAACACAAAATGTTGTCCCAGCTTCAAACTCAGGATGAAGGAAATGCTTGTCTCCAGGAGCTGACACTCCCCTGGTCATATTTCAGATACAATTAGCCTCCATTGATGGTGGTAGCTGATCTATCAAATGAGCAGCTAATCTTATCTGCGGTTCACAAATGGCTCAGATGGTAGCTGTGACTTTGATTACTGGAAGACTGGACCCCATCAGACGGCTTTGCTCCAAACAGTGGTCCTTTCAGCCTCCTGCTCCTGGAGATCAAAGCACTCTCCCCTCTCCCTATCTGCAGGGAAGCTCATTAGAGGGAGGCTGTCGGGGTTATAATCATGCAACAGTTTTACTTCTGGGTTATAACGCTTTCCCCTTCTTATCAGCCTGTGAGGTCCAAAGTGAGAAGGATAAAGGAGGTACCGATGACATCTGATACATTTAATAGGCTCACTGGTGACTGCCTGGGCCCCAGCTCTCTGCCACTGCTGCCTCACTGACTGCTGAAGGACTCCTCCCCCTGCCTCCAGACCTACAGAGATTGTACTTTATTCCTGGGGGTGGGGGGAATGAGGGGGTGGGCTCCATCATCCCCTAACAGTTGCTTTACTACAAGGACTGTGGAAGCACAGAATCGAATAAAGTAGGACTTCTAAGTCCAAAGATCTGCCTTTAAATTTCATCTCTTTACTCAGTATTGTGTGAACCTGGACATTTTGCTGTGATCTTCCGTTTCCCCTCAAAAATATGTAAATTAATACTTTTCGCATTGGACTTAATATGCAGAAAAGTTCCCCTCTCCCAGAAGCCTTCTCTTTATAACCTGAGTTCTTCCCTCCCTCTCCCTTCCCCATCCCCTACCTGAGTTAAAGCTCCTCCATTCTGAGTCACTGCTCCCTCTTCCGTCTTTCCGTAGCCCCTGGGGTTACCACAATGCACTTAGCATGCCTGGTTTTCTGTTGACTTGCCTTTTTCTTCTCGGGAGACAGTGAACTTCTCAAAGCGTAGGGGCTGAGGCTCTATGTATCAAAGGATGCCTCCACTAGACACACAGTTAATGCTCAATGAGTGTTTGTTGTTCACAATGAATAGTGTGTACTAAAATGATGTGCAAAGTGCAATGGGAAGGGGTTGCACTTATTATTGGGCACAGAACCTTTTAGAACTTCATGCGGACCCATGTAGATGACCTACCTACTGTAGTGGTTCTAGGATGTGGCCCAAGAAGCTACATTTCTAACAAGTTCCCACTTTGAGACCCAGTGATGTAATCCAGTCTTCCTACTTATAGAGGAGGAAACTGAGGTTCAGAAGTGGCTTGTGCAAGGTCACATAACCAGTGAGAGGCACTCAATGTGTTCTTATTTCTAAATAGTTTATTAAAGTAAACTCAATCTCATATAGGGATCAGTGTGTGTGTGTGTGTGTGTGTGTGTGTGAGTGTGTGAGTGTGTGTTGAAATTTATAGGAAATAGGTCTTTTGTTGTTAATTTATGTCTAGCTTCTCACGACTTAAAACTTGGGTCTTTTAATTCTAAATCTCATGGTCATTTTAAAACATGGTCATTTCACAACATGCTGCTTTCATGTTAAGAAGCACTATAGTCCTCCTGTCAAAATACTGGCTCAGTTATTATCTTATTTGTCTCATATTCCTTTATACTCATTGATGCTTCCAGAAATGTCTGAGAAGAAATGCATAGGGGAACTCAGCTTACAGAAAAATCAGAGGGACTCTGAGTACCACAGGAGAACTTAGTCTCTCGATCACTTACCCCAGCATAATCTAGGTCAGGCCTTTACCCATCATGCTGGTGGGAATGTGGAGCTCTTGCCAGCAGCTGTCATTACCCAGAAGAATGAGAAGCAACAACCGCTGTCTATGGGGGTGGGAGGTTTGGAGCTGGACAAGCCTAGGTTTAATTTTCACTTCCTCATACCCTGAGGGAGTGAAGTTGCCTACGGGAGTCAACCTCTAGGAGACTCTTTTTGCTACTCTGTAAAGTAGGAAACATATCTACTTCAGGGTTATTGTAAGAATTGGAAGAAGCAATGTTTAATCATCTTGCACTGTGTCTGAAACATACCTAGTACCTAGCCAGCATGAGGTCCCATCTTCTCTTTCTTTCTCTCTTCATCTCCTCCCCCTATCACCTAAAAACCCATACTGGCAGAACATGAGTGAAAAATGTAATCCAGCTGGAAAAATAAGCAAAATATATGTCTTTTTTTTCAACTTATGTCTTTCTGATTTACTTACTGTTCTTTCTGCAACATTAATTTAACTATGATTTTTTTCATGGAAATCCATTTAGGACTTTTAAGAAAGAAATTATTTGTAGTTAAAATGATGACCTTTCCATTAAATATAATTTGGGGGGCATTAGTACTAATTGTAAGTGTAATGGAATTTATGTCTGACACATTATAGTTCAAGTGATGAAAGAAAGCCAGGCATTCTTCAGAAATCAGTGACAAGCTTATCAGAATATTAATCTCCTTCAGTTACTCTTTAAGAGAATAAATAATCAGTCACTGACTGCTAATATAACGTATAACCCTTTTGCTAAGATGGATGATAATTTAAGCTTCAACAGAATATATTTATTTAACTGACAGAAATCAAGACTCAGTTTTATTTGTTTTAAAGGACAATGCAGTGAAAGCCAGGCTAGCTATAATGCTTGGAAAATGGAAAATTTTTGAGTAATTAGTAATTAATTCTTTAAATTAACCTTTGTTATAAATAATAAATTCCATACATTTCATATTAAGCATTGAGCATATATGTGAAACGTCTGTTAATTATCCAGTCTTAGTAAGTGGTTTCTAAGAAACATCCTTAAGGCTGTGTTAGGTCCATTCTTACAGTACAATGATTTTAATTATCATATCTCATGGCATATAATTTTAGCTGCAGAAGTTCTGAGAAATTAGGCAAATGTCTGTTGGCCCAGACCAGAAATAGCTGTTATGATTCTGAGTAAATTTCAGGTATTAATCAACTCTGTTGTGATTACTGTTTTTCTCCTGTAGGGGGATAAAAGTACAAGGTCCCACGGAGAGAGGAGAACACTCGCCTGAATTCTGGTTAATTTGGTTTTTGTGGATTTTCTCCAATAGCAAGGGGAATCTCCATGGACTGTTACTTCATCATGATTATGCTGAAGTCTAACTAACAGAGTAGGACTAGCTCTTCTCTTCCTGGGGGAGCAGCAGGTCACAGAGGAGCTATATGTGAGCATTAGTCATATCAAAAGAGGGAGTTCCTATGTTTGTATACAGAGGGACTTGTAGCCAGTGTAACACTCCAGCCCTCTCTACCCTTCACTCCTTTGGAGGAGGAGGGAGTTACCCAGTTGGTGAGCTGGGAAAAGAAATTGAAGTCAACATCACCTGTCTCTTTAGAAACCAGCCTGCCTGCAGAGAGAGTACCACCTGGTTTGCTCTCAGTTGTTTTGAGAGCAATCTTGGACCAGAAGGTTCTGCCCCTTCAGGGACTTAAAGAATTGTTGGGCGCTGCCAATTACTGGAGAGTAAGCTTGTCTGAAATGGGGTAAAATATTCACAAGCCCATTTAGTCAAAAATCTAAAGTTATACTAAGTATCTGGTGAATTAACTTAGGACGAAAGGGGCATTTACTTACTTGTTGGGCCCTCTGTCAATCCCCGGCAGAGCGTGTGGGAATCCTGATTCTCCAGGACCTGATGCGAGCAGCTCCACAGCCATGCGTGGACACTCAAGCCACTCTGGGCTCAGTAAAGGTTTGATAGAGGAAAGATTGAACAGAGGTCCGAAGACTTCTTGTGATTCTCCATTTCCCGAGGTTTATTTGTCTAACAAGGCAAAAATAGCTTCTGTGATTGAAATGCCTCTGGTATTTCATGTCCTCTGTTCTTACCCACTCCCATTTTCGATCCACACCTCCAGCGTAGGTGTGTGCCTTCCCAGACTTCCATTTCTTGTTGATCAGGGCTGCCCTCAGAGATGGAGTGAGCGTTTAATAATAATGTGAACAAGAGAACAGGACAGCCTGGTCTGTTACTGAGCTCTCCTGAGACCAGAAGGAAGATGACGTGGATGCCTCTGTGGAGGTACCAGCCATAGTTGTCATTTGGGTGTGTGCTTTTTGCTGCCTCCAAGTATAGATGGGCCTTGATGTTTCTTCTGAAAAATTGTCTTCTTGGGAATGTAACTGGGCCAGCAAATGCAAGGGTGGCTCTGAATCATGCTTTCGTCTGAGACAGAAGCAGCCTGTGAAAGTCCCAAGTAAATGATGCTGGAAACATTTAAACAAAGGAATAAGACACCTGCTCCAGTGAGGAAGCTCTGGCTGCTAAACAATTTCAGTTCACCCACCCTCAAGGCAGTGAGCTCCTCTCTGAGCCTGACAGTGTTTTTCACGACTCCATGCTTCCACAGATAGACGTTTACCCAGAGAAAAGGAGCTCAGAAACTATTGTTTCTTTGAGATGTGGTTTACTGAGGGCTTCCCTGCCCGTGTTTTCATGGTTAGTGACAAGACTGGGGAAACCTGTTCATGACTTAGAAATCTGTCTGAACTTTCAGCTCGGAGATGAAGGAAATAGTTATTCATTTAATCCTATTCACTTATTCATCTATTCATACACTCATTCATTCGTCAGTTATGTTGGAAATGCTTATTCTGTATCACTCTGTGTTAGCCCCGCGGCGAGGGGAGGATACAGAGATAAATAAGACGTGATTCCCAGGGAGCCCACAGGCTGGTGGAGGAAACAGACAAGGATACACGAAATCATAATGAAGTGCAACATGTTCTGTGACACTGGGAGTACAGAAGAGGCTCACGAAGCTTTCTGTCCTAGAGAATCAGTGAAGGCTTCTCAGAGGAGGTGGCGTAGGAGGTGGACCTGAGGAACTAAACTGAGGGAACCAGCTCCTCCTGCAGCCACTGGGGCCGTCAAGGGTTGGAGAAATGTCAGTGGAGTCCTGTTTGTTAGGTATCTGGTAGGGCTTCATCTTGCATATTTTTAAGATGATTATTTCTTTAGGGGCCATCATGCATCTTGGGTCAGCTGCCTATTGGTGGCATCCCAGTTGATATCAGACACTGTGCTTGGCAATTTTATACGTTACAGTACTTTGATTTCTTAGAGCAACCCTGTCAGTTTAAGACCATTATTCACATTTTCATAAAGGAACTGGAAGGTCAGGGTGGATAAATAATTCACCCCAATGTGAATACACCCAGGGCCAGGATGTAAAATCAGGGCTTCCCAACTTCAGTGTCTGGGCTCTTTCCATTAGCCATGCTGCCTCTCCCCAAGGAGCAGAAGGCGAGCAGGAACAGAAAGCCCGTGAGCAAGGAAGTGCTGCCTGCGGGAGCCTGGCTGCCACTCCCACTCTCAGGCTGGCAGCGCTCCATGGGGAGCGAGGTCTCTTATCTCCAGAGCTCTGTTGACACCTGCTTATCTATAGATTCACTAGCCCCTTTCCCTGCAGTCCCACCCCTACCAATTTTAGTTTTGATTTTAACTGTTTGTTCCACACCGATGGAACATGTGGCCAAAAATCATGGCCCCCAGGAAGCTACGCTGCTCTGCCTCTAACATGCCAAAGAATCTTGATGTCTCCCTCCTATGAAGCACTTTTCAAAATATTTGGGAAAGCATAGCTCTATTCTCCTCACTCACCTCTTTCCCCATGTTTGCCACACTTAACCATCTTTTAGAGACAGTGCAGCGGGCCACTGGGAGCGGGGGCCAGACAGCTGAGAAGTTTGCTTCCCTGGTTGTTTCTTTGAGTTTCAAATGAAGCTATGTTTAATTGGACTCCTGATCCTAAAAGATGGAGTGGATATTGTTTGTGGCTCATTTTCTCCACGCAGTTTTAACGAAGTATGCCTTCAGAGATATCACATAACTGAAAGACAGAATTAAGCCAGAATGGCAGAACTCTGGCAGCAAGTCACCCTATCCTGGTGTTTTTCATTGAAAAAGCATATAGGATTACCTTATTGTTCCAGATATTAGCTTTCCATACCCAGCGTATACATATTTAAACAGCATAACAAATGGGCTACATTACAAAGCACCTATATGTCACCAAGGCCCAGAAAGCCTGTTTTGTGCCAAGGCCTAGAGACATCCTTCCAAGTTTCCTTCCCAGCATAGAGGCAGATTGTCTCAGTGCTTGGGGTGGGCCAGCCAGCCTGAATTTAATAGCAAACATTCTCGGGTTTTTTCAGATCCCTCGTGTAAAACCACTTTCGTTTGAATGTGACATCTGCCTGCAAAGGAGCAAATCCCCAGCACCACCATCATGTCATGCCCCAAACCAGAGAGGCTCTATTTAGGGTTTTCTTCCAAATGCCAGGGCTCAAGGTCCAGACCATACCCTTGCTTGTTCTGGAGAATGTTATCAATCTCATGGTTCAGGGTTAAGGGTTGGGGTGGGGTATTGTTAGTGTTTTCATCACTCGCAGAAATGTACAGTCTGACAATTACCATGCCCGCAGATCAAAGGCAGAGGCAGGCGTTATCTTCTGCCAGCTGTGCTGCCACTCCAAGCACATTTCTGGTGGGCTGACCCCAAGGTGAGCTGGGGTGGGAAAGAGTTCTCCAGTGGATGGCTGTCTGGGTGTGAGCTCTTGCAGGGTGGCATTCTAAGAGCAAAGGCTCTATCTCTTCCTTTTGGGTAGCCCCACTACGGGTTTGGGTAGCCTTAAAAGCATTGAATACTTTGCAACTGGTTTTTGATTGACATGGAAAGAAACAACAGTTTATAGAAAGATTATCCCGGTGGAAGTAAGATGCTCTGAATTATTATCCTAAGTTTGCCACCGGTCTGCTTTTTGACTCGGCCTGAGACCCAAGCTCCAGTCACACAGAACACGGCCCCTCGCAGTTCTGATTATGCATGATGCCCTCGTGGATGGCGATATTGTTTTCTGTCTTCCCTGCAGGACAAACCGAAACTTTGTCCCCAAGGCTCGGTTTATAATGTGCCTCCTTTCTGAGGCAGTGAGCATTTTCTTACTCCCTTAAAAGAGTAACCCCTCCCTTCCTCCGTGCTCCCACTGTTACACATTTCTGTTGGCGTATTCACCTCCAGGTATTGCTTATGTGTCACTGCTAGATGTGAGCACCTCAAGGACCACCTAGTCACTCCGTTCGCCAGGTGCCTATTATGACAGGCATCGCTGAATAGATGTTGGATGAATGAATGAATGCAGGAGAGAACGGGTAGATGAAGGGGATAAAGAATGCTCTGCATCTTTGGAGGGGAAATCATTTCCTTTGGCTACAGGGGTATTTCTGCAGGAGGAAATGTCTCCTGGTCTTCTGTCTGCCCCCATTCTTTCCATCATGTATACAGTTGGAGGAAGAAGTCCGCTCTTTTCATTGTAAATTTCCTTCCCTCTCAGATTTATATGTTCTCCAGTCAGTGCTTGTGGTTCAAGCCCTGTTCGCCTCAACCTTTGTTAGAGCATGAAATTTCTTACTAGTAAGTGCTCTGTTCCCTCTCAACTCATGATGCCTGCCAGCTTCTGACAATCTGTACTAAGCCCTTTCGTTCCTTTCTATACAGATGCAGCTCTTAACTACCCTAGATCTGTGCAACTCTGCCAGCCCTCCCTCTCAGTCTTGACCGTTTGTACTTTCTAGACTGAAAAGCCTGAGCCAGAGGCTGAGCTGGTCCCTTAGTTTTGGCGCCATGTTGTTGTAGCTGGTGGTCTCCACTATGGCCCGAGGAACCTTGTGCGCTATGCCAACTGACCAAAACAGGTTGACGGGCCCCTGGGGGCTCTGGCCCAGGGAACCAGGTGGTACAATCCAAGAGTTAATCGACTTTCACCAGTGGGAGATGGAAGACAGAAGAAACCCATTAGAAAAATTATTCTCCCTTCCTCCACAACCCCGTGTATTGTTCTGAGAAGAGGCAGTTCATGTGGTCTCTCTCAGAATGATGTGAGGAAAGGAACAACCGTCCACATTTGTCCTGAAGCTGTGGCCGCATGGGCAGTGCACCCCTCATCTTGTGTTTCTCCCCCGACTTTCCATTTTACTTCTGTCCTGGTTCTCTGTGTTGCACTCCCAAGTGTTAGCAGGTAAGCTTTTGCCCAAGTCTCTGTTTTTGATGAAACCTGGGCTAAGCCACCTCCCTTGCCGACCCAGGTTAGATTGACCTGCTTTGTGCTCTCAGAATACCGTGGGCGCATCTCTCTCGCTTTCCACACAGTATCGCGATCATATATTTATATGTGTCTTTCTCCTTCGGGATTGCATACCTCTTGAAGGCAGAGACCACCGTGTACTTATCTCTGAATCTCTGGCCCCTAGCACAGTGCCTGGCATAAATTAGAAATCTGAAAATAGTAAATACTTGCTGGATAACTGACTAAGGGAGAGATCAAGATTTCCTCTGATCAGAAAGAGATTCCGAGAGACCTACAAAACATTTTCAATGGTTTGCTGTTTCAATGTGTGGTCTCTTTTGGCTTCGCCCAAATTGAGTCAGAGATTATGCTAGCAATTGCATCACACTACACGATTATAATTATATCCAATAATTATGATAATAATTACTACAATGTGCTTGGCACCTATATGTTACCAGCCTATTAGCTATTTCACATATATCATCTCATTATTGCAGCACACATATTAGGTGGTTATTATATACTTCGGGCTTTTTGCAAATGTAGGTGGACAACTGGCCTTGACTGAAGACATTCTTGAGCGTATACTAAAGGTTGTTTTAATTAGTTTTTCAAAGGGGGTTTTCCTTAGTGGTTAACACTGCATCTACCAACATTTACCAATCAGCACATAAATTTCCAAGGGCAGGACAGCTTTAAAAAAAAGCTCACTTCATCCTTAATTAACATTAATGGGACTTTATACTCCAACACCCTTACTCCACTTTTTGTCTGTATAAATGGGCAGGTTATATTGTGACGTATGCTCAGGACCATAGAACTAGTCACCTCACTCACCCTGTTTCTTCCTGTTTCCACTGAGGTTATGGAAGTTAGCAAGATGTAACAGAGGGATCTATTACCAGGGCACAGTGAACAATTTGGGATTCAAAGTTGGTTTTAACCTGTTGCGGAAACCCTTAGAAATCATACAAATATTTTGCATGTATATTTCAAAGGTGCAATTTTCTATAGTGAGGCTTATATCAAATTCTCAAATGAGTTAAGAATCACTGTTTCTAGTCCTATGTGAACCTCTATCAAGAGTCGGGCAGAGCTCTCTGCCTCAGAGGTCACTGCTGGTCACTTGAATTCTGAATGACCAGGGGCCCCAGGATAAACTTGCCTAATCACACTCCCTTTAGACACCTGAGTTGAAGCTTAGGCATGAAGGAGATCACGGTATTTGCTTTTCTCTCTTAAAAGCTGCGGGGTTCTATAGGACCTAACCTTTACTCTTAGCTTGTCCTCCCTGTAGTGTGGCTCTGTTGTCAGAATTTCATATTATGATGTAACCCAGCACAACTTGTCCAAAACAATATTAGATTTATTCCATTTGTTAAAAGGAAGATATCACTCGTATGTGGCCCTTTCGGCAAAATCTCAACTCCTAGTTCTAGGCATGGGTTCAATCACCTGTTGCTAAGATACTGCAAAAAATATTATCTGTTTTTAAATGTTTCTTTTTAATTGAATAAACTGTTGCTTTGAAAAATCAGTGCAAAGGTTAAATAGGTCTTTGAAATCATATATTTTTAAGCTAGCAGAGATATTTCTGAACAGTTTAAATGGAACAGCTGCGCTCTCAGTGGATTTCCTTGATGGAGTTTTAAAATTGCGTATAAAGGAGCACTCACAGCACAACTGAATTAGGGAAATAGAGAAAGAGACTCAATCGTATCAGTACATACTGAAAACGTTGGCCACAGTCTTTGATTCTACATCATAGGCATGAGGGAAAATGCAGACAGAGGTCTAAAATCCTGATTAGCAGCCCCATTAGCCAAATTCAGAGATTCGGGGTTTTCAGAATGGTGATGCAGAGCATATATCCCCGGAAGGGTCTGGGCCAGCACTACATAATCAAATTCACTAATATTTGTGTGACAGAACATTTTAGTATTTACACTGAGTTCTCACATCAGTTCATACTCAGCTCTGTGGTCAAGTGAATTTGCTCAAACTTGCGAAAACACTTGGGTTTGAAGAGCATCTTTGATTTTTTTTGTATTACAAATAAGTGATTGTGAACCGTTAAAACTAAGAGAAACTCCAAGATATACGTGATTCAGAATAGATTCAGGATCAACTTAGACCCCAAATGGCCCCAGCTCTAACAGGGTTGGGAGCCAGCAGTCCAAGAGGGTGGAGAGGGCTTCCCCGGTGGCGCGGTGGTTGAGAGTCCTCCTGCCGATGCAGGGGACGCGGGTTCGTGCCCCGGTCCGGGAAGATCCCACATGCCGCGGAGCAGCTGGGCCCGTGAGCCATGGCCTCTGAGCCTGCGCGTCCGGAGCCTGTGCTCCTCAACGGGAGAGGCCACGACAGGGAGAGGCCCGCGTACCGCAAAAAAAAAAAAAAAAAAAGAGGGTGGAGAAGGCTGGAAGGAATGGATTGAACACTAACACAAAGTCAGCAAAGGCCAGCAGGGAGGGCCAGTGGTCGGGGACTATGGAAGGACACATAAGAATTTAGAGGATATCTCCCAAATCCAAACACTTATCTTTCCCGTGCTGTTATTGCACTAGCCCAGGCTCTCTGTGCAGATACCCACAACAATCTCTTGACTGGTCTTCCTGTTTCGTTCCAGTCTTTTTACCCAATCGGTCTCTTCCATCTGTCTCCATTGTGACCGTTCTGTGATGCAAATCTTATCTTGCCTCTTCCCCTATGAAACTCTCAGTGGTTTCCTGTGACCAGCAATGTAAATCCCTAATAACGGGGTCCTCTCCTGCCCTACCTTATCTCTAAGCCCTCACTGTTCATCTTAAGCAACACCAGCATCTCTGGTCATCATGGTTACCATTGTCTCTACCTTTAGAAGAGACACCACTTGCTTCTTCACATGGCCAATGCCCACCTGTCCTGCAAGATTTAACATTAGTTAACTTCTGTGCCAGGCCCCAGGCTGACTGAAGTGCCTGCACAGTTATCCCATGCCTGTGTCAGTACAGTTAGCACTTTTCATAAAAGTGTCTTATTTGTGCACTTTCCTCTTCCATGTGACTATGAGCTTCTTGAGTGAAAAATCCATTTCTCTTCTATCATATTACCACTCAGTGTTTGGGACATGGTTTATGCTCAGTAGAAAGGTAATAAACTGTGGGTGGAAGGCCAAGGCAGGCAAAATTATGGAATCCAGGCAGTCAGGGAACGAGAAGAAGCAGCACTTGTGAACAAAAAAACCCTCTGAAGTGACATAAGTAAAGAAGAGTATAGTGTCCTGGAGGTTTTAGAAGTGTTATGAGATAGTAAATGTAGATCCTCTAAGGTATTCTCTTGTTGATACTATGAGCTGTCATTTCTTCTGCCTCTAAGGATATGGCAAGAGGAAGCAGAGTTACTTTAACCAAATGGAAGAAGTTTCCCTTACGGTGAGGTTGGGTGGGTAGTGCGATGGCTTTAGAAGAGCACTTTTGACAATAGACCCTGAGCATATATGACCTTTCACATCTAAAGTGTGGAGTAACCAGGGAAAGATAAGGTAAATCAGCTTGTCATGGTGCCTAAAATGCGATCACTTTTGTTTGTAGTTTCTTGCTGCACTCCCTACTCTGTGGAGTAAGCTGGACTGTCTCACCCAGGAGTCACGTTGTCATGATGACCTCAGGATTTTAAGCAGAATCCACAGAAGTCAACTCTGATGGAGTGGATTAAGCACTGGTCCAGGAAACAGAAGTCCATCCAAATCCTAGGTCTGAGATTTACTGTGCCCTTAGCAAATTAGTTACCATCTCTTTGCCTTTGGTTCTTCTCTAAAATGGAGATGACACCAACCTTAAAGAGCACTTTTAAGTACTGAATGAAAAGTATGAGTGAAAGCATCTGTCAGATAATATGCACTCAAATGTGTGTGGACGCTTTAGAACTTTTGTTAACAGGATAGTCAATATAATAAGAGATTTTAAAAATCATCCTGTTATACACTTGGTTTTTAATGTTATTGTAGGGAAATACATTACTTATGTTTTCTTTCCAGTTTTGTTGAGATATAATTGACACACAGCACTGTATAAATTTAAGGTACGTGCATAATGATTTGATTTACATCATCAGGTAATGATTACCACTATAAGTTTAGTGAACATCCATCATCTCACAGAGATAAAAAATAAAAATAAAACGTTTTTTTCCTTGTGATGAGAATTCTTAGGATTTACTCTCTTAACTCATATATATATATATATATATATATATATATATATATATATATAAAACATGCACCAGTGTTAATTATATTTATCATGTTGTACATTACATCTCTGGTACTCATCTCATTTATCTTACAACTGGAAGTTTGTATCTTTTGACTACCTTTATCCAATTCCCTCTCCTCTCACCCCCTGCCTCTGGTAACCACAAACCTGATCTCTTCTTCTATGTTTTATTGTTTGTTTGTTGTTTAACTATAATTGACCTTCAATACTATGTTAGTTTCTAGTGCACAACAAAGTAAATCGATATTTCTATATATAACAAAATGATCACCATGATAAGTCTAGTTACCATCTATCACCATATAAAGATATTACATTATCATTATTATTTTAATTATTAATTTATTTGGCTGCATTGGGTCTTTGTTGCTGCACACAGGCTTTCTCTAGTTGCGACGAGTGGGGTCTACTCTTGGTTGCGGTGAGCAGGCTTCTCATTGCGGTGGCTTCTCTTGCTGTGGAGCACAGGCTCTAGGCACGCGGGCTTCAGTAGTTGTGGCACGCGGGCTCAGTAGTTGTGGCTCATAGGCTCTAGAGCACAGGCTCAGTAGTTGTGGCGCATGGGTTTAGTTGCTCCGTGGCATGTGGAATCTTCCCAGACCAGGGCTCAAACCCGTGTCCCCTGTATTGGCAGGTGGATTCTTAACCACTGCACCACCAGGGAAGTCCTACATTCCCCATGCTGTGCATTGCATACCTGTGACTTACTTCTTTTGTAACTGAAAATTTGTGTCTCTTAATATCCTTCACCTATTTCTCTCCTCCCTACACTCCCTTTCTTCTGGCAACCACCAGTTTATTCTCTGTATCTATGACTCTGTCTGTTTTGTTATGTTTGTTCATTTGTTTTGTTTTTTGGATTCCACATGTAAGTGGAATCATACTGTATTTGTCTTTCTGTGTCTGACTTATTTCACTTAGCATAATATTCTCTAAGTCCATGTTGTTTCATATTGTTGCAAATGGCAAAATTTCATTCCTTTTTATGGCTGAGTAATATTCCATTGCATTTATATACTATATCTTCTTTATACATTCATCTATCAATGGGCACTTTAGTTGCTTCTGTATTTTGGCTATTGTACATAATGCTGCAATGAACATAGAGGTGCCTGTATCTTTTTAGTTAGTGTCATCATTTCTTTCTTTGGATACATACAGGAGTGGAATTGCAAAACTGGAAAAAACACATTAACATGTGGAAGTTTAACAATATGCTACTAAATAAGCAATGGGTCACTGAAGAAATCAAAGAGGAAATTGAAAAATTACCTGGAGACAAATGGAAAAAAAACACAGTTATCCAAAATCTATGGGGCCACAGCAAAAACAGATCCATAGGGGAAGTTTATAGCAATACAAGCCTACAACAAGAATTAAGTAGAAGGAAATAATAAAAATCTGAACAGAACTAAATAGAGACTAAAAACAATAGAAATAAATAAATGAACCGAAGAGCTCGTTCTCTGAAAAGAAAAACAAAATTGATAAATCTTTAGCCATACTTATCAAGAAAAAAAGAGAGAGGAACCAAATAAAATCAGTATGAAAAAGGAGAAATTACAACTGATACCACAGAAATACAGAGGATCATAAGGATTACTGTGAACAATTATATGCCAATAAAATGGACAACTTAGAAGAAGTGGGTCAATTTGCTCCCAACAAACAAGATTCCAGGAATTTTGCTTCACAGGTGAATTCAAACATTTAAAGAAGAGTCAACACCTATCCTTCTCAAACTGTTTCAGAAAATTGAAGAGGAAAGAACATTTCTGAACACATTCTATGAGGCCAGCTTCACCCTGATACCAAAACCAAAGATACAACAAGAAAAGATCAGGCTTATGCCACTGATGAACATAGATGCAAAAATCTTCAACAAAATATTAGCAAACTGAATTTGGCAATACATTAAAATTATCATACACCAAGATCAAGTGAAATTTTTCCCAGGGATTGCAGGATGATTCAATATCCACAATCAGTCTGATACATCACATTAGCAAACTGGAGAATAAAAATCATATGAGTATCTTGATAGGTACACAAAAAAGCTTTTGACAAAATTCAGCATTCATTTATGATAGAAACTCTCAACAAAGTTGGTATAGAGGGAGCATACCTCAATATAATAATGCCATATATGAAAAGGCCACAGCTAACATCATATTGAATGGAGAAAGGCTGAAAGCATTTCTTCTAAGATCAGGAATAAGAAAAGAATGCCTACTCTCACAACTTTTATTCAACATAGTTTGGAAGTCCTAGCCACAGAAATCAGACAATAAAAAGAAATCCAAATTGGAAAGGAAGAATTAAACAGTCACCGTTTGCAGATTATATAATAGTAAGTATAGAAGACACCACAAGAAACTAGTAGAACTCATCAATGAATTCAGTAAAGTTGTAGGATACAAAATTAGCATACAGAAATCTGATTTGTTTCTGTAAACTAAAAACAAACTATCTAAGTTAAGAAAACAATTTCCTTTAAAATTTTATCTAAAAGAATAAAATTCTTAGGAATAAATCTAAGGAGGTAAAATATCTATACTGAGAAAACTATAAGACACTGATGAAATAAGTTGAAGACAACACAAAGAAAGGCTCATGGATTGGAAGAATTAATATTGTTAAAATGACCGTACTTCCCAAGGCAATCTACACATTCATTGCAATCTCTACCAAAGTACCAACAGGATTTTTCACAGAACTAGAGCAAATAATTCTAAAATTTGTATGGAAACACAAAAGACCCCTAATAGCCAAAACAATCGTGAGGTATCATGCTCCCTGATTTCAAACTATGCTACAAGGCTACCGTAATCAAAACAATAGGGTATTGGTACAAAAACAGACCCATAGATCAATGGAACACAATAGAAGGCCCAGAAATGAACTCACTCTTATATGGGCAATTAATCTACAACGAAAGAGGCAAGAATATACAAGGAGGAAAAGACAGCCTGTTCAATAAATGATGCTGGGAAAACTGGACAGCTACATGCAAAAACATCAAACTGGACTACTTTTCACAACATGTATAAAAATAAACTCATAATGGATTAAGGACTTAAATGTAAACCTGAAAACATAAAACTGATAAAAGGAAATATAGGCAGTACACTCTTTGACATTTGTCTTAGCACTATTTTTTGGATATGTCTCCTCAGGCAAGGGGGAAAAAAAGCAAAAATAAACAAGTGGGATTACGTCAAACTAAAATGCTTTTGAACAGCAAGAGAAACTATCAACAAAACAAAACAGCAGCCTACTTAATGGGAAAAGATATTCTCAAATGATATATCTGATAAGGGGCTAATATCCAAAATATACAAAGAAGTTATACAAGTCAACATCAAAAGAACAAACAACCCAATTAAAAAATGGGCAGAGGACCTAAACAGACATTTCTCCAAAGAAGACATACAGATTGCCAACAGGCATAATAAAGTATGCTCAACATCATTAATCATCAGGGAAATTCAAATTAAAACCACAATGAAATATTACCTCAAACTGTCAGATAACAGACAGCAAATAACAAGTGTTGGTGAGGATATGGAGAAAAGGGAACCCTTGTGCACTGCTGGTGGAAATGTAAATTGGTACAGAAACTACGGAAAACAGTATGGAGGGTTCTCAAAAAATTAAAAATAGAAGTGCCCTATGATCCAGCAGTGTTACTGCAATCATTTGCAAAATGGTTAGATCGAGAGTGACTTTGTCCACCTGGAATATAACCGTGAAAAAAAATTCTAAAAACCTCAATATATATTTATTAATAAATACTTGCATGCTGTTTTTGCCTTTTTATTTTATGTATAATTACAAAATACAGTGTCGTTTACACCCTCTGTGACTAGGAACAACATGAAGTCAAATCTATTCAAACTCCACACAATGAACTATCAGAGTAAGTCAATCTATGTATAAGCCCTGCGAGTATTCATAGACAATATGTGAACCAGGGACTTAAGAGACAATAATTAAGTCAATAAGTACAACCCTAAGGTTACAATTTAACAAGGGAGTGGGAATGGGAAGGGAGGAGTAAGAGAGCTAAAAGTCTCCTCATGCATGACAAGAAAATGAGCGATAATGTTTATGACAGATGAGTCAAGAGACCAATTATATGTATGTTATTAAACATGTGAGGTAAATGCCTGAGGGAACAGTTCTAAGTTTGAAAGTGAGAGGGTGCAGGGAGAGCGTGGGTTGTGGACCGAGGAAGGAAATGTAGATTACCAAGTCTAAATATATACAAATATAAGTGTATATTTATATACATACATATGTATACATTTACATATATAGATAGCATATATATACACACATCACAATACACATACATTTTATACTTTGCACATTATAAACTCTGTGTGTGTGTGTGTATATATATATATATATATCATTTTATAAACATAAACATGTTTAAAAAGGTCACCAAGCAAGTTTTAAACATAATTGTAGTACATACACCCATACATTTCTAGTAGCAAAGAAGAGACCACACTATATCCTTTAGGATCCAGGACTCTCATTTTTTTAGTGTTTATTGAATTTGGAAGAATCTTTCATTGTAGAATAATTTAAATCACTCAAAAAGACATATTTCCTTTAATTAATTTTTGTAATTCAAGCCTGTATGTTCTTAGCAGGAAAAAGTATTTGGGTATGCATACATATTTACACCTCAGTGTCAATAACCTGACAAGGTTATTGTTTAATACTATCAAACACCTGCTGTGCCCCAGACATACTATATATGATGTGCACATATTTAACATATACATCTTGAGTGAGTTTGGAGATAGGCATACACCTGTGACACAGGCATACACCTGTGACACCATCACCACAACCAAGGTACTAAATATATCCATCACCTCTAAAACTTTATTTGCGTCCTTTTGTGGGTTTGTTTTTGTTGTTGTTGTTTTGGTAAGACACTTAGTATGAGATCTATCCTTTTAACATGTTTAAATGTACACAGTGTCATATTAACTATAGGCACTATGTTGTATAGCAGATCTCTAGAACTTATTCATCTTGCATAACAGAAACTTTTTACACACTGAAAACCAAGTTCCCATTTCCCTTTCTCTCCAGCCCCTGGCAAACACAACTCTATTGTCTGTTTCTATGAATTTAGCTGTTTTAGATAATCTCATATAAGTGGAATCACACACTGTTTGTCCTTATGTGACTGGCTTATTTCTCTTAGCATTATGTCTAGTTTAATCCGTGTCACAAGTGGCAGGACTTTCTTGTTTAAGGCTTTTTCTTCCATTGTATGTGTATAACACATTTTCTTTATCCATGTATCTGTCAGTGGATATTTGGGTTGTTTCCATGTCTTAGCTATTGTGAAATGCCGCAATGAACATAGAGGTGAAGTCTCTTGGAGGTCTTGATTTCATTTCTTTTGGATATAAATCCAGAAGTAGGATTGCTGGATCATATAGTAGTTCTATTTTTAATTTCTGGGAACGTCAATACTGTTTTCCGTAGCGGATGCACCCGTCAACATTCCCACCAGTTGTGTATAGAGGCTCCAAATGTTTTTACATCCGCACTGATACTTACCTTTGGTTTTATGATAGTCGTCATCTTAACAGGTGTGAGGTGATGATTTGTGGTTTTGATTTGAATTTCCCTGATGATCAGTGCCATTGAGCACCTTTTCATATGCCTTTAGCCATTTGTATGTTTTCTTTGGAGAAATGTCTGTTCAAGTCCTTTGCCTGTTTTTAATTGAGTTACCTGTTGTTGGTGGGGTTTTTTGCTACTGATTTGTAAGAGATTCTTACATATTTTATTTATTAACTCCTTATTAGACAGATTGTTTGCAGATATTTTTTCTCATTCCATAGGAAGGCTTTTCACTCTGTTGATTGTTCCTTTGCTGTGCAGAAGCTTTCTAGTTTTATATAGTCACACTTGTTTATTTTTGGTTTTGTTTGCCTGTGATTTTGATGTCAAATCCAAGAAATCAGTGTCGAGGACAGTGTCAAGTTCTCCCATTATGTTTCATATACATGCTAAATATAAAGAAACCCATACAGCAAATAATAGGGCATGAATTTAACTGAGGTTTGCTTGAAGATTCAACCTATGCTTTCTGCAAGTAAATTGAATAGACCTGAGAGAAACAAATCAAGACAGTAATGTATCCATCATCAAAGGAAACAGTGATCATGTGGCAAGTTCAGAGTGTCCTGGGACCCGGGGGCTTCAGACCCCATGTTCTTAATTCCCATGCCATACTTCATCTTCTCTCATCCAGAAGGAAGAGTAGACCCTGAGATTCTCACAAACCTTGAGAATGTTGTTATTTTTATGATACGTATCATGGAATTGACCATATAATCATTTCCAAAATTATCATTGCTCTTAGAAACCTTTTAAGTCAGTTTCTAATATCCAGTCATTACCTTACTTATGAATGTAAAGCTTTTATTCCTACCTCTGTCTTCACTTTGCTGTAAGAAGCTCTGGTCCTGCCATTTGTAAAGCAGATGTAAAAGGTGTAAAAGTTGTTTTGTTAGGGAAGGATGCTCTTATTTCTTTAGCTAGCATCTCCAAAATAGGATATTATCGTAAAAGCAAGGAAGGAACCTACGTGACTGCTAAGGAAGAAACGTACATGTCTGTTAAGGTGTACTGGCCAGAATAACCTTGATGAGAGTCATCCATTTATTCATTCATGTAGTGCTGTTGTTTCTGAATGCCTAGTGTGAGCCTGGCACTGTTCCATGCATGGGAAATCCAGCAAGGAATAAAATAAAGTCCCTAACCTTTTGGAGTCATTAGGTATAGGATGTGGGCTGATGTAGTTCTTCGTATTTGTTGTTCTTCTATGGGAGGCAGTATAGATTACAGGAAAGTGGGGACAGACAAACAGTAGATGGCTGCCGGAGTCCAAAGCGGGGCTCCGGTAGCTGTCTCCACACATATCCAGGGAGCCCAAAGCTCAGCATTTCCTAAGGTCACCTCAGGGGCCTAAAGAACTAGACTTTAAGATTTTAGTCTGAGAACATCTCTGATGAGTACATTAACAGCTGTTAGTCCTCTGTGTTCTTATTTGAAAGCCAGCATGGCATAGAAGTGGATTTTGGTGTCCAAATTTCTGAATTTGAAATTCATCTGTTCTGAGTGCCCTAAGGCAGATTTTCTCAATTTTCTCATGTGAAAATGACAACCATATATAACTTGTATAGTTGTAGTAGAGACTTAAAAGTGTATGAAACTTAGAGCCCAGTGTCTGGGCCATAGTAACTGTAACATAAAGGTAGATAATATGCTTACAGTTAGGTGTTAACGATAATAACAACAATATATTACTATCACAACTCACCTCCATAATAAGAATGTTTTCCTCGGTCTTCGGTATTATATGTCTCGTGGAGTTGAATATATAAGCATTTTCCATAGTTATTGCTCTGAACCTTTTAAGTCATTTTCTCAATTCAGCCATTTACCTTACTTACAAATTTAAAGCTATTACTCCTACCTCTGTCTTTACTGACTAACCTCTTGATCTGAGGGCTTGACATGAAATGAAAAAGCTGCAGTGCTTCTTCCAGTATTCATTTCTGCAGACTAAACAAGTCCAAGTTGTCTGATTTTTTTTAACCATATGAAATAATATGTACGTACACGGTAGAGTTATTGAATTTTAAAGCTTGAGAGGACTTTAAATCCGTGGACTTTAAGGCCATGCAGCTAGTCAGCCGCTGAAGTTGGTCTAGAACCCAGGCCCCCAGATTCTGACTGAGAACTAAACAATAAAATGCATGTGACAGTTGCAAGCAGAAAATAAAAATATAAAATAGTGCTTGGGTAATCAAAAATATCTCCCTCTAGTGGGCACAATATGTGGGCTTTGATTTGGGGTTAATTTTGATCTGTCACTGTCAGATTCCCTGAAGCTCATATTAGTGCAAGATACTGACATATGCCCAATGGTACTTCACAAGCATGGCCTTCCCGCAGGTGGAGAACTTCTCCATGAAGCCATTTCACATACTCTCCCCTGCCCCCCAACTACCAGAAGGGCTCATGCAGGCTGCAGTGACACTCAGCTCAAAGTGCCATTTTCTCAGAGGATGGTTAGTCTGACAGCCGTGAGAGCCCATGGAACAAATCTGTGTCACTAGGGAGAAGTATGAAACGCATGATTTTTAACACAACTTTTTGCATTCCTAGCATTTTTTAATGGAGTCACCATTTTTTACTCTCAATTTCTTTGGTGTGAGGTATTGAGTGCTAATGTCTCTCTCTGTCCAATGGCCCTGGCCCTTTCTGAGTAGTGCTCTAGAACCCTAGAGCACTGGGATGTTAGGGGTGGTGGATGGCTCATAGCCTGAGTGTACAGGCAAGACTTCTTTCTGAGTGGAAGTCAGAAAAAAAAAGAAACTGATTCTTTTGGAGTCTGAACAGGAACTCTTTAGTGAAATGGGCCACTTGATTTCCTTTTTCTAATCTGAAATGTATATAAATCTGTTACAAACAGGGAACCATCCTAGGCACTGTGAGGGGATATAAAGAGGCATTGTTTCTCCTTCGGTTTAAGAAGACAGTTGAAGCATATGCATATAAGTAGTGATATGAATGACATTTCAGACAGTAAATAATTGTTGGAAACTATGTTGAACAAGTCTCCTCTTCCCAGATTACCAGACAGAACAATTCAGGCATATTGTACTAGTTAGGAAGGTATTCTGCTGCAAGTAAAGAGCTTATGGACAGCAGCAGCTTAAACCAAAAGGAGTTTATTTTTCTAGTGAACCAGGAAGCCTGAGATAGGCAACCATTGGCCTTAGTTCAGTGCTTTGATAATGTTAGGGCCAATTTCTCTTTGATTCCCTTGTCCCACAGAGATAAAGTGTTAGGGTCTGCATTTCAAAAGAGATCAAAAAAGAACCTGTATGCTTTTGAGAAGATACTCCTCCCCTGGGATGACATTAGAGTGACAGTCAACTGAGGAATGGTGAAATGGATCACTTATGAGATGATGACATATGCCACATGCCAATGGATGTTTGATTTCAGCCAAATAGCCCCATGTCTCGTGTCTACATTGTAGCTGCTCCACCTTCAGACTTGTGCTCAAGGCTGAAAAAGGATGAAAGGAGAAAGGACCTGTGCCGACCAAATCTTTGAAAGACACAGACGTTCTCTTTGGGCTCACTGGCTGCATCTGGATTACGTCGGAAGTCTCCCAAAGAAGGCTTGGAAACAAGGAAACAGGAATGTCATAATTGGCCTAAATCAGTCATAACCCATCACTTGGGTCTCAGCACATTGCTGCTCTGAACAAATGTGGGCATCTGCTGTCAAAGAATAAAGGCAGCATGGGTGTTGTGCAGCCATTATCAATATGTGTCACACTCTTGTGTGTCCTTCTAAGTCATTTGCTTTAAGTAGCTGAGTAGATACCCCATAGATTTATAATCAACTGCTTAAGTGTTTTTCTCTTCCAATTAACTAGTAGCTCCTGGAGGGCAGGAACTGTGTCTTATTTTTTTCTTCTATTATAAAAGTTACCACAGGGCCTAAAACATAAATGTTGTTGAATGTTCCATTGAATTGCATTAAATTAAGTGCCTTGAGTGAAACATGTTGAATTATAGAATTACAGGAATACAGTACTAGAGTAGTATCTTAGTTTAGAGGTATGAGTGACCACATTAGGTTTGGGTGGAAAAAAGGGGTTTAAAGCATATCTTGAGGAGTGGGTAAGGTCCATGTCTGATTTAGTTTTATATAGCACCCATGGCACCTAGGACAGTGTTTTTCAATATTGTTTATCGAACTGGATTGAATTTGAGTAGAGGGGGAATCCAGGGAAGGAATCTTTGCAAATAAAAGTTTATAGGTAGAAACACAAAGAGGCATCTCTCCTTCCTTCTCTTTGCTTTCTCCTTCCCTCCTCACCTATGAGCCTAAGGTCCCAGGTGTTATCTGATATTCATCCCTCAGGTACTCCGAGGCTTTGGGTCTTCGTAGAATGTATTGTCGATTCTTTGGACTGAAAATAAGGCTGTTTTCCACCTGCATCTGCTCAGAGATCTGGTACGCCTCTAGTTTTAATTTGAGGCATACAGATAACAGAGCTGGCAAATATAAGAGCAGTTACTTTTGGACAAACTGCGCTGAACTATAGACCTTTGCTGAGAATGCCTGTTATCCAGAGGTTGAATGGAGCTCTGGTTTTAAAGTCTTTGAGAAGACTCTCCACTCCCAGCAGTGATGCCATGTCAGCCTCTGCTTTATGTCATTGAAGTCATGTCAGCTGGGTTAAGTTTACTGGGGCATTCAGATGGAGCTGTAGACCACATGGCAGACACATTACTAGTAGTTACCTATCGATTTGGAACCAAATGGCAAAACGTCTTACTGGGTTAGTTTCCTTTGTGTGAACAGAGGTTCAAATCATCAAGGTTTTATGATTCTTAAAAAGCAAAAATGAAAAAAGAAAAACCCACATTGTCTCAGAATTGATCTGCTTCTAAAATGTTTCAGCAGTACTAAAATTGCTGACACATTTCCATCACAGAGATGTTTCTTTTGCTAGAGCAGGGATTGGGTGGGTAGAAAAAGGAAGAATATGAAGGTTGTAGAAAATCTGAGGTTAACACAGAAGAGTATGGCTAACCCTCACCTCTAGCCAAGGGATCTTGGTTGTGTCTAAGCAAGCTTTCTTCATTGCACTTGTCAGTCAGGACTCAGTAGTTCTCAAGTCGGGCCCTCCTCACATACTGGAACTTATCATTTGGAAATCTGTTTCTGTAAAATATTACTACTCCATTTATTCAACGTGGTTTTCTAAAAATATGTTCCATGTGCCAAGCACTGCATTCCATATAAAAGTTTCTTTGCTTTTAAAGCAAAGAGCTTTTTAATAATTATTACATAAATGTGGCCTGGTAAAATGAGTCTGTCACTTCCCATCATAACATATTCTACAGTAGAGAAGACTGTATGAGTTAAAACTTTCATCTGACTGTTGATAAGAATGATGTGAAATAACAGTGTCTTAAGCCAATTGGGAGATTACTTTTCTCTTGAGTAAAAGAAATCAGGAGGGAGACAGTCCAGAGAGAGTGTGATGGATGTATGCTATCATCAATGTTTTGGGTCCCTTTTATCTTCCTGCCCCATTATCCTTAACACATGGTATCCATCCTCAAGATCACAAGATGGCAGCTGGGAAGTCTTGCTGTTACATCCATGTTGCAGGAAGAAAAAAGAAGGAAGGGGGGGGGGGGGCTTCCCTGGTGGCACAGTGGTTGAGAGTCCGCCTGCCAATGCAGGGAACACGGGTTCGTGGCCCGGTCCGGGAAGATCCCACATGCCGCGGAGCGGCTGGGCCCGTGAGCCATGGCCGCTGGACCTGCGCGTCCGGAGCCTATGCTCCGCAAACGGGAAGGCCACAGTAGTGAGAGGCCCGTGTACTGCAAAAAAAAAAAAAAAACTAAAAAAAAAGAAGGAAGGGGGAGTGAACAAAACAGTACATCTCCCAACTGAGTCAAACCCCGTAAAGAGCTTTTCTGCAAGCCCCACCCAACAACTTCTGGTTGACTATCCTCTAGGTGCAAGAAAACTTAGGAAATGTCCCATAGCTGGTCACATTGCTACAGCCAATAATATAGAAATTCTGCTATTAAAAAAGATTGAAGAAGATGAATATTAAGGATGTAGTTAGTAGTCCCTGCCACAAGGCAGTCTGGGATAAAGAGAAAAATATAGACTTAGCTGTCAGATAAATGCCAGCATTTACTAAGTTAAACTATGGAATTACTCGACCAATGTTGGATGATTCATTTAACAGTTCTGCTTCTCAGTTTTCTCACCTGTAAAACTGGAGTTTATGGTGACAGTCTTGCAGAGTTGTCTTCAGGGTTAAATAAGATGCCTCACAGTTTAATGTAGTGTTTGGTGAGCAACTCCTGTTGCTTGTTGTTTTGTTTTTCTGACTTTCTAACAAAATACTGCAAAGACATGTACAATGATAAAGAGTAAAGACATTGACAAAAATGTCAAAATCTGAAGGGGCTTTCCACTAATTGTAAAGCATATATGATATTAAGGAAAGAAAAAAACAAACAAAAAAACACTTTGCCATTCTTTTGAAAAAAAAAGACTACATGGAAAAAGATAAGAAAATACTTAATCCTGTCATTCTTTTCTCCTGATGCAAACACCCAAGGTCTGTATCAACAGGAAAAAAACAGACATCCCTCTCCCATTCCAAGGTTGATGTCTGCAGCTATCAAAAGACACTCCTCGTGTACTGCTGCCAAATATTTCACAACTTATCTCTTTCAATCTTTGTACAAATGTCACCTTCTTAGGGAGACCTACCCAAGATGTCCCCACCTTAACACTCCCTATGGCCTTGCCTTATCTTACTTTTTTCCTTAGCATTCATTATCATCTAATATACCATATATTTTACTTATCTATTTTTTGTCTCCTAGTAGAACATAAGCTCTTTAATAATTTGGATTTCTGTCCATTTTTCTTTGCTTTATTCAATATTGTATAAGCAGCCTAGAAGAGCATGTAGCATATAGTAAGTGTTCAATGAACATTTGAAATTGAACTATTGAACTTCTCATGCACTACCTATACCTCTTTTCTGCTTTATTTTTTCTCATAGCACGTGCCACCATCTTACTGTCTATCTGTCTATCTATCTATCTTTCTATCTTCTTGTCTCATTCTCTCCAGTAGAATATAATTCCCATGAAGGCAAGGATATTGTCTATTTTGTTTTCTACTCTTTGCCCGGCACCTGTAACAGAGCCTGGCATATTGTACATGTTTAATATATATTTGTTGATCTCTTGACAATGCCGCCAGAAACAGCAACTTGCTGAAGACATCTGGTCAGGAAATGCGGGGTGAGAAAAACCATGATGCATTGTATCCTGAGGATATCATCCTTTCGTTGGCAGGTGGAACAGAAATAGGAAGGACACTGGTGGTAGCTTTGCTGCAATTCTCAATTTTCACACACTCCATAAGTTTAGAATGTCAAAAAAAATGATATTTCAGTAGTACAAAGACTAAATACCTATACGACTGATAGAATATTGTAATTTCTTAAGGGCTGTGCAATCAATATACAGATTGTAGGCATTCAATAAATGTGTATTAATATTTATATTTCTTAATCACCCTCCTCCCCTTGAAATAAATCCCTTGTAGGCAGGAATTGTATCTATCCTGTGTTCTGACTTATATATGACACCTGAAACACTGCTTATTGGACATCTGAAAAAAAAAAGTCTTACTGGTTAATGTTTATGGACTTGGTAGAAATCCACAGAGAGCAACAAGAGAGATTTGGAAATCTGAACTGCATTAGACTTTAACACAGTGTCAAAAAACAGAGAAGGGGAGGGGACATTTGACCAATGTTGGATCAAGCAAATCTCATGGTGAGTTCTGCTTTGATTCTGTTACAGTGAGGAGAGTTCATCTATTACCTGATGACCAATCATAAACTGGAAGCAACTGGAGGGTATATTTGTGGGTTGGTGGGACACAGTGGCAGCCACCCCCAGTCCAGTGCTGACAGACCTCAGGATAAATGGAGATCTGCCTCAGCCTCGTATACAGTGGAGGAAACACAAAGGCTCTCAGATTTGTTTAGCTTGAAATAGGAAAAAATGGTGTTAAATCAGCTTTTCCTTGACTTCCATTCTGTGAATCAGAATGTTGTGAATGGGTAAGAAAGGATTAAGTCTTCAAGCTTGAGTTTCTTAAGCATGTGAATGATGTCTGTGGGTTCCAGGAAGTAGAGTGTGAGCCTTGATGTGTTCAGTCCAGCAACCCCGGTTGCTGTGTACGAGGTTTGACTCCTATGTCCCCATTTGTTAAGTTCACCTTTCTGATTTCATGCAACTTACTTTTATCACTGCCACATCCTTCTTAACCCAGCATTTCTTTTGAAATGTCCATCTTTCCCTAAGCATGGCTTTGTAAACTCCTAATCGTATTTGTTTGTTTTAATTGAACAAATATGTTCTGTGTCCTGGGTACAAGTGCTGGCTCCTAATTGGTTACATGCTAGCTTGGCTCACAGTTTCAGAGGATGGGGTTTTTCTGGTTTAGGCTGGGCGTGTAAGGGGGGAGATAACTTTAAAGCTTGATTAAAGCGAGTTTCTCTAACGTCAGGGTTCCCTCTAAAGACATAGACATAATCCTGGAGCAACAATGGAGGCTTGCTTGCATTTAGAAAGTTAGAACAGAAGTTTAAAAAAACAACCCTTGGTCCAATTTTCAACAGGATTGTATAATGTTCAAAAAATGAAAAAAATCCCCCCCACTTGTAACCACAGGAAGCCAAGCATTAAAGTCAGAAAAAAGAAACCCCCCAATCCCACCCCCAGAATGAACTGCACCATATTGTTTTCCTTTTGTGCTTGCCGATTTCAGATTTTCATTTTCTGTACATTAAAAAGCAAAGGAGACTTAAAAAAAATATATTCGTTAGCGGTTTCTGTCTAAATCTCATCATCTAATTATTTTCACAGTGAACATTTGAAATGGCAGAAGCAATTCTGCCAAGAGCCTTCTCTCTCTGGATTCCAGGAGATGTTTCACAATAATTAGAAACCCCAATGGGTCTCTTAAGAACCCTTAAAGGGTTCCATATGCAGAATTCCATATGAAGTGGTACAATGTGTAGTTCTTCATTTCCCACAATAGGGCCTGACAGGTCTTAATGTATATTATTACATTAAATGAGATGCACATTAGTTGGTCAGACTGCTGGGTAGCTGGCCCCAATTCACTGAGAAATACAAACCAACCCGGTAACCCCATTATTTGACCCAGCCCACCCCATGCACACGCATACAAAGTACTGTTAGTCATTGTGCAAGTATTGTGCAAGTACTCAAGTACTAATTGGCTTCTTGGACCTTGTCCTCGAGTGTGGAGCACTGGTTTCATTGATTTTACGGGAATTGTAAGACGAATTAATGTATCTTAGTCAGGAAATGTTTGGGCTAAGCTAAATATCTCTTTTCCATTGAGCTGCTAGAGGACTTTTATTTGTTCTTCAGGAGGTGAAATACAGTGGTTACAAAAGGCCCAAGGATCAGGGTGTCCTCTATTTAAAATACATGGTTTGGCTAGATTTTAGCATTCCCCTATCCATTGCTGCTCTGGCATTCTATACGCAGGTAGCAGGAAACAATTATATGTAGACAACATTAGGTATCTTGTCATATATGTTTATTTACAACGTTCTGCTAAGCAAGTAGCACTGATTACCAACCATATCAGAACCGAGAGAAGTTGAACTGGTATACTTTCGTTGACAGTAAAATGCTGTTTTTTACTTAAAGGTTGTGTATGGTTCATTGGGTGGGCAAAGAGTCTAGAGTCTTTGGTCCCCTGGTTGGTGACAGTTTAGGAGACTTTGATTCCTGTTGTTTTGTGCATCCTAATGAGGCCATACTCTGTAACTCAACCAGACTTCCAAAGAGCAAGGAAACTGGTAGAGCAAAAGAAAAAAAGAGCTTCACTCCTCGAGGATTTTACGTTCTCAGTAGACTAGATGGCTGTATCTCACTTGAAAAAAATCTGTGAGCTTTTCTAAGAAACAAAAATGTCTTGCCCCTATTTTTATATTGATAAACTATCAACCTACCTCCCACCTTCATCCTTAGGAATTGCCTCCTCTTTGCCATTGTTATTTTAGTGTAATGACCAATGTGAGTGCCATTTGCAGCTTTCGGGGGGAGTCGAGGCATGAAAAGTGAACAAAGAGTAACAGACCATTTCTCATAATTGTGTAAAAGAAATGCGGCTCTGGCCAGCATTTGATATATGATTATTTGTTTTTCTCCCTTCTCCCTGCAAATAAGATAGAAATGCTGTTTTTGGAGGTGATATATATCAATATTATTTTGAAAATGTGAAATGGCACCCTTTCATGATGGAAAGAAGGCAGCAGGTGGACTGATTTCTTAAGAATATTTAAATTCCTCTTGATGTCTGACCGTAACTGGGTACAAAGTGGGGAATCCAAATTTTAAAAAAAATGAAGATTTTGTATTACTTTTAGGAATCAGGGCATCAACATTCCATGTGCTGATAAATTTGTTTTAATAAACAGATTATTTCTTTCCAGTAACATGAGCAAAAGTAAGAGAGTATAAGAAATTGCCTCTTCCTAGCTCTTGAGGCCCTCTAGTTCTTTAACTTAAATTGTCCTGTAGTGACATATAACAGCTAAAATTTCTTCACCAAAAGCCATTAATTAAATAGCCCTTAGCAGATCTGTTGCCTCTGTTGGCCCTATCACACAGAAATTAAGTTCTGCAGCTGAAGATAATTTGAATTAAGAATAAGTAGAAACAGGCCCCAGAGAAAACCATAATTCAAAATGACACATGCACCCCAGTGTTCACTGCAGCACTATTTACAATAGCCAGGTCATGGAAGTAACCTAAATGCCCATCGACAGACAAGTGGATAAAGAAGATATGGTACATATATACAGTGGAATATTACTCAGCCATAAAAAGAAATGAAATTGGGTCATTTGCAGAGACGTGGACGGACCTAGAGACTATCATACAGAGTCAGAAAGAGAAAAACAAATATAGTATATTAACACATGTATTTGGAATCAAGGAAGATGGTACAGATGAACCAGTTTGCAAGGCGGAAATAGAGACACATATGTAGAGAACAAACGTATGGACACCAAGGGGGGAAAATGGGGGTGGGTGGTGGTGGTGGGATGAATTGGGAGCTTGGGATTGACATATATATACTAATATGTATAAAACAGATAACTAATAAAAAAATTAAAAAGTGAATAGAAACAGGAGGTAGAGTGTGAAGGAGGTATAGTAAAAGGCAAAATCTAAGAATCACACTCTATCGATGTTCTCGTCCAATAAAGGGAACACAATAAAGTATTGGATCAGGTCTTCTGAGAGATATAGAGGTGCAAAAGCATTTGGAAAGAAAGAAAACTGGGGGCACCCTAGATCTCCGATCATGAAACAGGGGAGAGTCTATAGGTTCTTGCAGAGGGACTCACAAGAGAAAAGGAGAGAGGAAAGGTGTAAGGAAATTAGGTTACAGGGCTGCAAAGTATGCCCCCAAAGACATTCATAAACATTCATATACATGTGAACATGTATATACCCCCACCGACACACACACACACACAATATACACAACACCATAACAGATTTCTGGGAAAAAATCTGATTGCAATTTTGAACTCCAGCTGTTCACACTTAGCATAGAGTTATTTTCAGGGTGGCCAAATCATGTAACCAGTACTGATTCCCACTCGAGTATTTGGAGATCTGGAAATCAATGCTGACAAGATAATCTACTGCAGTGACCAGAGAAGGGAATCTTGTGACTGGGACAACAAATAGAAGAAAGAGCCGGCATCCAGCTCTAGTCTCTACATGTCTTTGTGGTGCTCTGTTAGTGTATGGAACAAGGGGAAGTAGGAAGATAAACTTTATTTTGTGAGAGCCTTATTAGGTCATTATTGGTTCCAATTTTCAGATGAAAATATACTGCGTCACAAAAGCATTGCCATGATTCTCATATACTTATCAATGAGCAGGGGGACTTGAGAGAATCCATTTCATCTAAACTCAGAACAGCAGCTTACAGTATAGATGCTGCTCACATGTACATATGCTAACTCAGGGCTACTCAAAGTGTGAACTGGTGCCAGTAAGAAAGTGCTTTGTTTCTGTTTGCAATGACAGAAGTCTAGAAATTGAGAGTCTGAGTTTAGAAAATTTGATAGCAATTTAACAGAGTAATTTTATATCTGTTGAATCTGCTAAGAAAAAAAAAGTGTCATAGTGTCGTATTTTATGTCTTTGTTTTCTCATTTTTCTGAGTGCTATGTTATTATTGCATTTTATGAAAGTTTGAATCAACATGAATTAGTAACTGAAACAAAACAAACAAAACTTGTCCTCTGTCACAGATAGTTTGAGAAGCAGTGGCCTAATTGAAATGTTACAGCAATCCACAGAATGGACTAAGACTTTGCCTAACATTTGGGCTCATTTTCTATATTTTAATCTCAGATCTCTAGCTTCTTTGATAGCTGAATGCTTAATACACGTAGCATAAAGTGTCGTCATTGGAACACTAGTCCCTTAAAGCTGTTCTGTCAAAATATCCAGGGACAAATACATTTGAGAAACAGTGCATATGCTGTGCTCTGAGAGATTCACAATGCATGTTAACGCTCTAAAGATTCTGAGGAGTGTTGCAATAAACAAAAAGTGTCAGTTTAACAGAGTTTTTCAAACTTGTTCACAGAGCTCCTTGTATTCTATAGCACCTTAGCACATATTAACTTCCTATGAAAATCATGTTCCATGGATGTGAATTCTGTTTATAAATAACTGGACACCTGAGTGAGAGCTGAAAAGAAAAAGAATCATGTGGCAGTAGATGATGTTAAAGGAAAAAAATGGATAGTGTACATACTTTATAATCATACCCAAGTAATATGTTGATTCCATTCAGACTGGTATTCTAACATGAAACCTTGCCCTCCCCCAGCCCTCTTTCATCCTTCCACGTGCCTTTCCAAACAATCCTACCTTCTCAGCAGGCCCTTTCTTCAGATACTTAGAGAAAGATTTCTGCTGTCCTTGAGTCTCCACAGTTGAGCCAGAAATTATATAGAATTTAGGGTTTTGCTAGTTTCCTGACTTTTAGACATCTTGTCCTTTCTATACATTTCTAGGCGTTTAGTCAAACCCCGCTGATTTGGACTAACAAAGGAAAAGGTCAATCTAATTTGGCAAGAAGCCTGTTTTATAGGATATTTTAAAAGTAATGCAGTTTTAGTTTCATTATTTTCTAAAGACCATTATGCCAGAAACTGATTATGGACATATACAGAGTAACTATTTTATAGAATGACATCAATGATTTGTATTAATTGAACTTAAAATAAGGTTTTGTATTAAGTTTAAATGTCCCTTCCTCCCCCCGCTTTACAGTGATTATAAAACCACTTTAATTTGCTTTAAAATGTATTTCTAGATAAGCATATACTGTATTACAAGTCCTGCCTCAAAAACAACCGTCCAAGTCAGTGGACCTCAAAGAATGAAGGTTGGCTCTATTTGGTTTCTATCTTCACTAGTGTAGGAAATATATGAAACATTGACAAAAAGCAAAGAATTCAGAATCTCCATGCTCTTTCTATCCAAATATTTACTCTGAAAATGAACCTTTATTTTTCAAAGCAAAAAGTATACTACCTCTCACTGTCTCTCCTCATAATTATCACCCTATTTTATTTCTCTAATAGTAGTAATCACTGTTTGAAATTACAGTGCTTATTGACCTCATGTATTTTCTGCCTCTCCACACTAGCATGTAAGCTCACAGAAAGAGGTAAATCCAATCTACATGGAATAATATAGGAGAGGGTCTACTTAGAATTAGCATGTACAAAATAGGGGCCCAAAACAGAGGAACTAATTAAAGATGGTCTGGACGTCAGTAGCCCTGTTGGATCTCCTCATCCTCACCTCCACCTTCATACAAAGGCTGCCTGGCAAACAAAAGAGGGAAAAACAAAAAGAGTGTTCTCCTTTGACAGTCTTCAATTAACCTCCTGAGAAAGACTTAGGCTTCTAAAGGCTGTATCACTTCTAGTCTAATGGCTGTCTTAACTTTACCACCCGACTTTAAAGTAAAACCCTCCAGTTGACAATTTTTACACCAGACATAGAGTTCCCAGTAAGCTCATCAAAAGGAAGGACTATAAGAAGAATGTTATTCCAACTACCTAAAAAAATCAACAATGTCCTTCATGCTTAAATATTATGGATAACCAAGATTTTACCAGAAGTATAAGGAAAATAAATACTACTAATGAAGAAAAAAATTAAAGTCCAGATCAACTAAACATAAAACAATAGATAATTCATGGAATACAAGTGAACTTCTAAAAATCCACGAATACTAGAAAGATTCAGAAAGATATTCTTGCCTCTATAAAGCAAGAATAGACTGTGATAACAAAAAGAAAGATTGAAAAAAAACTGTGAACATCCTATTGGAAATTAAAGATTGTCTAAATTTGAAGTGCAATAGAAGGGCTAGGAGCAAAAATTGATAACCTTTCCCAGAAAAGAGTAAAAAAAAAGATAACATGGTAGAAGAGATAAGCTATATGGAATACTGGAAAAAAATGGCATTTAATAAAATTCTAGACAGAGAGAAAAAATGGAGAGGAATTTAAACAAATAAATGATAGAAAACAATTTACCGTAGGTTTAGAGAAAGATTTTTTTAATTCAAAAGGAATATTCCAATGATCTCAAGGTAACCCAAACACGCACACGCAGGTGCATACACTTGAATTATTTCATTCTTTCTCCAACATTTCAGAACACAAAAGATGAAGAGAAAATCCTTAAAAGGCAACATTGCATAACTTAGAGAGTGGAAATCATACTGGCATCAGAATTCTCAACAACAATAATGGATGCTTGAAGACAATGAAATTGTCTTCCTTCCAAACACTAAGAATAAATTAGTTTGAATCTAGAATTCTATACACAGCTAAGTTATAAGAATATGTGAGAAAAAAATAAAAACATCTATAGAAATTTCCCTTGTACTAGTCTCAGGAAGTTTCTAGTTGACATATAAAAAAAAAGTTACAAAAAATTGAGTGAGAAATAGAAAACATGAGGTACAACATACATTGGAATTACCTGAGAAATACAATGAAAATAAATCCCATGATGACAGCTGGCCTACTACAGGAAGTTGGTAGGCTGCAAAATAAATGTTTTTCAAGAAAACAAGAATAGATTCTTTTAAACTGACAGAATAAGCAAGAAGATTTTAGATATGTGGCAAAAATAGTCATATATTTTTCTCAGCAAAGTTGAAAAATATAATTAGCAATCCCTTATAAAAATGTATATACTAATCATGGTAAAGATATGAAGCAAATAAAAATGTGTCTTTTTTTATTAATTTTTATTGGAGTATAGTTGCTTTACAATGTTACGTTAGTTTCTGCTGAACAGCAAAGTGAATCAGCTATACGTATACATATATCCCCTCTTTTTTGGATTTCCTTCCCATTTAGGTTACCACAGAGCACTGAGTAGAGTTCCTTGTGCTATACAGTAGGTTCTCATTAGCTATCTATTTTATACATACCAATAGTAGTGTATATATGTCAATCAGGGTGGGGTGAAATGGGAGAATGGGAAAAATGTGTCATTGTTTAAAGAAATTTCATGGTATGTAAAAAATCTGCCATGATTTCATTTATGATTTCTGGTTTCCTGTTGGCTGAAAAGGCATTCCCTTCCTTGAAGTTATATCAATATCCTCCTAAATGATTTAGTTTAAAATTTTGTATTTTTATGTCCTTTACATTTAGATTTCTAACCCATATGAAATTTTATTTTACATGGAGCATAAATAGGGATTAATTTTATATTTTTCCCAATGAGAAGATAATTATGCCAATGTGACTTATTAAGCACACCATTCTTTCCTTACTACATTGTAAAGCCACTTTTATTGTTGTATTCCAGATACTTTAGAAAATGGCTTATGCTATAGGTCAAAGAAACCTGAAAGAATGTGAGAGACTTGTCTTTTTAATGGAGAGAAAACAGATTTTTGATAAGTTGAAACAAAGAAGAGGCATAATAACACATATGTATCAAAAAATGCCATAATTTAAGTCCAATAACAATAAAATTACAATGTAGGTTTTTTTAAATTCAGATAAACAATTTTAATTATCCACAGGAATTCAGAAAAAAAGTTAAAAAGAAAATACAGAAATTTAGAAATCTGAAATAATGTGGAAAAAAATATTTACTAAGAGAATAGGATGTACACTAATTGTAAATTGGTTAATCTCACTAAATGAAAGACTAAATGAAAGACAGACTGGGCTAAAAATATACACATACATACACATATACACTCTACCACCTAGAGCTCTGTATAAGATCATGGACTTGACATCTTGAAACAGGGATTTTGTTTACTGAATGAAGATCATTCGGGGAAAGCTTTTGACAAAACCCAACATCCATTCCTGACTAAAAAATAAACAAACAAAAAACACTCTCAGCAACCAGTGATAAAATGGAACTTCTTCAACCTAATAAAGGGCTCTGAGAAAAATCTACAACTATCGTCATTCTTCATGGTGAAAGGCTCAACGTTCTTTCACCAGTATCAAGAACAAGACAAGAATGTCTGTTCTTATTCTTGCTATTCAATTGGAGGTTCTGGCCAGTACAATAAAGTAATAAAAAAGAAGACATCCAGATTAGGAAAGAAGAAGTAAAATCATTCTTATTCATAGACAACATGATTATCTCTGTAGAAAATTCTATGGCTTCCACAAACAGCTACTAGGACAAATATGTGGGTTCAACAAAGTTGTGAGATGCAAGCTCAATATATAACTATTAGTTGTATTTCTATATAGTAGCAATGGACAATAAAAATAAAAATTAAAAATAATACCACTTACAAAAGCCTCACAAATGTGAAATACTTAGAGATAAGTCTTACAAAAGCCATGTACACTAAAAACTACAAACACTGCTAATTGAAATTAAGATCTAATAAATGGCATGATATACTGTGTTGGTGGGTCAGAAGACAAATTTATTAAAATGTCAGCCTTCCCCAAATTAATCTACAATTTCAAGGCAAACCCATTTAAAATCTCAGTGCCATTTTTGTAAAATTGATAAGTTGATTCTGAAATTCAAGTAAATCCAAAGGACCTAGAACAATGAAAACCTTTGAAAAAGAAGAACCTAAGTTGGAAGAATAACACTGCCTGATTTTAAGACTTATTAAAAGCTATATTAATCAAGGTTCTGTGGTATTAGCATAACGATAAACAAATAGATCAATTGAAAAAAATAGAGTCCAGAAATAGAATGACACATGTATGAACAACTTATTTTTCATAAAAGGGCAAAGGCAATTCAGTGTGAAAATGATAGTCTCTCTTTTTTTAAACAAATGGTGCTGGATTAATTGGGTATATTTATACAAAAAACAAAATGAACTTCAATTAATATTTTCCACCACATAAAAACTATTAACTTAAAATGTATTTTAAATCTACATGTAAAACCTAAAACTATAAGCCTTCTAGTAGAAAACAGAAAAGGAAATCTTTATAACCTTGGTAGGTTCCTAGATACAGCAGTAAAAGCATGGTCTGTAAATGAAAAAAATACGATAAATTAAATTTCCTCAAAATTTTAAATGTCTGCCCTTTGAAAGACAAAGATTGAAAAGATAGACTGCAAACTGGGAGAAAATATTTGCCAGTCATGTGTCAGATAAAAATTTGTATCCAGAATATATGTTTAAAATTTCTCAAAGCTGATAATAAAACAACTAATTTTTTTGAAAATATGAAAAATATTTGAACAGATAAGATATACAAATACCAATATGAAAATAAAAGGATTATTAACATCCTTAATCATTAGGTACATGCTCATTGAAACCACAATGAAATACATTTACATGCCTATTAGAATGCTTAAAATTAGAAAGAATGACTATATCAAGTGTTGTTTAGAATATACAGAAACTGAATCTCTCATACTCTCTTGGTAAGAATGTACAGTGGTACAACCATTGGTAAATAGTTTGGCATTTCCTGGAGTGTTAGCTATATACCTGCTATATGATCCACTCATTCCACTCTTAGGTATTAGCCTATGAGAATTGAAATAATATGACCATATAAAGACTGGTATGTAAATATTCATAGCGATTTAAACTTTAATAGCTAAACTCAGTAAATAACCCAAATGTCCATCAATAGATTAATGGATAATCAAATTGCAGCATATCATGTAATAGATTATTACTCATGAATATAATAAATGAATACATACAATAACATGGATCAATTTCAAAATAGCTATGCTTTCTGGAAAAAGTCAGACAAAAGAGTACATACAGTGTGTTTCCATGTAGTATATAAAATTTAGAAAATACAAACTTAATTTATAATTCTAGAAATTATATCAGTGGCTGTCTGCCAATGGGAGCAGGGGTTGGGAAAAATGTTACTTATAGAATAAAGGGAAGTTTGGGAGATAAAGGGGAAAATGCAAAATTAAAACAAGAGAGTTACCATATTTGAACCGATCATAATAGAGCAAATAAACTGAGGTGCATAATTATCTCAACTGTCTGTACCTGAAGACCAAAAATAACAACAAGTTAAGACAGACAGAAAAATAAACTTTTTACTGCTACCAAGTACTAGACACTATAGTTTTCATCATTGATACTTCTAGACTTCATTCAAGCATCAGTGGCAGAAACTTGACCTTCCAGCCACCACTTACTGTCAATGCCAAGGATAGAGAGTTCCCTCACCTCTTCCCACTTACATTACTAGCTCCTGGGTCTAAATATGACATAACTGTGACTGGTGGGTGAATCCCACATCACAACCCTGTACCCTTAATACCAGGAAGGCTGGGAAAGGGAGTATCCAGCATTTTCATTACTAAAATTAGGGTTGGTCACTACAATTTACAAAGACTGATAATTTGGGGACGAATTGCCTAGATGTGGTGAAGTGTTCAGAAGATGGATGGCCAAAATGAATGCCAAATATTCATTTTTATCTATTTAAGAATTATTTAATTATTTTGTTGGACATGTCTCTAGGGTTATTTTTTATATACTCTATTAACATACTGGAATATATTGATATATTGATGTTGATCGATCTATATTATTTTTCTTCTGAAACATGATGTGCCTATTCACTGTGAAGATTAAAGTATTTCTAAATTTCAGAAAAGCTTTCCATAAGTATATATTTGAATATTTTATTCCTGTTCCATTTGTTCATTTCTTCAGGGACACCAGTTACGCATATATTGGCACTCCTTCGTATGTATTCTGCATCCATCATCTTTCCATTAATCCTTTAAACTCTTTAAAAATGTGTCCTTTTATTCAAGGTTTTCGAGCCTGCCTTTCTTATTCCTAATTTTTTAGTAATGTTTGTCTATATATTCTTTTTCTGCTTCCCTCTGATGGTTTTTATTTACCCTTACACTTCTTTCCTGAGCTTTGCCATTTTGGTGTTCTAATCTTTTATTCATTGATCCCCTCTTCCTCCATATTGGGTTTTCCTGTAAGGGCCACATTCCCGTTAAATTCTTCGATGTCGTGAGCAATATTTGGTAAAACGTTCTGCTGCTTTACAGTATGCTTTTTCTGGTGTGGTTCTTTATCTGCTTCATTTGTGTTGTTCAATTTCACAGTTTTTGATTAAAAATTACGTTCCATAGATTTGGTGTTAAGTTTTACTATTATTTTTCTTGCTACAAAAACCATGATTTAGTAGTAGTAATATTCTTATTGTTTTTGTTATCTTTGAGTGGAGGGATTTCTTCCTGGACAAGACATTTATGAACAGATTTTGCAGACATGGGACCAGGGGAGAAAGCTGCGGTTGGGAGCAATTTGAGTGGCCGGGAAACAGGGAATTTGAGAGTCTGTCTACAAAAACTTGATAAACTAACAGCCAGGAGAACAGAAAAGCTCTGTTGCTTACCATAAAACTACATGATGCCATACGATGAAGCTGTGTGAGAGTGTGAGTGAGTTTGTGTGTGTGTGTGTGTGTGTGTGTGTGTGTGTGTGTGTGAAAGAGAAAGGGGGGTGATGTAATCTTATTTAAGTTTCAAGGCTGTTTGATTCCCATTCTTTCTCTACCGGCATCTGCTTCTTCAAAAGTGCTGCTTATTTGCTATTCCCTGCCATTCCATAGAGGCAAACTGGATTCAGAAAGGCTCATACAGGGGGCTTCCCTGGTGGCGCAGTGGTTGAGAGTCCGCCTGCCGATGCAGGGGACACGGGTTTGTGCCCCTGGTCCGGGAAGATCCCACATGCTGCGGAGTGGCTGGGCCCGTGAGCCATGGCCGCTGAGCCTGCGCGTCCGGAGCCTGTGCAAAAAAAGGCTCATACAGTGAGTCTACACGTACTCTTGTATCATCCAAAACAAGAAGGTACTGTATTCATGTGGCTCTGGCCCAAGATCTTTAAAGACAGGTGCCTTTTCTTGGTGTCCTCTCTTACCACACTCATTTCATTTCTCCCAACGGCCCTTCTCTATATATTGTAGTTTTAAATTATACATCCCATAGACTCATCAAAGATAGCATATTCCTTTCCTATTTCATGTTCTCCTTTTTTTTTTTTAGTTCATTTTAGAGAGAAGAAGTTATTTTTACTTTTCCACCTGAAAGCTGAAAGAACCTAAGAAATTTTGTAAATGGTGATGTCAAGTTCTATGGCTGTGAACAGCTGAGTGCCATGATGCAGGGTAGCCCATTTAAGAGCAAAGCCAACTTCAGGTCCCTGACTCAAGGCCCTGTCTTCCAACTGCTAAGAAACATTAAATGGAGATAAATGTTACACTAAAGAGCTCTTTAAACCATGTTCCTCACTCAGTGCGATTATTCTTGTATCTTTTACCCAAGAACCACATTTGTAAATTAAACACAAATCATGAAGATATGCTCATTTGAAAATGTTAGTTTACTTGCCTTTCCATTGAAGATACTAGACCAAGTCAGATGGTGAGCTTGACCAACATTTTGATATACTGGCCTCTCTTTTGCTTCGGCATTCTTATTATTCCTGTATAATCTTTATTAGTTATTTAGAGTAGACATGATCACCATACCTCCAAGTATTCTGGGATATGTGGCTCTCCTGTGGACAGTTGTTCCACATGCATTGACTTAGGACTCACTAGAGACTGAGGTTGAAGAATATGGTGATTAAATAAGCTCAGACCCCTCTGGCAAGAAGGTTCCATGTGAAAATACCTCAACTGGACACATAACTAAAATATAAAATAAGTCTCTAATCACCACCTCAGAGGATTTTTATGTGGTTTAAAAAAGAATATTACATGACATATAGTAAATTTTCAATAAATATTAGCTATTTTATTGCTTTGCTTTTACCATCATCATCATCAGTAAGGAAGAGCTAATGACAAAATTCTATGAGGGAAAGAGATGGAACAATTCTAGATTGACTCCATGGATATTGACAAGGACTGCATTTGTGGTCTTTGGATAAAGAATAGCCTATTTGGAAAAGCAGCAGTGGACGTAAGGGCAAAAGTGAAAGAGGAGAACAGGGCTGTTTTTGATGCTGCCATATCAGGGTGCATTGTAACAAAACCTGCTTCGATGTTGGGTCCCATGCATTGACCTTTTGGTTCTGTTTCATTCTCTCTAACTCACTTCAACTTGGTGTGTTTTCTTTAGCAGAGCATTTGGCATCGGCCTGGTGCCTGTATAACAATTTTGAGAGGATGAGAGACGTGGATGGAAATAACCCCTCTAAAGTTACGATGACCTTCTCCCATAATGTATTGTGATGTGGTGGTAATGATAGATGCACTAGCTTCTGTATTTGAAGTTAAAAGAAAATTCAGTTGTGTTTTCTTTTCACCATCCACAAACTGTTATTTTGTAATAACAGAGGGAAGAGTTTTCTATAGCAGCCTCGTCAGTGGTTCCAAACTGGAAATAACATCCAACCACTAACTGCTGTTTAATTTTTTTTGTTTTTACTTTATTTCATGCGTAACTATGTTTGCACAGCAGGGCAGCAAACATCTGAGGAAATGTCACTTGGAATAGCAAACAAGCTAGCAAAGACATCCTTTCTGCCTGAGATTTTGCCTTTAGTGGGTCTACACAGTCCCAGTTCACCAGGAAGATATTATTTAAATAAAATGAAATCTGTGGGAAGATAAAGGATAGCAAATGACACTACTTGCCAAAATATGAATTTTGTACTTGTGGTGATTTATTTCCCTAGAATAGAAAGACCTCCCAAGAGACAACTCACGAAGAGCATTGCTGGCTTCTGAATGACTCAGGAGGCAGAAAGAGGGGAGGCTTGGTGAAAATTCAGCACGGGGGCAAAACCAGCAGAAGCCTAGATGCTCATTGTATAATCTTTACATGTAACTAAACGCCAGACAGACTTCTTGTGTTTCTGAGGGATGCTTCTGGTTTTTTTCAAGGGTTTCTATTTTGGGGCTTGGCACAAAGAGACATCAGTGGATGTTGGCAGAAGCCATGTCTCTCCCCAGCTGCACCAATGGAAATCATCACATTACGGTGACTCATATTTTTTCCTTGGCCAGTGGGATTTTGTATACCATCTTTTCTGCTCAAAGCCATGCCTGGTGACTAGGAGCAGGGGGAATCCTAGGGCCCCGGGGAGTTTATGCTTTTGAGTTTGAGGGACCCTAACTCAAAGGAAAAGCTATGGGAACTAAATCCTTAGAGGTTAAGACTGGATCATACCATGGTCCTCTGTGATCAAAGCAGTTCTCTTACATCAGGGACAGGATAGTGGGGTAGGTAATGGTTTGGAGTTTTGTTTTCCACACTTTCTGTGATATAATTTACCCTGTTCCTTTCAGCTTAACTCTTTTAAGGAAAAAAAAGTATAGCATTGAAATTCATGAGTTCTGATAGAGTCCCAAGTCAGCGTTTTAACTACTTTGCGTTTCAGTTTACAGATCTGTAGCGTGTGAATAGTAACCACTTCCTCAGGCTTGTTGAGAAGATGAAATTAGATAATTGAGTTTAGTGCATGAAAAATTTTCCCACCAAAGTTCTTCTGGAGGTAAGACTTGGATCCAAGATTTTCAATCTAAGGATTACCTCCAGCAGAACTTCGGTGGGAAAATTTTACATGCACTAAACTTGACTGTTCTATCCATGATAGTAACATTTTCTCTTTTGTATAGTATCTTGCTCCAAAGATAGATCTCTGTATCTAACAAAAATTCTACCTAGAGCTATTTCTTAACTCATCTTTCCTTATGCAAGCATGTAATAACTTCCCATGACATACCCGAGGTAGATATCATGATGTTTCAAAACTATGCTCTAGATACTGTGATGCCTACAAGACTGGACTATGGAGTGATTAATTAGGCACAATCCTTGCCTTTCAGCAGCTCACAGTTTACTAATATGATATACTGAAACAATGTGCAGTTCCCTCTAAACTAGCCTGGAGTAAGGTGGAGGGAAAGGTGAAGCGGCGTAGAATAGACTCCCTGGAGAAGGTAGTCTTCAGGATGGGCCTCAAATTGTATTCAGTACCTTATGTATAAAGATATGGATTAGGAAGGATCATGCACTACTCAGGGAATTGGTAACTGGCTGGATGCACAGAGCATCTACGCTTTGGGCTTTTAGTTTTAAATTTCAATGGCCATTCTCGAATTTGATGTAGAGACACTTGAATTGTGACTAAATCTGGGTTTTGAGATGGAAGGAAACAGTGCAAGTGACAAATCTCTATCAGTTATTCTGAGTTGTTTTTTCAATCACCGGTGCTTGGACCAGCACAGAGGATACAGATTAGTTTACGTCCTAGACAAGAAGGTTTTGCTACCCTTATACAAGTTCATTAGACATGATCTAAGTGGGTACATTTGGAGAATACACAAATTCACATTAAAAAGAATTTTATTGATGTTCAGAAGATGGTTTAGACAGCTCTGAAAGAGTCCTCAAAAGAAACCAGACCAATCCCTCTTCTCCTAGAAGTATTCAGAAATCTAAGAAAAGAGCTAATAAGACAGTTCTTTTCTGAAAAATGTAGAAAAGGGCCATGCATTCTTTGGTCATGTGCTCCAGAAAAATGTTAACAAAAAGATGGTTTTTACTATTAAACCATCAACTGACTTTGGACTGCAAAACACCAGCTGGCTTACATTACTTGTAATGTGCTTTGGTGTGTCTCTGATGATAAATATGAAGGGTCCTTTAAGATATACAGAAACATTAAGCAACTAAATATGCTTTTCCCCCTCCTTTTGAAAATTTAAGGAGTTGAAAGAAACATGGAGGCCTTTTAAACACAGGGAAAATTACGTGTGGCTAACTTAGCTTTGTTCCCACTACAATGAGGCCACCTCCTTCTTAGGGGGGGAGAAGCATTGACTTTGAGTTCCAAAAGTCAGGACTTTAGCCCTGCGTTAAAAATACAGGCAAATGCCTGGCACTCAATTATACACTTTAAATGAGCAAATTACATGGTCCGTGAATTATTAAAAAACAAACAACAACAAACAAAAACAAAAGCAGAAAACAAACAGGAAAAAAACCTACCTTTCACAATCCAGCTTCAGTCATATCCCAAATAGTATCTCACAGTTTTTTTTTTTTTTCCACCAGAACTTATTATATAGGCAAGACAGGTCTTCTTATCCTGGTATGTACCAAGCATATTCCTACCACCAAGTCTGTATACATTCTTTCTGAGAGCAAAGCCTTCCCTAGCCTCTCTAGTTAACATTGATCTCCACTCCCACTAGCCTCCTAATTGCAAGTCTTATTTTTTTTTTGTCCACTGCCTCTCCTCTGGGACCTAGTGCACTACTTCTGATGTTGGTGGTTTTTAGGTACAATCCAGTCTCCTAACCAATGATGTATGTGCCCTGTAAGTTCCTTATTTGGTTGGTTGGATGACTGATGGACTACAGTTGGAAATTATATTTTTCTACTCAAATTTATGTCATATGACAAATTGTTTTCCAGTGTGCTCTCCAAATTCAATTCCCCTTATAATTTTATCATTGGTATAGAAACTTGAAAGAATTCATCCTTCCATTCATTCATTTATTAATTGAACAAGAGTTTTATTCCAGGCTCTGTCCTAGACTTTGTCGATAAACTTGTAGGCACATGTGAGTGACAGACATAATGAAATAATCATACAGTCAATGTAAAAATGGATATAAAGAGAAATAAAATGATCCCTGTTACCTGTATGGTGTTTCTTCAGATTTCTTGAAGCATGCTCTACTTTTAGTAGAGCAGCCAGAAGGTGACTTGGGGAAAGAACTAGGTAGAGCACTGTGTAAGCCCAGAAAAGTCATCCTAAGGGAAGTCTGTGGTCTGTGATGTGGATAGTAACCAGAAAAGTAGAAGGGCTTTCCTTTCAGGGACAGAGACCCCATAGACTAGGGGAGTGGGTGCGTTGATCTGAGCAATCAAAAGCACTCCTCATAATGGGGAGAGGTTCTCAGAGTCATAGTATAATCAGTCTAATTACGAAGTAGAACAGAATGCCTGGCAAAGTGAAAAAGATGAAAGTCTTTGTCTCGCCCTTTCTCCTTCGAAGCTTCCATTTTCTTGGAAACCTCAGGAGATAGATTGATTTGGTAGAACAGTTTCAGGATTCAGGGCGGCATAGTCCCTGGCTACAAATCCCAGATCTACTACTTACTAGTGGTGGAGCTTGAATGTTTTACTTATCATGGAGGCTCATTTTTCTCATACAACATTTAACTTGCAGAATGGTTGTTGTCTGACGGTCTATTCCAAGAAACCAGAATCCTAGCACCTGTGTCTGGAATGAGATTCTGAGAATCCCTTGAAAGAGAGACGGATGATCTTTTTTTGCAGGATGCAGAGTGAAGAGAGGGGAATTGGGCATAACCAAGCTAAGTACCATATCCAAGGAGGGAAACAGAGCATAAGAACTTGATCCAAAAGTTAGCAATCAAAGAAAGGTAAACTAGAGCTAATGGGTGGTAATGGGGCACCTGAAAGGCTGGCAGGTGCAACAGGGAGAAAGTTTTGCACCTGACTGGTCCAGGCAACCATAAAAATTGATGGTTGAGAAGGTAAAGTAACAAGGACAGTGCCTGATATGGAGCAGACACTCAAAATCCATCTCTTACCTACAGAGTTGTTCTGGCGTCAACTGTAGTTGAGGACTATGTAAACAACTTTAGAGTTTAACACCCTTATTGCACATGATCTTAAGTGAATTGTGATCCCGTATGGTGGCCAAGGCATCACTGAGGTTTGGTTTCCCCTGAATCTGTGGGATGGAATATGAAGCTCAGAAATTTTACTTGATTTTCCCAAGCTTCCACAACCAATGAGATAACAAAGCTCAGAGCTGGACAGAATATCTGGTACAGATAAAACACCGTTTACATGATCGATGGTTCTACATGGCTGAACAACAGAATCGCTGGAGGGAGCTTTAAACAAAATAAAGATTTCTGAGCCACTCCAAACTTACTGAATCGAAATTCTCTGAGGTTGGGGAGCAGCAACCTGTGTTTAAAAATTCACCTCCAGTAATTTTGAGACAGTTGCTTTGCAGTGGGGGCCAAGTCATCTGGGTACCATTGCTTTATTCCACACAGGCATCTACACGATAAGACCATGTTATCGGCCCTAATTATTCACCCAGTTAGAGCTAAGCTTGGCTGTAAAAACTTTGAGTTTCCCCTTTAATAGGCTATAAAAGTGACCCTGTTCTCACTCCTGTTTTCTCTGACATTTTTTTTTTTGCAATTACTATCCAAATTTTACTTTTAACAATTTAAAAAATCTTTCTTTTAAGAATAATTAGGAGATTTAATTAATCTAGCCAATCACTTGATATAGATTTTGGGAACCTGATAAATAAATACAACGTTATATTTAAATTTCTCACTTAAGACATCTCATAAATGGAAACGTCCTCTTGAATTCTATAGCATAAAAGGGCAAATGGCAAAGTAGTTTTATACAAGACATTTTATTAAATGTATTACAAGAAACTTTGAGAATTTGGATAGTATAAATTCTTCTGTCTTACTAAGTGTAATAACATATAGTGAAACTTTTGCCTTGACGTCAGGAGATTAACTGCATGACACAGGATGAGATATTTACCTTCTCTGAGCTTCTCTGTCCTCATATGTTAAATATGAAACATTGTATCTGCCTCATAGTATCCAAGAAAGGATTAGGAGAGATTATATGGTTGTAGGAGTCTGCAACTAAATCAAGTACATAAATGGCACTCAATAAAATTTAGCTGTGTCTGATCGACTCTTTAAAAAAGATTTGCAGTGAAATGGTTCTTCAGTTAATTGTTTCTCTTCCTTCATTTTCTTATCCATAAATAGAGGTTTGTTTGTACAGAATGATTCTAGAATCACTTACAAAACTGAAGTTCTGTATTTTTATTATTCTAGAAAGGTTTTCTGTGTGACTCTAGTTAGTTAGCCAGAACTACTTCTGAGAAATTGTATTGGTTATTGAGAAGTTGGTGAGAATCCCTAGATAATCAATAACACATTAAAAGGTTTATTAGCTATAGTACATAGGATTTACTTGTGTTTAGGGAATTACAATGTTGATAAAATACATTAAACTGAAAAGTGGTGTATGCCATTCTTTGATATAAAAGGAACTTCAAGATCTTGTATGGCCTTTTGTGTATTCTTGTGAGACTAGACTTATCGTGCTATTGGCATGTTGACACGTCAAGGTAATAGAAATTTTCAGAGAAAAAATTTGAAAACTAGAGTTCTCTATTTATCTATTCAGTGTTAGATGGATTCTGGCTTCATTATTATAAACGTTTAATTTTACCCCAGTCCCAATCACAGTGTCTGGTATATAGTTGGTGCTCAACAAATCAAAGGAATTAACAAGTGCATTTTCTATTGAGTTCCATTAATTGGTGTGATGTAGTGGAAAAAAGAATTAATTTGAAGTTCTCCTGCTCCAATTCTTTTCTTCCTTTTCATTTTCTTCTCTGTCCTTTTCCTCCTGTTTCTCTCCCACCTCTTTCTTTTCCTGCCCCAGTCATCAGCTTGTCCAGCACATCTCTTTTCTGCCATGTTGTAGGAACCACCATCAGTGGCCTCAGGAAGCAGCAGAATATCAACAGGCAGAATAGGATACGGAAGGCAGCAAGGCCCCAGAATCATATTCTCATTATTAACAGTGGAACATGACATATCCTGACTCAGTGTCTAATTTAGGCATTCAGTAAATGGAAATTCTGCATGAAGAGTTATCTGCAAAAAACATTCCTACAGTGAATTAAATCATCAAGCAATTTAGTTTATAAATATTCCCATCCCATCATTTTTGCAAGAATGTAAGCCACACCTAAAAGCACATGCCTTATCTTGTAGGGAAATATATGGCGATGCACACTTTGTCCCACTGTGCCAAGACTTATCCTTAAATTTAATTTCAACCTTCTTGTTTTCCCCCTGTGCTGTAGTATGATTTCACAGTACATCCTCCCATCTGTTGAAACAGAGAAGTGCTTGCATTTTAGACTGAGATGACTAATATTCATGAGGAATGAATCCAAATTCAAACTAAATGCACATTTTTGCATTTGTCCAAGCCTAGCCATGAATTATCTCAGGCTATCAATAGAAGAAGAGGAAAGTTACTATCTGTAAATCCCTATTTGTTTTCCCAAATTGCACCCTTGGCAATGGGTGTGACAGAAAAATGTTCAGTATTCCTAGTAGCCTAACCTGCCAAGAGAGATAAAGCCACTTTGATGTCTTGGGACCAGAGACTACACAGATTTTTACCCGAAATGGACCTCAATCCCTTTTCAGAGAGAATTGGGCTCAAATGACCTGCCTGCTTCCCAGGCCTTCTGAATCCAGGAGATAGACTCGTGGCCCTGCTGTCTCCAGGAGGGGGCAGATCTGAAGTTAATAAAGGTAATGCTGTTTCAACTACGCTGGCCAGTAATGATGATAGTGATAATGATAATAGGAACACTCATAGTAAAAGTTAATGCAGTAATAGTTACTATTATCAATGCTTAACATTTATTGTGTGATTCCTACTTGCCAGCACTGTGCCTAGTAATTTGCCTGCATTATTCCATGTGCTTCTTAATGGAATCCCTGTCATGAAGCCAGTGAAGCTCAGGGTAGTTAACTTCCAAAGGTCACATTGCGAGTAGCAGGACTGAGACCCATACTCACCCCTGCCCTCCTCTGAGAGCCCCTCGCATTACCTTTTCTGTTTGTGGCAAAGGCTGCTGCCTTTCTTAGGTGAGGCCCAACCTTGACCTCCTTCTGGGACAGCTTCCACACGGTCCAAAGTAGCACCCGCTACATACACCACACATAAGAAAGTGATCTTTTCTGGATGCCAGGTGAAAAGAACACCCCAGAAGAGACCTGGCTGTGTTCCAAAATAAATTGGTATTTGCAGCTTTCTTTGGCTTTAACTAAGTGTTCTCATGCTCCTGCCCTCATTTGGGGTCTCTGTTGCTGCCCACCTGGCTTAGGGGCAGCCGGTTCCCAGTGACAAGGTCAGAGGAGCTGACCTTGGGCAGCGCTTCTCCCCAAGGATTCTCATTTATTTTCTTTCATGGGCGAGAATGTGTTCACTCAGCCATATTTTGTGAGCTCCTACCTTGCACCAGCCCTAGACTAGATACTGTACATGTAATATTTCCTTTAATCCTCATAAAATATTAAAAACATTTTTTAGTGTTTGTTTCTATGTTGGTTTGTTTTGTTGGTCAGGAAAATTAGATCGGAAGCATTATGTAACTGCCCAAGGTGCTAAGTGCTGTTAAACCAGTGGTCTCAGTCGGAAGAGATTTTTCACTCCCTTTCTCCCAAGGGGATTTGGCAATGTTTGGAGATACTCTGGGTTGTCAGGTCTAGCGAGGTGAAGGGGGGCAGGGTTTCTACTGACATCTAGTAGGTGGGGGCCAAGGATGCTGTTAAACATCCCACAGTGTACAGGGCAGCCCCCCATAAGAAAGAATTTTCTGGTCCCAAATAACTATAGCACTGAAGGTGAGAAGCCCTGGATAAAACTGAGAGGTTCCTGCCTGGATTCTGCTATGTGGCCACTCTGGCTGATTGCTTAGATGCTCCTAGATGGACAGCTTTGAATCAGAGCCTCTGGCTACTCTGCCAGGAGAACGTCTACTCTTCTGTCACGTGCAACAGCCTGGGAGCTGGGGTCCTCCCCGCTCAGCCATCTGGCTCTCCAGAATGTTAATGCTGGACAGGCTTAATGCTTCGATGCTGCTGCAACCAATAAACCCCTCTAGACATGCCAGACTCCCACATTTTGTAGCAATGGTAAGTCAGTTAGCATCCATGGCCCAGGAATCTTGGGGTTCTGAATGTTCTTAAGATTCAGGGAGCCCTTTGCTGAGAGAAACTTGGCTTTGAGGAATGGCCACGAAGCTGGCTCCTTTACACTGGCTCTTGGCTCAAGGGAAAGAGGACAGGGGACTACCCAGTTCTTTTCCAGAATATAGGCCAATTTCAGTGAGGCAGAAAAGGACTCAGGATTCAGGGCAGCTGCTCTGTCTGAGAAGAAAGATGGAAAGTTTGACTTCATTTCTGCACCATCAGGTGATCTAACAGTTTTAAACAGAGAGGTGGTATTTATGGCTATTCAGCATAAACAGATATTTGTTGGGGCAAAACTTAAACTGATGATATAAAGACCCGGGCTTGAGGCCTTTGGTGAGACTTAATCCATTCACTTATTCACTGAAAAAATATGCTATTGAGCACTTATTATATGCGTGTCAGACCCTGAGTGAAGCTTGGACTATGTAGAGTCCAGTCTTGTGAGCGGGGAAATCTTACAGGAAGCAGCATTAAAATCAGACAGTAAGATAAGTAAAGGGATGGCAAAGAAAAATGGGAGCGAGAGGGGGAGGGGACTGGAAAGGCATTCCAGAAGAGGGAATGTCCTGTGGAAAGACGCTAAGGCAAGAGAGAGCATGGGAATTTGAGAGCAAAGAAGTTCAGTGTGGTTGGAGCACAGGAAGCAAAGGAAAGAGACTTGGTAAGGAGAGTGAGAGCACAGGCTGAGGGGAGTCAGGTCAAGTCTGAGAGTGTGGATTTATACGGACGTCCATGCCGCACTGCTGAGGACTCCAGGTCAGATCTGAGTGTCAGCAGGGAAGAGCACAGAGAGATCAGTGAGGACTTTGCTGCAAAGGTTCAGACAAGGGTGCATGGTGGTTTGACTAGAAATGTGGTGGAGGATATGCAGAGAAGTGGATGGATTTGATGTTTACTTGGCTGGAGGGAAGACCAGCAATTGGTGATGAATAAGCTATGACAAATGAGGGAGATGGAGTGAAAGGATTCCATCCAGCTTCCCTTTCCAGGCAACTGGGTAGATGCTATTTACCAAGACGGTGCCATTCTCACTTTCCTCATCTGTAAAGTGGGAACAAAATTTTTACCTTTCCTACCTCACAAACCTGTTCTGATGACCAAGTAATGTAATAAATATAAAAGGGTTTTGGAGACTGTAAAGTATGATCAATATCTGGGCTACAAAGTGATTGTTCATAGTTATTATTATAACATGTTCATATCTACGGCTTTGTCATCAATCCCTGTGTGTTGTAAAACACCAACCTTAGCTCTGTGATAATATCACTTGGGTGCCTTACAGCTTCCTGATTCACGGTTACAGAAAGAGTTTATAGAACATATAAAATGACAAGGGAAAAGGTGTGGCTACTTGTTCTCTAGCATGAACTTGGCTTTTAAATCTTAAAATTGACTCTGATTGCCATGAGAAAACCTGAACCAGCCCAGCTTGGTTGCTGACATGATTGGGGAATTGGGAGTAGACAATGGAAACTGTTTCTCCTGTATCATTTTACTGAGTTGCCAAAGAATGGCAGGGTCTTACCAGTCTCAGCCTGGTAATTATCCAAGTGACTCTGGGTCATGAAAACCACAGGAAAGAGCCTACTGGCTTGCAGCTGCTCCATGGCTCCAAAGCTATGATCCTTTTTTTTTTTTTTTTTTTAATCTCCTTGCAGAGAATAGAATGGTGGTTGGATGAGCCCAGCCGTGCTACAAGGAAAATATTTTGGGACGAGTAGACTCGGACTCAGCCCCAGCTTTGTCACTTATCAGTTTTGTCACTTTGAGGAATTCACCTTGAGAAGTATCAGTTTCTTTGAGCTTTATTTGGGGACATAGATAATTGATCCATTTCAGGCAGAGGAGATAATGAATACACTTTGTAAATTGCAAGATGTTGAGAAAATTAGATGAATGGATGGGTGGGCTGAGTAATAGTAATATCTTGCCATTGAAGAAAAAGACTATATTAAACAGGTATAGACATAATTATAGACACAGATATAGATATACCTTTAAATCTAACAATCTATATCTATGTCTCTTTCCCTCCCTCCCTCCCTCCCTCCCGATCTAGATATATATTCCTCACTTGAGACAGGGGATTATGTTTGTTGGAAGAATTATATTACACTAGAAAATGAGTAACCCACATTTATCCATTCATACAAGTTTTAAAACTATATTCATCTGTAGAGATACAAATATTAAAACCTGACTATATTTTAGAATGTTTCGGAGCCGGAGGTTATCTCAAAGACTCTCTAACCCCACATAATTTTTCGGAGGGATCACTGAGGGAGGCTGCTTTCTGTGTAAATCCTGACTTGTTCCTGATGATACATCCAGGCAGCAGTGGTTTGGGGATGAAGCCCAGGCCTCTGACTTCTTATCCAGGACTCTTTTTACTCAACCACATGCCCTCTCAGGAGTCTTTCTATTTCCTGACAAACATCACGACCCTCCTTGAGCAGGCGAGGGAGGATCAAAGTCCCAGTCTTCTGGTGGTAGTGGTATTGGTAGGTCTGATGGGGTGGCGTTTCACATTTATTGTGTTCACTCCTCAGGCCAGGCAACATTACAAATTCAATTCACATAACTGGAGTTATTTTTTTCCCTTTAAAAATATGATTTCAGTGTTTAAGGTCATCACTTTGTACCTTTCATAGTTACTCAGTTTTATTTCGTTTCATTTTAAAATACGGCAAACTAGCTTTATTACTTTACAACAGAACAAAGAAGCTAGTGAGTATTAAAATAAGAACTGTGGATTATTCTGTTTGATGGGCAAAAGCCTTTCCTGGGAAACTAACTAATCTCTACCCCCTGGACACCCTGATTCTGCTTTTCCTTTGGCAGATCAAGAGTGATGTCAGGAGAAAGGGAAGAACATAGGGGCACACTCTGTTTGTCAAAACATCTTGAACAATTTTTCAAACATTTTGAGTTCGTTAAAATCCAGACTGCGTAGTGCCAAGCAGTTTTGCTTAATTTCTAAGCCCCTGGGTATTTAAAGGGAAATTTAATCGGTATTTTTCTGAATCGTTTCATTTAATTCATCAGTGTGCTGTTTCATAAGAGCGATTTGATGCCAAAGAAGTCCTTCTGTGCCAATTTAGAAATTTTACTCTGGAAGACTCTGAAGGACTGAGAGCAGAAAAAAGAGCAGGGGCCCAGGGGTTCTAGAACCTCACAGATCAAGATCTAGAAACAGCTGCGGAGGGGTCTTGCTTGAGATCACTCCAGCCACGAGCAGGAGAGGTGGAATATCAAGCCCAGAGCACATAAATCTGCCCCGGACACTGCTCTCTTCATGTTCAGATGACTTAAAATTCTGTGCTGGACAAACGTGAATTTCTATTCAGCAGACTAGCCTGTTTGTATGAATGTAGCATTTTCATGATTCTAATTCATAGCAAGGACTGTTTCTAAAATGTTCTGCAGTAATTGGCATATGCTTGTGCACCTTTGCTACGAGAAAAAGCTTTTGCTTCCTCAGGGTCGGGGCAAAAGCCCCTCAGGGGTCAGCAGCGTCCCGGAGATAAAACGTTACTGAAGTTCTATCTCTTTCACTACCTCCTCGCCTCCCCACCTACTCAGTGGAAGCACTCAGAGCCAGTTTCTACTTCTGTGCATTCAACAGTGCAACACACACACACACACACACACACACACACACACACACACACACACGATATTTAAATGCCATTTGTACAAGGATGTTCTGGATTTGGGGAATAAGCCAACGCCCAATAATAGTGGACATATCAAACCAATAGTGGTGTGGCAGCATAAACGCAGAGGCCGCTGATGCAAAGGCTGGTTTAGTGCCTCTTCTGTCCCAGCCTTGGTGCCCAGTGGTTTACGTCTCTTCAGTCATTTCATCTTCTTAATTATTCTGACAGTTTAACAGTATTCAGCTGATTTTATAGTCATGATACTGGTATTTAGTGAGGTGAAACAACTCGTCCAAAGTCACCAGCTAGTAAGTGGCGGAGCTGGATTTGAGTGCAGATCAAAAAACAGGGAGCCTTCAAAGCGCATGCTGTTTCCTTTTGTCATTCTGCTTGCTGCAAGCACTATTCGGTTATTGGGCGTAAGTCAGTAAAAGTGATGCAGCCACACGAACGATATTCAGACCTGGTTAAAGGGAGCTTAATTAGATACAGTTTTCAGGCAAAAATTTCAGTCCTGTAGCCCTTGCCTAACCTGTGGATGGTTACACTCTAGAAGTTTATTATAATTCAGGTAGGTGTCAATAGCAGTGCATTCTTTCCATAGAAATACCATGGAAATGATAGGCTTCTGGGCTAATCCATAAAACCTTGTAACTTGGGAATGGGGAATAATTCTGGAATTAGGGGCAGGGCCAGTAGCTGGTCACTTCATGGGGCAGTGCCATAGGGATAACTGGGAACATGAACGGTGTGTGACAGTGGCTTCTGTGGGTTACATGGCTCTACCATAGGCCTGGGAGCTCTTCAGCCAGAACTAGAGCCGATTCATTGAGCCCCAGACTTCCCATTGCTTTAGTTTGCAATGAAAAACTTCGGGGTAGCATCTGTTGTTCATCAGGAACGTGGGGAGACTGAAGATTTGCTCTCTTCCTTTAAGCCTTGGGATCTGAAAAGCATCACCTCTCTGGACAGATTCACAAGCCTAGCTCCTAAGTAGTTTTTCATGTGAACACTTCCATTCTTCATCTGTGGTCCTGTAAGCACCGGAAAGGCAGAGGTTTCATATGTTTTCCCCACCTTTGTAGGTTTGATAGCCAGCATATATGCTGGTATATCATAGGTCCTTAATATACATTCATCAAATGAATAAATCTTCAACGAATCCCCCATTCAGTTGCCATTAGCCTTAGATTTCATCAGCCAAATTATAGAGGAAGGAAAGTTGCCATATTTGGGTTACATTAGGGATGTGGGTGACTAGAGTGTCATCCTCTTCCCCTACCAAATGGCTATTAATCCATCAGGAACTAAGCTCAGACATCTCCTTCTCCAGAAAACCTTCTCCTATGCCACCTGCCTCCAACAGAGGCTAGGATAGGTACTCTAATATCAGCCTCTGGTTGTATGATTAGTATTCTGTGATTAGGTATCACTGCCCCGCTCTATTTTATTACTTTTTGCCTGTCTCCTAGACTGGGAAACTCTTGAGATTTATTCCTCTTTGTAAACGCAAGAGCTAATCCAGTGACTGACTCTTTGTGCTTAAGTGCTTAAGTAGTGCAAGTAGAATAATATCGACCTTCACCCTTGGGCCCCTAAAGAGGCCCGTGTCTTCATCCCTGGAAGCTGTGAATATGTTAGGTTACATAACAGAGGGTAATTAATGTTGCTAATCAGCTGACCCTAAATTAGCAAGATTACCCCGCATTATCTGGGAGGGCCCAGTGTACTCACAAGGGTCTTAAAAGTGGAAGAGGGGGCAGAAGAGGAGGACAGAGTTATGCAGTGTGAGAAGGACTTGACCCTCCATTGCTGACTCGGAAGATGGAGGAAAGGGGCCATGAGTTGAGGAATGCAGGCAGCCTCTAGAAGCTGGAAAAGGCAAGGAAGTGGATTCTCCCCTAGAGCCTCCCGAAGAGAACACAACACTGCAAGCATATTGATCTTAGCACAATGAGACTCATGCCAGACTTCTGACCTGTAGCACTATAAGGTAACAACTTTGTGTTATTTTAAGAGACTAATTTGTGATAATTTGTTATACAATAAATACAACTGGGACCTCCAGATTTACCATTTGCGGTATGAATAATGGGCCTGGGCAATGATATCCCAGAGAGAAATCCTCAAGTTCCCACATGTCCAGATGAGCATAAGTCCAGTCTCTCAGGTCCCTCTCACTTATTTGTCCAGGAATTCACAAGTGGTTACCAGTGTCTGAACAACGAGTCCTGCTATATCTCTTTGATTTTGCTGTGGTCAGAATTTAATGGCATGCATATTGGGACTGGACAATGATACAATTGCCATCAGAAAGAGTATTAATGCCACCAGGTGCCATAATGTCTTTGCAAAAGCTGCACCTGTTCTTTTATGGTTGACCTCAATAAAGAAATGTTCTATGGCAGAAAGAGTCAAGGGCAGAACCACTGTGTCTGCAACGATGTGGCCAGGCTGACATTTTGCTCCGGCTACTACCACACATGTCAGAGTGGACAGCTGCCCAAGCCACTGGTTCTTTTAGAGGAATTTCCTGGGTCACACCTAACCAAAGTCAGGGACTCTCAAGCAAGTAAGACCTCCCTCCATCAAATAGTGCTGTCAGGTTCCCGTCCTGAGGCAGCGTCATCAGCAAGGGTCCCATATGAAGCCCTACAGCTAAGGCTCCTGGGTGTTGGTAAAGTTTCTGCAGATCCCAGCCCCCCACTCTAGTGGTTGTCCGAGGGGCGGGCGTCATTCCACAAGCCTAGAGTGGAGTCAGATCACTGAACCCCACTCTGATCGGCTCCTGAGGCTCCACTCACACAGCTGTTTCTCCCAGATCCCAGCTGGTGCACAAAGGGCTGTACCAGAACGGGCTCCAGTATCCCGGGCTTCAGGACCCATATCTCACATTCCAGGTCAACATTCCATTTTTCCTCTCCCAAAGTCAGTGCAGGGACTAGTCAGACATCCTCAGAGTAACTTTATTTTCCAAGGAGCTCACTGTTCTTTCTTGATCTACCCCAAACTGTCTCCCTAACTTTGAATCTGAAATAAAGAAGCTAAGGTCTCCATTTCCTCCTTTCCAGAAGACCCTGAGTTCCTTATGCACAATCGTCCCCAGACTCTGCCTTCTAATGCACACTTGAGGAAACAGACTGCCCCCCATCCCCCTGCCTCACAGGCACGCGTGTGCACACAGGCAGGCGCGCGCGCGCATCAACACCTGACAGAAAAATTCTTGTACAACCTTGTATTTATATTTATGTAACTTGTGGGCTATTTCATAATGAGAAACATTTTTCAATATGTGGAGATAAGTGGAATTTTTAAATGGCAGGTTCTTTCAGTGAAAAAGTCCTCCTTATCAAGTAGCCATCAATATATGTGTTGCTTCACTGACTGATGAATGTGTGGATGAAATGAGGAAACCCCTAAGGATTTTTAGGGTAACTAGAAGAAAGCAGAGCTCATATACTGGGGACTCACTGGAGGAAGATGGTTTGGGTTACAAAGGGGTAGGTTGAGGAATTTGTTTCCATCTCTACTGATAGACAGAATGTGAGGAATTCAAGAAAATGAGATATGTATGTTACTCAGGAAAGGGGACAGTCCATTAGGGTGGAAGGGCCAGTAATGGTGACCTAACCGATTCCAGAGGAGTCCTGGAAGCACATTCTCCTGGAAGGGTTAATAGCTTGCCAAACGGCTCACCTTCTTTGGCACTCTCCCCTCTCCCAAGTTAGAAGGTATAAATCATTGACTATCAGGATAATGAGAAGCAGATTGGCCTCTGCTAATTTCTGGGATGTGGAAGGTCTTTAGAAAAAGCCTTGTAAGACATTGCTGAGTGTTATGAGCCCTACCGCCTTGATAGAGGGCACATGTGGGATGCAGACCGGGAAGTCTGGGTTCCAGCCTGGCAGAGGCTGCAGGGGAGGGTGTAGCTGCACAGATAATACCTGTAAACCATCACATGTTCGGGGACATGAGGACCCTTCTGCCTTTATTTGGAATATCAGAGCCAGGGACGAGGAAAATGTAGTCCACCCTCCTGTGCACTCTATGTGTATATATCCTTCCCTGAGATTGAGGCTGAGGTCTCTTTCGGATACCTGTCTCCCTGTGTTCTGAATAGAGGCTGATCAGAACCCCAGATCTTCACTGAATAAGTAGCTAAGTTGAAATTGCTGAGAATGCATAGAAACAAAAAGTGAATACAAAAATCTGCTTCATGAGAAATTAAGTTAGTATAAACCAGGAGGAAAGAGGCAAGGAGAAAGAAAGCTCTTTCTGAAAAGAGACCTGCCTACAGGTCCTGAAGCAGGAAACCCTGACAGGCAGGACAGAGTGCAGCAGCAGAAGCAAGGTGTCTGGAACCTGGCTTCCTCTTACTGGCCTCAGAAACTCTTTGTCCAGAGGTGGCATCTGCCTGCCAACCTGGCAGAGACCCTCTGCAGGGGCTGGCCTCCCTCAAGAGCGGCTGAAGGGCTTGTCCACCTCTGGTGCAGAGTTGGGCAAGGCCAGTGTGGGAGGCGCGTCTCCCTGACGGATACTGCATGGGACCCCAAGACAACAGTGGCTGTCTTGTGATGCCAGGAGCCTTTAAATTTCTTGTGACACAGGAGCCTTTAAATTTCATGGCCCTTCCATGCAGTAGCAAAGTTTGAGTGAAAATGAATGCTTTTATTACAGCATACAGAGGAATGGATGATAGAGTGAAACAGAAGGTCAGATTGGAAGGGAGCTTAAAGATGGTGTCCTCCAAATCTTTCACTCTACCTATGGAGAAACTGAGCTTCAGAGGGGGAGAAGACTTAAGCTGCCCACTTGCTGAAGTTGGTGGAATATTTTGGACTTTCTGAACAGTATTTGCCAATTCCTTTAGGTAGGCTTACCTTCAAAACATATTTTTGAAATGTATTTTATCCCTCAGAAACTGATTCCTCATTGCAATGCCACAGGCAAGCCAAAGGCCAAGGGATGGAAAAGAAGCTGAGATATTTTACACCAACAAGTTGCTTACAGTATAATGGAACAATTAACTCTGACATGGAATAATAAATGCTATAGAAGGACATGCGTGTAATTACTTTATTCTTAAAAGAAATTTACCAGGTGCCTACATTTCCCAAGGCAAAAACATGGCCATGTTCCATAGAGTCAGAGTTGTCAGTTAAGTGATTTTGGATGAGTAGGTGTTAGTATTTATACTTGATATATTACAATAAGTATAACAGGATGAGAAAGAAAAGAGAGACAAAATAATTTTAAGCAACTTTAACTTTTATTAACACAATGAGAGAAACTGTATTATGAAAATTTTAAAGATATTATGAATATTATTGGTTTGATACATAGGCTTAGTTTTCTTTGAATAGAAAAACTCATAGTCTACTTTAATCACATTGGATACTATGGTTACCTTCTATGAATTTTTACCTGCCAGAAAACGTTTTGGAAGTAATTAAGTTAATATAATGAGGGTAATTTACAGTTGGTTAATTGTTCAATAAATCACATCAACAAATGTTTTTTGTAACCTGGTGTGTGTGTGTGTGTGTGTGTGTGTGTGTGTGTGTGTGTGTGTGTGTGTGTGTGTGTGTGTGTGTGTGTTGATGCAGGGACTGAGTGAGGGGAAGGGTGAGGTGAGCCTAGATCAGAATAAGAACCAGAGTGTTGATGAATATATATGTGAATATCATGAGGCAACTTTGGTGACACATTCTATCACCTGTGAGTGCTAACAGATATGACTCATGGCCAACACCACCTCAAGTTCTCAAGATGAGAGGAAATAATGTGTTACTTAAGGTCCTCACATCTTTGACCCCCGCTTTCTTTGCTCTGCCAAGAGCAATATGAAGTGGTCCCTGCATCTTGGGGAAAGCCTCAACCCTCATCCTCAAAAGCTCCCCCTTCATCATGTGTGCAGCAAACTCTTTGACCTCACCTTGTCAGCTGGCATGACCCTCAAGTGGAGGGAAATAATAAGATGAGGAAACAGGTTATTACCTCCCAACACTGGCTTCATGTTTTGCTGAGACAAGACTGTGCCCTGATGGGGTTAAGGGAGCATTATTAATGTCAGCAGAAGAATAGGACGTGGAAATTGTGTCTGGACATGGGCTGAGAAGATGAAGGATAAGGCAATACTCATACACAATCTGGTAGGGCCCTTACAGGCTCCCCAAAACTTATCCTAATGGAAGCAAAGAGGGGCTGGAGATGGATATATTTTTAAAACTTCTCCAAAGTTGCTCTCCCAAGCAAATTCAGAGAATGAGTCATTTTATGCTCAGTTTCCTCCCAAATTTCAGCATTTGACTTAATCATTAGTTCTTAAATTATGTGGTCTCAGAAAACTAACACTGACCTGCGTTGTGCTGGCCCTAAGAGGCTGCCACTTACTTTCACAAAAGGCAGTGATTGCCAGGTACTCTGCTACCTAAACAAACTTGAGAACCACTGGACTAATTGAATCCTGGTTCAAATAGTTATCCCATCAAATATCCTCTTTCGCTCTGGCCCAGCCTAGGCCAAGACATGGGTGGAAGGGGCATGTTTACTGCCCACATAGCAATTTCTTTCAATGCTAGAGTGACTCTCAGCCGCTGTCTTTCTACACGTGCATGCCTAGTTTTCTTTTTAGACTAGGCCAAAAGAGGAAACTCTGCTTTAAACTTCCTTCAAGTATGGCCAACGTAGACTGAGTTTTGGTTGACTTGTTGGTTCATGAATTCAGAATTTCTATGGGGTGATACAGAACCTAAAGCTGGTGGAGAAAGTAGACTCTTGGAACCAGGATGGACTTTAAAAGATGCCCTGACAGAAGACTGAGGGCTCTGCAGCCAGAACCTCCACAGCACCTCATGACAGAAGTAGCAAGGCACACAGCTTCTACTCCCGCTCGCCCATCAGTCACCTCCACACTGGCCGCTATTCCAGCTCTCCTGGCAGTTCTTCTAGCCTCTTGGCAATGTTCCTTATTCACTCCTTAATTCTTATCTGTACCATTGCCCTGATTTTGACTGTGACCGTTAGATTTTTGCAGAGGAATCCCCAGGGTCGTGTCAAAAAGCGTTTGAGACTCTGTAGAACTGCCCTATAATTGTTTCTCATTTTCACCAGAACAGGTGAGGTTATGATTGCTACTCTTAAGGAAGAGACGGACTGCACTTAATATGTTCAAATCTGTCTTTGAGGCTCCCCATATAGATGAGGGAAACATGTCCCTTTGCAACTCTGAAAAAGCAAAATTATACTATAAAGAGAGTTGTACACTGAATGGAATTCATCATTGCATTTCTCCAGGAGAAGTTATAATTAAGTTGCAGTTCTCGGGATTATGATAGAACAGACGAGTGTCCTTGACAGGATGTCCTCTACATTCTCCACCAGAATTTGGCTCCCCTCTGTTTTGACCCCCCCCAGACACCAAGTGACAAATGCCATCTTGATGACCCAGGACCATTTGGATCACTCCAAGCTGAGGCTAAAAGTAGCTCACGGACCATCTGTAAATTGTAAGGATATTACATTTCTAAAGAATAAAGGATACACAAAGCTGATCATTCAGTCAATAGGTCAGCCAGTTCCTTGGTATCTCGAAGCTTCCTCTACTTGCTATCAATTAATTAAGGTATAGAGTAGCCTAGAGGCAGGAAGCACCCATCATTTCGACAGATAAAACATATTTTGATGATAAAACAGGCAGCAGTTCACCAACCTGATCGAGCAAATGTCTCCGTATTCCTAGTAGATTTTTTTTTAAGTCTCACAAATAGTCAAGGCAAAATTTCTTAAGATTAATTTGAATTTGCAGAAATAAATATCCTGTTTGTTTACTTTCTCTTTTACACAAATTTAAAAAGCTGGCCTTGGAGTGAAAACAGACTTAGGATCCTCAGGGAATGTGCCGCCTAACTCAAGGAAGGCTTCTGTTTGGGAAAAAAGACGCTGGCTCGCCTGGGATCTCCTGAAACACAACCGAGGCAGGAAAGAATTGTGAGATGTGAGGGTCGTTGAGGCGTTTCACCCAGGGCTGGAAAGGGTCTGAAACACCACCGGTTGGATTCTCTCTTATCCAGTTCCTGCATAGTTCATTTTTTTTTGGACCATTGTTTTAGAAAGTTCTTCCTCATACTGACCTAAACTCTGCCTCCCTATCACTCTGTCCCTTTGCTTCTCTTCTAAACTTCCTGGGGTCCCTTCTATTTAACAGTCTTTTAGGGACATGCAGACACTGCCTTCTCCCTTTTCCACCCCTCAGCTCTCGGTCTTCTCTAGGCCAGGCACGCCCAGTCCTCACAACTGTTCCATGTCAGATCTGTCTTCACTCTCCTGCTCTCCCTGCTTTAGACCAATTATAATTTGCCTAGAGAAATGTTTTCCCTCAAATAGAAAAAACACAATACTCCAGGTGAGTTGAACACATCCCTTATTCTAAAAACTGGTTATTCAACAACTACCAAGTCTAAATATGAATGTTTAAAAATGGCAAAAAGAGTAGGATTTCACTGATCATTAGACAACTTCAGAATTTTCTTTAAGACCTTAAGATACAATACCAAACAAGTAAAAGTGATAAATTGCAAATGTACATATACAGATGTAGACATATGTGTGCACACAGGGTGGTCCACTTGACAGAGGGTCCTTACAAACCACATTAGGTCCAGAAGCTTCCAGAATGCCTTGAGTTCAGTTTATGAGTAGGCTTTCTTTAGGAGTCTATAATGCATAAATAACTATTGATTAGCTTCCTAGAGACAGGTTTTTAGTAGAATTCTGAACAAGGACATTAGAGAAATGCCCCCAGTGGGGTCATTTTTGTTGACCTGGGACTACATAAAAATGGGAGTATTGAATGCTTAATGTCACATTTTATTGCTTGGTTCAGCTAATTTGTCTTGTGGGAAGCAAATGTTTTTGAAAGCATTCCAGAGCCTTTGTAGTGTTAAAGCTCATTACCCTGGATTTCATATGAGCCAAAAAATATACAACCAACTAAGTGCTCTGAACCTCAGGAAAATTTCATGACTAGACAGAAGCAAAGCTGCGAGTAACATGTCGTGCAAAAATAAGGTGAACTGAGCAATTTGCATTCTTATTAATAAAATGCAGTATAATAAATTTGGGGGGATTCTTTTGTTATTCTTTTCTTTAAAGTGCTAAAAATAATTTAATGAATTTAATGAATGAATGAATAATAAAGACAGTATACCTTCTTTAGAGAAATTATATTACTTTTCTGTTACTCTTTAACCCTCATATGAGTGTATGAGCTTGGGAAAAAAATGTACATATTTTACCTAGACACAGTCCTTTTAGAGACCAGAATACATTTTTCAGTTATCTACAATACACCCTGTCCTATGCAGGTCCGTTCATGTACATAATTCAGTTCTAACTCTTTTTTTTTTTTTAGTTTTAATTATTTATTTTGGGCTTGTTGGGTCTTCATTTCTGTGCGAGGGCTTTCTCTAGTTGTGGCAAGCGGGGGCCACTCTTCATCGCAGTGCGCGGGCCTCTCACTATCGCGGCCTCTCTTGTTGCGGAGCACAGGCTCCAGACACGCAGGCTCAGCAGTTGTGGCTCACGGGCCTAGTTGTTCCGCGGCATGTGGGATCTTCCCAGACCAGGGCTCGAACCCGTGTCCCCTGCATTAGCAGGCAGATTCTCAACCACTGCGCCACCAGGGAAGCCCCCAGTTCTAACTCTTGAAGCATTGTTTATCCCATTTTACAGATAAGGAAACTAAAGCCCCAATGTATCTATTCTGATTTTCTTTTAATAAGTGATTCACAAGAGCCAGAAGAATTTTATTGAATATTATTGTTCCATCTAGTCCTCAAGATACCCACAATCTCACCTTATCTACCTAGTTAGACCTATTTCCCATGCCTATCTTTAAGTCCTTCTACTACTAAATCGATGGATAAGGTAACAGTCATCACTTTGTGTGTTCAGAATCCCACAATTTTGCCCCCTCAGAAATATTCTCTCTTATCTGCTCTGTCTGTTGAAATGATCCAACTTCCAGTCATCTGAATGATTCCTTCTATAGGAAATACTTTTAGCTGGCCCATGGCATGAGAACCCTCTCTGTGTCCTCTTCACTCCTTCTCCATAAATACTGAGGGGAGAGTTCCATATTTTACTACTAATGAGGCGAAACAAATAAAAGTATACAACAACAAAAAAATTAAATGTTCTTTATATTCCATAGATAAGCTAAACTATGTATTATATTATAGGACTCTTTACCAAGAGATATAAAGTCTGGTCCAAATTATTCACAAAATTATTCTTATAATTTCCAGTCACTTATTGATATTAACACATTGTTGGCATGAGCATTCCTTTCATTCAAGTGTCACTAATTAAATAAGGGCCCTGTTTGCAATTTTGACAGGGATATGCACAGGTTTTCAATAAATTTTCATTAGATAGACAGTCATTAGGTGGTTCAGTTCAATACGTAGAGAATTTCTCTTAACATCAATTTTATTATTCATAGAGCTAAATCCTTTATCATCTTTAGGCAAGTTTATGTAATTATATTAAATTATTTTCAGTCCATATATTTCTGTCTACTAACATAATAAATATCTCTACTATGAAGGAGGTCATAAAATCTAAAATCATTTCTTAGAATGGTATATACTTGTGAACTTGACTTTATTATGTTTTGTTCACCTTTATCCCACAGAGATTTGCAAGCTTTCTTTGGTCAAGTTTAATCATACATACAAATTCATTATATTTTTCAAATTTTTGTCATCAAATCACGGTTACATTTTCATATATTAAACAATTTAATAGCTATTTCTCTTGGAATAATACATTGGTTTTTTTCAAATATTTTATCATCTTTATTTTTGTATCTTTCACTTCTCTTATACAGTTACTTTGTCAGTTTCTCTAAATAATAACAAAGATTCAAATTCTGTAAAGCTAAAGAAAGAATTGAAATTAGGATTCCATTCATTAAATTGCCATTTTCAGACTGTGTAATTTTTCCAATTCGAGTGACTATTCAAGGCTTAGTTAAATATCAAAGTCTCTTGCAGCTCTAGCACTATAGGCCACATTTGAGGTTTAAATATTCCTTCAAAAGGCATGATTTCAATTCTATCCACATCTCTCTGATGTTTATTTGATGCATAATCAATAAGATTTATTGGCTTGTATCTTTCTTATGTTTTATCTACATCCAGATAAATGACTTAGATTGTACCAAACTAAGACATCCAGAAATATTCCTCAAGCTGTGGATGCCTCTCCAGCCTTTCTCCCTAGCCATGGCACCACCTATGTAGCCTAACTCTTCGATCTTTAATTTCTTCATTAATGCATGGGGGAAGTACCTTCTCACGTGTATTTGTTATTGAGAACTACCTGAAATGCAACTGTATGTAAAAACATGACACACATCGAGCTTTTCACAAATTATGCTACTATAATCATTATTATCTGCGATACACAATTATTACTTCTATATGCCTAGCATCTTTGTGCCCTTATTGTAGCAGTAGAAACACTTTCTTTGGAGACCTGCTCCTCTTCTACTCAGACTCTGGGTTTCTGCATGCTGCCAATCCCATGACCCCATCTCCAAGACACAGCATGAGCACATGGCCCAGATCCAGATAATAATAATGTCCCAGCCTCTGGTGACAGTGACTGACCTGAGAAGGGGAATGTGACCCAAGCTACAGCAATCCGAGTTTTCCCTGTGATCCTCTTAAGTGAAGCAAGTAGAGAAAATGCCTTTCCTCTCTGATAAAGGAGCATCATGGACGTGAGACTGCCGACCTAGTGGTGACCTTGTCCTCTACACTATCAAGATACCAGAGAGAGTAAAACCGACACCTAAGGACACATTGCAGAGGCATCATCCTGGACAGGGTGAATCCCCTGTCCCAGAGGTTTCCAGTTACTGCAGCTCTTCCATTAGCTTTATGAGCTCTCATCTATTCTTACAATGAACATGTGTCCAAGCAAGTTGGAATCCAGTTTTCATCATTTGTACCCAAGAGCTTTTCTGACGAGAACCTCAGTTTGCATAAAGAAAAGCAGTGCTGTCAGCACAAGCAGCAGAGAAGACTCATTTCAAGTAACCTTGGTGGTGCCGGTGACTTTTAGATGTGGCAATCTCTCTACAACTCGAACAGGGACTACAGAGCCCAGGCTTTCCAAAACATAACAGTGTAGTTGAAAAGGAAGGAGGTAAGATGGAACACAGGTGCAGATCCTTGAAAGAGATACACTCCCCCAGATGCTCGCCTCGAGGCATCCTGAGGAAGGTTATACAAAACAAGCCACTGGGGGCTTAGAGATAGTGCCTGGCAGAAAGGGTAATCTGTAAGCAGGACATTGCACTGCGCCTTTCCCTGACCTAAGGTGTCACCTGTGTGATGCAGACCTCTGAAGGTGCTTGGTTACAATCAATAAATGTTACTGTCCTTTTAGCTATTTGGTCTTGTACGAGACATCTAAATTTTCTGGGAATCGTCCCCGTATCTGCTCAGTTCCAAAGACCAAGCTCTTCCTGGTATTGAATCAGTCCTGTTTGGGGTAAGGGAGGGCTGAGCAGTTAGGCATTTCTGCATCCGTTTGGCTGTAACATGCCCTCTTGCAGGGGGCAGGCCAAGTCTCCTCGAGTCTGGAATTCCAGGAGGCAGATCCCTAGATAGGGTCTGGCGTGACTCCTTAGGCTTGAAGTGTCTCCTTTCAGTTGGCTTCAGAAGAGTTCCGACATTTCTCGCGGTTTCCTCCTGGATGTTATTCTCACCATAATTGTCCCCTCACCTGTGTGTGTGGGGGGGTCTCTCTTGCAAGGGTGTATTTCCTAAATTCCCACACACTGAAATACCCTAAGGCACTCATAGCTGAGGGTGAAAGCTTGGGGTTTCTTGTGTGGCTTTTCATGCTACTCTCCATCTCCAAGGAGCAGGCAGCCTCCTATTTGGTCTAGGGTCTAACCATGGGATGTTAGAGCGGAATGAGGCTAGAGGCACCATCTTCGGCACAATTTCATCTTACTGCTCTTGGGCGTCAAGGGAGTGTGTCCCACACACGGTTAGTGACGGGGCTGAGTATGATAACTCCAACGTCGTGATGCCAGTTTCTCTCCACGTACCACACACCTACCCCCTAAGGACGTCTGAGCTCGGCGGAATTTTGCTCCGCACTGAAGCCCCTCCTGAGACTGGGGTAAGGTCTTGGTCACGTAGCGCCTTGTCTATGCTTCGAACTGTAGTGAGAGGCTGGGTTTAGTGAGACCCCCATGCCTGAGCCCACAGAGTCCTAGCTGGTTGAGGCTGCAGCGGCACAGATTCATGGAGGGCACGGTCTGTGGGAGGCCAGGCCTGCGTGCAGTGCAGTGGGTGTCACTCTAGAGCCACAGTGTGATTAAAGAGACAGCGCTCCTGCCAGTGTTGAGTTTCTCATCTAAGTCTGGCCTTTGCTCCTTAGACACACTTACATTGAGCCCTTTCTATGTACCAGGCCCTGTGCTAAAACTGGGCATACGATACAAAAGAAATGATCCCATCCTCACTAAGCTCCTAGTGACAAAAGGATAAGTTCCATGTGAAACAGGGAATCCCTCCGTGCCGTGAAAACAGAGGCCACGTGCATTTCTCAGTTCTTAGGCTTCAGATGCTTTAACTCTCATCTTTATTTGCTGGAGAAATAAAAAAGCACATAGCATCCATTTCTACAAGAACTGATCATGGCTACCAGCCATTTTATTACATTTTAACCTAAAGACTAGGGAGCAGGAGATTCGGGCAACAGGCTTTTTACAGGTGCCAGCATCCATCCTCCACCTCCAGCAGCCCACGGTGCTCATCCACGGAAAAGTCCTTTTCACACTGAGCTGCCATTGCCAGTTCTCCTGGCTACCTCCTAACCTCCACTGTTAACCCAGGAGAGCGTGGATCTTATATTTGTTCTTTTCATTTCCTGGAGCAAACATGGTCCTGCACAAAAAAATAAAGGACTCTCAGAATATCTGCGGAACAAAGACAGTTGCCTTTCGTATCTTCTTTAACCTTCCATCAGTCCCTGGACCTCAGTGTACTTAGCAGTAAAATGAGGTCGTTGAGTCTTATGATGTCTACAGTTTGCACTCCATGCTGACGTTCAGTGTCTTAATGAGGTACAAGAGATTAGCATGGACCTGGGCATCTGTGCGTGTGTGTGCGTGTACCTGTGTGTGCCAGGGCGAGGGCTCAAGTAATCACCCAGTGCCTTTGAAAACACAGCTTCCAAGAGTTTCAAGGTTAAGGTCAGGGGGTTACTTCTAGATCACGTGCAGAAAGCACCATGGGATAGAACGATACATGAAAAGGTGAGCATGGCACCTTTTCAGGCATTCAGAAGGGAGGGACAGAGGAGGGCACTGCAAGCTAGGAAAAAAGTCACACCATTGTCAGCACGAGATCAGTTGTTCAATCCTCAGCATTTTCGCTGTAGGGAAGAAAGATAGGTTATCACACATTTTCTTAATGAAAAAGTCTGGATTTTGAGTCCCGAATTTGTCATGTGTTTGGGAAAATTAATTCGGTTTTTGTATGTGCCAAATGGGGGGAAGAATACCTATTTCATAAAATAGTGGGGAGGAATCAGGAAGGATGTTATCAGTAAACCAGCTGTTACAGTGTGTGTTACGTAGTAAGTACTCAGTAATATTATTGTTGTTGTTGTTGTTATTTTCACGGTGGAAATTCTTTTAGAGAACAGTGCTCAAGGCCAAGGCATGCCCTTGGGAACAGGATCCAAGAATGGTGAGTTTGCCTTGTCTCCTCACTAGACCTGGACCCTGAGCTACAGAAACCAGACCTGAGGTCTGTAGCCTAAGCCAACCTAGATGTGGAAAGCGAGGTGGTGGCCTTTAACATAAGCACGCAAGGAAGCCAGCTCCTGCCAGTAACTGCCTGGCCTGGGTCTTTGCTGGCAACTTGTGTGTTCTTGAGGAGACAGGGCTTATCACCAGCACTGTCGAACCCTTCCCCCTTCTGAAAGCCACACTCCAGCTTCATGTGCCTCCCACACAGAAATCTGGCCTTGTGCTTTTCATTTTGTGTCTTCTACACATGTGCTCCATTATGTTGCATCTTTCTCCTGAGGTTTCTGACTTGGCATCTTAAGCAAAGCCTGGTAAATGGCATTATCTACAAAATTGTCTATGCATATGTGTGTGTTACGTACATGTTTGTTTCCATGGATGTATGCATGGTATAAAACACTCTTTGATCTGCCTGGGATGGTTCCAGAGCCTTTGCTAGGGCAGGCCAGTGGCTTATTCTGAAAGCTTTCTTGTGTCCCTGGTCTGTGGGGCAGGAGGAAGGTTCTTCTCCCCACCCCCCTCCCATCTCTAGATTCAGTATTAGTCACAGTACCCCCTGGAGAAGCAAATTGGATGGAAAGGTAAATCACTTCGCACATGCAGAAGCAGCAGTGCACTAAACACTAACATGAGTTAAATAAATGAATAAAGATATGAAGCATATTATCACGTTTAGACGAAACTGTAGCTGTTACCAGGCATCTAGACCAGAGGTTTTTAAAAGTTGTTATTCTTGAAAAACATGATTGATTTTGGACTTTTTTTTTTAACTTCAGTGTCATAAACCAGACATCCATAATTATATTATTTGTCTTATACAAATGAAAAAGAATAAATTAAAACTGGACATGTTGCAAAAGGACTGTTGACATTATATACAAAGCCTGCTTATTGTCATAAGATACTCTTAACCTTCAAGCCAAAATCTTTCAAAACTATTAGTGTTAAATCTAGCAGCTGTTGTCAGAGTTCTCCTGTTCTCTGTTTTATGCACTGTGCTTTATTTGAAATGTTTGTTATATTTGTGTATATAACTTTCTGTGAGCTGTTCCTTGAAAGCTCCAAGGATTAAACATGAAGGTTGAGCCAGTTCAAAAGGAACAAAGTTAAGAAAATTAAAGAAAACTTGCTAAAATGAATGTTTAAACCATTAAAATATTTAGCAAGGTTTGCCTGGAGCTGTTTCCTTTATGTAAAACATGATGCATTTCTCTTTCATTCTTTCTCCTTTAAAACAAATGAGGTTAAGGAAAACATTCTTCTGCTCTGAAGGCTCTTTTTAAGCATTAGAAATTTAATATCTAAATATTTTATGCAAATATATATTCTCGATGGAGGCAGAACTATCTCAAATATCCTAAGTATTTAGGCTAGTGGATTATGGACATAGTAGATAGGTGAAGGGGATGCAGAACCTAAGGGATTGTCCTCTTTGAACTTGAATCAGCCTATGACTTTACTAAGTCATTAGGAATTAACTGTATGGTAAGAGAGAATATAGTCTTTCAAAAATGCAAAAGAAAAGATGAATTTGCAGTGTAGATTTATCTAGAATTCTGTGTTTATTTATTCAGTCTCTAATGAAGAGTGATTAATTGATATATTTGATTTCACACAAGAACTTATACTGTCCAGCTCTCTTCACCATCCCATGGCATTTGGAGTTTCCTCCCTGTCCCCCCTGCTTAGAAGTGTTGGATTTTTGATTTGTCCAGGCATCCACCCATCCGTCCATCTATCCAGTTAGGGGAAGTGTGGTGTGGTGGAAAGAGCACGAGCTTCAAATCAAACCATTCTGGGTTCAAATAACTTATACTAGCTGTGTGACTTACAAACTTAACTCCTCTGAGCCTTGGTTTCCTCATATGTAAAATATAATAATAGAATGCCCATTTCATTGGGGCATCATCAGAATTATATAAGATAATATACTTAAAATGTTTTTTTAGTTTGTTTGGGTTTTTTTGTTGTTGTTGTTTGGTTTTTACTGCCTAGCTCAGTAAATGTTAGGAGAAAATATTCATCAACAGATACTGAGTGGGTGCTTACTGGAATAAGTTACCTCCTCCATCCCCTCAGGTCTGTAAGCCTAAGCTAGAATAGGAAGCCTGTGGACTGTATTGTACTTTCGCAAATCTCCAACCATCTTTGCCTGGGGCAGAGGGTTTCAAACTTTCTTGTATCACAGTACCCTTAGTGACTCAATAATTTTTTCAGGGTATCCCTAAACCAAAAGAAATACCCATTATCTCCATTTATTAAGTAAGTAGGTCCAAATAACTTAATATACATTTATGTCCTAACAATTTAGTAGCCATTTGAAAATATATGTACATATTGTACCGTGTAAAACTTAACAGAAAGAAGAAAAAACATTTTATTTCATTTAAAAAGCACAGTTACTCACTAGTGAGGTATGTGTATTTGTCGAGCCCTGTGCAACCTCACAAAACTTGGCATCAGAGTGGATGCCACGACTCTCATTTCCTGCTCCACGCTGATTTTCATGCAGTGCTCATTTTTTATCTACAACCACCAAAAACCTAGCTTTGCAAAAATATGACATTATTAAAAGGAATGTGATACAATCTAATGGTGAGGCAGTAGTTCTCATGCTGTGTGACAGATGTCCAGTGTCACTATGCCCCCCACTTGACATTAATTTTTTAATTAAAAAATGTAAAAACCCGTGGCAGCCCTGTGCATTTGCTGCAGCATGTTAGGGCACGTCAGCACACAGTTTGGGAACTGTGGGCCTAGAATATCCTCACGAGAGTTTTGTCTTGCTTCTGCAAAGAAATTATCTTGCTTACAGCCCCAAATATGGATTACAAGGAAGACACAGGAGCCTGTGAAAAAAATGAAAGAGTAAACTCCAGAGTTTCTGCACATTTGCATCTGTCCAGTAGTTCAGGGTACAAGTTCCAGCCTCAGCGGTGTGTATTGTGAGCCCTCTGACTAGGGTGCTAAAGACAGAAGTCAAATGGAAATATAGGAGCTAAAGAAATAAAGCCACCCGCCAACCTGCTTGTCTGTCTGGGTTAGCCATCACTAAGTGGCTTTCCAACAGAATGGCCAGTTATTCCACTTCCATCTTCAGAATGTTCACATTTATCATCGGTAGCATGAAGAGTCATAGAGTGCCATTGGCAGTCACCAACCAAATACCTACTTGCCCGGTGCTTGGCATTATGTTAACTGTCTAGGTCTAAGTTTCCTGTTTCTAAACCTTACTGGGCACATAATCAGGATCATATCTTTTCCATCCCTCACTCCATTCTGCCCTTCACAGGCCCAGCCCTTAAATTGTGGTTCAGTGTCTTTACAGTGTTATTTCAATTAGCAACTTTCAGAGGTGCCGCAGAGACGTGCTCTGGGCTATAGTCTGTTTATTTTCACACAATTGAACATACTTTTTTTGTATTTCAATTTAGAAACTTCCAGATGCCTGGAACTGTATTATATTCTGTGGCTGTGAGACGAAAAGCCTCTGACATTTTCTTTTGCCCTTAGATGAAGAAAAATATGCTACAGTTTCTGTTTAGTTGCTCATTCAGCTGAAGTCTTACCTTCTTTGACAAATACAAGTCCTGGGCTTTATTTTGAGGCTCTGGGACCTTCAAGGCATGAAGAGGTCTGTGGGTAGAGTCAGAGGGAGAGGAGTTGCTGCAACTCTGGGGAAGCTAACTTCTCCTTCAACTCTGACTCTGACCTCTGGCCTCTGAACTGAGCACAATAGAGACCAGAAGACCGGGAGTTGCGTGCATCTCTATCAGCTGACATAGATGCCCTGTCCACTCGCCAAGAAGAAATGAGCTCCTGGCTTCCCAAAGCTTTGACTTTGCCTCTGACTTACCAAGAAGACCAGTCCAGAACTCCTCTTCCTGCTGGCGAATAGCTGGAAAGCCCTCCCCCAACACAAATGTACCAGAATAATTTTCCTGCAATCTCAAAGTTTAAAATGTCTGTTTTATATTTAAAGAATGCATCTTAAATATTGAAAATAAGAGAAATTGTTCAGTGTTAAGGGAGAAAACAGAAATCCTACCAAGAATCTTATCAAGGTATCATCTTTCCTTCCTTTTTTTTTTTAAGATCTGAAAAAAAAAAAAAAAGTTGAACTCCCTGCATATATGGCATCCCAGCTCCCAGGTCCATCTGGAGTTCAGTTTAGATCCCTACACTTCCAGGGCCTCCAGGTCCAATGATAACATTGGACCTTATCTTATCCACCCCTTATCTCACTCTCTGCCCCTTTCTGCCCACTCGTGAACAGTCCTTGCCAACTGTGTGAGGGGAGTTGCAATCTCCAAATGGTTTCAGAGAGGGAAAGCCTAATAAAGGTGGTGGAGAAGAGATGGAGAGAGTATGAAAGGGCCCAAAAAACAGACACCATTTTAGGAGAGGGACAGCGTTTATATTCTCCAGAGCTTTCATCTCTGAACCAAGTTACAAATACAGGTGAAGGGACAAAAGAGCATTCTACTTTTTTTTCATGTCAGGAAGCTCACTCTACTCCAGAAGCATAGCAAGAATAGATCCCAAATTATCTTTCTCAAAACATTTTTGCAAGACTTATGGCAAGTGGAAATTCCTCCCAGATTTTGGCAATAGGGTAAGCTTCAGTTCTAGTTTTTGAAGCTGATGTGTGTCGGGGGGTGAAAGTTACTGGGGATGGCGCATCAAACTCACACCTTGGGGACAACGAGAATTCAATGATATTCGGGGACTGCTAACCAGATGCCATTTGAAACCTGAATTTCATATAATTCTTTAGTAAGAATTTATCTCCTTAAAAGTAGATAATGAGATATACCCCATGCGATTTGATTCATATTTATAAGGGTCTTAAAATCACTGAGGATGACACTGAAACTTACAAATGGGAGAAAGTTAGATTACGTGACCTATAGGAAGGATTCAGGCTGCTCTTTAGCCTTTCTTTTACTCACCCATTTTACTCAGTTACTTATTTCTAGATAAGTATTGGGTTAAAAAATTAATTCAAACTTCTTTTAATTTGTATATGTGATGTGATTTATGCATTTTAACACTTTCCCATCGATATCACCTTGTTATCCTCCTTACAGGTAGGGAGAATGTGATAGCCCCATTTTACAGATGAAATTCGTTGTGAAAGGATTGGAGAGATTAAGTGGATTCTTGTCCCTCCGCTTGTTAGTTTATTGATTCATTATCTAGATCATTCATTCATAGATTTAGTCATTCAGATTTTTTTTGTAGAGACTATATTTCAGAGCCTGTGCTAGGTTTTGAGAATGAATACAAGCAGTGGTGTGCTAATAAATGTTTAACAAGAAGCTCTGAGTCGGGGGAGGGGGTAATTTGTAGTGTGTGACAATTTTGTGGTATAAATACTCCCACCATGACTGATTTCTAACTACCAGTATAACATCATTGAACTCAGATGTGGGGAAAGATGTGTATAATTTGCTCTTACAAGCAGTATGGCTGGCTCCAGTACACCGCAGGACAACAACTGTCTTAGTCTATTTGGGCTGCTGTAACAAAGTACCACAGACTGGGTGGCTTATAAGCAACAGAAGTTTATGTCTCATAGCTTTGGAGACTGGAAACTCCAAGATTAAGGTGCTGGAAGATTCAGTGTCTTGTGAGGGTCCACTTCCTAGTCCATAGATAGCCATCTTCATGCTGTAACTTCACATGGCAGTAGGGGCAGGGGAAAGGCTGTGTGGGGCCCCTTACGAGGGGACTAATTTCATTCATGAGGGCTCCACACACATGACCTAATCACCTCCCAAAGGCCTCACCACCAAGTACTATCACCTTGGGCATTAGGATTTAACATAAGAATTTTGGGAGGGCACAAACATTTAGTCTATAACAATAAGGTATAGAAGAGGGTTTTTATATTTGAGCTGTTCATAGTATTAGGCAAGGGGCAGAATTGTGAAATGAAATTTTATAAATGATGTAATAAAGGTATATACAAGGACCTGTAGGAGTCCTAATTTTCCTAGAATGGTTATCAGACAGACTTAATGGAGAAGATGATGTCTGAATTGAGTCTTGAAGAATGAGTATTAATTCCCCAAGTAGTCAATGCGAGGTAAGGGCTTCACAGGCTGGGAGAAAGTCATGGGCAAGGGCAAGTGTCCGTGAGCATGGTGTGTGCCAGGAGCTGTGAGTAGTTTGTTGAGACATAAAGTGGCTGTGTCCTGAGAGTGTCTCAGATGAGAAACAAGGTCACAAAGGAAACTTCGAATCACGTTAAGAAAGTTGGACTTGCTTTATCATGAGGGAACTGAAAGAGGGGTTTTATGTACATTTTTGGCTTCACTGAAGTATAATTGACAAATAGGAATTGTGTAAATTGAAGGTATACAGCTTGATGTTTCCATATATGTATCCATTGTGAAATGATCACCACAGTCAAGTTAGTTAACATACCCATCACCTCACATAGTTATCATTTTCTTTCTTATGTGTGAGTGTGTGTGTGTGTGTGTGTGTGTGTGTGGTAAGAACACATAAGATCTATGCTTTTAGCAAATTTCAAGTATAAAATACAGTATTGTTAACTATAGTCACCACACTGTGCATTAAATCTCCAGAACTTACCTTACATAACTGAAAGTAGTTTTGTTTGTTTGTTTGTTTTTTAATACATCACTTTGCCTGAAAAATGGTGAATAGATTTAAAGGTGACGAGACTTGCGGTGATAAGACAATCAGAGGATGCCATAGGCATTCAGTTGAGAATAAAAAGGGCTAGAAATGAAGAGGAAAGAAGGGTTTGATAATCAAGAAGTAGCATCAGCTGGGCAGACTGGTAGAACAGATACTGGAGCCCAATCCTCTGGGTCCATCCCCTTAAGCCCTCCTGTCTCTTAGTGAACCTCTCTCTGCATACAGTGGCCATTTCGGGGGGTGGCTCTGGCCAGCTCAGCAGCACTTCCTGGCCTCAGGTCAACCCAGGTTGGGGGCTGTGAAGGCAGAGCCCGTCCCCCACCCCACCCCCAGCTGCCAACCTTGGCAGACGGTATCTTTGTAACTGAGTGCTGCAAAGGTGGTTTGCTCCCTGCTTCGAAAGGCCACGCAGACCCAGGGCCATGCTGCAGAGAACATGTGGTTGCTATTTCATTTATGCTTTATCATTTTTCATTCTGACATTAAAGCTTCTCTGCAGCAGGGTGAGAGCGCTGTACATTGTAAGGCGTAATGTGAACCGAGGGCTCCTGCTTCGTGCCAGAGGAAACGTGATTCAGAAACAATTTGAGGGCAACTGCAAGGTGATGTGGCCCAGAGAACCAGAAGCTATTGAAACTTTAAACATCATTTCTGGACAGTATAATGTGTTTTGCAGGGCAGCTTGGAAAAACAGGAAAACCCTCCTTGGACAATCCTTGGAGAGTTAGAACCCTTTAAATGCCATCTGGAGCAAATGTTTCTTAAAGAGCCCCGTGCCCTTGCAATCAAAGACCACAACGTTGAGCTGGAAGCACCTTCATCCCATGGCCCCCCAAGAAAGCTGGGGTCACGGGAGTGGATGGACTTGCCCAGGGTCTCACATACCCTCAGTACAGACATGAGCCTCCTGACTTTCCCTACCCCATAGCAGGCTTTCTCTGCCAATGGCCAACTCGTGCCCGTCTCTCCCTGCTAATCTTGAGCCATTGAAAGGTGAATTTTCCAGGGGACAAACCTGTCAAGATCTTCTGAAAAAGAGAAAGGCAGCTGCCTATTTATTCTTGCATAGAAAATTCCGTCGGTGACGTTTGCACGTATCTCTCCACTAGGGGGTGCGTTCCTTGGCTGTGCCTCAGCGTAGTGTCGAGCAGAGCGGGTGCTGATAAATGCGGAAGGAAGAGTGGGAGAAAGGGGAGGAGGAATGATGGGAGGGGAGGCAGAGAGAGCGAGAGGACCATGGGGAAAGGAGATTTTCAGTTTTGAGTTTTTACATGAAAAGGAGAGTAATAAAGCATTCTGCAAATCAACGTGGTCAGAGATTTTAAAATAAAGACATTTTGTATTTATTGAATGGCTTCTTTTAAAATCTCAAATTCTGTTCATCAGTTCATCACTGAGAAATTATGTTTTAGCCATGCACCGTGATCAATTAATAGCAAAACACATCGAGAGTATTGGTAAATTCAGGCTTCAAATACCAATGACTCTAACCAAACGCAATTGCTACTCCTTTGTGGGGTCCAGAACACCTCTCCCATATTTTTCTGTTTTTTATAATATCCAGTCCTTCTGACTGTGATGATTCAGCAGGAATGGGCACAATATTCATTGTGATATGTAAAATGAAATTTCATAAAGAATGCCTCATTCTAGTTAAGTAAACTTTTAAAAATTTGGAACGGTTTTAGATTTACAGGAAGTTTGAAAGATAGTACAGTGAGTCCCCATATACCCTTGCCTACCCTTCCCCATTAACATTTTATGTTGGTATGGTTACAATCAATCGACAATGTTGACACATTAGTGTTAACCAATGTCCATACTGTATTCAGATTTCCTTAGTTTTTGACTCATTATCAGTTTTTTATCCTAGGATCCCACTGAGGAAACCACATGTCATTTAATTGTCATGTCTCCTTAGGCTCCTCTTGGCTGTGACAATTCTCATCCCACATTTTAATAGGCGTGAATAAAAATTTGCATTCGATGCTTAAAAGTGGTAAATAACCTTTTCTTGCCAACACGGGCTTGTACCTGTAAACACATTTTCCACAAGTGTAAAGGTTTAAACATGTTTACCCTGTCACGGGTCAGTTAATGTCTATTTCTTTTAAATGAGATAAACACTTACTATACCCCGATGTTATAAACATATTTTAGAATGTACAGAAATTGATGAACGTGTTGATAAGGAGCAGTAAGCAGCATATATACCCAATGATGTAACAGTTAATGTACCCTTGGTTGTCAGCAATCAAAATAAGAGGGTTTCTGCTGCCAGTCATTGGAATGTGAGGCACCCAGAGTACCCAGGCTCCTAATGAGCATACGTGCCCAGCTCCCACCAGAGTACCAGGAGCATTAACCCCTGCACTGCTCCACAGCTGCTATCAGCTTTGCACACACTGACCCTAAGGCAACAGAGACCAAGAAACATTGGCCAGGAGTGAGTAGAGGCCAAAGCAATGAGAGACTAGCCAATTCCTGCACAGATGGGATGTACCTTATAGAATATCCTTTCTTGCCTGCTCACAGTTGCTACTTAGCTTGTTGAAGGAAATACATAAGTGAAAGCTATTTAAGCTAAGTGGTGGCTGTGTGCATTTCCTCTAGGATTGCCCACCCCTCGAATAAAACACTCGTGCTGGGCTAACTGGAGTATATCCTAGGGACCTTTTCTACCAAGGAACCAGAACTAACAAGGAAGGCCCTTTCCTGCACTACTTCCAATCTGTAAAGATGGAAACCCAGAAGTACCAGAATGGAGAAAGGAAGTTTATAATAGAAGCAAAAGAAGTTGGCACACAGAGTTCTTTCTAAAATCCCGCCCCTTTCCCCTATGTTATTGTTGTGTTTTCCCCCTTGTGAAAGATTTCTCTCATTTATAACTAAAGGGGTTCTGAATAATACATTTAGTAAAAATATTAACTACTTAGGCATCTGGCTTAATACTACTCTTTCTTATAGTACTCAGGGTTTTTTTTTCCTTCTAATATCTATCAGAATTTGTAATTATGTATGTATTGTTATTTCCCCATTAGACTGTGTATAATGTGAAAGTGGGGACCATGTCTGTTTGGCTCACTACTGAATACACAGCGCCTAGCATCATGCTTAGAACAGAGTGAGCATTTAATAAATATCAGTGCATGAGTGAATGAGTGAGTATAAAAACTACACTAGATATCCAAGTTATTTTAATTATTGAAAGCAATAATGAACTTTCGATAACGTCCATAAAAATTAAATTAGGTAAGGGTATGGGAGTAGTTCTCAAAGCCCAAGGATTTAGACTACTGGTGCTTATGGATAAGTCATTCAAATTTAACATTACTGGGTTATGTCACTGGGTTACTGTGTTGTATAGTTTTTAGGGTTTGTGTTTTATGGTTTGTTTTTGAAAATCAAACCTTCAGTCTTGGTCACTGTAGCCAATTAAAATGAGGATGCCTGCAATTTGGATATAATATGACAATGATAGGATTCATTCTATCTGACAGGGTAGTTGGGTAACCAAGTTAAAAATAAGATAGTTACTTATATAGTACCTTATACAAATACACTATAGCAGTGTGAGAGAATAGAACTTTTACATGAAAAACACCACCACCTCTAAGAGCTGAACTGGTAAAATTAAATCTCAGTGGATAAGATAGGATTTCTGCAGAGGTCCCTTTAGGTTACAGAGTATCTTCCAAACCAAAGCAGAAAGAATAGAAATCTAACTGATGGTAGATCTGTGTGGTCTAGGGCATGGAAGGAAAAATTAGACATACAAGTTGCACAAACATCATGGAAGAAAATATGTGTATTAGTTTCCTAGGGATGTACTAACAAAGTACTACCAACTGGGTGACTGATACAACAGAAATTTATTGTCTCATGGTTCTGGAGACTAGAAGTCTGAGATTAGTGTGTCAGCAGGATTGGTTCCTTTCGAGGGCTCTAGGGCAGAATCTGTACCATGACTCTCTCCTAGTTTCTAGTGGCATGCTCAAAACCTTTGGTGTTCTTTGGCTTGTAGAAGCATCGCCTAGATTTCCGCCTTCTTCTTCAAAGGTGTTCTCCCTATGTATGTGTCATACTGGTTAGGGCCTGCCCTGATGACCTCATCTTAACTTGATAATCTGCAAAGACCCTAGAATAAAGTCATATTCTAAAGTACTGGGGTTAGGAGTTCAACCTAGGAATTTTGAGAGGACACAATTCAACCCATAACAAGACAGACCCACAGAGAAAGGAAGCTTCACTTGGAGATTTGAAAAAGGGGAACAAAAGGACGTTATCTGTTGCCCCTGCACAGTCCAGGGGAAAGAGTGCTCAGGTGCACTGGGCTTAGCGTTGATAGGTCTGTTTCTAAGGTAGACATGAAGGATGATCTTTCTCCTGCTCTCAGTTCTGACCCTATGCTTATGAAACAAAATTCTGGAAACGATTTCAGTGCTCCCAGTAGCGGAGAGCACAACTGACTGAGGGCATAAGCATTCTTATCTATGCTGGAATGTTAATTCTCAGTGTAAATTACTGTCATTGTCTAGCCTGTGAACTTGAGTTAAGGTAAAACAATCCTTCTGAGCTCAGTATCTCTAAGGGTCAATGGCTGGAACAATTTTCTGGGTGTGTCACATCCCCCCATACAACTCGGATGGCATAGTCCCCTTGTTTCCTCAATGCTACGGATAATGGAGCACAACTTTTAATGTAGTTTAAATAATATTTACTAATATCTTCTTATTATTTGTACATATGATTGTTCCTAGATATATGTCTCATTCATATCTATATTTCCAAAGCTTATAAAAAGGCTCAGTACATAATAGGAGCTGGGAGATATCAATTATCTATTGATAATAACAATAAACGTGCCAAAAAGAATATGGTTTCTCTAAGTTACTGGTTACATAACTTCTGTTAAATCTGAAAAAATATATGCTGCCTTACTTCTTCTAGATTCTTCTGAGTTATCTCCCATCATTGCACTGGCATTTGGTTTCCTTGCTGTGAATTCCTTGTTTTTCAAAAATCCCCCAAGATCATATCTGGCTTTATCAGTCTAGACAGATGCCCTAGGAAGGAACCTAGAGGACGAGGCTGCATCCTGTGATCCCATAGCACCCTGACCTTCCCACTTACTAAGACTCATCACACCTACAAACTGTTTTAACAGCTTCGTTGAGGTATAATTGACATAAACAACCTGGACATAAATAGTATAATTTGATATCTTTGACATATGTATATACTCATGGAAACATCACCACAATCAAGATAAAGACATATCCATCGCCTACAAAAGTTTGTTATACCCCTTTGTAACCTCTCTCTCCTTCTCCCATCCCCAGGCAAATCCGATAGGCTTTCTGTCACTATAGGTTAGTTTGCATATTCTAATATTTTATATACATGAAATCATACAGTATATGCTCTTTTTGGTCTGCCCTTTTACATTTAGAATATTTTGAGATGGTATCTATGTTGTTAAGTATATCAGTAGTTCATTCTTTTGTTTGTAAGTAGAACTTCATTTACTTCATTGCATGGATATGCTACAACTTGTGTATTCATTTACCTATTGATGGGCATCTGGGTTGTTTCCTACATTTGGCTTCTACAAATAAGGTTTCTGTGAACACTTGTGTACAAGTCTTTTTATGGACATATGGTTTCACTTCTATTCAGTAAATAAGAGTAGAATAGCTCAATTATACAATAACTGCGTATTTAACTAAGAACCTGCCAAACTCTTTTGCAAAGTAATTGTCCCGTTTTACATTCACACCAGCTTTGCAGGAGAGTTCAAGTTACCCCATATCCTTTCCAACACTTGATGTGACTAGTCTTTTTTCAATTTAGTCATTCTACTGTGGTTTTAATTTCCATTTCCCTAATGACTATTGATATTGAGCATCTTTTCATGGGCTAACTTGGATTCATACATCTTCTTTGGTAAAATGTCTGTTCAAATAATTTGTCCAGATTTTTTATTGAGTTGCTTATTCCCCTTTATATATTTTGGATATAAGCCCTTTATTAGATATATGATTTGCAAATATTTTCTTCCAGTTTGTAACTTTTTAAATTTATTTTAATAGTGTCTCAAAAAGAGAAGATTTTCATTTTGATGAGTCCCATTTTATTGATTTTTTTTTCCTTTTAGGAATCATGCTTTTGTTGTAATATTTAAGAAGTTTTTAATCAACCTATGAACATAAAGACATTCTCCTGTTTTAATCTAAAAGTTCTTTAGTTTTAAAATTTAAGGTATAAAATACTTTTTGAGTTAATTTTTATACATGGTGAGATGTATTGATTGAAGCTTAGTTTTTTTTGTTTGTAGTTTTCCAATTTCTTGAAAAAATATTCTTTTTCCACTGAATTGCTTTTGTACCTTTCTGGAAAAATTAGTTATCCATATATGCATGGGTCTATTATTGGACCCTCTCTTCTACTCTGTTAATCTATTTGTCTGTCTTTACATCGATATTACACTGTTTTGATAACTTTAGTTTTATAATAAGTTTTTACATTGGATATCGTTAGTCCTACTTTGTTAATTTTTTGAAGTTGTTTTGTCTCTTCTAGGTCCTTTGCATTTCTACTGAACTTTAGAATCATCTTCTCCATTTAAAAACCAAGAAAAAAGTTAAAAACAAACAAATAAACAAAACCCCTGGCTGTTTTAAATCGAGATTGCATTGAATCTATAGATCAACTTGTTGAAAACTGACATTTTAAGAATATTCAGTTTTCCAATTATGAACTCAATATATCTCTGGATTTTTTTGGTCTTTTAAATTCTCTCTCAGAAATGTTTTGAAGCTTCGGTATACAGAACTTGCAAACCTTTTGTCAGATTTATCCCTAAGTTTTTTATATTTTGATGGTATTGTGTGCTTTCACTGCAGTTTCTGTTTGTCCATTGCTTGTGCATAGAAACACAAGGAATATTTGTACACTGATCTTCAATCTTGAAACTTTACTAATCTCACTCATTCTAGTAGCTTTTTGGGGGATATATTTCATCAGATGTTTTACATAGATGGTCATGATGTCTATGAATTTTAAAAGTTTTACTTCTTTTCCAATCTGGATGGCTTTTCTTTCTTTCTGTTGCCTGACTCCACTGGACAGAATTTTTAGTACAGTATTGGATAAAAGTGACAAAAGTTCTGAGTAACACTGAGAGCTCTTTCAGTGATCTCATCAACTTAGCTTTTATAAAGTCTCCCGGTTCCTACTTTCTAAGTATTCATTCTGAGGCCCAGGTTCTGTATTTGTCAGTAAGGTGAACATAATAGCTCTCATTAAGTGCCTGCTTCTGCGCCAGGTTTTCGGTTAGGCAACCTGTGCATATCATTGCCATGTCATCTTCAACACAGCTATATAGGGAGACAGCTTACACTGTGCCTACCACCGAGCATGGTGCCGAAAGCCTCTTCATTACTCTTAAAATATTCACTTAAGAGATGAATGAATATTTGTGTTACTATCTCTATTTCCCAAATGAGAAAACAGGTCACTACAGAGGTTAAGTATTAACAGACTCAATAGCAGTGATGGAACCAGGATTTAGATGAAATCTCTGAATTCAAAACTTGTAATGGAAGACCTTTCCTCAGTTTCCATCATCATCACCTATATGACTGTGGTTGAGTCATCTGTTGCCCATAGCCCCGTGCTCTCAATGATGGCATCAGAACTCTATAAGGATAATATGGAAGTCACTGTTTACACCCATCTCTTTTAGCTGGGGGTTGTGCCCATATTGCAACGAACAAGTTGAAGTTAAAGAAAGGTTTACATCAGATGAGTGTATATTTGTATGAATATGCTTAGATTTTTATTTATCCTTTGAGGGGCTAGATAAATATTCCTTGAAGGTTACTCAGTTACCATTGGAAGGCTTGAAAAGGTGCAAGAGAGTGAAAATCTGTGACTCTACCCCTACTTCAATCAGTGCAACATTTATATCTATAGTATATATTGAAATGTACTTCAGATTTTACTTTGAAGGTGATAGATCAATAGAGATAGGTAGACAGTAGATAGATGATACATAGGTAGATAACGAAACAATAAAACCTTTACCAAAATTCTGCCTTAAATAAAACCCCAGATTTCGATTTTCAGAAATTCTTCAAAATGAAATGTAGAAATATGTCATTCTACAGCTGACTCAGTAGAAATAAAACCAGCATTGTGTGCAATTACTTGTCAATTGAACTCCTCTTTTAAAAAAATCTTTGTAACAAACCCTACCCAACCCCTCAATCTACCCTGGCCCAGTCCACAAGGAATAGCTTTCACTTGTCGTCACCACAGTAAGGCAAGTGAGAAACTATGCTGAGAAGGCACTGTCCCTGCCCTTCCTCCAAGGGCATGACTACCTTAAATAAATTGCCCCATGCTTGATACACACTTGTCAACCATATCTTTAAGCTTCTGAAGGACTGTCAACAAATGCGTGAATTGAGGTCAGGTTTACACATCTGCTGTCAACAGTCAGCAAATTGTTGAGACTGAATTTTTATTGCTAGTTATTAAATCATTAAGTGTCAAAGGTTTATTCATCCAAACTGTGCTCAGTACAATTCAATTTTATTTTTCCAAGGATGAATAAAATGTCTGGAAACCACAAGATCTTACAAAGCTAACAAATTATCACTCTTCTGAAAGGAACTCACAGCAGAGGCATGATTTATAACTTTAAGAATAATTATTTGTTTACAGATACCAAACTTCTTTGCTAACTAATACATACTTACTGACTTTACATTAACTTAATGACCCCATGTCCATCAATGAGGAAACAGAGGTAAACTGAAATTTACCATGTCTTACGGTAAGGTATATAAGTTAAATTGCTTTCAGCTGCAAGTTTCAGAAAACTACATCTCTAATTACCTTAAATAATAAGGAAATATATTCTTCCTCATGAGAAGAAATCCAGAATACAGTGTATACATTATCCCCTTCATCATACAGTCTTTCTCAACTGGATCTCCAGAGAATTTAGCCCTAATGCCCTAAGTCATCTACTGAGTATAATGAATCAGCTTTTCTCCTATGCATCTAGAATGGTACTGTTAGAAACACCCTTGAGAGAATTAAGAAAATAGCCACCTGTATCATTTTCTTTGTTCAGTGGTTCCAAAGAAGAACCCCAGTTGAGGAAAGCTGACAACTTCAGGGGGAAAAAGAATTTTTTCCTTTGACCCTTTTTTAGGAGTAAGAAAAGAAGAAGCCCCTGCACATTTTTCTCCACATGTTACTTGTCCAGTGGTAAATCCATTAAATTCAAAATATTTTTGCCTAATGAGCTTCCACAGAGAATCAAACATCTCTTGCATCTTGCAGTTCTTAAATCCCCAGTTGCCAATAATTTTCTCAGAATGGTATAGATTATAAAACAAGTGCTATGATATAAAAATGTGCCACAACTATTATTTCTGATTCTATAAGGAAGAAACATGCATCTGAATACAAACTCTAGTGCTCCATTAGAAGATAATACCATTTGTGGGTATTTTAGAATACTTTTTCTGATAGGTAGCTGTTTTGCAGCTGCCTATCACATAAGCCACAAGAACTTCAATATATTGAAAGATTTAAACAGAACTAAAAAAAAAAATTCCCGAATTTGTCATTAAGGGTCATCTCTAAAAGTTGGCAACAGTGACTCGATTGCATATACTTTAGTAAACCATAGGAGTATATTACTAGAGATTCATATTTGATAACTTCCATCCATGTATTTCATAGTTGTTTACATATATATATGAATATCTAAATATATCCATCTCTCCACTTATTTATCTGACAACACCTCAAATGAATTAAGGTGCAGATAAGCTAACCCATTCTCCCAAGTTTAAAGAGAAGAGGATTTATTGCAAAATATCATCTGACTTACCGGATGCTTTGCAGAATTAAAAAGAAAGACTTGGGCTAAAGTAGAGCCAGACCAGTTCATGGATTCTTTTATTATCCGAGAGCCACTTACTGAATTGGAAAATTACTACTACTACTGCCAGCTTCAGAATAGGCTAAGTGGTATATATGTGTGGATTTTCTTAATACTGCATTCTTTTGCCTGCCTTAATGTTTAGACATTAAGGCACAGTCCCATTCCTTTATTCCTTAGCTGTAATGGCTGTAAATCAAAAGGCGATCTAGTCCCAGTTTTTTCCTTTAAATTCCTTAAATTAATTATCTCCTAAAATATCCCATTCTGGAATCAAATTCAAAATGAGGTTATATGGATTTCTCTCCCTCAAGATCAATTTGTACTTAAAAATTTTCCAGTTTTTCTTTCAACACTTAGTGACTTTTAAAGACATGAAATTTCTTGTTGTATCTTTCCATAATTCTTATTATCTCCCCCTCCACCCTTCCTGTTTGACAGAAAAATATTGCAGAGTTACAGTGTCAGGTGAAGGAAGAAAAATGACAATATTTACTTTGCAGAACTCTTCACAATTCTTAATTTCCTTGGCTTATATAAACGTGACAATAGGAAAAAGTTAATAAACTAAAGGATTTTCCTCTGTACCAAGAGCGTGGCACTTTAATTGAGTTTCCATTTAGAAGGCAGCAATTCTATAGTATCTTAAAGATAAGTAAAAGTATTTTCAACTTCCAAAGCTATTTCCAGTTGCTCATGGTTGGGCTATGGATTGAAAGACACTTAAAAATAGCACTTTATTTAACAACTAAGGTTGTTCCTAGAAATATTCATATTTTATTGCCTGTCTTCTGAAAACTTGGGATAATGCAACAACATTTATCAAATAATAAGTTTTTTAGAGAGACATATAAAAGGATTCTATCCTGGCTGTGAAATCTGCTACTGCTGACCGTGGGCAAATCTTGTTCTAGAGATGCCATGATAATTAAAGTATTATGTTGACATACCCTTGGAGACTTACTCAGTTTAGGATTAGCTAACTCCAGAGAACAGGGGATTAGTAGATATTCTAAAATGTAGCCAGTATTGCTACTGCTCTAATGTTTAAACTTGCTTTACAGCAGCAATGTAGGAAGTCTACTGGATTTATTGGCTAGATAACAAATAACTTGTCTTATCATCTCTGTGCAACTGAACACTTTTGGTATGTCTGACTAGCCTTGAAATATCTGTCATTAAATACTTAACCCAGTTTTGTGCTATTTTGTATTGAATTTGTGCTCTGATATATATGGATCAGGGGTTATAGAAGAAAAAAGTAGGCTTTTGTTCATGTCGTAGATGAGCACAAACAGCAGAGGTTCTCTCTCTTTTGATACATCAGGGTTTAGAAAATATGTTTCTCAAATACCCTTCTTTTAAAATAGACCAAAAGATCATTAAAATTTAATAATTCAAGATTGGAGATAATATAGTATTAAGGTAATGATATTAAGTGTTGGAAGCTGAAGCGCATATCACCTAAATAATAATTGTAAATTTGGTGACAATACAGAAGGCGAATACCCAGATTTACTCTTGAGAGTACACACACAAACACACACACACACACACCAATAATCTAGGTTTACAGCTGCAAAAACATTAACACTCAGGAGTTAATCAACTAAATTTTTCTTATAATTAATAACTTAAAATTAGGTTATTGGAACAACATAAAAAAACAAAATCAGTAGTTTCTTCACGTAGATACACAACTCAGTTTGAAGGTGATCTGGGATATACTCTATTCATACTGATAATAAAAATACCCATAAAATATCCAGCCCAACAAGAATGTTCAAAGCACACGTAAGAACATAAGAAAACTTTAAGAAGAAATTTTAAAATGAAAAAAAGGAAAGTCATCTTCTGTCCCTAGATGGGAATATTGGGTTTTATGGATGTCCATTCTTTTTATAATTTTTATTCACCAGGAATAATAAACATGACAACTAGTTTGAAAAAATATACATAGTTAAAATCCTGACTCATTTTCTATGCCACAATTAATTCTAAATTAATATAAAATTAAATATAAAAAAAGAAACTGAAGGAATCATAAAAAGAAATAAGTTCATAGGTACCTGATCTTGAGGTACATGAGGGCTTATGTGTAAAAAAATAAACAAAATAAAATGGCACCCAAAGAGTCAGTAAACAACGATAAGATAAAGAAAAGAATAATAATGAAATTGAAATATTTTATCACAAAAATTATGTTCATCAACATATCTTATAGACAAAATCTACAAGCAAAAAACCTGGGAAAATGTTTGGAACAAATATTAAGCTTAATAACTTAATATTTTATATTTCCTTAGAACTAAATGTTAAAAGTTTCTTGGATCACAATGGGGAAAAAAATGGAAATGAAGAACAAATTTTAAAATCTCCAAAATACTTATGAAAACAAATTTAATCCCACACAAAAAGTATGAAAATTTTAAAGATACCATTCTTTGCCTGTCATATTAGTAGAGATTAAAAACACCTGGTGGGGTGAACATGTGAGCAAATAAAGACTCTTGTAAATCACCTAAATAAGTCGAAAATAGTTTACTTGGGGGCAAATTGGCAGAGTTCATATAAAGCCTTACGCTTTTTTAGAATTGCCCTAGAAATTCCACTGGAAAAAATGTGTACTGACAAATAATCAGAAATACATAGATATATGTTTGATTATTACCTGAAAAGCAAGCAAAAATCTAAATGCCCAAGAAGAAAACAATAGTTAAATAAATTGTGAAATATCATAAAATGTAATATACTCCTGGTTTTAAGAATCGTGGAACAAAAGAGCTTTGTACAATTTTATTAAAGCATTCTACAACGCAGGATGTCTGCATTAGATGGAAACAACATTTAGGAAACCAATAGCAACTTTCATTGCTGTGAGGTGGGATTATGAGGGATTTTTATTTTTTATACTATCTGTATGTTCTCAGTATTTGTCTAGAACATACACTTCTTAAGAAAACCTGAAAAGTTAACAGATAAAATGTAACCATTGCCTCTACATCCTAAAATTAGACTGGATTTTTTTATCTTTATATAGTGAAATAATAGGATCCCTATATGTCAGAATTGGGCTCAAGATCATTTTAAAATAGTTTCTAACAACTTGGAGGGTCTGTATTTTTCTGTAAGAATTAAATGTAACTCACACATTAGTCAACTGTGCGAGGATATTTTATTCATATTGATTTTCCCTTTTTTTTGGACTATTTCAGATCCCTCAGTGCTCTACCTTATAGCAGAGAGGCAGGAAGCTGGCCTTTGGACTGAAACAAACTGGGCTGAAACCTTGTCCCTGCCAGGTACCATTTCATTGCCTATAGGAAAGTTACTTATTCTCACCAAGCTTTTGTTTTCTCATAAGAAGAACTGGGATAATAACACCTACCACATGGGATTATTTTAAGGATAACGTGAGATAATATATGTGAAGAACAGATTGCAAGTGTTCAACAAATATTAACCATCATTTTCACTTTTAAGGGTACTGTGAGAACTGAACAGCTCAGAACTGTGTAATTACACTACATTCAGCTTCGGTTATAATTACTACGTCATATAAAGTTATTCATTGGGCCTTTGGCTGCGCCCCAGCGTTAGGTGCAGCAGCTGTTTGGGCTGCATGAGTTTCATAGTTTATGGCGCCACCTCAGGTGGAAACTTCTTTTGGTTTTTCTTCAAGATATTTGAAGTGAGCCCAGTCCAAGCTGGTGGGAATCATGGGTGGGGCAGGGCACCTTATCCCGTAGACCACACATTGGATGTGGAATCTTGGGAACTTCATGTTGCATATGGGGTGCTGATGAGTTGAGTTGGGCCATCACTATTGGGAGGAAAAATACTGTAGTGAGCAATACGGTGTAAGATCAAGTACTTTTGAAAAAACAGCTTTATTGAAGTATAATTGATATACAAAGAACTGCACACGTTTAATGTATACAGTTTGATAAGTTTGGATACATGCAAACACCCATGATACCATCACCACAATCAAGGGAGTAGACATATCAAAAATAATTGAAATCAAGATCTAGAAGAAATAGCTGAACTCCCACATTCAGTGCAGCATTATTCACAATAGCCAAGATATGGAAACAATCCAAGTGTCCATTGACAGATGAATGGATAAAGGATGGATAAATATATACATAGTGGAATATTAAGCAGCCTTTAAAAAAAAAGAAGGAAGTCCTGTCATTTGTGACAACATGATGGAAGCTGGAGGACGTAATGCTAAGTGAAACAAGTTGGTCGCAGAAGGATAAATGTTGCCTGATTCCACTTATATGAGGCATTTAAACCAGTCAGACTCACAGAAGCAGAGAATCCAAGGGTGGTTGCCAGGGCCTGGGAGATGAGAGAAATGTGGAGTTGTTCACTGGGTTTAAGGCTCCAGCTATGGTAGATGAGTAAGTTCTAGAGAGCTGCTGTACAACAGAGTACCTACATCTAACAACACCCTATCACGTGGTATGGTGATCTTCAAGATCAAGTACTTTCTAAGAGCAAAACTCCATTGCTTAAAGAAGAGGATTTCTTGGTGCACTTGAAGGCTGGGTTCAAAGGAAAACTCTAAGCGGGGAAGCAGCAGCACGTGTTCCCTCCACAGTGAGGCAGCCCGTAGAGCGCTGTGCTTGGGGCAGCAGAAAAGAGAAGGGGAAAAGGAACCTCAGGGAAAGAGGAGTTGCTGTCTTTCTTTAAGATGGAGTGTAACTGGAAACAGCCTCCAGCCAAGGTCAGGGTCAAGAGTAATTGAATCCTGGCAAAATGTGCTAGTTTATCTTCCCCCAATGAATGCCTGCCAAACAATATACACAGTGTCGCACAGCGCCGGAGAGTGTCTGATGCATCTCCAGAGTATTTATGGGGACTTCTGTTTTGAAGATAGTTTCTTAGGTAACAGAGTGAAACCATGTATGGATGAGCTCTCATTTATCAGTGCCGTGGCTTCCTGTAAAAATTAAACAGCAAGAATTGTGACATTTTCTCCTGAGCAAAGCAAGTGTTTCAAAGGGACGAATGGGTTGGGAGTCCTTTGAAGATGGTGTATGCCTGAACGACTCAGCAGAAAGCCTGGCATCTGCATAAGTTACTCAGAGGTCCCGACCCCATGCTTCTAAGAGAGAAGAGACAACAGTAGCTGTAGGCCTGGGTGAAGCTGCTTGCTATGGTACTTGGAGCCCCTCTTGCTGGGGAGAACGCTGTCTTACTTTGCTTATTCCAATCACCTTCCAATGTCCCTGTGTTTCTCAGACTCATTCAGCTGCTCTGATAGCTGGAAGCTGTTAGACTAGAAATTCTAGATGGTAGTGAGGCTTGAAGTCATGTGCTTTTAAAACAGTCCCTTTAGTTCTATAGCATGAGAGCATGAGCTGGTCCTCTGTTCCCAGAGAATGATTTTTGTCAGCAGAGAACAATCAATAAATGACCTAGGAACCAAGGAGAATGCTGACGGAGAGCAATCCAGAACACAGGGGACTCTGACGTAGGCATACAGGAGGCAGAACCAGGATATGCCAAAGGAGGCACTTCCTGGGTAATTTAAAATAATTATTTAATACAACAAAATGTTTTCTCTTCTATTAGAATGCCCCCCTCAAAATACTGATGAGCAATATTCCATTGTTTGGATATACAAGTAGTTTGTTATCCATTCACCATGAAGGACATTTGGGCTGGTTCCAGCTTTCTGGGATGATGAAGAGAGCTACTGTAAACATTATATGCAGGTCTCTGTGTGACGTAAGTTGTCAGTTGTCCAGTGTGAATGCCCTGGATTAAGACTGCGAGTTTGTACAAGTGCCTGTTCATAAGAGACTGCCAAACTGTTGTCCAGAGTACATGAACAATTTTGTGTTCCCATGAGCAAGATATAAAATTCTAGCTGCTCCCATACTTGCCACCACTTTGGTGTGGTCGAGGTCTTTTTGATACTATTTCAGACACTCTCATAGGTATGTATCTCACCTCAGTTTTAATTTGCATTTTATCAATACTAATGGCTGGTGATGATAAGTAGCTTTTCATTCACATGTTTATTTCCCATTGATATAATCTACTTTGTGAAGTGTTTTGCCCATTTTTTAGTTGGATCGTTGGTTAGTATTGAGTTTTGAGAGTTCTTTGTGTAATCTGGATATAAGTCACTGGTTGGATATATGATTTCCAAGTATTTTCTCCTAGTCTGTAGCTTCATATTTCATTCTCCTAACAGTCTTTCCCAGAACAAAAGTTTTAATTTTTACGAAGTCCAATTTGATCAGTTGTCTATTTTCTAGATTTTTTTTTTTATCACGTCTAAAAGATCTTCACCCAACTCCAGGTCTCTAAAATTTTTGCTTATATTTTATCTAAAAGTTTCATAGCTGCATATTTTATATTTATCCATGGTTCATTTTGAGTTAATTTTTATATAAAAATGATGTTGAGGTATTGTTTTTTGTATATGGATGTTAATTGTTCCAACACCATTTGCTGAAAAGATAATCTTGCTCCATTTAATTGAGCTTTTATTGTTTTCTCTTGGGCAAAAATTGACTAAACATTATTGGTGTGGGTCTATTTCTGGACTCTTTATTCTATTCTATTGATTTATAAGTCTATACTTTTACAAGTTTAGATTATTATAGCATTAGAGTCAATCTTATAATTGAATAACGTGAATACTCCAACTTTCTTCTTCTTTTTTTGTTTTGACTATTCTAATTATTGTGCCTTACCATATAAATTTTAGAATCAGCTTTTCTATACAAAAAAAAAAAATCTTTCTCATTTGTTTGAAATAGTTGTAAAACTATTGCTAAATTTGAGGAGAATTGACATCTTAACAATACTGAGTCTTCCAATCCATGAATACTTAAGTCTTCCAATTATTTTGATCTTTGATTTCTTTCATCAGTGTTCTGCAATTCTCAGCATGTAGATCATATACATGTTAAAGTTCTGTTAAAGTTATACCTACTTTTTTCGGAGGGGGGCTATTATAAATGGTATTATATTTTTGATGTTGAATCCCAATTATCCACTGCTAGTATATAGAAACAAGATTGATTTTTGTGTGCTGTCCTTTGCTCCGTGACTTGTCGTAGCAACCTATTAGTTCTAGAAACCAGTATTTTTTTGGTATATTCCTTGGGTTTTTCTTTGTGGAAAATTTTATTTCTTTTTTCTTGACTTATTACACTAGCTAAGACTTCCAGGACTACTTTCAATACAAATGGTGAGAGTAAGCATCCTTGACGTGCTTCCTTTCAATTTTAGTGGGGAAATCTTTCAGTCTTTCACACTAAGTGAGTTTTGTTGCTAGCACCATTTTGTTATAAGGAGATTATATAAGAATTTCAAGCAACAACTAGGATTTTTATTTCTTCTGAATGTTGTCCTTAAATGGTTTCATGAGTAAAAAAATGAGGAGTGGCAGTTGTCCAGACATTTCAATAGGAGTAACAGCTAAGTTCATACATGAGCCAGTAAGGACAGCTGCCATCACTGCTACCCAACCTACAACAATTATAAGACACCATAAATTTTAAGATGCATTCTGATTTTACAAATGTTAAAAGGTGAAAAATATGTATCTTGGAGCTGGTAACATGTAACTTTTTTTATAACAGGCTTTTACAAAAATAATCCTATTTCGTGAGCAATTTCCCAGGTCATAAAAAGTATTTATAGGCATATTATTTTAAAGGTGTCTAATATTTCATCATAAGGGTCTATCAAAACTTATTTAATCAGTATTGCCTATTAAAATTTTATTTTGTTTTCAATTTTTACTATTATATATGATACACTGATAAGCATTTTTAGCATTGGCTTTTGCATTTATAATTATATGCTTAGAAGTGGACTTGATCAAAAGATAATTTATCTAATTTTTAAGCTAATTGTCCTTCCAAAGGTATGATTTTATACCAGGAGAAAGCCAAATGATTCCTGAGAAAATGCATCAGTGCTGATAATATATACTTGTATTCTAAGGAGAACTTTGGTTACCAGATGATGAAATATGAAATAAGATTTAAATGATCAGATTTTTCTTGTTCATCTGCACAAGAGTAGAGTACAGGCAGGGGATTATTCTTTGTTTTCTCATAAAATTTACTGGTAAGATGAGAAAAAAATCAATTTCATAACAATCCTCTTTTAACATATTTCCATGGAGGAACTGTTGCTACAAGTTGTAGGTTAAAAGGGAATGTTTACTGGATGAAGCATAAGGATTTTTATATCTGACACAGAGCAAAGTAATTTAATAGGAAAAAAATGCAAATTTTGAGTTGTAAAAGAATTGTAAAAATTTTATTTCTACTCAAATTTGTGAACCAAAATACTCCATTAACTCCATTCCATCACTATATGGGTAACTACGGGAAAGTTTGTTAACATGTCTTGGATAAGAATATCAGTTGTATTGGAGTTAAAACAAATATGTGTTGCAATACAATTTGCTCCAATGTTTAGCTTAGCTTAGAAACGGAAAATGTTAACACAGTAATTTCAAACTGTTGATACTGGTTTGTATTTTGGGGGCCAGCACTGAAATTGATATAAACAGAAAGTACTTACATTGGATTTTTAATTCATTCTATCTTGTGGTTCAAGCTGCTGGCTGTTTAAATGAGGAAGTAAAAGGGAAGAGATTAGGAATAAGTGACAGCCACATGTATGCATTTCTTAGTAAGTGTAATTATAAATTACATATAAATCGAATAAAGAGAGGTACACAGTTTTAGAAAGGGAAACATATACAGATGCAACATGCTATTGTAGAGAAAACCTTGGATTGAGTTAGGAATCTGACAGTTACAAACTGTATGACCTCACATTATTTCATCTGTGATTCAGGGATCTCTGACTACAAATCAGTAGATAGTTGATGGGGAAGTATCTACTTTGAAATTTTTTATAACATCATAGACAAGTATTATTATTAATGAAGGGAAAAATACTCATCTTTACTACTTAACAATGTGACCTTGAGCAAATAATTTAACCTTTATAAGTTTTGTCCTTTTACCTGGAATATTAATATCTACCACCCTAAAGTTATTTTAAGGGTGAAATGAAATTATTTTGTGACAGGTGTGACATAAGGAAACAAGATTAGGACACTTTCAGATGCATTTTCATTATAGGTTCCCTTTATTTTGTTGACTTGCAAATGTTGGCCAAGCTCCCCTCCATAACATTCATCAGCTTAGATTTTCCAAAGATCACCAAAGGATGATTCATGAAGATCCAGAACCCTCTTGTGGAATGTGTCCCAAGAATCGTGGAAGCAATCTCTATAGGAAAAAAAGGTGTATATACCACACTTAGAGATATTATTCAGCTATCTCTAGGCCACGGGGTGATGTTAACAACCAACCCCTCACACCAAACAGAAATGAAGTTTTTAGGAAAAAAGGCTTCAGTTGTGTTAATGTCCTAATTCTCATGCCGATTTTCATTTTCTATTACTGAGTACTTCTTTAACACTTAGAGATATTAATACTTTTCTATGCTAGTTACTTTATTGTTCATGACTATTCCTATCAATCTGGATGATTTTATTTGAACTGATTGATCAATTAGCCGTTGTCCATAATTTTGTTTGTAATTGCGCCGCGTCGATTCTTTCAAGTGTAGCCTCATTACCTATATTTCTAAAAATTTTTTTCTTCCCTTTCTGGTACATCACCCTCATAGAACCTACAAATGCAGGTTTGTGGTGCTAGGGTTAAGGTTACATTTAGGGTTATACTTCACTCATGCAGCAGTGCTGCAGCGGTATTTGAATGCGTAGCCTGGCTAATGGGGCCGGGGTTTTATTGGCCTCCATGCATTTTGATTAGAAGGAAAGAAGAGGTCTCAGGAACCCCTAGGACCCTCTCAACTCAAAAGCCTTCCATTCTAGAGTTACATCTAATGTCACAGAATCAGATGAATACTCCTTCCATTATATCTCCTTGTTGCCTCATTTAACCTTTTAACCTCCATGTGTACTTAGCCTTCAGAAGCACATTGTAAGTTAAAATTCAGTAGACAAGTATGAACTGCAGTGTTAGTATAATTTAAAATTAGACCCTGTCTCTGTTGCAGCCAAGACCTTAAGACAAAAGGTGCCACCCCCATTCTGAAGGAAGGTGTGAAGCCACCTAAGCAGGACTCCCTGTGGGGTACATGAGTGTTACCCTGGCCTTGTCTTAAGTCCGCCCCAAGAGGCCACCTGGGGAGTGAAGAGGCTCAGCCCACAGAGACTGGAGGTTTTCTTACAGGTGCCCTCAGGCCGAAGGGCATTCTTAGTGACCAGCCAGAGTGAACGGCAAGGAGAGATCACCAGTGATGGGGGATGCTTCTCCAGGGAACCCACAGAAGCACCCAGAAGAGAAAGAACCAGAGAGTACTGACAGCGCATGCAGGAGGGCCAGTCAAATAAGGCCTGTCCCGCCATTTAACTCATGGCCCTCTCCACTCTGCATTTCTGAAGGGATCAAAAGCCTTGCTCAAGCTGGGGGAGGAACGGTGCAAACACAAAATAGAGAAGTAGAGGAGGAGCCCACCATACCTCCCTTTTTTCACTGCAAGGCCCAGCCTGGAACAGGCCCAAGCTGGGGAAGGGAGAGATTTAATTTTAAGTGAAATGAAAGGAAGAGTTGTTGGTGTTTTTTTTTTTTTTTTTTTTTTTTTTTTGCGGTACACGGGCCTCTCACTGTTGTGGCCTCTCCCGTTGTGGAGCACGGGCTCCGGACGCGCAGCCTCAGCGGCCATGGCTCACGGGCCCAGCCGCTCCGCGGCATGTGAGATCTTCCCGGACTGGGGCACGAACCTGCGTCCCCTGCATCAGCAGGCGGACTCTCAACCACTGTGCCACCAGGGAGGCCCAAAAGAAAGAGTTTTGACTACTATATATGATTGGACACTTTAATTAATGAAATATTACAGTTTTGTGACAAGCAGAAAACTAAGGAAATTTCACTCATAGCAAGTGACCAGAAAAGTCATGAGCTGTGTCATATTTCACAAATGTATGAAGAAGAATTAACCCTGCAGAGCAGGTGTGACAGGGCAGTGAGAAACAGGGTGGTTTTCTGATTGTACGCTGCCATCCCACTGGTGCAAAGCAATGCTTTAAGCACCAAGGGCTGTAAATGGCGAGCAGCACCAAGGATATTGACGCAAATGCTCCTGTCTTATTTCCCCCCCGTGGTGCAGCTCACACAACCTGAAGCACAGTGGTTAACAGCAAGCAAGATGGGTTAGCAGCATCGTGAAGAAGATATCTGCTGACTGTCCTTCAGCAAATGCGGGGCAGGCAATAAACCCATCGCAGGCACCTTCAGGAATGCCTCCTTTACACGGCTGTTCTCATGTGATTTTTTTAAAAACTATGTGTTGGTCTCAGAGAAATGATTTCTTTTGAAATGATTTCACAAATACCAAGGGCAAGACCTCATTTAGACAGAGCAAAAACTTCCCAAAGCCCAACGGAACATTTTTCTCAGGGCTGTGATTTCTGCTGGAGAAAAGGAGGTGTCTGAGATAAGCAGAGCAGACTGTGCTGGAAGAAAACAAACGTGTTTGTTGCTCTCCTGGTGCATATATTTCCTAATATAGTCCTGGACCTTGAGAACTCTGGCTGCCCCTGCCCTGGCAGAGAAACTCAGAGTGCTGTCCTGTGGAACCCAGAGACCTGTGCCCAGTGAGAACTTTGTGCGGCCACAAGTCCTCCCTGAGAAGGATGCTCCCGGGTGGCCTGGAACAGAGGAGGCGCTTCTTGGGTTCTAGAGGGTGAGGGCTGTACACTCTCACATCCCTGCAGAGGCTGAACTGAATCATCGAAGACCACCTCACTTCTGACCCCACCTCCTGGGCCTCTAAAGAGGAAAAGTTCACTGCATTGAGGTGCATTCCTAAAGACTGCTCTCCACTTAAATTCGCTGTAGGCAGTGGGATGTGTTCAGTATTCATGGACCACCTGCCAAATAGGAGGCTCTGCTGGGCACTGGGAATAAAAGACAAGTCAAAAGGACCAGTGATGTAACAAGAGCAGGGAGGTGATGGCAATAAAAGTGGTCATTGTCTGTCGAGAATTTGTTTTTATTGAAATACACTTCCTTTACAATGTTGTGTTAGTTTCTGGTATATAGCAAACTGATTCAGTTATACATGTATATATATATATACATATTCTTTTTATATTCTTTTCCATTAGAGTTTATTATACAATATTGAATACAGTTCCCTGTGCTATACAGCAGGACCTTGTTGCTTATCTATTGTAGAGAATTTAAATACGATAGTAAAATAGATTAAAATTGGGTCCACTATTTATTATCACCATGTACCAGTAATTCTAAGTAACATTGGTGACAAAATACCCTTCCCTGAAAAAAATCTTTTGTTGCTTTAAATTTCAAACAATTTTTGCAACTACTATAGGATTTTAATTATATCTTTATATGGGACATATGAAAGTATATATTTATAGTGATTTATTATTCATTTATTCATAAATATATTATTGTATTTATATATTTATACAATTCTATATACTTATTAACTTTACATTATATATAATATATAAGTAAATGTTCGTTATAACAAATTTTTAAGTATACAGTTAATATATAATATAAAATATTATATTTAATATATAAAATATATATAATTTGAAATCCCACATATGTGAGCTTCAGATGTGCACATTTTTATTACTTTTCCTTTATTAAACATTCTACATAGTTAATTCAGAGGAAACCCTTGACACACATACATGCACCTACACGTCTTTATTTTGAAAACACATGCTTAATGGTTCAGAATTGTTGGGGCTCATTTGTGTCCAGCCTCTGTGATAATAGATATTCTTGTGTTTAACAGTAGATTTGAAATAAACAATGATTACATCATGATTTTTGAAGACAAAGAAAGAATTTGAGTGATTTCTGTGACTCCAAGTTTTATTTATTTTAAAAATGTAAATCAGAATATCAGAGTGCAGACTATAAGGTGAGGTATGATCTTTTCATTAGTAAGTGCACATTTTGGTTCACTCATAAACATTTTACTGAATCTGAATAATTCAGATTGAAATTTATTTTTTAAAATAGTTAATTCTTTCAAAACTAAAGAATAAATCAATAAAATAAAACATTACAACAGTGGTATGACATAGTAATTATGCCTTTTGAGATCTTTTTTGTTAAAATTCATTTACTAGTTACTGGACAGTTATTTACACAATATTGTTTTTCATGCTATAATCAAAGAATCAAAATTCAAATGGTTAGGTAAACTTAATAACTATTAAGTAGTTGCATTTTTTCATTTTTGAACTATATTATTAACTCTTTTTTTCTGAATATGATTATATACATGAATAAGATATGTCACTGGTATTTTTCGGTCCTTATTATTATTTGTTTTATTATCTGGCTATAAATGAAAATAATTTTGTGATGTAGAGATAACGGGTGTAAAATGTTATCTTCTGTATCAAATACAGAAGGTATGCCACTGACCACAATATTCCTGACAATGACAAACGGTAAGCAGCTACTATGTGCCAGGCACTGTTTTAGGGCTACAGTATACAGCAGTGAGCAAAACAGACAAAATGTCTGTCTTACTTAAGCTTATTATTTAGCAAAGAAAAGTAAACAATAAATAAAATAGCAAAGCAAATTATATAATATGTTAGGAAGTGATAACTGCTCTGGAAGACGAATAAAGCAGAGAAAGTGAATCAGAAACTGCTTTGGGAGGGGCTATGATTTTAAATAAGGTGGTCAGAGTAGACCTCAATGAGAAGCTGTCATTTGAGCAAAGACTTGAAGGACGTGAAATACATTCTTACCCTCAAGGATTTCATAGGACAGAGTCATATGTCAGATCATTTAACAATCTCACCACTGTTTGCAGTGAAAACAAAATAATCGAGGTCCATGGAAATGACTTAGTTGAACAAAATTTAGTTCTATGTAGTATCATTTAGCTTTTTTTAACTGGAAAATAAAAATGTTTATATTTGAGAAAGTTTCAATAATCTGGATCTGTAGTGATGAATAACAGTAGATATTTTATTAGAAAAATCTTCAGTGAATACCTACTCTATACAATACATTTGGATAAGTATTGTTTGCATCTAATATGAACAGAATTCAATCTTTATTTCCAAACAGTCAAGCAAAGGGATAAATTTATTATGCTGAGAAGGAAGTGCTATAAACTGTACAAAAGCGTTAAAGTACTGTGAGAAGTTGAGGGAAGGTGGGAAATCCTTGGCAGTTCAGTGGTTAGGACTCTGTGCTCTCACTGCTGAGGGCCCAGGTTTAATCCTTGATGGGGGAACTAAGATCCCACAAGCCATGTGGTGCAGCTAATATTAAAAAAAGAAGAAGAAGTTGAAGTTGAGGGAAGGCAAGGTTAAACCTGGCAGCATGATGTCAGAGAAGGCTTTACAAAGCAATGACATTTAAATTGATTTTGAAACACACATTGATCTCTTTCCCCCTCCTCCTGCATTAAGACATGTCACATAAGTGTATTGTTCTCAGTAGAAGCAAAAATGGTTTTGGAAATCTAATAGGGTGCCTCAAAACCTTTTCAACATTTTTGCTCTTTGATGTTGGGATTAACACTCCAAATATCAGAGGTGTAACATCTTCACTAATGCTAGTTCAGAATTCAGAACAGCAAGAACAAGTTCCCTAGAGAAGTCCTACAGATCCATTTTTGGAAGAGAATGTCTGTGTTTATATTTCCAGTTTATAAAACGTGTACCAATCACTTGGCTTCAGGTCGTGTTTACAGAAGAGAAAAACACCCACAAAACAAATAAACTGCTGCTTGCAGTTTGGACTGACAATCCTTGGCTCTCCCCCTGCAGGGGCACTAGTTTTCCTTGCCTGATAGAAGCCCCCATCAAGGGGTTTCTGTGGAACATCCATTCTTATAACCAAAGTTTAGTTCAGATTCCCTCCTGTCTGATGTGCTGACAACTGGTTGAAATTAGACCAAAAGAAGGTTCTCACTGAGTAGGTCCACTCACTAACTAACAAACCCCAGGTACTTCACCCTGGGGCAGCATCTTGCATCCTGGGCAGTGAGAACAATTTCTTGAGTCTGTCCGCCAGAGGGAGGTTCAGATTAATGGAGACTTTAAATAGCAGTTCCTATTCTGATGCAGTTTCTCAAGAGGAGCGTGGCCTTTGGAAACCAGTTTGTCTATTTTGTCAATAAATCAAGTCTTGCTTTGTGAGTCCTAGGAAACAGATCATGGGGAGATGCATTAGCTGGTTCCTTTCAGCAGTTAGTTTGTTCATGAAAAACAAAACAAATTGAAGTCATGAATATTGGCATTAAATCTGGATAGAAAGAGATCAGGAGCTAATGATACTGAAAGTAGAAATGTAAGAAAGGAAGTCTGAAGGAAGAAGTGTGAGGACTAACTGCACAGGTCTCTGAGTCAGACACAGGAAAAGATGAGGAAGCCTGTTCTCTGGGTAGCTCCCGAGTCTTTAATGTCAGACCGAGCAGCTCTGACCTTTTGATTAACTAGAGTTAAGTTTAAGCTCCTAAAATGCAGCCATCAGCAACTCCCCAAATAAATTTCAAGGAGTCATGTTTTGTGAAACCCTGTCACCTTCATGAGTCATTACGAAAATGTTGTGTGTCGATTGTGCCAGCTGTAGGGTTTCATGTGAACCCACAGTTCTGCAGCATTCGAGAACCAATCTCTGCTCTAGTCATTGCTGCTGGGCATGTAGTTAATTTTGAGTAATGGCCATTTAGGACCATTCAGAATCAAGCACAAGTGATTCATATGTAGCAGGGACCCAAGAAGTATTAATTGAATGAATTCATCAATTAAAATAATTTTCTTGTGCTAGAAGAGGAGCCATGTGTATGTGTTGTAAGGTAGTCACTAGTGTCTTTATGTATTTTTCTTTCTATTTTCTTCCTATAATGGCCCTAAAATTGTTGGGCCTCCTACCCTCAGGTGTCTGTGAATTTATAATCATTTACTGACAACTTGGACTTGCATTATAGATGGTCCTCAACTTACAGGTTACCTACAGGAAGAAATTCTGGAAGTCTCTTCCTTTCCATTTCCATGGATGAGTCATCTTTCTAATTCAGATGGAAAAAGATTCTAAATCTTGGCCTCTAGGACTCTTCTCCCATTAGAATGTAAGGCCTATGAAAGCAAGAGTTATGTCTGTGTTTTCCATTATTCTGTCATGTACTTATCCTAGTGCTTTGCACCAAATAAGTACCTGATAATTTTTATAATTTAACAGCAATTAATATATATTTAATATAATTTATTGAATGAATAAGGAATAAAAGAATCAACACCTTTGTCAAGCACATCTCAAGTGAGTATTTGAGACTACTTCCCTACACATTAAGAAACTGTCATCCTAAATCCTATGTTCATCATTTCCTTAATATATTTTTATGGTGTCTCTATATATTCTTTGAAAGTATTTATTTAGTTTAATAATTGTTAACTTTAAATAAATGTCTATAGTTTAAATAGTTTATAGTTTAAATAAATGTGTATAGCACAGGGAACTATATTCAATATCTTGCAATAAACTACAATGGAAAAGAATATGAAAAAGAATATATATATAAATATAAAATAATATATATTTATAATCACTTTGCTGTATACCCCAACCTATATAACATTGTAAATTAGCTATACTTTATTTATTTTTTTAACATCTTTACTGGAGTATAATTGCTTTACAATGGTGTGTTAGTTTCTGCTGTATCACAAAGTGAATCAGCTAACATATACATACATCCCCATATCCCCTCCCTCTTGCGTCTGCCTCCCACCCTCTCTATCCCACCCCTCTAGGTGGTCACAAAGCACTGAGCTCATCTCCCTGTGCTATGTGGCTGCTTCCCACTAGCTATCTATTTTATATTTGGTAGTGTATATAAGTCCATGCTACTCTCTCACTTCATCCCAGCTTACCCTTCCCACTCCGTGTGTCCTCAAGTCTGTTCCCTATGTCTGCGTCTTTATTCCTGTCCTGCCCCTAGGTTCATCAGAACCATTTTTTTTTTTAGATTCCATATATATGTGTCAGCATACGGTATTTGTTTTTCTCTTTTTGACTTACTTCACTCTGTGTGACAGACTCTAGGTCCATCCACCTCACTACAAATAACATTTCGTTACTTTTACGGCTAATATTCCATTGTATGTATGTGCCACATCTTCTTTATGGATTAATCTGTCTATGGAAACTTAGGTTGCTTCCATGTCTTGGCTATAGTAAATAGAGCTGCAGTGAACATTGTGGTATATGACTCTTTCTGAATTATGGTTTTCTCAGGGTATATGCCCAGTAGTGGGATTGCTGGGTCATATGGTAGTTCTATTTTTAGTTTTTTAAGGAACTGCCAAATTGTTCTCCATAGTGGCTGTATCAATTTACATTCCCACCAACAGTGCAAGAGGGTTCCCTTTTCTCCACACCTTCTCCAGCATTTATTGTTTGTACATTTTTTGATGATGGCCATTCTGACCCGTCTGAGGTAATACCTCATTGTAGCTTTGATTTGCATTTCTCTAATGATTAGTGATGTTAAGTATCCTTTCATGTGTTTGTTGGCAGTCTGTATATCTTCTTTGGAGAAATGCAAATTTAGGTCTTCTGCCCATTTTTGGATTGGATCGTTTGTTTTTTTGATATTGACCTGCATGAGCTGCTTGTATATTATGGAGATTAATCCTTTGTCAGTTGCTTCATTTGCAAATATTTTCTCCCATTCTGAGGGCTTTTGGTCTTGTTTATGGTTTCTTTTGCTGTGCAAAAGCTTTGAAGTTTCATTAGGTCCCATTTGTTTATTTTTGTTTTTATTTCCATTTCTCTAGGAGGTGGGTCAAAAAGGATCTTGCTGTAATTTATGTCATAGAGTGTTCTACCTATATTTGCCTTTAAGAGCTTTATAGTGTCTGGCCTTACATTTAGGTCTTTATTCTATTCTGAGTATACTTTTATATATGGTGTTAGGAAGTGCTCTAATTTCATTATTTTACATGTACCTGTCCAGTTTTCCCAGCACCACTTATTGAAGAGGCTGTCTTTTCTCCATTGTATACTCTTGCCTCCTTTATCAAAGATAAGGTGACCATATGTGCGTGGGTTTATCTCTGGGCTTTCTATCCTGTTGCATTGATCTATATCTGTTTTTGTGCCAGTACCATACTGTCTTGATTACTATAGCTTTGTAGTATAGTCTGAAGTCCAGGGGCCTGATTCCTCCAGCTCTGTTTTTCTTTCTCAAGATTGCTTTGGCTATTCGGGGTCTTTTGTGTTTCCATACAAATTGTGAAATTTTTTGTTCTAGTTCTGTGAAAAATGCCATTGGTAGTTTGATAGGGATTGCACTGAATCTGTAGATTGCTTTGGGCAGTATAGTCATTTTCACAATGTTGATTCTTCCAATTCAAGAACATGGTTTATCTCTCCATCTGTTTGTATCATCTGTAATTTCTTTCATCTGTGCCTTATAGTTTTCTGCATACAGTTCTTTTTTCTCCTTAGGTAGGCTTATTCCTAGTGATTTTATTCTTTGTGTTGAAATGGTAAATGGGAGTGTTTCCTTAATTTCACTTTCAGATTTTTCATCATTATTGTACAGGAATGCAAGAGATTACTGTGCATTAATTTTGTATCCTGCTACTTTAACAAATTTATTGATTAGCTCTAGTAGTTTTCTGGTAGCGTTATTAGGATTCTCTATGTATAGTACCATGTCATCAGCAAACAGTGACAGTTTTGCTTCCTTTCCAATTTGGATTCCTTTTATTTCTTTTTCTTCTCTGATTGCTGTGGCTAGAACTTCCAAAACTATGTTGAATAAGAGTGGTGACAGTGGGCAACCTTGTCTTGTTCCTGATCTTAGTGGAAATGGTTTCAGTGTTTCACCATTGAGAATGATGTTGGCTGTGGGTTTGTCATATATGACCTTTATTATGTTGAGGTAAGTCCCCTCTATGCCTACTTTCTCAAGGGTTTTTATCATAAATGGGTGTTGAATTTTGTTGATAGCTTCTTCTGCACCTATTGAGATGATCATATAGTTTTTCTCTTTCAATTTGTTAATATGGTGTATCACATTGTTTGATTTGCGTATATTGAAGAATCCTTGCATTCCTGGGATAAACCCCACTTGATCATGGTGTATGATCCTTTTAATGTGCTGTTGGATTCTGTTTGCTAGTATTTTGTTGAGGATTTTTGCATCTTTGTTCATCAGTGATATTGGCCTGTAGTTTTCTTTCTTTGTGACATCTTTGTCTGGTTTTGGTATCAGGGTGATGGTGGCCTCATAGAATGAGTGTGAGAGTGTTCCTCCCTCTGCTATATTTTGGAAGAGTACGAGAAGGATAGGTGTTAGTTCTTCTCTAAATGTTTCATAGAATTTGCCTGTGAAGCCATCTGGTCCTGGGCTTTTGTTTGTTGGAAGATTTTTAATCACAGTTTCAATTTCAGTGCTGGTAACTGGTCTGTTTATATTTTCTATTTCTTCCTGGTTCAGTCTTGGAAGGTTGTGCTTTTTGAAGAATTTGTCCATTTCTTCCAGGTTGTCCATTTTACTGGTATACAGTTGCTTGTAGTAATCTCTCATGATCCTTTGTATTTCTGCAGGGTCAGTTGTTACTTCTTCTTTTTCATTCCTAATTCTGTTGATTTGAGTTTTCTCCCTTTTTTTCTTCATCAGTCTGGCTAATGGTTTATTTTTTTATGTCAAAGAACCAGCTTTTAGTTTTATTGATCTTTGCTATAATTTTCTTCATTTCTTTTTCATTTATTTCTGATCTAATCTTTATGATTTTTTTCTTTCTGCTACCTTTGGGGTTTTTTTGTTCTTCTTTCTCTAACTGCTTTAGTGTAAGGTTAGGTTGGTTATTTGAGATTTTTCTTGTTTCTTGAGGTAGGATTGTATTGCTATAAACTTCCCTTTTAGAACTGCTTTTGCTGCATCCCATAGGTTTGGGTCATCATGTTTTCACTGTCATTTGTTTCTAGGTATTTTTTGATTTCCTCTTTGATTTCTACAGTGAGCTCTTGGTTATTTAGTAGTGTATTGTTCAGCCTCCATGTGTTTGTATTTTTTACAGTTTTTTTCTTGTAATTGATATCTAGTCTCATAGTGTTGTGGTCAGAAAAGATACTTGATATGATTTCAATTTTCTTAAATTTACCAAGGCTTGATTTGTGACCTAAGATATGGTCTATCCTCGAGAATATTTCAGGCATACTTGAGAAGAAAGTGCATTCTGTTGTTTTGGATGGAATGTCCTATAAATATCAATTAAGTCCATCTTGTTTAATGTGTCTTTTAAAGCTCTGTTTCCTTATTTATTTTCATTTTGGATAATCTGTCCATTGGTGAAAATGGGGTGTTAAAGTCCCCTACTATTATTGTGTTACTTTCAATTTCCCCTTTTATGGTTGTTAGCATTTGCCTTATGTATTGAGGTGCTCCTGTGTTGGGTGCATAAATATTTACAATTGTTATATCTTCTTCTTAGATTGATCCCTTGATCATTATGTAGAGTCCTTTGTCTCTTGTAATAGTATTTATTTTAAAGTGTATTTGGTCTGATATGAGAATTGCTACTCCAGATTCTTTAAATTTCCATTCGCATGGAACATCTTTTTCCATCCCCTCACTTTCAGCCTGTATGTGTCCCTAGGTCTGAAGTGGGTCTCTTGTAGACAACATATATACGGATTGTTTTTGTATCCATTCAGACAGTCTATGTCTTTTGGTTGGAGCATTTAATCCATTTACATTTAAGGTAATTATCAATATGTATGTTCCTGTTACCATTTTCTTAGTTGTTTTGGGTTTGTTTTTGTAGGTCTTTTCCTTCTCTTGTGTTTTCTGCCTAGAGAAGTTCCTTTAGCATTTGTTGTAAAGCTGGTTTGGTGGTGCTGAATTCTCTTAGCTTTTGCTTGTCTGTAAAGGTTTTAGTTTCTCCATCGAATCTGAATGAGATCCTTGCTGGGTAGAGTAATCTTGGTTGTAGGTTTTTCTCTTTCATCACTTTAAATATGTCCTGCCACTCCCTTCTGGCTTGCAGGGTTTCTGCTGAAAGATCAGCTGTTAACCTTATGGGGATTCCCTTGTATGTTAGTTGTTATTTTTCCCTTGCTGCTTTTAATATTTTTTCTTTGTATTTAATTTTTGATAGTTTGATTAATATGTGTCTTGGAGTGTTTCTCCTTGGATTTATCCTGTATGGGACTCCCTGCGCTTTCTGGACTTGATTGACTATTTCCTTTCCCATATTAGGGAAGTTTTCAACTATTATCTCTTCAAATATTTTCTCAGTCCCTTTCTTTTTCTCTTCTTCTGGGACCCATATAATTCGAATGTTGGTGCATTTAATGTTGTCCCTGAGGTCTCTGAGACTGTCCTCAATTCTTTTCATTCTTTTTTCTTTATTGTGCTCTGCAGTAGTTATTTCCAGTATTTTATTTTCCACGGCACTTGTCCATTCTTCTGCCTCACTTATTCTGCTATTGATTCCTTCTAGAGAATTTTTAATTTCATTTATTGTGTTGTTCATCATTGTTTACTCTTTAGTTTTTCTAAACTAAACTCTTTAGTTTTCCTTGTTAAATGTTTCTTGTATTTTCTGCATTCTATTTCCAAGATTTTGGATCATCTTTACTATCATTACTCTGATTTCTCTTTCAGGTAGACTGCCTATTTCCTCTTCATTTGTTTGGTCTGGTGGGATTTTACTTTGCTCCTTAATCTGCTGCATATCTCTCTGTCTTCTCATTTTGCTTAACTTACTATGTTTGGGGTCTCTTTCTTTCAGGCTGCAGGTTTGTAGTTCCCATTGTTTTTGTTGTCTGCCCCCAGTGGGTAAGGTTGGTTCAGTGGGCTGTGTAGGCTTCCTGGTGTAGTGGACTGGTGCCTGTGTTCTGGTGGATGAGGCTGGACCTTGGCTTTCTGGTGGGCAGGATCACATCCAGTAGTGTGTTTTGGGGTGTCTGTGACCTTATTATGATTTCAGGCAGCCTCTCTGCTAATGGGTGATATTATGTTCCTGTCTTGCTAGTTGTTTGGCATGGGGTGTCCAGCCCTGGAGCTTGCTGGTCATTGAGTGGAGCTGGGTCTTAGCATTGAGACGAAGATCTCTGGGAGACCTCTCACTGACTGATATTACAGGGGGCCGGGAGGTCTCTGGTGGTCCAATGTCCTGAACTCAGTCTCCCACCTCAGAGGCTCAGGCCTGACACCCGGCCAGAGCACCAAGACCCTGTCAGCCACATGGCTTACATGTAAATGTGTTAAATTCTCCAATCCAAAGGCACAGGGTGGCCGGCCTTCTGCGCCCTGCTCAGTCTTCCAGCCAGGCATTGTCCCCGGGCCTTGTCGATATGGAGAGCCTGCTTTGGATCCAGGTCCAGCTGCATTCCCTAGCCTCTAGAAGAAACTAGCTATGCTTTAATTTTAAAAAATGGTCAAGGGACTTGCCTGTTGGCACAGTGGTTAAGAATCCACCTGCCAATGCAGGGGACACAGGTTCGAACCCTGGTCCAGGAAGACAAATGAACAAGCATTTGATGCCTTACATTTCTCACCTGTAAAATGGGCACGATAATAAAACAATCATAGTATATATCCAATAGAATTTCTGTAAGTTCTTTGTCTGCTTTGTCGTTTGCTTCTCCCTCAATGTCAGGTTCTTAGATTATGCTCCTCCCATCCCTGTGCCTGCCTCTAACGTGGTGTGTATCAAATTCATGCTGGCTTGCTATTTAATATTTTTGACTGTTAGAAAATAATTCTAATATTATGATAATGATAATAATACCTAACAATTACTAGACAATGTGTCAAAGACTGTGGTAAGCATGTTACAGATGTTACCTCATTTAATCCTCATAACCATTTTATGTAGTAGATACTATTATTATTATTATTTGTGTCCTCTAGAAGAGTGATCAGCAAACTTTACCTGTAAAGAGCCAAACAGTAAATATTTTAGGTCTTAAGAATTATCAGTCTCTGCAATTACTCAACTCTTTGCCATTGTAGAGTGCAAGCAGAAGGAAAATATGAGAATGAATAGTCCAATAAAGCTATTTACAAAAACAGGTCATGGCACAGATTTGGCTTGTGGGCTGTACAGTGCCTACCCTAGAGCATGGCCACATATGCAAGACTGGGAGCCACATCTCAAAATGCTATCATGTCTATAGGTTTACCATAAGAATTGACATGATTTTCTAGAACCTCTTACTGCAACACATGCTCTTCATTTAAATTTAGCAAATATTTATTGAGTACCCAGGATATGCTAAGCACTACCCCAGGGGCCAAGGACTCAAATAAATCAGGTCATATCCTCTGCCCTCTAGTCTCAAAGACTAGCAATAGGAAGATCAGGTAGACAAACAATGGAACTCAGCAAATGCTATGATAGAAATATACAGCCAGTGCCACGAGACACAGACAGGTGACTCCATCAGTTCACAGATCTCACCAGCACCAGGCACGTACTATGTTAGGCTCAGGGATGGACATACGATACAGCGGAACAGACACAACCCGCACCCTCATGTACTGACAGCCAAATGGGAAAACTCCCGTTTCAACAAATAATTTAGTAAATATTTACAGTTGTGCAAAATGCTGAGAAGTACCAAGTACGAGGAGAGCATATGAACATGTGGAATCTGGGAACAGGGAATTTGACTTGATTATGAGGTGGGGGGACATGAACTGAAAGGTGAATTAAGGCCAGACCAGAAGAGCTTGAACACCAAGTTAAGGAATTTGGACTTTATTCTGGAGACACCTGGTAGGCATCAAAGATTACTGAACAGGTGAATGACAAGACTAGTCCTTTTGAAAGAAAACTCTGGCAACCATATGCAGAGTATATTGAAAGGAGAGAGAGCCGAGGCCAACAGCCTCAGCCTCATCATGGCCTTGTGGGAAACCATGTAATGAATGCATGAAGATGGCAGGAGGGAAGACTGTTGAATAAACCCCAAATGAGATGCAGATACTCCCTGTACAGGCTTTAAATATTTTTTAATTAATAGCATATTAACTTTCTGTATAATTTTTGATATGGCAGTGGGATGTCAGTTATCTGTAAATTACATCATCATTTGCTAAAATGCACTGGGCTAAACCTTGAGTCTTTCAAGTATTTAAACACAATACCTGCTATTTATTTGCCTGTTAATTTTCTTAGAATCTGCTTTCTACATGTATAGTTCAAAAGCAAAATGATCATTATCAGTCAGTGTGATTACAGACTGCAAGGTCGTGGCATTCACATATGTGAGATTTCTCCCATGACCTGCTTATTTGTTGCTCTGGACCAACTACTTTATAAAAAGTATGCCAATCATGTATTCCCCCTGCTCTGTAAGAATTCTAAAGGCAGTTTTCTCATTCAGTGGCTTCACCATAGAATGGATCCCTCAAATTCAACTCTAGGAGTTGACATTGGACCCTTCTCTTTCTATATCTAGTTACCAAGTCCAGGTGAGGCTCTGTTCAAACTGTATCTCAGATTTATTCTTTTCCATTGTCACTTCTGCCATGCTAAAGGATTAATAAATTTTGTTTGTCTGAAAAAAGAGATGGTGAGAGACAATGAGAGTGTTGACAAGGGCAGTGGATAAAAGGTCTTGGCCCAAGCAGTGCCAAAGCTGGCATCTTCCTGGTGGCACCAAAGGCTTCATTGCTGGTCTGTAGCAAAGCAGGAATCCCCTTCGGGAGTCAAAATATCGCAAAGACAGAAAAACAGACACAGGAGCTGTGAATAATGAAAGTCTTGCAGGGCTGAATCCAGAAAAGAGATGATGCCTGTGAGTGAGGAAGGGGCTACAGGTCCCCTGGGGCTCTCTTCATGCACACATACGTGAACTGGGTATCCGCAGAAACACCCTCCTAACTGGAGGGCAGCTGATCACTTCTGCAGCAGTCGTTGGTTTTAACATCTATGTCCTAATTTATTGGACATCTGCAGAACAACCAAAGAAAATATTCAAGTACGGCATGGGCAATCTGGCTGCTTTCTGAGTTCATCAAATATCTCACACTCCTTTTTCAAATGTTTTCAGTTTTGCAAAACTCAAAATGCATTTTGCCAAACATGTTCTCTGTTAATGTTTATTTAGAAGGGAATTTAATCCGTATGCTGCTGATGCATTTACACTTAACTCATCAAAATGTTTTACTAGAGTCATTTGATGTCCAAGAAACCTTTTGAGTCTTTTTTATAAGCCTCTTCAAGCCCATTTTGCTTCGAAACAGGAAGTCGCCTGTTACTAACCATAAACGAATGCAATCCCCAGAGGATTTGGTTTCATTTAAGACACCGAGAGACCACAAGTTCTCAGCCTACCCTGGACTCCACAGAAAAGATTTTCTCCTGAATCTACTGAGAATGGGCCATGCACAGATGAGGTGCTGTTATTATTTTCCAAAACAAAATCCGTTATGAAGAGGCATCTTTCATACAACTCCTGGGAAAGACAGTTACCAAAGCAGAGTGCTAAATCATTGGCTTTGCGGGCTGCACCTGGTCAATGTAACTGTCTCCCACGATCCACTTACCATTCAGAGCTCGTTTGCTAGTATTAATAGAACAAATAAAATGGAATGGGAGATAAAGATACCAGGATAGTGATTTCTTGCTTCAGGAAAACCGTCCTGGGTTACAGACCAATACAATGTTCCCAGCCATGAGCCAGGGAACCAAAGCTGATATAAACACAGCATCCAAGCCACAGAACATGACTTGTTTAAGGCTTAATTCTGTGAAGTAAGGCAGGAAACAAGATTTATCCTTCTGGGAAACTTTTGGCATTTGCCTCGAGCTGGGCCTGATTACTCTCTGCCGTCCTCACCACCCATTACAGCTATCTGAAGGAAATCAATTTTTTTGCCTAAACTAAGGCAAAAGAGAAACATCTCCATCTGAGTCCCATAGAAATCCTTCTGTTTGACGTGGCATTAAACAATGGGGAGCGAGCGGCCCTGTTCTGTGAGGATGGGCCGCTGCTATCTTAGGCCTTTTGGCTGTGAAGGGGAGTGAAATGAGTTGGGCGAAAGCCATTTTACAAACATAGTAAAAATAAATTTACTACACTCAATAATTGAATCTTAAACTTGTCACTATGGCAGACTCTAAATTATTCCAAGAGCCTTCACTGGGACTTGGCAAAAGCCGTGGGTGCTGGAGGTCAGTTTTCATGTATGAAATCCAGCTTAGGTTATAACTGCACAGGGCTACAGAGTAAACGTTTAAAGGATGAATGGGCCATTGAGAAGTAAATCTGACTCCCCAGACACTTAAATAAGTCCTGGAAGGGTTTAAGCCATCAGTTTGGTGGGCTACCAACAAAATTGGGCTATTAATACGAGAGAATTTGAGGTTGTTAATACCAGGCTTTTTTTTTTTTTCTCTCTCTGTGTGTGTGTGTGTGTGTGTGTGTGTGTGTGTGTCTATAAGAGTTTGTTTTTTAACGTGTCTTTATTTTCATGTCGCTTTAGTTGTATTAAGTGCACTCTGATTGGGCAGTGAAAGCTGTGTGACTTGGTCGTTGGCCCACGCTCTGACTCCTGGGCACAGGACTGGAGTGTTTACACTGGAGGGGAATGTTCAGACTCTGACCCAACCAGGAGACATTTCGGTTAACATCTGGCTTTGCTTACTTGTCCTAAATATTAAATTATTAATGGACTATTAATATTAGACCGTTTCATTGGTTCATTTTTTTTTCTCCTTAAAATCATATTTAGAGACCACTTCCCTTAGAGTAAAGTTTAAAACTCTCTCCTAGTTTCTTTCGGAATTTGGCATCTGTAAAAATCTTCAGGGGACTCAAGCAAAAGAATTACCAAAGTAACAAAGACCCAAAACTAACCCATTCTTTTTAAGTTAGTTTGGGAAAAATGAATTTGTTCATTACTCAAAGTGAAGTGGTAAAAAACTTCTGTATTCAAATACTGGCATTACTGCTGATCGCTCATAAGGCCCTGAGAAGCCACCTGCTTTGGTGGCATATGTACCTGAATATACTGCCCAGAAATAAATATTTTACGTTTTTATTCATTTTAGTATCATGAATTATTTTTTGAATGAGGTCTAGACAGTCACAATTGCCTAATTAATTTAGGTGAGATCACCTGTGCTTCAGAGCGAGACATATATGTATTCACTGATTCAATGCCAGTCTTCTCTTGCCAGAGTAGGTCATGGAAACATCATGCCTAATGATGGAAATGGCCTCAACTGGGAGACCATTTTACTGAATTTACCCAGTTCATCACCACACACATGCTTATAATATTTAAATGGAACAGTTTCAGAAAGTACCGAAGTGCTTTGTATCATGGCATATGTGGTATATATTTCACTACTTGGGTATAAATTCTTAGGAAATGGTCCCCTTAGTTTTGAAGTGCTTTCTGTTTTCCAGAGGAATCCACAGTCTCCCATGGGCTCCACTGGGAATTCAAACTTGAATGGGTCATTTTGTCCCCATATCCGCCGTTCCTCCTGAGTCCTCAGTTTTTTGTTAACGGTACAAAGATACTACTAACTTCCATATTTCCCAATTTGAAAGTGAATAAATCGTCTCTATTGCCTTGAATCCAAATATACTTTCAATATTCTGCTTTCCTTATTGGCTGGAACAACTCAGGAGGAACTAATCCCTCACCAGCATTGTGAGGTCGGCAATGCATGTGCAGGAACTTTAACATATATTATGATTGTATGTGTACATACAGAGATGTACGTGTATGGAATTCTATACTTTAACAATTGCTGTGAATTATAAACACACTCATAAAAGCAAACCAAGATCATTATTAACAAAAAAAAGTAAAAATAATGACTAAGTTGTATTTATTTAGGGCTTTGTGTTTTTACATATTTATTTCTAATCAGTTCTCATGAAATATTTATGACTATTCTCCTTTTTTCTTCCCTTCTCCTTCTCCTCCTTTTCTTCCTTTTTCTTCTCCTCTTTCTTCTCATTCTTATTATCTTACAATTTTGCCAAATAATATTTAGAGGTTAAAATTACTTAGGTGGTGAAGAGTGAATTTAGGCCTTGAATCAGGTAGGTCTGATTCACTCAAGCTCTTTTCACCAAAACCCTACCTCTCTGAGGTTTAACCCGTAATGTTTTTGTAGCTATTGTAGGGAAGGCATTCTGGTGGAATTAACCCCTTTGTATGCATACAAACATGTGGGTCCTGTTTATGAAGAGCTATGAGGAAAAAGAAAGTCAGTATCTACTTCTACTATATAAAGACAGATCCTGCAAAAATACTTCATAATACCATACAATCAGGGCAGCTTCTAGGGTGAGGCAAGAAAAGCATGTAGGGCACAAAGTTTAAGGAGGCATGCACTCTTGGGGTGCTACAAGTGCAAGACTCACACCTGAGAGCAAACGCCTCCTTAAAGATTTTCCCCCGGCACCTCACTTGCTCCCTCCTAGTCCTGGCCCTTCCTCTAGTTCCACAGAAATTAAAACCAATCAATGAGTGGCTTATTAAATATTTATTATGTGCTATAGGTTGAGGAAAAACTCAAAAACTTTTCCAATTATATTGCATCAGCTTGTACTGGAAGAAAATGTTATCCAACTGGAAAGATAAGACTGACACATGGGAAACAGTCACATCAGATATATTGTTGACTCTGTAAAATACCGTGGTCCCGTGTGAGGTCACAGATGTCAGATTCAGGACGGTGGAAGATGGGAGACGTTACTGACCATGCTCTCAAGGATAAGCCCTTGTGCTGTAACTCACATATGGGTGGGTGAGGCAGGACCCTGCTGGGGAGACTATGGGACTCCAAGAAAGGCTGACTGACGTTGGCCGTAGGAAGCCATTTGTGTTTGAACAGGGGAGCAATGTGCAGAAAGCTCTGTGATGGATTATGCGTCCTTTTGCAGGAGTGGCCAGGGCGACGGATGGACGGTAGGTCCATCCAAAATAAGAATATTGTGTTAAAGTGGGGGCGCACTAGTTTAAATTTATTTTCAAGTGATTACTACTACAAAGAGGTTTTGATCTGTTACAGGGAAACTGGAGTTGGAAGAAAGGAAACAGTAGAGGTTGAAATGTCCAAATCAGCCATCTTATTTATACTATTTTGTCATGTTCCCATTTCTCCTGAAGTTGGTTCCACAGTGCACTTAGCCGTTGTTGTTGGCTCTGAACTCCTTATTGTCTGACCCACATGGCTGGCTGCTGGATCATGGGCTGCTTAATTCACGGAGCAGTTTCTGTGGGTGACTCTGGTATTCCAGACTAGATCACCAAGCCCTTCAAGGTCAGGGCTCAGAGCTCATTCTGGAATGTTCTATCTCTGTAGACTTTAGCAGCAACTGGGTCCATGAAAAACGGTTAATAAGGGTTTCACAGCTGTCTGCTTGGGAGAAAAGACATGGAGAGAAATTGAACTTGATTACCCAATGAGGAAAGGTCTGCATTTGTTGTACTTTGCAATGTTTGGACTGATCTGAATGAAATTTCCAATGGCTAATTTCATTTCTAATCCTTACATGAGCCAGAAAACTCCACCTGCAAGGGAACCGTTTTTCATTGCCTTTCTTTTGAAAAGGCACTTCCTGTCAACAGGAGCTGCAGTAACAGGCAGGAACTGGTTACTTCTATGACACTGGTGGTTGCTTGGGAAGGAGGCCCAGGACTCGGGCTTCTGCAAAAGTTTTTGGCTTAGGGTCAAACCAGAATGAACAATTCAAGACCCACATGTCTCCTGATAGACAGATATCTGAGCTGGGGGCGCTGAGGCCCAAGACAGTTTACCAAGAAGGTAGAATTATGTAACCCTGTCACTCAACAGGGCTTCTTTCCAGTTCAAGGTATCCTGGGACTAAACAGTACACATAGCAACAGAACAAACTGAATGTGTACCCTCTTTGCATTGCTAAATGGAGCACACTCCCCATGTCGATGCATAAATCAACAAAAGCGCAATGGAGCGATGCCTCATTTATTTACCAACGCTGGGGAATGGACTATTTATTATAGATAAATATTCCAAATAACTAAAGCCTATTATGACTTTAAGTGCCAAAACTTTAAAAAATGTTAACCAAGTATGATGAAAATCCTCTGAACATTCCCTACTGTCTTAAAGACTGTACTCAGAATACAGTTCGACCTTAGAAATGTTTGGAGAAAAAAAAAATGGAAGAAGGAATGGACAGACGCACCATTAGACCTGATGTTTTAATGCTGATGACTAATCAGGGAGAAACAAAGGCTTCTATACTTAGTCTTCTTTGCATTTTGAGAGGAGTCATTGGTGGACTGAAGGGGTAGTTTGGACACTGCTGGGGAGAAACTGCAGCCTTATTGTGGAGGGGGCAGCAGCAGGAGAATGCCGGCGCTGCTGAATATATACACACACATCGCCTCACCTGATTCAGATCGGTTATGTCTCCTAGTAATAAAACAATATGAAACTGAGATGTCTTTAAGGAGATTGTGGAAGTCAAGAGAAGTACCAAAATACTAGAAATAGAGCAAGTGAGCTAAATATCAATCTAAAGTAAAATTCTAGAAAAAGACATTTCTGGGCACGTGGATAAGGAATGTCATCCTCAAGGTCTCCTTGTCTCTCTGACCTCATGTCTGATATACTTACAAATCCCGTGAGCTTTAATGTGCACAATTTATGCACAACTTGACCACTCCCCGCCTCTTCTCTGTTCCTTTCGTAGCCCAAGCCAACTGATACAGTAGACGAAATCATTGGCCTCAAGTCATCACTTCTCTCTGTGTACACACTTTTGCCATGGTGTTCTGATGGGCAAAGTCTACTTCCCTGCCCCTTGACTTTGAGCTCCATTGTGTGCCCTCCAAGAAAGGAAGCACGAGCTTGAAATGCGCCTGTCAGTGGGCTTTCCTTCTGGCCTTTGCTGCCACATCAAGAAGAGTTTCCTCAGGCTCATTGGTACACTCTTACCTGAGGTGCAGAACAGCATCATGGAGCAGACCTGAGGGAGATGCCCATCACAGTCAGACCCTGCAGCTTGAACGGGGCCCAGCCCAGCTTGGGTCAGCAAACCCCTAGATGACCCACGGGTCCTTAAGAACCAACGCTATTGTTTCAAGCCATTGCATTTTTGAGTCGTTTCTTATACAGACATAGCTTACTGACTCAAGGGGATTATTATCGCATTATCCCTCAGCATCTCACCTTCCTTGTCCTGCTCTGCTGCAGAGACCCTGGTCTCATTGCTCTTCCTCCAGCGTGCCAGGCTTTAGCAGAGACCATCTCCACCGTAATGCTATAATTCAGTTTTTCTAAACTATCGTTAGTGCAGCCAAATTGAAAAAACATAATTAAAAAGTATGGGATATTAACTTAGAACAAAGATTAAATATCTTAGACACATAAAGGCAATTTTTAGTAACTCCTTAGAAGGGACAAATTCATCCTATGAAGGTTTTTGAGGCAGCTTAATGATCTTTAGAAGCAAGGGTTCTGAAGCTGTGTGGCCTGAGGTCAAAACATGGTTCCATCAACTTACTGCTGAGTGACCATGGGCAATTATGTACCTTTTCTTTGCCTCAACTGGATTCTCTGTAAGATGGCCATAAAAATAGCACATGCTTCATAAGGTTGTTATATGGATTAAATTAATGTGAACAGTAAATGCAAGACCTGGCAGATAGCAGGCACTTGAAGAGCTGTAAGTAGAGTTTTGTTTGTCATTATGACCGCTACTGATGTTGTTACAACAATTATTCCAAACTTTGTGTATAGACTTTATACAGTCCTATGCAAAACGCTAGCAGGATTTTTCAAGAAACATTACTGAAAATTTTATAAAATATCTACTTAAATTCTGAAATCATTGACTACATCATAATCATTGACAAAAAGAGTAGATAATCAAACTATAAAAATTTAAATGAAAATGAGTTAAATAGTTTTCCCTGAAGATTAATAATTGTGTACTTAGGACACAGAATTTACAGTAAATGTACAACTAGGAAAAATATTTGCAATCAAATATGACAGATAAATAATTAAATTTCTTTATAAAGAACTCATTCAGCTTATCTTAAAATGTAAAAATATAATTCACAGAAGAAAAAATACAAACGACTGAAAAGTATTTTTAACTGTACCAGTTTTATGAACAAGCAAAGAAATGTAAATTAACAAATAATCCTATTTCCTTTCTTGCAAATCAAAATAATTGTAATAATAATAACAATAGTGAATAAGAGGAGAAAGATGAGGGGACTCGGTGTAGATGAGGGTGTGATAAATTAGAGGCACTCGTGTCCTGCTTCTACGAATAGATATTGGAGCAATACTAAATTTTTAACAACGTATAATTTTTATACGTTTATTATTTTATATAATTTTTAAACAATTTAAAAATATTTTTAAATGTCCACTCTACTAATTTTACTTCTGAGACTCTAAGGGAAGAATCAGAAATGTAGATGACAAGGAATGTACAAAAATAGAAAAGAAAGCATTATTTACAGACATGAAAAGAATATGAATGAGGGATATTGTTAAATAAACTGTGGTTTATTTATAGAAATGGATCTTATGCAGCCTTTCAAATGGTATCGAGAGAGTTTTAGAAATACGTTTGTCATATTCTGTTGCAACAATAAGGTGTCATATCATTTAGACAGTACTGCGTATAAATATTATAGAAAAAAACAACTAAATGTGTTAACACCTCTTCTACTGTTACATATATTTAAAATATCTGTTTCTGGAATTTATTGGCAGTTCAGTGATTAGGACTCCACACTTCCACTTCAGGGGGCACGAGTTCATTGCCTGGTTGGGGAACTAAGATCCCTGCATGCCGTGCGGCGCGGCCAAAATAATAAATAAATAAAAATTCTGTTTCTTTATGTATTTTTAAATTTTTAACTGTGACCAAAAAACCCATGTAACATGAAATTCATCAGCTTAAGCATTTTTACATGAACAGGTCAAAAATGTTAAGTATATTTACATTGTTGTGTAACAGATCACCAGAACTAATTCATTTTTCAAAACTGAAACCCTATACCCATTTAACAACTCCTCACTTCCCTCTCCGCCCAGCCTCTGATAACCAGCATTCTACTTTCTGTTTGACTATTTCAGATACCTCATTTAAGTGGAATCATACAGTATTTGTCTTTTGGTGACTGACTTATTTCACTTATATAATGTCCTCAAGGTCCATCCATGTTGAGTATGTGACAGGATTTCCTTCGTTTATAAGGTTGAATATTATTGCATTGTACATATAGACCATGTTTTATTTGTCCGCCCATCAAGGGACATTTGGGTTGCTTCCACTTATTGGCCACTGTGAATAATGTTTTCATGAACATGGGTGTTCAAGTGTCTCTTCAAGACTCTGCTTTCAATTCTTTTGGATATATACACCCAGAAGTGGGATTGATGGATCACATGGTAGTTCTATTTTGAATTTTTTTAAGGTACCAGTTGTACCATTTCACAGCCCCACCAACAACGAGCAAGGGTTCAGATTTCTCCACATCTTTGCCAGCACTTGTTCTTTTCTTTTGTCTCATCCTAACAGATGTGAGATGGTATCTCACTGTGGTCTTGATTTGCATTTCTCTAACAACTTTTGATGTTAAGTATCTTTTCATACACTTGTTGGCTCTTTATGTATTTTTGAACATGTCGAAGTGTTTATCATTAACATGTATTACTTTTGTATCAAACAAACAAAACACTATGAACACAATTAGGATCAGTTTTGCCTCCAGTTTTGTGACATTAGCAAGAGCAAAAAAGCTTTCTTTTCCTAGGTCCCCAAATCACCACTTGTGAAATAAGGAGACTAGACTAGCTAATCCCACATATGACTTCTTTTGTTGTTTGTTGTTGTTGTTGTTGTTGTTGTTCGCAGGCCTCTCACTATTGTGGCCTCTCCCGTTGCGGAGCACAGGCCCCGGACGCGCAGGCTCAGCGGCCATGGCTCACGGGCACAGCCGCTCCGCGGCATGTGGGATCTTCCCGGACCGGGGCACAAACCCGTGTCCCCTGCATCGGCAGGCAGACTCTCAACCACTGCGCCACCAGGGAAGCCCATGACTTCTTTTTAATAAAGGAAATAATCTTTCCTCATTTTCTTCAGTGTTGTGAAAGTAGTTACATTTATACATCTCCTAAATTTTGAAATGATTCTGAGAACAGGTGAATGGGTAAACTGATGATTTGGTCGTAGTTTTTTCAGAATTTCTTCTTCATTTAACATTTTCAGTGCTCCAGCTCTGAAGAAAGCGTTAGACCAGGGGCCAAGAATACAGAGATAATGCAGTCTGGACCCTGCCTTGTTAAGTTACAAGTCTGTTTGGAGAGGCAAGCTTATACGTAAATAATTACAATGCAACTTTTGAAGCTGATATAATACATGTAAAAATAAGGTTCACTGGTGTTACAAAGCAGACATCTGCTTCTAAGATGCTAAAAACGTGAAGACTCATCTCATAGTGGGAAAAAACTCGTAATAGCTGTCCCCCAGACCTTGGTGTTTACAAAATCCATGGCATTCAATTTAGTGAAAAGAAATGTAATATTTACCCAGCAAAGACAAAGCAGAATTTCCATGAGTATTTAACCATTACATTTATTTTAAACTAACAAATGGCTAAAATGTTTTCCATTCAATCAAATGGTATTTTAGAAATTGTGGTCTACACAAAGGATGTCTCTTGCTGGGCAGAGTAATATAATACATTCTGTGTGGAGTAGGAAACTTTAATGATATATGCAGTTTTGTTATTAAAACTGAGTTATATATTTTGCTCTGCTCTGGAAAATTGTGACCCAGTATAACATATCTTCACATTGTTTATAACTTGAGGAAAATCAACATTTTGGGTTCCCAGTTCACACAGTAGGAATTACATTTGTTTTGGCCAAATATAATTTATATAACTGCAAGGAACAATAAAACATGAACTCTACAGTGTTTTCTTACCTAAAAATAATATAGACCTTGTAAAATTGAAGAGATTATTATTATAAAGGAAAAGACAGTAACTTAAAAGGCTGAAGCTCATTTTACAACACTCTTTCTTTAATGCCTGTGCAAATAGGCAGACACCTGTGTCCTCATTTTCCTTGACCCTAGCCACAGGACTGAGATTCCACATAGTAATAAATAACCTTGCAAATAAAACTTTGAAATATAATTTGCTTGAACAAGCCCAGTTCTTCTATGTTGAAAAGTCATTTTCAAAGTGACTTCTTAAAATGACTCAGTATTCTTTATTCCCATGCCTACAAAGATCTTTTGTATGTGATGAAACATCTGGTCCATCTTGTTAATAAGGCCTCAGGTAGTAAAGGGACTATTCTGAATTTGGAGTTGGGAATTGAATGAATGAATGAAAGAATTGATTAATCAATCGTCCAATCAATAATTAGGCATTTATCTTTAAGGTCAACTAACCTATGCAAAATTGACTCTCCTACTTCAGTACCATAATATAAAATGTGATCCTGTTCTCAAAAATGTGGGAGTGATAAGGGAGAAGAGTGAAACTTCCTTTGAGGGGATATGTGCAAGAGTCATACTGAACACATATTGTAAAACTGCTGAATACAAAATCGATCAGACAACTAGAAAAAATATTGACATTTTGTTGGCAAGTACTGTGTTCAAGGAACTGGTCAGTGGTATCTTATTTAATATGTAAAGTCTAGACAATTCCACGAAGTTGGCAGAATTATCTTACATGTGAAGAAACTAGGGTCATAAATTTTAAGTGACATCTTCCAAATCACATAGCCAAGTATGTGGTAGAGTTGACCCCGGACCACAAGTCTTCTGATTCTACATACTGCACTCTTGCCACTACAGCACTTGAGAATCTGCTGAGTGAAGACGACAGGCTAGTACAGTCACAGCATAATCAGATGGCAGATGGGCCTAGCATTCCTACTAGATGACACCTAACTATTCATGCAATTCTTACCTTTCCTCAGGCTCAAAACTTTTTCACTTACAGAGCAGATTTTTCTGCTCTGTGATTTATTTAGATTTCAAATTCTTCAGATTCCCAGTGTAATTTTTGACTTGGTCTTTTAAGTCTTAATGTCTATTTTAAACTGGGATTTGAATTATATTTAACAGTATTAGGGTTTCTAACTGCATTGATTTTCTTCTGAAGCAATCCATTCTTAATACTTATTTAGAGAGAGAATCCTAAGGAATCGTAAATGGTGCAGACTTGTTTTTCAGGAGCCAACATGAGAGTCCATTTTCCTTTAAAAAAAAAAAAAAAAAAGTTTGCAGCCTCTCCAGGCATTGAATCATCTGGCTTGGGGCCAGGCACTAGAGGGTGCTTTAGAAATATTATTTGATGATGAACTCGGATGTTGTCCACTTGCTTTTCAGAAATCATTCCTGTAAATCACGGCTTTGAAAACTTGTCAGCATTTTGCTCTTTCTTTTGTGGACTCCTTCAAAGGGAGAAGGAATGCCTGAAAAGTAAACATTAAACAGCCGTAACTGCATCCCAAGGAGTGCGGAATAAAAAAAATTATAGATACTTACAGATATATAAATATTTCTGTGAGATAAAAAGAGAACCCTGTGGATAACTCACAAAGAGCCTACTGGAACTTTATCAGTCGACTGGGCTCTGTCAGCGTAAAGCAGGTTTGTGGGGGGCCAGGGCAGCCTGTGTCTCTCCCTGCCCCATGGCCTGCTTTTCTGGAAGCTTGCCGTGAGCACAGCGCCTCACATCTGTGTGAGGCTCTTGTTTTGGTCGCACTTTTACATATATTATCTCTCAAGTGATATTCACAAAACCTGTATAGTAAGCATTACTATTCCTATTCTCTAGATGAAAAACACAAACAAAACTGAGGTTTAATGAGGATAACTATTGCACTCAGATCTATCAGGTTAAGTGGCAGAATCAGATTTTAATTATAAGACTTTTTCCTAGTATATAGGGCAGCAACCCCATTCTTCGTTTTTTATACAGTTAACATAACCATATTTCTTCCCTTCTTCCTTTAGACTTTGTCACCATATGTATCTTTCCTTGTTAATGTCTTCAAATTTTAAATAAAAATAAAATCCATAAACACCAAAAACCAGAGGGCATGAAATATAAAATAAGGAAACACACACCTCCTTTGCTGTTGGAAAAAGAAAAAGCATAACCTGGTAGGGGAGCTAAAAATGTCCTGTAGAGACGACAGTATGAAACGCCACGAAGCAGAGCCGTGAGTAAGGTGTGGTGTGTGGAAGGACCTTTCCAATTAGGAAGAACTCTAATTGGAAAGATAAGGAAGGGTTTCTTAGGAGAACAATACCTTTCTTTAGGTCTTGAAAGACAGCAAGATTCCAAAAGAGCACCCTAAGCTTTGGAAATAGTAAAGACAAAGTCGGCAAAGCTCAGGGCATTTGCAGAAAACAATATTCAGCTTATTGGAGGATCGCTTCCTGAGAAGAGGCTGGCAAACAAGGTTCTAACCAGGTCTAGAGCAGCTCTGTCCGAGATCAGGGAAATGTTTTCTTTACTTTTTTTTTCTTTAAAGTCTTTATTGAATTTGTTACAATACTGCTTCTGTTTTATGTTTTGTCTTTTTGGCTGTAAGGCATGGGGGAGCTCAGCTCCCCGACCAGGGATTGAACCCGCACCTCCTGAACTGGAAGGCGAAGTCTTAACCACTGGACCTCCAAGGAAGTCCCAGGGAAATGTTTCCTAATAGGCACTGTCCGAAGCAGTAGCCATGGGCCACATGTGGCTACTGAGCGCTACTGAGCGCTTGAAAAGTGGCTGGTGTGACTAAGAAACTGAAAACTTTGTTTAATTTACTTTTATTTTTAATATAAAATCACATGTGACTAGAGCCCACCATTTTAGACAGAGCGATTCTAGGGGCCTTGGATGATTGATAGACTGAGGCAATCACAGAATTCTACGGTTACCCGGGGGGAAACAGATACTTGCTGACTGAGGAGAGAAATGAACTGAGAGACTTGGGAGAGGCTGGAATAAGAAAAATAAGGTCTGGAAGAATGGCAAGTTGGGATAAAAGGAGACATCCGGTTATAATCGCTGAGTCTGTGAACTACGGGATTCAAAATGCAAGTGCTTGCACTCATTTGTATAAGAAAAGTTTGTTCTTCACCAAATTTATGAACTCCTCCAATGTCAGAATGATGTCCATTCTTTCATCTCTCAATATCTAGTAGCCAGCCCCATGTCTTCCACAAAATATGCTGTGCATATGACTATTCTGACAAATTCAACCACAGTTGTGCATTTATATGTTACAGTTAAATTAAAATGTCCATTATCTAAACCGGACGGAACTAATGAGTGGAGATAGTTAATTTTCAGTCATTTAAACACAACATATATAACCAGGTAAGTCTTAAAAAAATGTATTGGCTTGTGTGTGTGTGTGTGTGTGTGTGTGTGTTAGTTTCACCCAAATCTTCCTCTCTCTCTAAAGTACTTGGAATTTAAAAACTCCAATGTGGTTTATCAGACACATTATCTGTATTCTTTTAAACCCAGAAGAAATAATATTCTTGTTTCAGCTTTATTAGATTCTTAAATTATGGATAAGGTATTCTGTAAAACTAGCTAGTGCCCACTCCTCATTCTAAGGCTGAAAGGATTATTAAAACCAAAACAGAAAACTGGGTTCCCCCAGACTGTAAGGACTTGATCTCCCAAGATTTAAGATCAAAACCACCAGTAAACACTGGTACCAAACCACCAGTAAACACTGGTACTGAACTCAGTAAATGGTGTTCCTGCAATACTTTGCAGAAAAGAATAAAACCCCAGCAGTAACAGCAGTGCGACACCTTATCCCCACTCCCACAAGCTGAGCTGCTAATTATTTTTTTTACCTGCAAATGGACTCATCATCTGGATACCTTCTCAGATAAGTCTTAAACATTTTTGTACTGGTGAATTCTCATGTGTGGATGTCTTGGGGATGAATGGGCACCAAGCAGCCTTCCATGAACTGTGTTACAGGCCAACATTTACCAGATGACCTGGCCTCTCTTCTTTTACCTAAGGATGTGAGAAAAATATGCAGGATTTAGGAAAGAAGGATTGGGACGTCAGTTAGTTTTTCCTTAACATTTATTCAAATTGTACCTTGGCTAACCACACCTAATGCAGATGGAGTGGGTTTATCCATTTCTCCAAGAAAAAGCTATCTGTGTTCTAACTCCCCAAAGGTCTTACTTTGGAGATATTTTTTGCAATTCATCAATAACCTCCGTGGCTCTTGCCAAAATCATCCCCTCTCCCCGTTTTTTAGACCTGAAGGGAAAGTGAAGATAAGCTCAACAGCCACTGGCGTATCTTGGAGATGGAACTCTAGAGATCTGTACTCCTATGTCTTCTTTGCTCACAACAGTGAAAATCTTCAAATTTCTAGAGATACTGTTTTCTAGCATCTTAATCTCATCCAAACTGTATAACATTTCTTTGAAATAATGGCAGCAGAACTTTGAAGGTGTTTTAGTTCTGAATCCTCAGTTATGATTTTATTGTTTGAGTTTCCTTACCAAAAAAAATAAATAAATAAAAGCCATGATGTGGAATTGTATCTTTTTCTATGTATTACCTGAATTCAGGCAACTGACTATATAAACCTAAGGAAAACAGTGAAGTTATCAATAGCAATGTTAGTCAATGCTGAAATTGTTCCTCCAGTCACAGAATCCTGAGATCTTAAAACTGAAAACTGTAAAGAAGCCACTTTAAATCATTCTTACAAATGACTGTACTATTGCAAGTATTAAATGCCTGGGAGCAGAAATGGGAAGAATGCTCGTTCATGTTCTGCTCTTCTTTTTTTCTTTCTTTCCAAATGTCCAAGTAGCCAAGTCTCTGGTATGTATCAGAGGAACAGGCAATTTTCAGAGTGAAGTCAACTGAAAAGTATGTAGATGGCAGTGTAAATGTTAGGAGAGTTTGGAGGAAAGTATGCCAACTATGTGCTGTTTTTTGCTACAGTAAGTATAGAACCATCTCTTCAATGCCATGGGCAAGATCCTTGCCAAGTGGAATACCCTATTTATAACCCTATCAGGAAGAGGAAATAGTGCCAGGAACAAGATAAAACTATTAGCTGTATTAACAAAAACACTTAAAAGCATGTTTGTATTTGAAAATAAATGTTAGTGGTTAAGCAAAAAAATATAAGTAGTTGTAGATCTGGGTGTTGAAACCTGTTGCAAGACCATTAATTAGTCATCATCTTATCTTCACTGCCATATCTCTGCCAACTTGCCTGTTTGAAGTCATAAAATGGAGCTCATAAATGGACTCTTTGGGAGATATGGGGAAATAAACAATTCCCCCTATTCGGTAAATAGTTAAGAAATCTCCCTGGGCTCACATGTTTTTTTCCCTCCTGTTGGCACTGTTGATTCAGTGCCCATCTGGGACGTCCTCCCAATCTGACTTGAAGCTGCCAATCTTTCCAATGCCAAGTATGTAGGCTGCAATCCCAGAAGTGGGAAAAACAGACCAAGTCCAAGGGCGTGCCATCGAGTGTGCAGACTCTGGTCACAAGGGTGTCACACTGGGAGGGGCCTGGCAACTAGCCTGCGCCGGCCAGCATCAAGACACGGGCCAGGAGCTGCCACCCCATGTCCTTCCCTCCTCCCCATTACCCTGGGGAGCAGCGTGTTGAATAAGCAAGTGGCTGAGGGATGGCTGGATTGGTGCCAGGGTCAGCTTCTTCGGCCTTCCTGTTGTATCAGTGAAACTTGGTATATGCCATACTGTCCTCCCCTATAAGGCAAGCATCAAGATACAGTTTCCTTTTCCTTCCTTTGTTCTTTCACTTTCTCTTCTCCACCTACTCATCTAACCTGGTAGAGTGCAAAGACCATAGGATATGGGATCAGACAAAATCAGGGTTGTATCTAGCTCTTTTACTAGCTCTGTGTCTCTGAAGGTAAAACAAAACAAAACATTTAACTCATCTAAGCCTCAACTTATTTTCCACTAATGGTGCCTACCTTGCTGGTTTGCTGTGAGGTTTAGCAGAGGTGATGTAAGAGCCTAGCACCGGTTCTAGAACATGATAGGCAATAAATATTAACTTGCCATAGCTAGAGGCACTACATAAGACTACGGCTATGCCAATTGATTAATGATTTATTCATCTTGTTATTTACTAATCTAATTCATTTATCATTATATTAGATAGTGATATAGAATACTACCCTATGTGTCTACTTATTAAAATAATTATTAACCCTCTATCAAGTTATATGATAATTTTATAAACAATTATATATACTTATTTAAGATATAATTGCCGGACTTCCCTGGTGGTGCAGCAGTTAAGTATCCGCCTGCCAATACAGGGGACACGGGTTCGAGCCCTAGTCCGGGAAGATCCCACATGCCGCAGGGAAACTAAGCCTGTGCGCGACAACTACTGAGCCTGCGCTCTAGGGCCCATGCTCCGCAACAAGAGAAGCCACTGCAATGAGAAGCCCTCACACCGCAACGAAGAGCAGCCCCCGCTCGCTGCAACTAGGGAAAGCCCGCGCAGAGAGACAAGGACCCAACGCAGCCAAAAAAAAAGATATAATTGCCACACTTATGTATTATTATATTTTATATTATATGTTATAATATATAATACATTATATATTATGTATTATTATATAAGTCTGTATCATGTATATGCCCTACATCATTACATATATAAATATATATATATTTATAAAAACATTACATATATCACACATATTGTGTATTGTTTTATAGATCATTACATATTATTATATTATGGTTCATATTATATGAGTGTATCATTTATATGCCCTGTATCATGTTTTATATATCATTTTATACATATTAATTATGTTTATATAAATTGTATATATTTATGTCATTTTATCATTTCATTAAATAAGTAATATAAGAATGATACAATAATTATGATTAGTATATTATACATAGTATAATGTATATTATGTTGTAATATAGATAATTTGATTATATGATTATTAACATTTAAAAAACAAATTTTAATAATATTCTATTTATGCTATTACATAAGCATAAATGTAAACATACATACACGCATGTAATTATTTAATCATCCCTAGTGTACTTGGGCCACAGTTCTCATGGTTAAGAACCGCCACAAGGAGAGGTAGTAAAATACCAGGGAAAGACCATGTGTCTCAGACTAAAAAAAGCTTAAATCCAGTCCATACGAGGTGTGTGAATCCGGGCATGCCAGTTAACCTCCCTGAGTCCCTATTTCCTTACTCTATTAGAAAGAAGGGGGCGGGAAACTTGCAGACTTAAATCGAAATAATAACAGTGAACAACACAACTACCAGCACATAAGTAATCAATACATGAAGGATATCATTATTCATATTATTGTTCAAGTTAATAATTATCATTGTTTTCAATGTAAGTCTTAGAAATACACTCAAGAAGCAGCCCTTTACCTGTGGGGACTTCTTGCAGAGCTGGCTCCTGCGATGTCTGTTTTGCTTGGACCTCATTTGGAGAGCAGGGCCAGTTATCCTCACTTTCTAGTCGTTGGAGAATATTCAAACTGATATCCCTTGTGGGATAAGATCTTGGGGACAAATATTTCTTCTATTTCAAGGTTTCTTAAATTTCACATGTGATTTAAAAAGCAAATAAGCCCCTTAATTGCTTCGTTAAGCTAGTCAACACTAATTAAGAAAAGTCGGCAGGAAAAATACTAGAACCTGCTGTGCTTGATTTTGAGCCTTCTCTCCTCCTTCCAGAATATGTCTTGCTCTGCTGAGGAAGGGGAGTTGATGATTTTCCATGATAGGACCCACTCTGACCTCCTCAGTTCTGAGTTTGAAATTAAGCTGTAGTCTTTTGGGCTTCAACTCTGTTTATTACTGGTGAAACATGATTTCCCAACGCCATGAAAAAATGCCTAAAATGCCTTGCAAAGTAGCGCAGGGGGTAATCTGAACCATTTTGTTGAGCTAGACTTCAACAAGCTCGAAACATCAGTTTCTTCTCCTTCAGCACAGTCCAGGAGCTTAAGAACAGGGGCGCAGGGGTCACAGGAGGGGGCTTAGAGTGGGAGATGATTTGCATGTGAATATGTGAGTGTGTGCACATGTGTCCTCACACATGTGTGCATTCGCAAGCACTGTGCACCTTTGTGCACATATGTGGTGGGGATGGGTGGGAAGGAGATTTACTTGTCTGCAAGACAACTAGAACCTGAATTCTGCCTTTTGCTCTTGTTCAAACTTTGGGAGAGTTATTCCTCGTAGCTCTGCTGAAGTTTATGAGAAAAGTAAGTTTTTGTTGTAGATTTTCCTAGAGCTAACTAGGCCATCTCCCTGGTTACATCAGCTCCCTTGGAATCTCTCAGATCCAGAGAGAACGATAAAGTAAATCCAGCAACCTGCCTTAACTCTCCTTTATGGTAGTGAATAGCTTCTATGTATTGAGCACTTCCTGTGTACCAGACTCGGTTTAGGTATGTTATAACCATGGCCATAATTCTCTCAGTAACTCCTTGAGGTACATCTGTTATTCCCATTTAATTGATGAAGCTACCAGGGGTAAGAGAAATAAAGAAAAGGGCTCATGGCCTCAGAGTTGGTAGGTGGCTGAGCAGGAATTAGAACCCCAAGCTGCCTACTGCAAAACCAATGTGATTTACTCCTCACCCGGTCATTCAAAAGGCTCTATTATCATGATCCTCTGAGTTAAACCAGCAATTCTTCTGGTCCCAAATGAGAAGAATCAGAGTCCCTCCTTACTCTGAAAATGCTACTTAGAACAGTGCCTCTGCTCAGTGTATGAACAACCCCTACAGCTCCAAAGCTGGCTTTCCCCAAAGCCTTCAGGACCTTGGTGCATGTGGAACCCTTCAGAGGAATTTGGGCTGCTTATGGGAATCTTCTAGAAGAGCAGAAAGTGTGAAGGACTCAGGGATTAGAAGCAGAAAGCATTTTGCCCACCTTCTCACTTGTATGAAGGAGATCAGGCCTGAATTATTTAGGGTTGTAGGTGATTTCCCCTAGATGCAGCAGCTCTCATGGACAGCCTCTCTCACTGGACTGTGAATGAATGGGAAGGCTGAGAACCTCACCTTGATCATAACAAACTCAACAAGAAACCCAAAACTGTCTCAATCAGCTATTTTTCAGCCATTGAAAGCATTCTAGGACACTGTTGCATGGGCCCACTGGAGGAACAAAGGCAGGGTGTGTCTTGAGTGAAGATGTAATGTGGAGGCCCTCAATGGATGTGGTCCGGAGTCCGGTTCACAGGTTTCAAAGGGGTTCCATTAACTCAGTACTGACTAGTTCAGTGATAGCAAGAGGATCCATTTTGCTTGGCAAGGCATGGCAGCTGGCCTCTGTCTGTGACTGGCACAGTTCTGGGGGTTGCAAGGCCTACCATTCAATAGACTCCTAGATACTTAAGATCTACTGCAGTTCCCTTGGGGCCCGGGACTTGTAGGCAAGGATAGATTCCAGGTTCCACGCATGGTGGGTCTGAGCCAGCTGACAGTTCCCTTGCCTTGGACTGAGAAGGACAAAGTCTAAAGGGTGTAGGGGGTTTGTGGGGGCAGGAAGGGCATAGCCTGTAGCTCTGATGCTTCAGACACATGGACATTCTCTTTAGAAAACAAATTACCTCTGGCCAGGGACTGCATGTAGATAAACTAAGGCACAAAGCGTGCACAATTCAAAAGACTACATTTGTGCAAATACTGACTTTAATTAAAACAAGCATCTAAAGGGACAAACAAACCTTACACATTTCCTTTCACTTCTCAGTGTTCTGAAGATCCATGGCAACTGATTATAAGCCTAAAAAGTTTTATCAGGTTAGTTATCAAATATTTCCCATAAAGAATATGAGTTAGCATCAGAAGATTCTTTCTCAGGAAGATCTTTAATGAGAGTAAAATGAGGTCTTAATAATAACAAACAGTTTCTGGTGTTTCTGTGTGGCCACTATTGCTATAACCCTTTGCAAATCAAGGGCCAGAAATCAAGTTCAAGCAGGAAGAATGTGTGATGAATTCTGCGGGGGGAGGAGCCTGCAACATGAGCGGACCTAAGAAAATAGGTGTGAGAGGCTGTCCGAGAGCCCTGGTCGTCATTCAGAAGGTGATCTCTGCTACAGCATCTATCAGTGAGGCAAAGAATCCAGGCTCTGTATATGTAACACAGGATACACCCAGATAAATGGGCTGAATTCTTCACAGAGCTGTGATCCTGGGGGTGCCCTGGACACTGAACAAAGTAGGGGTTCATGACTATGAAATATGTAAGGGTAGATCTCTGTCCTCTGGACAAGACCGGGGGGAGTAGAGATATCAGCAGGGTCACCTGGGGAGCACCAAGCGTCAGCCCTCTTTGTGGCCTAAGTGATTAGAAGCTAATGAGAGTGTCTGGCCATCAAACCCAGTCAATGCATCTCAACAAGGATGTGTGATATTCTAAGCTCCACTGGCCGGAAGACAGAAGTGGTTCAAGGCTCCTGATAACCTTTGTCATGAGCAGGACTGCTTTGGGTCCTGGGTACTCCTGGGCCCCCTAGAGGTTCAGAGGATTGAGCCCTAATGATCTGAAGAGGGGAGCCAACTAGAGGGTGAAAGACTTCCTACACCAGCGCCCTGGAAAGTCAGCAATCCCAGATCCTTTCATCGGAGGCTCTCCCGAAAGGAGAATGACCCCATTCTGCAAGCAGAAGGTGAGCATCACACGGGCCTGTGAAGAAGCTAGAGTGAAAAGAACTAACGTGAGGACATGGGCCAACGGAGTGCGACGGCCAAATCTGAGCTCTAATGCACGCATGGGCCGGCGAGACTGATGGGCCTCGTCAGAAAGGGCCTAGACCCGCCACGGGGTTTGACCTTCCAAGTCCACAAAGGCTTCCACACACTACAGGGAAGCATGTCCCTGCAGCTGCCTCCAGAGACAGCCTCAGAAGACGCCTCCCTTCCCACACGAAGTCCTGGAAAAGCCACGGTGGTTCTCTTCTTGTGTTTCAGTCTGCTCCAACTACTTCACTCTCCCCACTGACTCAACTCAGTGGCCGTTCCTCCACTCCAGGCCTTTACCCAGAGCCTTCTCTGCCTGAAATGCCCTCTTTCCTCTGTAGTCATTCTACTCCTCTTGGGGCTTTGAACTAAAGCCCACCTTCCTCCCTATCAGCCTTACTTTAGTTTACATTGACTTTTGCTGGCTCTAATATCTGAATTATGTATTAAGTCATCATTATTTAGTAGGTTTTCCTAGAAAGCCCATGGAAAAAGGTCAGATTCACATTAAACGATAGATTAAAGCGTAGGAAGAGCCCCTGCAGAGCACCTAGCCCCACCATTTCCCTGTTCAGGTGAGCAGGCAGAGGTCCAGAAGGGAGAAGTGACTTTCTCCAGGTCACAGGAGAATCAACAGCAGGGCAAAGAAAAATTCCTGTCCCCTGACTCTCAACCCAGGACGTCTTCCATGACTTTCTCTTGCCTCAGCAATTCAACTGGAGAGCCAGACTCAGCACATTTATAATTTATATTTCACGTTTTCAGAGAATGTATAAGGGATGGGTCAGAGCGCTCTCCTGATGCTCCAGTAGCTATGAGTTTTGTGAAGGTCCCCGCTTTTGCAGCTCTGGCTGAATCATGAGGTTCTTGAATAAGCAGGAAGAAGCCAGGCCTGGGCGAGGCCACCTCTAAGGTACTGCACCCCTCCCAGGAGGGAAGAGAAGGAGATCCATTACATTAGGCTTGAGATTCCCCCGTGTTCCCTCTGCGGCCTCCTCCTCCGCCTCCCGTCAAGTTCTGGGATGTGAATGTGCTCAGGGGCAGGGCAGGCTGCGGTCCCCAGGGGCCGTGCGCTATAAACGTCATTTCCTCCCTTTATTGCAGTTAACTGCCCATGAACTCTATTAATATTTTGCAAATTGAGATCCCTAAACACATGTTAGAGTTAATTTTAACTTCATGCTAACTAGGAGGTGGTCAAATTTTCACAACAAATTCCAAGGATATTTTGATAAGCCTTGGAGAAAAGCGTTTAAAGGTGGCTATGGGGTGTTTTGTTTTTTTTTTCTGAATCCACACATTTCCTTGCAACTCCTGTTTTTAAGGAGCGGGCAGGAGGAAACTGTTTTAGACGAGGCGGAGCCAAAATACTAAGTGCCTCAATTGTGATGCAAGAGTGGCAGAAGGAAGCATCCCCCCGCCAGGCTCAGAGAGGCAGAGAATCCCTTTTTTCTGAACATGCCATAGTAGGTCTTATTCCCCTTAGTCAACAAATGCGTGCTTGCTTTTGCACATGGGATCATTTTTCCTTAGAAACACTTTACCATTCCATAAACACAACTTGTACGGTAAATGCTTTGGGTTTTATAAGCTTAGTGGGAAAAATAGATTTTTCTCCTCTCCAGTTAGGCCAAATGCTTGTTCATGGAATAGCATCACAAGTGTAACTTCTAAAACCGATCAGTCAGGATGAAGAAATGCTTCCTTCCTCCCTTCCTCCCTTCTTTCCTTTCTTCCTTCCCTCCTTCCTTCCCTTCTTAACTGCTTTCCACTGTACAAGTATTTTCTGAGTACCTACATGTGCCAGAAATTGCTCTAGCCTTTGCAGATACGGTGGTAAATATATCCCTGAAAAACACTAACCACATGATTCCAAATTTAATCATTTAATTCTCCTTCTAAGTATGCAGCCATTGAGGTGGACACTCTTCCCCAAGATCACCATCTATTCAAGGTATTCATCTCAACAGAAAGATTTGAGAAAATGTTCAGCTACAGAAAAAAAATTTCAAAACACCCCTTCTATTAATCAGTGGGTCAAATCACTTTTCTTAAAGGGTTTTTGTTTCCCCAAATGATTCCCTGTTTTCTCTCAACCGTGATCTTGCGTTGAGGTTCACCTAAATCTTGGTTACTTTAAACGAGGAGATGGTGTGGTGTAGTGACAGCATTTTTCCCCCACAACTAATTCTGAGACAGATGAGGGGAGCAGGGCTATTCTGGAGAAGAATGTCCAGCTTCCTCTGCTTCCTGCCCTTAGAGTAGCCAAGGTCACCCCTGAGCCGACAAGGGAGAGACCCTTCTTGTCCGTATGTAGCCCACTGAGTTCACTGTCCAACCTCTCCTCCTCTCACTCCTATTTTCCCCCAGTGTCTGATTCCAGTACAGCAGGTAGCATCCTTAACATGTACTGCCAACTTCCCTTGATACCTTCAATAAGTATTTAGGGTATTTAGTCATTTAGTAAGTATTTAGTCACAAATAATAAGTATTTAGTAAGTATTTAGTCATAAATAAGTATTTAGTAAGTATTTAGTCATAAATAATAAGTATTTAGTCATTTAGGGAGGAGGGCATCTCCAGAGGCTAAAGGAGATATTATTTGTGAAGCACCAGTGACCAGTGAGATAATTAATAAACAGGACAAAACTGTAGTTACATTTGACGGAGCAGCAGTGAACATGCCACAGATTTTATTCATCAAATTTCATTTTGCCAAGATGAAAGCGTGGCAGGTATTCTGGATTAAAGAATGGAATCAGTTAAAGGTTCTCAAACTTTTTGGTGTCAGAACCCCTTTACACTCTTAGAACTATAGAGAAACTCAGAACTTTATGTACAGATTATATCTTTCAGTATTTAGCATATTAGAGCCTAAACTAAGGACAATTTTTAAATATTTATTAGTTCCTTTAAAAATAACAGGAATGAACTCATTACATTTTGATATAAATAACAATTTTATGAAAGTATAATTTTTTAAAAAGCATATATGTGGAATCTAAAAAAATGGGTACAAATGAACTTATCTACAAAACAGAAATAGAGTCACAGATGCAGAAAACAAACTTATGGTTACCAGGGGCTAAGAGGGGGAGAGGGATAAATTGGGAGATTGGGACTGACATATACACACTACTAAGTATAAAATAGATAACTAATAAGGACCTACTGTCAAGCACAGGGAACTCTACTCAATACTCTGTAATGGCCTATATGGGAAAATAATCTAAAAGAGAGTGGATATAGGTATATGTATAACTGATTCACTTTGCTATACACCTGAAACTAACACAGCATGGTAAAGCAACTCTACTCCTATTCAAATTTTTAAAAAAACTAGAAAAAAAACTAACAAAAAATACAATTAAAAGTTAATAAAAAATAAAAAGCAGTTAGAAAAAATAAATTCATTTAATGTTTGGTTTAACGGAAGAAGGCTGATTCTCATGTCTGCTTCTGCATTCAATCTATTATAATACCACACATCATGTAGCCTCTGGAAAACTCTACTGTACATTCATGAAAGACCATGCATCACTTAACCTATCTGTGCCTCAGTTTCTTCACTGTTAAAATGGATATAATAATAGTAACTACATATCTGAGAGAAGAATTCAATGAGTTTGTCACGTAAGGTGCTTGGAACAATACCTGGCACATGGTAGTAAGAACATTATTCTCATCAACACCATGGTTACTAGCATTTACTCTGCTGAGCCACTCCCTGAATGAGGCAGGACTTGTGGGGGCACCCTCCAAGTCTAGATGGAAGAACACTCAACACCTACAGGCACGGCACCTAAAGGGAAGCCACATTCCTCTCCCTCTGTTTTCTGTGATCTCCCACTGAGACAGAGCACTTGGGGCCTTTCATTTGTAAACGCTGGCCTAGGTTTGGACAAGTGGTCCTGGGGTTACTCAGACTCAAGGCTGTCAGACGGATCCACATGGGATTAAGCAATACAGGCATAGCCATAGAGTTCCTTGCACGATCATCAAGGTGTTGGGTCGGAGAGAAACTCAAGGATCATTTTGTGCTACTCGCCTACAGCTGTAGGAACTTTCCGTGCTCCGTCTCGGTGTTTATGCTCCGGCCTCGGTGTGGGTACTTTCAGGGATTAGAAGTTTACCTAACTGAGATGTTCTCTTAATTGAGAGCATACCAGGGGTTTACAGACCTTAGTCTTGCCTCTCTGGAGCTTCTCCAGAGCCTTTTCTTCTCTAAATCTCCTTATCCAATTTCCTTATCCAGTCCATTCCCTCAGTGACAGGGTTTACTACTATTTCTATTTCTAGTTTATTCTACTATTTCTATTTCTTCTGCAGGAAAGAATAAGGGTGAGAGGCAGGGGCTTTGGCGATAGACTCAGACTTGAATATGAACTGTGCAACTTTAACCAAGTTACTTCACTACTCTGAGCCTTGGTTCCCTCAGCTTAATAATAAAGATAAAGGGAATATTATCTCACAGGTTTAACTGAAGACCGTGTGAGACAATGCACATAAAGGGCCTGGCAGGAAGCTCAGCCTGGCAAGGATGGGGTTGACCTAAGGCTGGTACCTAGAAACAGAGACAGAAATGGGGATTAGATTCCTTTTAGGAGAAAAGGAATGAGGTGAATGGGATCTGACAAGAGAGGAGCTGAGCCAGTCTGTGGTCTTCAGCCTGAGCCCACCTTCAGCCTGAGCCCACAGTGGACTCTGGAGCGTGAACCACACCCTTGATTCCTACCTTAACAGTGGAGCTTGATGCTTTTACAATTCTGCATCGGGGAGTCACTGACTGAGGTAGGACAAGTGGAGGAAAGGGCATGGGGTAGAGGAGAGGGGGGCTGGGGGAGGTGCATAACATCCTTGATGATGTGGTTCTCAATCAATAGAGCATAATTCTCTAGAGAAGGGAGAAGCTGCGAGAAACGGGACAGGCCCAGCAAAGAGGATGCTGGGGGCACTAACAGCATCTGTAACCTGCACACTGCGTCCTGCTGAGACGCCCAGGCTTCTCACAAGGTCAGTTCATCCAGGCACAGCTTCTCCGAGATTCTGGTTGATCACAACTCCAGGGGAAACATGCTAGAGAGGTTTCGTGGGACTCACCCCAGGTCTGACACTGCAGTTGGTCCTGAAAGTATGAGACTCATCATCTCCTGGTCCTGCACGCTTCCAGACCCATCTCCCCCTTCTCTCGGTCGGCATCTCACTAGATGGCTTGCTTTGTGTGTTAACCCATCTCTGAGGGTCTGAGTCCCGGGTCACCACACCTTTAAGCCTGTACATTTAGTAAGTGCTGGGCAGAGCAGAAGAGGTGAGTGGATGACCTGAGGCCACACACACTCTGCTTCCTCGCTGGGAAAGAGCAGCCCTTCCTCCTTTACGATCAGAGTTAATTACAGCTGCTGGTGCGGCAACTCCTTTCTTTGCCTGACGGTCTGGTGGTGCAGTGGGCCCCAAGTGACCTGGGACCTGTCATAGCTTTAAGTTATTACAAGTCCTATGTTTCCTGGTGGAAACAGCACCCGGAATCTAAAGTTTCAGGGACTAGAAGCCTATATTCCCCAGGTAGTTCACTGGCAATCAGAGTAAGCAGGCACCCAAAGAAATTCACGACAGGGCTCAATACTCAGAGTTCCTTTCTCTTTTGAGACAGCCAAGGTCCCCCCTGCACCTTCCAGTGCAGTCCAGTGATTTCCAGGGCTGCCCGGGCTGGTCGACAAGGTGCAGAAGGCTCTACTCCCAGCTGAGAGAGCCCGCGTCCGCGCTGGCATCTGGGCCCTGGGCCCCCTCAGCTCAAGTCAGCAGCCCCCGAGCGTCCCAAACCTGCTGCTGGCCTCAAAGTTCAACCCGCTTGGCTCAGGCCCTACATCACTGGAGGACACCCAGGGCTTCAAAGGAGGGCCCCTCAGAGCGGCCCCCTCCTCCAAACACTTCTTGCCAAAGCCCAGCTGAGGCAGGCTCGAAGCTAAATATTTGGATTGAATGGGAGGGAGAGTCCAGTCCCTCTGAGGGGTATTTTACCCAGGCCATGAGGAGAGAAGCAGCTCACAGCACAGGCATGCTGGGCCCTACGGCACTGGAAAGCAACGGGATTGCCGTGTGACCAGCTGGCTGGCAGAAGGGGCGGCCTCGCGTGTGCCCAGAGCTTCCCAGCCTGCCTCCCCATCTCAGTTCGTCCCCTTCACCAGCCTGTGAATCTCCAGGATGGGATGGCTCGCCCCTTGTGCGTGCCAAAGTGGAGCACCTCCCCCAAAAAGGGGAGACGGCCTTCTCGCATTTGTACCCCACAGACAGCTTGAGCCTCTAACTCGGGCGGGTTCCACCCCATTCCTTAGCAGTCGAGGGTTTCTGCCTAATAATGACCTTGCCCAGCGTAAGCACACGGTGCTATGGGCGGGTAGGAAGAGCACGGATTTTGGAGACAAGAGAGCTTGCCCTGTCAGTTCTGTGACCTCAGACCTGTCACAGTCGGCCTTTTGGAAGCTCGGTGTCCTCTGAAAACCACAGGCAATAATGGAATCCCTCCCCCAGCCCCACCGCTGCACTACACTGAGGACTAACTGAGCCAGCGTGTATTTTAAAAGCTCTTTCCACGCTGCGTGCACCCTGCAGCAGGCAGAGGACAGCGGTGACTGTGCTGAAGAGCTGAGCATCACAGCCTGGAGGAAATTGAAGGTGGCTGTGACCTTAGACCTCCTCTTGTCTGTCGCCTGCATTTTGTAACAAACTAGCTTGCTTAAGCTGACCTAGTAAAATGGTAGCAAAGCCAGGCTGAGGTCTCCCAGGCCTGAGCTGTTCCATTACCCAGCTCTTTCTCTGAATGTTCCCAAACGCTTAACAAGCGCAACATTTGTTCTCTGTGAAGTAGATGGGATAGATTAGTTTTAGATGAAGAAATGTGACACAGGGTTACAGGAATTACCTCAAACAGCGTGGTGAGTAAGAGGTGGCCTGGGGTCTCACTATCCATTTGCCCAATTTCATTTTAAAATTTAAAGGAAAACAAAAGCTAAAACTGCTCACCCCAAGTACTTGCCATCCAAATGTTAGACGGTCCCTCTTTGCACAGATCTCCCATCCACTGCACATTCCCCTTTATGACATCCCTGTCTGGTAGGCGGCCCACCTCTGCCCGACGAGCTCCCGTGTAGCCCCCATCAGACAAATAATTCTGTTGTTAAACATCCCTGACTTTAACGTTTATGAACAGCCTACTGTGTGCAGGGCACTATGTGTACTGATGGTTGGGAAGCTCTCCCATGGGCTGGAACACGATCTGACACCCTGTGGCTGGCGGCCATCTTGCAGTCAGACTTGACTCCAACTGCCCAGTGTGATTTCTTTGCTAAGGAATTTGGCAAAGTTAACCATTCCCTTCTTCTCCTTGATACTCTGTCTTCCCTGTCTCCTGGCAGTCAGGCTCCAGGTTCTTCTCCTATACCTCTGGCTGATTCTTTTCAGTCTCTTGCACTGGCTAGTCGTCTACTTTCCCACCCCTTAAATATTACTGTTCAGGACAGTGTTGATTCACACCAGAGAAACGATTCCCAAATAATAAATCAGCCCAGACCTCTCCACTGAGCTTCGCATCACACAGCACAAAGACGTCTCCATTTGGATGTCCCACAGGCATCTCAAATTTGCCATATCTAAAGCTGAATTTCTCTTCTCTAATCCCCTGGAAACCTCCTCTCTCTCCTGTACGCTTATTGTTCTGCATCCAACCCCAAAACTTGGACATCATCTTCTCCCCGCTTTCATTTGTACATAGTCTAATTCCTCCCTTCTGCACCCACACAACCTCTTGAAGCTTCCCTTCCCCCCAGCCCCATTCCTACTGCTTTAGTTCTGACCCCATATTAGTTTCCCTAGAGTATGTACCAGGCTTCCAGCTTGCACCCTGGCCTCCTCATACTTAAGACAATAATACAGGAGTGATCTTTCTAAAATGTGATGAGTTTGGTCCCTCTTTCCCTGCTAAAACCATTCAGTGACTTGCATCTTCAAAGAATAATGTCCCGGGACTTCCCTGGCAGTCCAGTGGTTAAGACTCTGGCTTCCACTGCAGGGGGCCTGGGTTCGATCCCTGGTCGAGACACTAAGATCCCACGTGCCGCATGGTGCTGCCAAAAACAAAAAATGTCCAAATTTTACATCACGAGCTAAGGAGGCTTGTGACCTGGCCCCTGCCTGCTTCCAGACTCATTCTTATTTTCTCCGCCCAAGTCCTCTTACACTTAAGTCTGGTTGTTTCTTAAACATGCTCTGCTTTCTCTGGCTCTGGTCCTTATCAAACTCTGTTTTCATTTTCTGGGATGCTCTTCCTTTCAAAGGATACATTTGATGATCTCTTGATTCCTGAAGAAGCATCTCCTTTGTGAAGCCACCCGCAACCTCCCCAGGTAAAGCTGGTCTTCTCCCACGATACGCCTCAGCCATGGCACCCGACCCGTATCACATGGCCAGTCACCATGCACCTCCTCTACCTCACGGTGACATCCTGATGTCATATACTGATTTGTATTCATCTCTCTGCATTCTGTTGCTTAGCACAGGCCTCAAACAATGTAGAGGCTCAAAAGGTATTTGCCACATGAATTAGTGAGTAAACTGAGTAAATGAATGATTGTGTCTCATGCCTCTGCACTATTTCAGTCTCTCTAAGCTTAATGCAAAATGCTTAGACGTGAAATTGTTCATAACTCCTCAGCCAATGGAACCATCTCTTTATCATTGAAATTTTTTTTTGGGGGGGGGAACTGAAAGCAAATTAACTAGAATGACCTGTCCATTTACAGCAAACAGTTCAATGGAAACATGAGTGACATGGAGACAACATTTTAAAATAGACTTGCATCTCCTCTTCACTGACTCACAGCTCCCCAAGGCGTCGTGTGCAGAAGGAGTTGTCACTCCTGCTCTGTCCATCCCTACTGCAAACCTGGAAACTGGTGGCAGCATATTTCCCATCTCCTCCCTCTGCCTCCTGATGGCTGCTCCTCTCTGTGTTGCCCTAATTCATTATTAGCACATACTGCCTGCCTGCTTGAGCTGGTGTTGTCCTTTCTTGCTATTGAAGGCTTCAGATTTATTCCCAACCTGGATAATGATCAGCTCCAGGTTAGGAAAATACGTCTTTCTACACTACTCTGCCCTCTGACCTACAGCAATTTTCAGAAGTTACGCTAAGAAAAAAAAAAAAGGGGGGGGGGGCTTGAATTAGATTTGATGTAGTTTGGGCTGATTTTCCAGTTGAATTCTTTTTATGTTGCCTCTGCTATACCTGCTGATTTATCCTAATGCAGGATATTCACCAACATATTTTTCTTCCTATCCCCTCCTGCACCATCCACTTGCCCAGTTAAAGCTATTTGCCACAGGGACTATTTGTCAGACTAGAATCAGAGACTAGAGGAGCTAATTCTGAACAGTTAAATTTAACACTCTTGATGTTATGATTAAGACAGAAGGATTTAGAAACCAAATGTGTTTACAACTATTGGGATCTCCTCCACACTTAACCTCAGACAATCTGGAAGCCCACCAGTTGGGAGAGTAAAGGAGAGTTAGGGGAAGTCAACAGTTCAGATATCGGTCTATGGCTGGGCCCCGTCCACTCCCCGTGGGTTAGCTCTTAAGGGAGGATTATTAGGGAGACTAGAGCTTCCCATATAAGTCTGAGCATCAAAGCTATCTTCTTCACCTTCCTCCCAGAGATGTGGGCATGCCTTGCTACCAAGAGGCTGACTGGGCTCAGGCTGCCTCTTAGTGGGCCTCCAGTGGGAAAGGTCTGTGCTGTGATTACTATTTGTACTAGTAATGCTTTTAGGCATTGGAAAAAATCCTGAAGATATTTATTTTTTAGATAATCCATAAAAAAAGTAAAGGAGAGCAACTTTTGAGAAATAGATGCGGGGAGAGAGACAGAGAGATAACTAACAAAGGACACAGATGGAGAGACAGAAAAAGAGATACGGGGGCAAAAAAGGGTGAGAGGGCTTCTCTGCAATTCAGCTTCCCCAGAAATACATCCTGAGCAGAATCCCTGGGTGAGTGATTTAATAAGGAAGGGCTCCTAGGGGGACTGGTAAAGGAGAAGGGGGACATTTTTACATTTACAAAAACCATAAAGAGGAAATCTGAAGGGATTTGAATGCAGGGTTGCCAGATTTAGCAGATAAACTACAAGACGCCCAGCTGACTCAGATTTTCAGATGAACAAGGAATAATTTTTTAATGTAAGTATATCCCATGCCATATTTGTTGTTTATCTAAGCTTCAAATTTAACTGGGTGTCCTGTATTTTACCTGACAGTCCTATATGGGTGGAGCCCTGACACTGTCCGCTAGAAGACAGAGTGCGGGGAAGGCCCTGCTGCTCTCACTCCCTGGGTGCTGAGTTCTGGAACGCAATTTGGGGGCCAAAGCATTGGGATCAAAATGGATGGTAGAAATACCCCATTTTAAGGCCATTGCCCTTCTCCCAAGTCTTCAAATCCAACTCTAGCTGGAGGTGATTCTTGGACACATTTGATCTTAAAAAAAAAAAAAAAAAATACACACACACACACAGAGGATGACAATCTATTCCCTCTGATTTCAACAGTAATGAACTCCCATTTTAGAAAATTTGGAAAATATATAGGGTATTTAGAAGAAGAGACGAAAGATAATCCATTATTAGTAGAATGGCACATTTCTTCCTGCTCTTTTTCTGGGTATACATAATTATGAGGTTTTGTTTTCTTCTCACATATGTTTTTCAAAATTGAGACTATACTCTACTTTTTAAAAATGAGCATTATTAAATTAATTCACAGAAATCCCTTGCATTCCTATACACTAATGATGAAAAATCTGAAAGTGAAATTAAGAAAACACTCCCATTTACCATTGCAACAAAAAGAATAAAATACCTAGGAATAAACCTACCTAAGGAGAAAAAAGACCTGTATGCAGAAAACTATAAGACACTGATGAAAGAAATGAAAGATGATACAAACAGATGGAGAGAGATACAATATTTGTGGATTGGAAGAATCAACATTGTGAAAATAAGTATACTACCCAAAGCAATCTACAGATTCAACGCAATCTCTATCAAACTACCACTGGCATTTTTCACAGAACTAGAACAAAAAAATTCACAATTGGTATGGAAACACAAAAGACTCCGAATAGCCAAAGCAGTATTGAGAAAGAAAAACGGAGCTGGAGGAATCAGGCTCCCGGACTTCAGACTATACTACAAAGCTACAGTAATCAAGATAGTACGGTACTGGCACAAAAACAGAAACATAGATCAATGGAACAGGATAGAAAGCCCAGAGATAAACCCACGCACAGATGGTCACCTTATCTTTGATAAAGGAGGCAAGAGTATACAATGGAGAAAAGACAGCCTCTTCAATAAGTGGTGCTGGGAAAACTGGACAGCTACATGTAAAAGAATGAAATTAGAACACTCCCTAACACCATACACAAAAATAAACTCAAAATGGATTAAAGACCTAAATGTAAGGCCAGACACTATCAAACTCTTAGAGGAAACATAGGCAGAACACTCTATGACATAAATCACAGCAAGATCCTTTTTGAACCACCTCCTAGAGAAATGGAAATAAAAACAAAAATAAACAAATGGGACCTAATGAAACTTAAAAGCTTTTGCACAGCAAAGGAAACCATAAACAAGACGAAAAGACAGCCCTCAGAATGGGAGAAAATATTTGCAAATGAAACAACTGACAAAGGATTAATCTCCAAAATTTACAAGCAGCTCATGCAGCTCAATAACAAAAAAAACAAACAACCCAGTCCAAAAATGGGCAGGAGACCTAAATAGACATTTCTCCAAAGAAGATATACAGAGTGCCAACAAACACATGCAAGAATGCTCAACATCATTAATCATTAGAGAAATGCAAATCAAAACTACAATGAGATATCATCTCACACCGGTCAGAATGGCCATCATCAAAAAATCTAGAAACAATAAATGCTGGAGAGGGTGTGGAGAAAAGGGAACCCTCATACACTTCTGGTGGGAATGTAACTTGATACAGCCACTATGGAGAACAGTATGGAGGTTCCTTAAAAAACTAAAAATAGAACTAGCATAGACCCAGCAATCCCACTACTGGGCATATACCCTGAGAAAACCATAATTCAAAAAGAGTCATGTACCACAATGTTCATTGCAGCTCTATTTACAATAGCCAGGACATGGAAGCAACCTAAGTGTCCATTGACAGATCAATGGATAAAGAAGATGTGGCACATATATACAATGGAATATTACTCAGCCATAAAAAGAAACGAAACTGAGTTATTTGTAGTGAGGTGGATGGACCTAGAGTCTGTCACACAGAGTGAAGTAAGTCAGAAAGAGAAAAACAAATACCATATGCTAACACATATACATGGAATCTAAAAAAAAATGGTCATGAAGAACCTAGGGGCAAGATAGGAATAAAGATGCAGACCTACTACGGAATGGACTTGAGGACATGGGGAGGGGGAAGGGTAAGCTGGGACAAAGTGAGAGAGTGGTAGTGCATATATGGACATATATACACTACAAAGTGTAAAATCAATAGCTAGTGGGAAGCAGCCGCATAGCACAGGGAGATCAGCTTGGTGCTTTGTGACCACCTAGAAGGGTGGGATAGGGAGGGTGGGAGGGAGGGAGATGCAAGAGGGAAGAGATATGGGGATATATGTATATGTATAACTGATTCACTTTGTTATAAAGCAGAAACTAACACACCATTGTAAAGCAATTATACTCTGAGAAAAATGTTAAAAAAAAAACTAACTCAAACTATAAAAAACGTCAGTACAGTAGCAGAATAAAAAGACTAAAATACAGAAATGAAAAGTCTTCATAAACACAAACATAACCAGTTAGAAGAAAAATCCCATTTTCAACACTAACGAACATACAATCCTTGGGAAAAATCTAACAAATTTAACAAAACCTTAAAAAAAAAAAAGCATTATTATGAGAATTTCCTATCCTTATTATTTGAAAACATTACCTTTAATGAATGCATGTTATGTCACCTGGTTAATTTATACTTCATTAATTCCCTTATGTTAGACTCTTAGGTTATTTCTAATTTGCTGATACTATAAATGACATGGATAGCTACATAAATATAAATATTTGTCAGCATATCTTACTATTCCCTTGAGATTGTTCCTAATGCTCTTTATACCCAACTTTAGACTTACTTATGCTTTCTACTAGAGCCTGGAGAGGTGGGGAGTTATTTAATTATCCAATGCTACAGTTTTTCTATTAGGATAGGATTGCTTCTGCTCACCATGAACATGATATTCAGGTGCAGTGGATAGGATCAATTGATGGCTTCAATTCTCTGGAGGCGATTAGGAGGAAAAAAGGATACAAAATCATGTTCTGGATGGCTCTGGAGGTGGAAAGAAGATTCAAGTAAGGAGTGAGGGACAGACAGATTCAGCTCCACGTGAGGAAAAGTGTCCTGAGGTCTAGGAGGAAACAGAAATAGCTCCCTCGAATAACAGCGAGCGCTGGCTTGCCGAAGGCATTTGTGGGCAGCAGCATGAGCGCCTATCCTGGGAGAAGCGGCAGAGCACAGCAGCTGAGAGCGGGGGCTCCGCAGCCAGAGGGTTGGGGTTTTAATCCCAGCTTTGCCACGTTCTGGTTGTGTGGTCTGGGGCAAGTGGTGCCACCTCTCTGTGCTACAGCATCCTCATCTGAAAAATGGACCAGGTCCTAACGGCTGTTGTGAGAATTACATTAATAACTCACGTATAGCACTAGAATCATACTAACCATCTACTACATGTTCGATAAATGTTAGCACTTGTTTCCCCTGTTGTTACTTACTGTAGACAGGCTTGATTATGCAATATAATTGGCCAATAACTCTTAGCACTTGGGAATCTATACTTGGTCTCCGAAGGTCACTGTTCCATTACAGTGACACCAGTCCAATGGACGCCACTAGCATTCTGCAGGGTACACTCTGGTTCTGTTTGTTTTCATATCTGTGTGTCATTGATTACCTTTTTATGAGCAAAACTAACTTTAGCCCTCTGTCCCTTTGCAGCCATGATGGAGGCCAACTGCAGCTTTGTAGCTTATCCATTTTGGAATCAAATAGCTGCCTTGTAAAAGTAGTGTTGCAATCTTTAAATGCCCATAAAGAGGGATTTGAACATTTATCTCACATCATGTGATTTGGTAAAAGTAAACAGAAAGTCTTTCAGTTGAAGAGTGGAAGTGATGACTGAGTGAAATGATATAAAACAGGAGAGTTAGGTTGAGAAAGTGTGTTCACTGTAAATACATGAAGGGGCAAAGTGGGGCTGGTACAAGGAAAGTCAGGCTTTTGTATGGCAAGCAAGACAAGGAGAGGGGCAAGCAGGTGTTGCCAGCAGAAGGTGAGAGCCCCTCCTCCCCGTTTACTTCTCATTTCTTGCCTCCCTCCCATAAATATCTGGGAGGATACACTACCACAGAAGGTATCTTCTCCTTGGAAAACCAAAGCACCATTATTTCTAGGACTGAAGTCCAAGAAATCCTGCAGACCACAGCGAGTATGATCACACGCTAACTCACTAAGGCTGGATTAGGGAAAGCCAAACACTACAACCAGTCATCCCTTTAAACTGCCTAAGACTGAAGCCAGCTAGAGGACCCACTGCGTATAGTAGAGAGTGAATGTTAGGAAACCATTTTAAAGGACAGCCCATTGTTACAAGTAAAAATGAAATTGTTAAAATTAAAAGCTCAGAGGATGCATTAAACAGCAAATTATTGTAGCGGGAAAGGGATGAGAATTGGAGAGACTGAGGGGATGGGGGTGATAAAGACAGGGAGAAGACACATCGGTGTGACGGGGACTCTCCTCACGCACCATGTACCCAGTAACGCTTAGAATCAAGAAAAAAAGGATCAAATTGGCTTCCAATGACTCACAACCCACCGGAGCTTCTGGAATGCAGACCTCTTTTGTCCAAAATCCTAGAAATATCCAGCCCGATAACAAGGCATGTTCACAAGGAAACTTGTAGCCTCTCACTTTGTTAGTGTTTAAAATATTGAAATGTCTGAGGATTTACAGCTGCTTTGCCTTCTTTTCAGAATGTCCCCCATGGATAGACTGGCACGACGGCTAGAGAGGAGACACCATCCCTGGACGCTTAGACCATCGGCTCCCGTGACCTAGCACCAACTCACGACAAAGACTCTAAAAGCTTATCTTACCCTATATTGTGGTCACAAACATTTGTTATTTGAAAAGGCTTGTAAATTTTTTAAAAATGTCGACTCTGGAACAACATGGGAATTGTAAGCCTAAAATCCAAGCTGCTTTTAGAGAATGGCTCCTGGGGGACACCTAAGGGTTAGACTGTGGACTCTGATGTCTTCAGTTAAGGACAGTCCCCAATTCCAGGGGAGACAGAGAAAGCCCAGCGGGCATGGATACCCATGGAGAGACTGAGAGGTGGGCGGCAGGAAACCCCGCAGAGAGGGTCTTGGTGGAGGGGACCAGGTCAACCGAGTGGTTGAAGAGCTGTTTGCTGGGGGTGGTATAAATATAGGGAAGATGTAAGTGGTTTTCTTGGTGACATGTGAGCGTTCCCAGAGAAGAGGAGGAAAAAGTGGCAGTAGTAGCCGTGTGTTTGTTATCGGTGGGAGTGATGGTGGTGGTTTTAACCTCAGATTCCCAGCCTGCTGAGCCAGGCTTGTCTAACGCACGTCAGTAACTGCACGCGCTCTCCTCTTCCTGATAAGGCTGATTTTACACCTCTGATAGGCCCTGTTAGCCTCCCTCCAACCCCCCAAAATATCAGGGACACATTATGTGGATACCTTTCTTCTTTAGAGGTGACTCTGAGCACTTCACCCACCAGCTGGAGGATGTTGGCAATAAATGTTAGAGGGGACAGAGAAGGTTCCTAGAGGGTGAGGGTATTAGGCTTAGACTGTGCCACTAGTATAAACTCTTTTCAATTTAATTCAACCAACACTCACTGCATACCCACCAGTATCCCCAGACCATGCCAGCCTCAAAATGATTCTGACATGAGTAACAAGAACAGTCTTTCCTTCCGTGCCTCCATGCTCTGAAAGTTCCTGGAACACCTGTCCTTCCAAGTATGCCCACTTTCGAGAGGCATCAGGATGTGGCAGGAAGACCACGGGCTTCGGAGGCAAATCCGGATTCTGCTACTACCTAGCAGTATAACTGTGAGAAAGCTACCCCATCACTCTGAGCCTCAGTGTTTACATTTGCAAAATGTGGATGGGATCTATTTTAGATCATAGCTGTGAAGGTTAACTATCGTGCAGATAAAGCAACTGGCAACCTGCCAGGTTCAGAGTAGGTGCTCAATCAATGGTGCCTATTACTGCCGTCAGTTTCCCTGTGGGGCCTCACCCCTGCTTCTCACTGCTCTCGCTGTCCCTGAAACTGTCCTTGTCATCAGGACTACCATTATTCCTGTTTCTTTTGCCGCCATCCAAAGGTCCCCCAATTACGGGAACAGTTTCCCCAGTAATTATAGCTGTTCACAAGACTTTTCAAAAGCTAATCTGGACTTTGGGGTATTGTCATCCTATAAGAGAAGAACTTGAAACGAGTTTCCAGGAAGCTCCTTGAAAGGCAGGCAAGTGAAATTGCTTTGTTTCATCTCAAGCATATTTCTTCCAAAAATTTGGCCTCTGGAACTTATTCTCTTCCTGTTCAAAGCCAGTATATTATTTACCCAAGATTTTTTTTCTCACTTTTTATATTTATTACTCCCAATAAGCCTAGTACAATGCCAAGCACATAGTAAGCACTCAGGTACTTGATGGAACATGTAACAAACCTTACACACTGGACATGCTTAAGATAAGATACAAAATGAAACTAAGAATGACATGTATTCATTTCTCTCTTATTTTCATATAGCACCCTGTTCAGATGCCCTTACAAGCCCTTAACCACATTTCATTTGGATTGCCAGTTGGGATTAGGCCTTTAATAGTTGTTCCAGGAACAAAATGATATATTGCAACTTACAAAATGAAAAAAGTAAGATAAAATATGATGAAATATCTAAAAATGAAGACAGCTCTGACAAAATTTTGACAATTCACCAACATAAGGATATTTTTTTTATCATTTGCCTGGAAATGCAACTCAATATTATATTCAGTTTATTTTAGAATAGCTATCTTTACCTGAGAGTCAATACTCACATGTCACCAAATTATTGTTTTAAAATTAATTTTTTCTCAATCAGATTTGCATATATGAAGAGAAGTAACACACTGGACACCAAGTTATAGAATGTAGTCTGAGGCTTATGTGGAATTATAATTGCTTTCAACTATTACTGAAATCTCTTTTCAAAGACCCTAAAGCAGACTTTATCTCTTTTATGTTTTAAGCGACCTCGATTTCCAACCTTTAATCCTCAGACACCTCCACTTCTTCCAGAATATTCCCTCTTCCCTGATACTATGACCCTCAGTGCTTGTGGGAGGTGCTAGATGTAGAAACACAAGTCATCCTCAGGCTCTGTCCTTCTGCTCACTATTTGGTCGGGGCATCAAATACTCACCAAACTATACTACAATTGGCTGGTGACACATACCATAGAACAGGTTATTACAGGTTCTCAAGAGGTACTGGGATGAGAAAGGCCAATCATGGTTCAGGAAAGACCTCACAGGATAGAAGACATTTGAGAAGGCTTCAGGTGAGATTTTGATTGGCCAAAGAGGTGTGCGGACATTTTCAGGCTTAGGGGTCCGCATGATGGAAACCGCAGTCTGTTCTAGGATGCGGCAAGTGGTCCTTATAATGAAAGAACACAGGATGTTTGCAGAGAAGTTAATGGGATGAGCCTACAAAGCATCACTGAAGACACACAGAAGAGCCTTGAAAGCCTTGGATGTGTAATAATGAGGTAGTCTTTTTCTTATAAGCAGTAGGAAATTAACCAATAGGTTTTAAGCAAGACAGCAGACATAAGGAATATGTAATTGAGAAGGGCATTTTGTAGAGGCTAATGATTGTCAAGGATGAAATGAGAGAGCATTTGGATGGGACAAGTAGAAGAAAGATTCTTAGATAATGCAGTTTTGAGCTTGCTCTGGAAGGAAGATAAAAAGTTTGAATTCAAGAGAAAGGAGGGATCGGGGAAGGGAAGTTTTGCTGTGGCAGGAATAATAATCACAGCTAGCATTTTAAGTGACTACTCTGTGCCAGCACTCTGAGATCTCGATGCATGCCCTGTACAAGCCTAGGGCATGGGAGTGTGCACTCTGTGCCCCAAGTTCCCAGTTTGCATACCTGGCTTGTGGAGGTCCATACAATTATCACAAGAAATTACCAAAGGAAATTCTCTTCCAGAATTGTGGGAGAAATCATCTTCAAAACCATCTTAAGAACCATCCAAGTCAGCACATAGCCTTCCTTCATAGTCATTCCTGGCTTTTGAGCACAACAAGCTATCTTGTATTTTATATCTTGACCATGGTGACAGAAGCAGATCGTGCATGTGATAAAATTGCAGAGAACCTCACACACACACACACACACACACACACACGTGTAAACCTGAGAAATCTGAATAAGACCAGAGGATTGTACTAACATCTATAAAACCTAGTTGCGATGTTCTACGATGGTTTTGCAAGACATTGCCATATGGGGAACCTGAGTAAAGAGTGCAGAGGGTCTCTGTTTTATTGCTTACAACTGAATGTGGATCTACAATGATTTCAAAATGTTTCATTTTTTTAAAAAAATGGGTCCATGGATCATGACTGAGAAATGTCTGAAAGCTATCTTTCTCATATGCTTTCCTATACAGTAGAGACTGGAGAGTGGAAGGCATAGTCCCTTGAGACTATAGATTGTAGATGCGCTCTGGGGATGCTAAAAGGTATTGAATAGAACACGGTGAATATGGTTATGGAGGCATCTGCTTAGGCCCTCCCCCTCCCCTCCCCCCACCCCTGGTTAGGGCAGGTATTCCGGTACCCGATCACTAGCTTTGCAGTATCAAGAGGCACTGCATGAGCATCAGTCATTTTTGTCAGTGCACAGGGAGCAGACATGGTGTCCCTCTAAACGTAGCAGTTCTGAAGATAGTTTCTGGATTCTTGAATTATGATTAAGACTAGGTGTTCCTAGGGCCATACTCCAGTGTATTTTGCCAATTCTCTGTTTTCTCGATGGTGAGAGAGGTGGCAATGACTCTGATGGCCCACTTCAGTGGTGGTGTTCTGGGATTCATGCCTGGAGACCTACCTGAAGACTTCCAAGGGTTCCCTAAGCAAGCACTTCTCTTCAGGACATCTTTTATGTATAGAGAAGCTAGAGGTGGGGTTTTTGTTTTTTACCTTCAGCTGAACTCTGATGCTGATGCCCTGGGACTTTATAAGCCCAACCTTCTACCACTGGATTCCCTTCCAAATGAGATAGCCTCAGTCTACCAGTCTAAAAATGTATACAGACCGTTAGCTAAAGTCATAGAACAGTTAATGGGACTTTCTAACGGCTAGAATTCTCTGGGGTGTTATCTGAAAGTGAGAAGAAAAAGCAGGAGGAAACAATGGGGTCTTGGTTCTGGGGAATTTTTGATGTTTTCACCTCTACGGAGATGGGGGTATCGTGGATGGTAGCACAGGTGAAAAGTCCCAGAGAGACCTTAGGGAACACTGGATGCTGTTTCAATAAAATTACAATAATATAGAATGAATAAATCTTCATATCTAATGTACAGCATGATGACTACAGTTAGTAACACAGTATTATACACAGGGAATTTGCTTAGATAAAAGTGAGAGGAGATAGATATGTTAATTAGCTTGACTGTAGCAATCATTTCACTGTGTATCTCAAACCATGATGCTTTACTACTTCAATATATAATACAATTATTATTAAAATTATAAATTTAAAAATTTTTGAATACATTCAAACTCTTCAGGGTTTTAGAAATTTGTTTGTTCTCTTGGTGAAAATCTTAGTGTGATTGTGTCGTGCATCCCACAGGAAATTAAAAGCAGCTGAGAGGGTTTTTAAGCTCCTATCTATGACCCTCGTGATAGCCCTTCTCTCCATCCCTTAAAATTTTAAGAATCTCCACTCCACAGTAAATAGAACAAAATGGACGTGTGCTTGCAGGCCAGGTGAATGGACCACCTGGAATGGATGAGATTGGGCGCTATTGCTGTGGCTTCAGTGGGGCTCCGTGGCTTTTATGTTTAGAAAGGGGAGGCTGGGAGCGGCTGGGCCCTGGAGGAGGGCCGCCTCCTCTATGGCCTTAGCTTCCCCGTGTGTTTCCTCCTTTCCCCTTTCTCCCCACCCACCTTTCATCATCCTCAGAAGCCCATGTGTGTGAAAAGCAACAGAGGAATGTGGGTGGGTTGACTTGTATAATTAAATCCATGTTGTATCGTGTTCTTTAGAATTAATAAGGAATTCATCCCATTGAAACTCACCATGACATCTTCCCTCTGACTCAGATTTCTTTTGCTTTTCTCCCCTTTCCTTGGCTAAAAGCATTAGACATGGGGCTATGGTTCAAATTAGTATCTTACATTTCTCTCCTCCTTTTTTTTTTAATTGAACTTTTCTGTTCAGTGAAGAGTTTAGTTTGTTTAGATTTCATTTTTCTTCCATTCTACTCATCTGCCATTGTCTTCTTTTCTTCCTTCCCTTGGAAAACTTACTCAGCAAAGGAGCAAACGGGAGAGCTCTTCATTTCGCTTGTGACTGCAGGGCTGGACAAAGTGCACTGCTGGCTGAAGCTTGATGATCCAGGCACTGTCATGTGAGGCTCTTCATTCCCTGGACGTTCATATCCTCACACCATGAGAAGCATGCTCTCACAGATGTCCACTGAGGCCAGAGGGAGCTGTTTCTGTGAGGCCATGAGACAGGGAGAAACAGGGAATAAGCCGTACTTCTAAATTCCTGGGTCATGTTGTGAAACACCTTTTTATTGGGGGTAGTAATCTGACTTCATTCCCTTATAAAAGTGGATTTATGTGATGGATACGTGATATATATTTTTCTGCCACTGTTCTTGTGGGATAGTGGTTGTATCAGTTAGGATTAGATTCAACTGTGAGTAACATAAACCTGAAATAACAGTGGCTTAAACCTGATAAAAGTTTTTCCTTGTTCATGTAGAAGACCGGCTGTAGCCGTCCGGGGCTGGGATGCTGGCTCAGTTCCATGAAGTCTTCCTCGCAATCCCTGCCCCTGTACAGCTGAGGGTGTGGCCCTCAGCTTCATGGTCCAAGTAGGTATATTGTCATCTCAAGAACATTCATATGAACCATCGAAAAGAGCTCATCTGCCTCCTTTATAAGCTTCTGATCACAACAGGGGGCCTCAGTTCAACTGCAGACAGGAGATTTGGGGCTCTGGGGTGAGACCAACACAGGCTTACGTCTGGCTGTGCTCGCCTACCGGATGTGCACGTGTGAACAAATCCCTTACCCTCTCTGAGGTTATGTATAATGTATGTACGTTTTCTCATATGCATAATGGAAATTATATATCTTAGAGCAGTGTGAGTATAAAAGAAGATAACGTATGTAAAAGAACTGGCCCACTGATTAGCACGATAACAGATACCATTTTACAGAGCTTTTAAATTTCTTGCTGAGAGGTTTTTCTGTTTTCGAAGAAAACTAATCCCCTGTTTAGAGACTGGTGATTTTGTCCTGGTGAGACCGTCCCCCAAAGTGGGCTGCACGTTCTTTACAAGCCCTTCTCCCGACTAGAGAAGAAAGCGACCTCGAAGTGGGCAACGCCACTGGCCATTCTACCTCCAATGAACCAGGTTTCACTCCCCCTGTACTTTTCCTCTGCGGGGGATACTGTGGATTAGTGGTAAATATCCATTTCCCATTCCCTTCTATTGCCGTATGTTTTTAACCTGCAAGTTGAGAGATCCATTGGTGGGTTGTGAAATCAATTTAGTGGGTCATGACCAGCACATTTTAATGAAAGGATAAAAGAGAATAGGTTAGGGAAAACCAGGGTGCATCACAAATAATTAATATGTACTTTCATGAAATGGATTTCATATATGTGGGTGTGTTCATGTATGTGTATTCTATGTTATAACGTAAAAAGTATTTCTTAAAATGAGTTGTGAATCCTGAAAAGGAAGAATAATGTAGGAGGAATCACTCTACCTGACATTAAAGCTTACTATGTAGATACAGTAATTAATACAGTGTGGTATTTGCAGAGAGTTAGATGCATATATCAGTGGAACAAAACAGAGACTCCTAAAATGGACCTCCATAAGTGTGCCCAACCGATATTTTTACAGAAGTGGGGAAGCAATTCAAATGGAGGAAAATCCAACTGGCCTTTTAAATTCAAATGACCTTTTTCAAAAAGCCCAAGAAGCTTGTCATCACATCAACATTCGAAGCAGCAGCAAGAAGACACGAGAAGCTACCATGCGTGCCCACTGTCTTTTAAGAAAAATATCTAGGAGCTTCCCTTGGGTCTTCATCTATGCCCCACTGGCCAGAACTTAGTCACATGGCCATACCAACTGTAAGGAAACTCAAGAAATGCCATCTTCATTCTGAGCATCACACACCCAGTTAACATTTCTATTATTCTGTAGAAGTAGAGAAAAATAGATATTGGTCAGCAATTTACTATCTATCTGTGCTACACAAAGACACAGTGCAAGTATGGAATTCGATCTCTCTTGGGCATCAAAATAAAATTTCCACAACACATATCTGACCTCTGATTAAAAACCTTAGATGTCTCCTTAACGCACAAAGTCCAAACTCCTTCATAAGGATAGTTAGGTTCTTGAACGTTTGGCCCAAGCCCAGATTTCCATCCATTCTCTGCCCACCACATTGTCCCAAATGCTAAGACTCTACCTCCTCAGTGTTCCTGCTCAAACTCTCCCCTCACCCAGATTGTACCCCTGCAGCCACTCCGTCCTGTATCTGACAAACAATGCCTCATCCTTGTAGACCTAGTGAAGTCGTCATTTCCTCTCGCTGATGCCCTTCCTGTGACTCCTCCAGCCCAGCCGAAGTAACTGTTCCCTTCTCTAAGCTTTCATTAACCTGCACGTATGTCGATCATGGCACTTAACCTCATGTCTTAACTGAGACTTATCTGGTTTTTGTTGTTGCTGTTTTGGTTTTGTTTTGCTAGGGACTGGAAGCCCCTCTAGTACAGGGCCTATTTTCCTGATATTCTGTTTTTACAGATCTTGGAATCTCTCCACAACCTTAAAATTATTTGTTGAATTATTGAGAGGTTTCTCAGGGCCAAAAAGTAGAAAGAAAGAAAAAGTATCTATATACAACAGGTGTGCTTTGAATGGACAAAGCTGGTATTTCACAGGTTCAGTTGTGAAGAAATAACCCGTGCTTAGAGAGTGGCATGGACATACGTACACTACCAAACATAAAATAGATAGCTAGTGGGAAGCAGCCGCATAGCACAGGGAGATCAACTCGGTGCTTTGTGACCACCTAGAGGGGTGGGATAGGGACGGTGGGAGGGAGACGCAAGAGGGAGGAGATATGGGGATATATGTAAATGTATAGCTGATTCACTATGTTATAAAGCAGAAACTAACACACCATTGTAAAGCAATTATACTCCAATTAAGATGTTAAGAAAAGAAAAAAGACTAAGGTGAAAAGGATGATTCTCTGACATCCTGAGATTCCTATTTTACTGCAGTGGGCAAGTCAAGTTCAAAGTGGATCACGGGCAAGTCCTCCTGGACCCCATGTTCCCTTCGTGGACACACTTGTCTGCTTGAGGGAAGGGGGTTTTCTTCAGATTCAGCATGTAAGGACAGAGCAGCAAGGACAGCTTCAAAAAGAATCATTTCTCTGGGCTTCCCTGGTGGCGCAGTGCTTTAGAGTCCGCCTGCCGATGCAGGGGACACGGGTTCGTGCACTGGTCCGGGAAGATCCCACATGCCGCGGAGCGGCTGGGCCCGTGAGCCATGGCCGCTGAGGCTGCGCGTCCGGAGCCTGTGCTCCGCAACGGGAGAGGCCGCAACAGTGAGAGGCCCACGTACCGCAAAAAAAAAAAAAAAAAAGAATCATTTCTCTAGGTATGTATTTGGAAGAAAATCCTGTTCTCTCTAAGCGAAAACATAAGTTTTATTCTTGGCAGTCATGCTTTTTTTGTATAGAAGAGTATTTTATTTGTAAATTTGTGCTTGACATCCTTTACATCAGTAAAATTAATTTTATGGGTTTTTTTTGGAGGGGGGCATTTAAATAGAAAAACTTTATACCCATTGAATAACACCTCCCGATATCCCCCTTCCCCGAGCCCCTGGCAACTACCATTCTACTCTCTTCTATGAGTCTGACTATCTTAGATTCCTCAGGTAAGTGGAATCACGCACTATTTGTTCTACTGTGAGTGGCTTATTTCATGTAGCATGATGCCCTCTAGGTTCCTCCACGCAGTCACATATGGCAAGATTTCCTTTTATTTTTTTTAAGGCTGAGTAATATCCATTGTACGTATATACCACATTTTCTTCACTGAGGGACATTTAGGTTGTTGCCACATCTTGGCTGCTGTGAATAATGCATGCCTCCTTTTTCTGAATGAAATACCAGGTGACGTTCTTCACCAGTGACGTTCTTCAAATGCACCCCCCCTGTTGCTTGGCCTTCATGAGCCTCAGTCTCTTAAAGTTGTAACATTTAGATTCCCTACCATGGCAGAGAGTGTTTTATTTATTAGACCTGTGTGTGCTCCTTTATATTTCTGTCTTCTAATTAGATCAGCACCATGTGACTTATTTTAACCAACAGGCTCTGTACAGAAGTGACATGAGTCATCTCCTGTCATGATAGGTAAGATACAGTGTCTCATATCTTTGTCTTCCCATGAGGGACACCTGTTCTAGGTGACATAGTTACAAAATGGAGGAAGATTTTACATGAGTGTGAAATAAAGGGTTAAGCCACTGAGACTGAGGAGTTTGTTGTAGCCAGTAGGATTAATAACCATGTCTAATACGCTGACAGTGTAAGGCTACTAGGAGGATTAAACAGAACATTTAAACACAAGCTTGAGCACAGCGTTTGAGAGAAATATACATTAGCCATATGGTAAAGTAAGGTTGCCATTATGTAATAAAATAGTTACATTGAAAGAAAAGTCTCTGGAGGACAGGAAACCTTGGCTCCAGAGTTGTAGAACTTTAGACCTGGACTTAGAAGCCATTTAATTTAGTGCTTTTCAAACTTGTTTGATTATAAACCTCAGGTTCTTAGGAGAATACAGATTTCTAGGTCTTGCCCCCGGTTATAATGAATCATAATCTCTAGGGGAGGTTTTGATCGCGATTGTTTTGTTGGTTTTTATACAGAAGGAAAGTGAGTCATAAGAGGTTAATGACATTCCTGAAGCCACAGCACTGATCATTCAGCGTGCTGGGACTAGAACCCAGCTTCCACAAAGCCGGATGCTTTACTTCTGGGCTCACATAATAATGTTCTAATAGAGTGAGGCCGAGACTGACCTCTCGTCCCCCTTTTTCTGATAAATCATGTCAAGACCTGCAAATGATTTTCCCCCTTAACAATGAAAAGAAGATGTAATTTTAAAATTACCTTGGATGTACAGTAAAAGCAGCATTCCCATAATCAATCATCTAAAATCATGGGGTTATTTGGAGCTATTTGAAGGAAAGTAAATTGAAAACATGTTTTTAAACAATGCACCAAAGAGTTATCAAATCATAAACATCTAGATTACTTTAACATGTTGATTATTCCACATTTAGGGTCTCCTTACAATGTAACTCTGGCCATGAAGAGACTTGGAAAATTCAATGAATCCCTTCCTAAGTTGTTAACTGTATTGGGTTCAATCACTTGGCCATGTGGGAACATATGTTAAACTTAAAAAAAAAAAATATATATATATATATATATATATATATATGTACACACACACACACACTCACATACATACGTTCATACTTAATTTCTGGAGCTATTATTCACACTTTTCACTAAGCAGAAGACACAGAGGCCTGTTATTAGGACATGTCTCCGAGGATACAGAAATAGGTTAGGGAATGCAGTGGTATAACACTGAACACATTAAAACCTATCTGGAACTTTAGAAATCAAATACACAGACATTCCATAATAACCCTTGGGTTTTAGCATAATTCCTGAACCTGAAAATTCATAACTAAATAATGGCAGCACATTTACGGCATAAAATGCCTTAAACCATTTGTTTATTATTATATGTGGATTTTAAGTTTCATGTTTAAGGAAACTGAAAGCCTACACTTTCTTCCCCCTTTGAGGGGTGATACACCAATTACCTTTGAGAGTCTTTGTTCTTCTCACTGGAAGAGAGCTAAACCAAGACTGAAATTTATGTTAAGACATCTGTTCGGTTATCAAATCTATGATCATACACTCTTGTTAAACCAAATTAAATTAATCTTTGTTGAAAAATAAATGATGTAATTCCTGGAAGATCTGTTTTACTCCCAGGATGGTGTCCTGGTTTTTCTAAGTAGCTTATAAGAAAGCAAGTCTGAAATCGTTCTTGAAACTGAAAGGAGGAAATTGCTTTGAGTGTGGCAGGTGTCTAGAAGGAGCCACTACCCATGAGTGATCTGTGATCTAAGGGGTCATCATTATAAGGCTAAATTATATGAGCATTCTTCCTGAGACCGGATTCAAAGGCTGAACTCTAAAATTAATCTAGATGTTATTTCTTCTTTGAGTTCTAAAACAAGCCCAGGGAAGATTAGAAGTCATTCATCTGACTGAGAATAACAGTGCATCCTCTGACTTTTCTTGGAATGGATTCCTTATGTGGATGCAATGTGAGTTGAATTGCATCTGGTTATTGTTTTTAGAGAACTTTGCTGAAATTCAAACTGAGCCTGTGTATTGTGAGCCGATTTAGCAGCGCCTGCCCATATGAGAACCAGGATGGAACTGGGAGCCGTGACAACTAAGAATTTGCGCCGCAGGCCAGGTACATATTAAAGTGGCATGGCTCCGGGGCCAGAAGGGGCGAATGCAGTGCACTCCTGGAAAGAGAAGCCTTCTCTTAGGGCCCTGACAACAGCCAGGAGGGAGACAGAACGATAGCAGCATGGTGGGAAGAAGACAGAATTTGAAATCATAGCTGAATCTTAATCATGGCTCCACTGTGGAGGAGACAGATGATTTCTGAGTAAGTTTTGTGACCACTCGGAGCCTCAGCGTTCCTCCTGGTGAAACAGTAACAACAGTGCTTGCGTTATGGAGTTGTGAGAAATAATGGGAGGCTTTATGCGTAGGACCTGGCATTTGGTAGGTCAACAAGAAGTAGAAAAATGGTAAGTCTTCAGTAATCTCAGCAGCCACTAACACATCCTGAACATTTACGATGCGCCCAGCGCTTTACCACCCCTGATGCCGAGCACACACCTGGCATCATGGATACTCAGTAACTCAGCTGTGGAATGACAAAATGAAGACTGAATCTCTTTCAATGTTGACTGTCCTTGGCCATGAAAAGAAAGACGGCAAGAACAGAGGGGAAGCGCCCACACGCTGGTGCTGGGGGTCCCCGGTGCAGGCCAAGCTGTGGGTTTCTAGGGGAAGGCCTCTCATCGCCTCGGTTCCCTGCCCATCTGTGGATGGCCATACCCCGGCTGCTGGGGTGGTAGGCCTCACTGAGTGTTTTGTGGTCTTGCTTCTTCTGAGTCCAGAGGGTAAAAGCTGAAACACAAACTAAAAATGTCAAGTTCGATTCTGCTCCAAGAGCTCCCGAGGGCTGGGCAGAGGGTTTGCAGTTTCACCACAAGCATTTACAAGGGCCGCGCACTTTGGCAGGACTGAGTCTCCAGATAGCCTAACCTCTACAGACCCAGAGTGCCGCTGAATTTCAGGGGTCGTGAAAGGGGAAGGTTCTGGGGGGTCCTGGAAAAGACTCATTCCACCTCGGTTCATCATCCTGCTATACTCAAACCCCCGTAGCCAGGGCACACTTGGTTTCTGGTTTCAAAATGAAATTTTCACACGGCCCAAATCTCAACCCACCCTAATTTAAAGAAACAGGCACTTGGCATGTGATCCAGATAGATCAGCAGTTGCTCACATACAGCTGTGCACATCTGGCACACAGGTATGTGATTTTGCATGAAGATAAATTGTGTGGGGACCAAATGCACAGTTGTTAAACTAAAAATGAATCGCTTCTTGGAAGCAATCTTCCTGCACAGCAGGGCCTCTGCATAAGCTTGATCTTTTTCATTAGGCCCTTCTCAGAAACCATAGCTTTCCCCAGAAGGTCTGTGGGTGAAGGAAGGGCCATGCCCACACCTGCAGTTGGCTGTCTGCTGCTCTCTCAGATCAGAACTTGGGTACCACCTCTGACAGCCCTGGTCAGGCAGGCTTCCCAGGGGAGTTACTCCGAGCCCAGGATCCAGGAAGAGGCCAGGTCCTTCCTTGGTATTGCTTCGCTTTCCATAAATTATATATTGCCCAGGGGCTGCTTCTTCAGGGGCAGTTCTTTTGTGGACAGTTTCTGACAGACTAGGGTCCTTCACCAAACTCCATGGACTATGAAGTTCACCTCCCTTGGGAACCTTATGGAGTTAATGGCATCCACCCCTGAGGGAGCATCTTGTAACTCTGGGAAAAACATGACGCTCAAATGCTCTTCAGATCAGAGGGCTACACTTCAAGATGCTTCACTGGCCTGGAGGCAATAAAAGAATGAATCCTGAGCTAAGCAGTGCTGGATTCCATAAAGCACTATTTTTCTGATTCAGTGGGCTCAGTGACTAAGGTGTGGCATAGAATGTTCCATTCCTGGCTCAATTTCACTGGTTATTGGCACAAATGAATCAATAATTTTGAAAAAGATTCTTCCCATCTTTTTTCCATGTGATGCTAACAGACGCAATGGTTTACCAAACTGACCTTTATTCTTGTTTCTCAATATCTTCCTCTCTCCCTCTCTCCCCACACCCCCATATTTATTTATTTCTCTCTCTTAGAGGGAAATACAATCTACATCTTATTGTGTTTGAGTCAGAGTATCAGATTAGCCACAATATCCATTTCTGCAATGTTGTATATGCTGTTTTTTGTTTGTTTTTGCGGTACGCGGGCCTCTCACTGTTGTGGCCTCTCCCATTGTGGAGCACAGGCTCCGGACGTGCAGGCTCAGCGGCCATGGCTCACGGGCCCAGCCGCTCCGCGGCACGTGGGATCTTCCCGGACTGGGGGCACGAACCCGCCTTCCCTGCATCGGCAGGCGGACTCTCAACCACTGTGCCACCAGGAAAGCCCCGTACGTGCTGTTTTTGGTCTAAAGTTTTGTATCCCTTTCCCATCTTGGTGAACCCTGGATCATTCTTTGTAGCTCAACTCAAGGTCTCACCTGTTTTATGACTCCTTCTCACACAGGAATGACTTTATCCTCTGTGCTACCATTATCTTCATGCTTCACTATCTATTAACACACATCAGCTTTATGGTTATCTGTTTATATGCCTGCTTTCCCACCACACTGTGGGCCTCTCTCCACAGCAAGGACTGTCTAGTTCTTTCTATTTCCAACACCTACCCCTATTCCAGTAAATAAATAGTTGGCCAATGAATACCAACACAGTTCCTCCTTTCCTCGACATGACTTTGTTAGAACCCAGACATTCCCAGTTTGTGAACTCCACAATAGCCCAGGATGAAGAAGCAAAGTGTCCTCCATAAAGGTAACCCAGTTGTGACCCGGAAACCAAACAGAAAACAGCCACATTCTGAGGTAGGCTGCAATGGCCAGAACTAGCTGGACGCCTTGACAAGGGATCAAATAAGAAGGAACACGTGAGTGAGTGAGAGCAGGACAGGTTTTCTTTGTTCTGATTGTAGAGAGTCCTAGAAAATGTCAGTATTTTTAGACCTCACTGCTGGGACCAGGGTGAGTGCAGAGATGTAAGTCACTGTGGGAGCCGCTGAGGGTATTCAAGACCAACTGCTGCCAGAGCTCCCCAAAGGGCTTCCAACCCGAGAACCATCCACAGCAACGCCTCCCGACACACTGTCCGTATTCGCACATTCCATTTTGCCCCGTTTGTCCAGGCTGGCCTTGGACTGGTAGTTTATAGCTCTATTAAACCTCAGGGTGAGCAAAAGCCTTGAGGGGGAAGGTCTGTCTTTTGCAGATCTCAACATAAATTCTACACTGATGTGGGGACAGAAAACTGAGAAGAACTGGCAGCGTATATGAGTCTGCTGATTAAAAAAAAAATCTAACTATCTATCTATCTGTCATCGATCTACCTATCTGCCGACTTACCAGCTGTTTTTCCATTCCGTTTTTAGGAATACAACCCAAAAGTACTCACCAAAATTAATGACTGATAAATTTGTCAATCGCGCCCTTCCTGATAGAAGAGTTTTTTCTCAGGGTCCAACATGATAATAAAATCCCATGACTCTGACAGCTCAGGAAAGAGGGTTACGAAGAGGAGTTTCCCATGATTTCTCGGCCTGACACCGAAAAACCTGGCACGGCCCAAGGTTGCCCCTTTATCCCTGCCCTTCACCTTGCATTTCCTGGTCTCTTCTGCCAGGCCTCTCTCCCAGGATTCCCTGAGGCAGCATGGCCTCTCTGCCTGGGCGCCAGGTACCAGTACATCACAGGGTGCCCTGTTCCCTACGGCGTGTCAGGAGAGACGTAGCCACCTGGAGTGGGGGGAGATCAAACCACAGCTCTCTTATTGCTTCTGCGGAACAATCCATGTTGGAAATGTAACCCTCAGAGGAGGTGACCAGATTCGACCAGAAGTTTTTAGTCATCTAGAAACTCTTTGTTCTTGCTATCATGCATGTCACCCAATCAATAACAGCCCGCGTTTCCAGCTGAGGGAATAAGAAGCCAGGTTGCCTGTGTGCAGCCAGATGATAACTTCCTATATGCTTTATCCTGGCCTCTTCAGAGGTTTTTCACAATAAATTAAAAATTGTTAAGGGTCGCTCTGGAAGGTGATGGGAAGGAAGTGAAGTTTGTAGGGGAAGGAAAGAAGCACTAGACTTAGAATTAAGAAGTTGGGAACTCACCCAATTTTTCACTCTGCTACTTCAAAAAAGTCCCTTACCTTCTCTGCGCCTACGTTTCTTTCATTACAAAATAAAGAAAATCGGGCATACAAATCCAGTTTGGTTTATTTTTTCTTTTCGCACCTTCTTGGATCTTTACAAAAATGATTTCTTTATAGAACCTAAAATTTTTGTTTCCATCACTCATATTCCAGCTTATTTCCTCTTATTTCTTTTCAGGGATTTTGTTCAGAAGGATACTGTTGTGCTGGATTTCCTTTCAGTCCAATTACCAGTTTTGCTCTCTAGAAGCCATTGAACCTGGGTGGGCCTGGCCCTCAAAGTGAAGTCTGTTTTCGTGTTTGGGTTACTGATCCGTTTAGAGTAGGTATTCATTAAACACTTGCTAACTAAAATAATCGCCCTTCTCTTAAAACCAACATTGAGCAGTGTTCTCTCCAAAACTTCAGTCTATACCGAAAACCCCTCCGTATCCTGTGGTTAAACGCAACTGGTCCACTATGAACTGTTTTCTGAATTAGTTCCAGGAAGACCTCCACTGTTGATAAGGAGATACCAGTTATCAACGAGCTTTGCTGGGCTGGGAGATCTTTAGGGTATCGATGGTAAAAGTCTCATCTTCCATGTATTGCCGGCATTTGTGACATTCTTCAATCACATCTTTTCATCCAAACCACATCATTCCAGACCTCCAAGACCAGTCTCCTTCTTAGGAAATTGGGTAAATCTTGTAAGCTCCTTTCCTCTGTTTCTGGGAGTGCAGCGATCCCAGGAGTGTATCACGTACAGGGTATATTTGAAATCAAGGTATTGTGAAATCCAGCCTTAGATAGGAGTGGAGTCAGTTCCTAATGCCTTTGATTAGCAGCTAAAAGAGCAAGACACCTTCCCAGAGACGCCCATGTTGTGAAGTGCCATTGGCTTGCAGCACTCATTTCCAACTCCAGTCGTGTATGTGCGGGCCTAGTATCTTCTCACACCCGGAACTCAACTCCCAACAGACAAGTAGGGAGCCCTGTTTATAAATTTTAAAGTAGGCTGATGCAGAGAGATTTCTTCTTCATTTCCCATTGTTCTGCCTCACCTTGGCAGGATAACCTTCTCTCTCTTCTCATCAGCAAATACCCAAGATGATGCCCTACACAGCACTGTCAAAACTACTTTCTGGAAAAACATTCTGTAAACCCAGTTATGAGAAATGATGGATACAGTAACTCTGGGAGGACGTGAAACACTGGGGGATCAGACTGTGCCAAGCCTGGCTGAGCAGAAGGGCCGGTGTACCTGAGCCATTCGGTTCTGTCAACAAGCCTCAGCAAAATCTCCACGTGTTCCTCCGGTGAGGTTACTCTCCTGTAACAGAGCGCAAAGAGCTCCCGCCTGTGCTGGCTTCCAGGGGACAATCCCTCCGGCAAAAGCAAGCCCACAGCCTTCACGAGATGTGACGTGTTCCTCCTAGGGGAGGACTAGGGCCGCGGGTCCATCTGCCCCTGAGATACTCAGGCAGAAGGAGGCCCTCAGGGGTCTGCGTGCTGACGGGGTGCCTGTCTGTAGATGTCTAAACAAACAGCACTGAGTGGAAAGGTCTTGGGGGGCGGGGCAGGGGGTGTTCCTTAAGAATCTGGCTACTCATGGGAGCACAATTCATCATCTCCTAAAACACAGTTTAAAGTACAGTGTGTGGTCCCGTCCCCTTGGGTCTTTCTTGGCCTAGAATTTAATCAAGGTCTTTAGGAAGAAAACCAGGAAGTGAAACAACTGGTGTGTCCCAAAGCATACGTTTTAAATGTTCATAACTGTACAATCCCAAGTTAGTTTTTATTTATGAAAAGCCCCAATGAAAATAAACTGCGCAGAGGGCATAATAAATGGGAGCTTCATTTTAAGTAAACCAGGACAACTGCACGGGCTCTTTGTTTCCTTCTGGGACCTTGGATGAGATGGCGTGTCTGCCGCTCTGATCCAATCAACCCCTGGACACCTTCCCATCAGAGTACATAGTTTTACCAATTGTCCCCAATTTTGATGAAGGCACTGTAACCCTAACCCATTTGCCCAATGATGAGCCCGATATTCCTAGGAAAGTCCGTACCTACACCCTGCCATCCTAAAAGTCACAAACCCAGTGCTTCCTAAGTAGCAGCGGCCTCAGCTGAGGGTGCTGGGCAGAATCAGGGATCCTCATGTCGGATGGGGAGCCTTCACTTGAGAAATGGCAACAGCTTACCTTGATTTGGGGACTAGAGAAAGCATCTGAAGCTTTTTTTTTTTTTTTTTTGCAGTACGCGGGCCTCTCACTGCTGTGGCCTCTCCCGTTGCGGAGCACAGGCTCCGGACGCGCAGGCTCAGCGGCCATGGCTCACGGGCCCAGCCGCTCCGCGGCATGTGGGATCCTCCCGGACCGGGGCACGAACCCGTGTCCCCTGCATCGGCAGGCAGACTCTCAACCACTGCGCCACCAGGGAAGCCCTGAAGCAATATTTTTATTAAAGACATATCAATTTGAACTTATTTCATTTCTCAGGATTGCCAAACCAGGTAAATGCAGCAGAGGTGCTTCAATGGTCCATACTTTCGTGAGTGTGAGGGGGGCTCCTTGAAGCATCAAAATACTTCAAAGCTTACAACCTCAATCGCAGTTGTTGTACTTTTTGTGCTTTGCTTCAAATGAATGAATTTTAGATAAGTTAGCATTTTGTTTAGCCCAACAGTGTCCACACATATTTTAAGGTGCTCGTACATACGTGGAAAACATAATTTATTTAGTCTACAGATGATGTTTGGTTCGTGTGAGAATGCACAGACATCCGTGTTAATTCTACAGTTCCTAGTGGCCACTGGGAATCGTGAAGACCAGACGTTAGCTCTGGTCTTCAATCAGGCATAACAAGGTGTCTCATGATACACTGTAAAGACCGGAGAAATAAAGGTTGATTTTGACATGACGGGTGACTCTTAGGCGAACCACTGACTTCCAAAGGTGCTGATCATAACTGGGGCAAACGGGATAGGGTCTCTAATGAGTAACTGTAAGCTCTACCCTGGTTTCCTTCTCTTCCATCCTTGATCTGCCACTGACTCAAGGCATGACCAAGGAAATGTCTTTTTTTCCAGTTTTATTAAGAAATATTCGGCATACATCACTGTGTGAGTTTAGGAGGTACAGCATGATGGTTTGATCTATATTTATTGTGAAATGATTACCACAGTGTCTTCAGCTAACACGCATCTTCTCATACAGATACAATAAAAAAAGAAAGAAAGAAGAAAGGAAAAAAATTCTCCTTATGAGGAGAGCTCTTAGGATTTATTCTCCTAAAAACTATCCTATGTATCATACAGCAGTGTTGGTTATAGTCATCATGTGGTACATTCCAACCCTTATTCGTACTTATTTGTCTTGTAACTGGAAATCTGTACATTTTGACCATCTTCCTCCAATTCCCTCTCCCTCTGCCCTCCACCTCTAGTAACCACAAGTCTGATCTCTTTTCCTGTGAGTTTGGGGTTTTTTTGTTGTTTGTTTTCAGTTTTGTTTTGTTCTTAGATTCCACATATGAGATCATACAGTATTTGTCTTGCTCTGTCTTATTTCACTTAGCATAAAATTCTCCTAGCATAATGCCTTCAAGGTCCATCCATGTTGTTGTAAATGGTAGGATTTCCTTGTTTTTTTATGGCTGAACAATATTCCATTTGTATATATACCACAACTGCTTTATCCATTCATCCACTGGACACTTAGGCTGTTTCTATGTCTTGGCTATTATAAATAAAGCTGCTATGCACATGGGGGTGCAGATATCTTTTCAAGTTAGTGTTTTCATTTCCTTTGGATATGTTTCCAGAAGTGGAATTGCTGGATCATACGGTAGTTCTATTTTCAGTTTTTTGAGGCTCTTCCACTCTGCTTTCCACAGTGGCTGTATCAGTTTACAACCTCACCAGCAGGACAAGGGTTCACCTTTCTCCACATCCACACCAACTTTTGTTACCTCTTATTTTTTGGATGATAGCCTTTCTAACAGGTATGAGGCGATATCTTATTGTGGCTTTAATTTGCATGGGAAATGCCACTTTTGCTCTCTGAGCGTCGGGTTCTTCATATGGGACATGGTAGAGGAGATGCGAAATAGAATAGCAGTTCTGAATCCTTTTTGATTTATACATATCATTGAAATTTTTATGAACACTAAGAGCTGTCTTTCTGGAAGACACTTATATGCACAATGTTTACCTATAATTCAGGGGACACGTAGATCTTCTAGAGACTGGAATACCCCCGCTCCTCAGGGACACTGCAGTTCTAGAGAGTCCTGGCTACACGGTCATGGAGCTGTGATGATCTCACTTTTATTTCAAGCACCTCCTTTGCAGAGATATAATAGGAACTGGTTCCAGGGAGGCATCTGGAAAGCATGTAGCATGACCTCCAGCTGTGTTTGGTTTCAGTTTGTTCCAACTGGTGACCCTGCAGTGCTCTTTTTTCTCCCTGACCCAGACATGCTCTGTCTCCATGGCTGCCCTGTACCTTCCCTGGCCTTATAAAAATGATTGTGCCAAAGGCAAAGATGACTCCACCCAGGAGAGGGGCCTTACAGCATTGTCTCCTACTAGGACAGCTCCTTCAGCTGACTCTAAGACGTCCCTTCCCTCCTCCTGGATTGGATCCTCTTCCTAAAGGACTCTTCATAGTTTTGAGAAAGGATTCTTTTTGCGGGCATGGGTCAACCACTCAGGTGGGGAGGCGAGTCAGAGAGAGAGCGCATCGCGTATGGATGCCGTGCCTTCAAGCTTGCAAGCCGGTTATGGAACCATACGACCAACACTGCGTAACAGGAGATTGCGGGCATTGGGCAAGATGTCCTTTCTCATCCCAAGTCTCACTCCTTCAGGTTTATAGCAGCTCCCTCAGCATGGAACCTGAGAACTTTTTCTTAGAATCACTTGTGGCCATTCTCCCATCATTATGTGTATCTGCGCTGTCCACTGCAGCAGCCACTATTCACATTCACTGCTTAAATTAAAAAGTAGAGCTCCTCAGTGGCACTAGCCACCTTTCAAGTGCTCAGTCACTACATATGGCTCATAGCTATTGGACTGGGTGGCACAGACATAGAACATGTCCATCATCACGGTAAGTTCTATCGGACACCAGCCATCTATACAATGTGTTCAGGAGATACACACTCTGCACCAGCACATGAGTAAGTTTTGAAAATCTAGAGATGAACAAGTTCTTGCTCTCAAGGGGCGCACAGGTTGTGCACAGGCAGGCATAGAATACCATCACAGTAGTCTGAGCTCATGAGGTGGAGACAGGGGGAGCTATTCCAAGCAGAGACACCAGCATGTAAAAAGGCAAAGAGACCTAAAAACACTGCACGTTCAGAGAAGGGGGAAACTTTATGTTTTTCACATATAGAGTAAATGTGTCCAGTGAGTAAAAACAAATGGTGAGAATGACTGATCAACTAAAGAGAGAAGACAGGCAAGGGCAAGAGTGGATGGGCTCTTGTATGCCATGCCTATTTGGTAGTTGTTTTAGAAAGGATAATTCTTCTACAACTTGATCTTTAACTAGTTTTGATTTCCTCAGATGTTTTTTCTTGAAATCAAGTACCATTTGCCCTATCTTTCTCAGAACCTTATTATACAGTCTTATTATAAAATTTAGAATCCAGAGTTGCCGTCCTCTCTGTAGCTTAGCTTGTCATTCTTCCAGGCACTTCCCCCGGGGGTTCACATCTCCCATTGGCACGTCGTCTGGTTGCTGGAAGACGCAATATATGGTTCATGTTTGGGTTTAGCTAAGCATCTGGTAGCTCAGAGATGCACCTTGAATTGACAATGAGGATGACGATCACAAGTGAGATGAAACAGGGCAATGTCCAAAGAGAAAGCCTTAGCTGGTCACGATAAGAGGATCAAGGAAAACCAGTGGGAGAGCAAGTAGAAGAATACACTTGGAGAGGACTCTGCAAGAGGTATTCCAGCTGCTCTTCATCTCAAAGACTGGGCACTTCCTTTCAAACTACTTAAATCCCCCCATTTGTGGTTGAGATGCATTTCTGTGTGCCTGTCCTACAGGCATCATGATGACCATTAGAGATGCACCCCATGAAACCATGGTTGCATTCCAGCAAACATTTATTGAGCACCTTGATGTGTCCAGACCTTGCTGCATTCAGTGGAGACAAACCTCATGGGTCCAGGGAGAGAAGAAGCCTCCTGTTATCATGATCCTGACATCTGGAATATTCATTACAGATTTCAAAACCCTTCCACTGCTGTCACCTCCTGCGCTTTCAAAATGTCTCTGCTAGGTAGATAAGATCAGGTTTGTTATCCCAGTTTTACAGATGGCAAAACTAAGGTCCAGAGATATGAAGTCACCTCCTGATATCACTTCAAACTAGGGAGTTAGAGCCAGTTCTCTTATTCCCAAACCTAAGCTTTGAAACTGTTCTCAGAAAGCAAGTTATGTAAATATAGCAAATCCCCCTAAAATCAAATTTTCGTAGTTCATTGGGATGAAACATCCAGTCTGAGGAAAGAATACCACGAGATCCTTGACAATTGCAGGTGGTTAAAAACAGACAGACATACACTGCAGCTCATAAGCCCTAAACATGCCTCTTAATTACCAACAGAATTTGGAAACTGATTTCTTCTGAAAGTCATCAAGATTAAAATGTTCAGGTGGCCATAACCATCACTGACCTTCCTGTTACATAAGAGTAAGGAAGAGTTTGCTGAGTTTAAAAATATTCTTTTAAAATAATGCAAATAAAAGTACATCTATATTCCTACTCACCATTTCAGGGAATCTGAAAAGTTCATGACAAAAATCAAAGTGGCCCACGTTGAGATGGGGCTGCAGAGCAAACACTAAATAAAGAAGTCTGTTTTGAGCCTTCATCAAATTGCAACTTCATAATTGCAAATGAATCCCAACACATGCAGTTTTACTTAATGGAAAATAATATGATAACAGTCACAGGCATGAGGCTTAACCAACCATACAGTTAAGCATACATTTGTTTTCAATTACAGTTAAAATGTATTCAGCTGAATACAGCTTAAGTGGTAATTGCATTCTTTACAAGTTGCTAATAACCTCTGGAATGGTCACTCTAATAAAAGTTTGCCTCTAATGGGTACATGTCCTGCTTACTCACATGTCAAGGCCAGTGAAGTCATTAGGAGCACTTGCAGTCCAATAGCCTATCTGAACTTTAGACTTCTGTCCAAAGCCCACACATAAACCACTCACTGTGTACCTAACATGGGACGCGGTGTGGTCATTTGGTTGTGGTTTTATGCTCTTTCCCAGGAATGCTTCTCAGGGGCAATTCTTCTATTGAAGAGTGGCTGTTAATCATTTCCTATCAGATGAGGCCTCCAACAGATGCTATAGTAGGATGCAAAGGGCTTTGCTCAGCCATCCTGGCTACAGGGACTTCATTTTGAGATAGTCACTGACCTCCACCCAAATTTCCAGGACACTAATCTGTGTTCAGTGGGTGCGTGGCTGTAGGACTGGTCTTTTTGCCACAGCATTCCAATCCAGGGAGACATGTCTGGGGGTGCTCACACAGTTTGGTAAATTGTTTTAATGTTCTGAGTCAGGGAAAAATGTTAGGTCTGACATTATATGTTCCCTTTCTAGTCTCTTCTCCTGATACTTTTTTGTTCTTTTTCTTGAAGTTTTATTGAGTTGTAATTGACATACTGCACTATATATGTTTAAAGTGTACAACATGATGGTTTGACTTACATACATCATGAAAGGATTACCATAGTAAGTTTAGTGAACATTCATCATCTCATATAGATACAAAATTCAAGAAATCGAAAAAGCTTTTTCCTTGTGATGAGGACTCAGGATTTGCTCTCTTACTTTCATATGGAAACATTCAGCAGGTGCTAATTATATTTACCGTGTTGTGCATGACGTGCCTGGTATTTATCTTATACCTGGAAGTATGTACCTTCGGAATGCCTTCACCTCTTCCTTCTGTTGATTAATTTATGTTCCCTTTTATCAGGAAGAAGGAAATTAGAATGGAACAGGGTGCTAGGGTGGAAGCAGATGTCTCTCACCAGAGATGACTCTCCAAAACTAAAATTGAGGGGCTCAATACGTGTGGAAGTAAAACTACAAGCTATAGGTTCGATATTGTCTTTCTTTCATGTCTTTGTGAAAGCTTTCAACTATATTTGTGGATCTATAGTGCTATACCTAATGTCTGGCCCAACTTTTGCATCTTAGAGAGTAGAGTCAGTCACTAAATATAAAATTTTCATTCTTCTTCTACCAATACTTTTATCATCTGTGTCTCTCTTCCTCAGTGTCTCCTTTTCTATCCTGCTTCTCTTTCTTCTCTCCTCCTCCTTCCTTCCTCCCTGTTCTCCCTATGGAAGAATTTCAGAGCAAGTTACAGAGAGAGCTTGTCTTAGAGTTAGTGCCTATGTGTCACTTCCACAACTGCCATCTCAAATATCTGTCACTCTGGCAATACTGCTCTGCATTTCTGCCTCTGGAGAGCTATTATAATCCAGGTGCTTGGAAGATTATTGTTTCCAACATCTACTTGAACTCGAGAGGAAGACCACAGGAGCTGTGTGCGCTCAGAGAGAAGAGCAGGCTTGATGGAGAAAAAGGGGTGGCACCTCCCAATCTTAACAGAGTCCAACCCCTAGAAGGAAATTTGAGCCTGTAGTTAGCAACGCTTTTCTAAAGGGAAAGGTACAAAGTTATGGAATAAACTCACATTCAACAAACAAATGGGAGCAGAAGTAGTCAAGCAGCAGAGACGGCAGATAAATGACTGTACGTACTATACACGAGGAGGAATCTCTAGCAGCCGAGGCAATGCTTGGGCAATTATGAGGTTTGTCTATAAATTCAAAAGGCACTCAGCCACTCTACATTCCTAATAGTTGACACCTTTAAACGAATCCTTCCTCCTTTATTTGTCTGTCCCAGACCTGAGAGGCTGCGGTAGAAGGGGTGCGGGTCCTACCTGGCCTGTCATGGTGTGACTATGGGAGCTCGAACAGTTACCTTCCCATCATGGGGTCTTTGTTTTCTCATCTTTTAAAATGATCATTTTAAAGGTCCTTCTCATCTCTGACAATTGTGATCCCACGAAATTCCAGCTCATATTAAGAAAGTCTTCTCATGGTTGACAAGGTCTGAACATCCAGTCTTTCCATGGTAGTGAACCATCTACTAGTAGAGTTAGGAGAACGCACACTATTATCTCCTACTTCCAGGATTCCGTGGCAGTTCTGTCTCGTGCCTTCTAATAACACTTGCCCAGCCTTTAACAACTTTGATGGGAGTGGCATAGCCCCAGAGGTAACCATCACAATAGCTGCAAACTGGCAGCCACGCTTCTAGGCAAGTGCTAGAAAGACAGTATGGTGCTGATGGCTATGGTGCTGATTCTGTAGAGTCACTCCTTCTCTTAATCCCCAAACCACACCCCTGCCATTACCACAGAATACGGCAGCTCTTGTGGTGTCCCCCAATATTGTCCCACCCGCTGGAATTTTATTTAGTTCTAATATGAACTAGACTCCATTCATTACATAGATTTTACATTGGACTGGACTAAGTCGTCTCACCCCAAGCAATATTTCGAGCTTATCTCCCACTGACCTTCAACATGTACTCAGAGCTTCAGCCAGACTTGATAGCTTGTAGTATTACTTTTCTATTGCCGTGTAACAAATTACCACACACTGAGTAGCTTAAAAATCATCCCTTCATTATCTCATTGTTTTTGTTGGTCTGGAGTCCAGGCATGCTTTAGCTGGACCCTCTGCTCAGGGTCTCGTAAGCCTACAGTGTGGGTGTCCTCCACACTACTCTCCTTTCTGGGTCCTTTCCCAGCTCACCTGTTTGTTGGTGGGATGCAGTCTCTTGCAATTGTAGGACCGAGGTCCTGGTTTCTTACTGGCTGTCAGCTGGGGAATGCTCTCAGCTCCTAGAAGCCCCACAGTTCCTTGCCAAGTAGAAATGGCAACTCACTTCTAATGCACTGTTATCACATTACCTTTACCATCTAACATAATCTAATCAGTGGAGTGGCATCCACCACCTCTGACATCATCCATCAGCTAGAAAAAGTCACAGGTCCCACCTGCACTCAAGGAGGGGGAGTTATACAAGGGCGTGAATCACTGGGGATCATCTTAGAATTCTGCCTCCAAAATTATCATTCTCAGAGCACTCTTCTTACCCTTTTTGACATTCCTCTGCCTGGTAAGGGTCATCATCTTTCTCTGCCTCCCCCTAAAACCATCACATTCCTAGATGACTTTTTTTTTTTTGCGGTACGCGGGGCTCTCACTGTTGTGGCCTCTCCCGTCGTGGAGCACAGGCTCCGGACGCGCAGGCTCAGCAGCCATGGCTCACGGGCCTAGCCGCTCCGCGGCATGTGGGATCTTCCCAGACCAGGGCACGAACCCGAGTCCCCTGCAACGGCAGGCGGACTCTCTACCACTGTGTCACCAGGGAAGCCCCCCTAGATGACTTTTAAGCATGCCCACCCTCCCTTCTAGGCTTCCATTGCACGTATAATTCTCTAAAGTCATTTACTCATTCTGGAATGCATTCCAATTTGCAAGATCTTCCTCCCAGAATGCACAGATCTTCAGAGCAGGGAACTAGATGATATCCAAATACACACCCCTTCCCACCCCCTCACTCCACCACAGCACCCTGCATCATGTTTTCTACATAGGTGGTAGTGGGCAAATAAATGCTTCTAGTGGAATTCAATACATTGAACCAGAGCAGAGAATTACAGAATCTGCAAGGTTGGAACAAAGCTTCGAAGGTCATCTAGAACAAACTTTCCCTTATTGCTCTTGGCTAGAGACTATTGGCATCTCTTCACATTTCTATGTCCCATCTGCTATCAAACATTTTTATGACATTTATTTCCTCATTATAGTCCTTATTGTGCTTTATTTATATATCTGTGAGGCACATGAGAGTTGGAAGTTCTCCCTTCCCTTGCAATCTTTTCTTCTCCAAATCCCCAGCCAGCCAGACTCCCTGTGCCCGTGACAGGCCTCCAGGGCTCCCGTGACAGCATTACTCCTCACTTCCCTGTATGTCTCTCTTGTCTCCTCCATGCCTCCACCATCAATTTCAAACTTCCTGTCCTGACATTCAAGGCCTCCTTACACTTTGAGTCTGTCTTTATCGCCTCCCTTATTTGCCCTGTGTCTCCCTCCCTAGCTCCCACTCCAAATTCTGGGCATTCCTCCAAGTTTCTCCATATTCCTGGAACCATCAGCCCTCACTCTCCCCTTCCCCCATTTCCCCCATCATCTGTCAAGCTTTCTCTTATTCCTCTTATCTTCTCTAACCCTAAAAAAAATTTGAAGAAACTCTCCTTTGACACAATCAACAGATGTATATTTAATCTTCTGTTAGCAAATGCTGGCCCATGGCTGTTTGACCAGTGAAATACACACAGGACAGATGTGCTAATACCTTGATCTTTACCGCAGCAAAAATCAAAGGCAGCTTCCATTGCTGGACATGGTGATGTGGGAAGGAAGCCTTCAGTGGAACAGAATTAAGTTGTCTTGATTTGCCCATGTGTAGAACTAAGTCAGGAGGATAAGAATTATTGCTCTAATCACCCTAATAGGCCTTCCATCATTTCAGGTAAAGGGCGGGCTAGGCAATGGAGGTATTTTAGGGTTAGTTATCACAGTGGAGTGATTTTGGATAAATTATGTAAATTCTCTGACATTCAGTTTCTTCCAAATGGAGATGATCCTAATGATAATACCTAATAATGTCAATTAAATAAGTTTTAAAAAATGCAAGTAAAAATGCAAACAAATTGTAAAATGGGTGCAAATGACACTTAGAATCTTTCCTAGCAACATTTCTGACTGCAGCTGTGTCAGATCAGTAGCTGTCACTAACTGAGGGAGAGCTACTTCATTCGCGCAGGACCTCGATTTCTTCACCTTTAACACCAGGGTAATAAATTCCTGTCGTGTATATCCCAACAAGCTGTTTAAAGATACCTTAAGAGAAGAGATATGAACATTGTAACTATGAAATGTGTGAAAATGTAAGGTATCGTTTTCATTGTAGTTGGCAATATGGCCAACCGGGAAAGAAGTTAACGTGAGCCGTCAACAACCCCTCTCTGTTTTCTCTACCTGGAACGCTCTCTTCCCCCGCACTTTCCCACCTCACCTAACTCACTAGTATTCATATTTCAGGTCTCAGTTACTGCACTCACCCCCTCCCTGAGCCACTAGTCCATGTCAGCCTTCTCCCTCCTCTCATTCATTGTAAACCCCATGAATTGACATGAAACTGACACAGCCCACCTGGGGACGCCTAGCCAGAGATTTCCTTTAGGATGAGTTTAGGAACAGTCACAACTTGACTTTGCCCAATAGCAGGGAACTTTGGGAAATTTTTGAACACAATCTTTCTGCTCTCTCACAGTCTGAGATTTTCAAGTCCCTGGTTTCTGATACGGCTTCTACTCTTCTTGGTATTTGCTAGACATGGGCCACAGATATTGCTAGACTAGCACATTATTATATTTTTATTTCTATAAAAACAAGTTTGTTTACATAATGACAAGTTTGGATATGCAAGTGATATGCAATTCTGAGGCCTATAGAAATGAAGACACTTAGGTAAAGATCTCCAGATTTTGCTAAATTTAAATCTTGATTTCTGACATCTTTAGATTTTCTTTTTCACAGAAGATGCTTCCCGAATTGAACATTTTCAACTTTATTCATAAACAGGGATTTCGAACTTATATTTTATTGACTTCTTTTAAGGTGAAATCCCTTTTGAGAGTTTCAAAGCTTCGGAGCCATTTGCTGTGGAATTCTCTTACAACTATCTTTAATCTTATTCTTCTGTTAACTTGCATTTAATATTCAGATTCATATTATCAGAGTAAAAATACAATTTTTCTACAGTTCCTCAGTTGATTCTTTACTTTGTAGTGAGGCAGAAAGAAAAGACACAACTAAGAAGAGGCCTGGAGTTTGCCCAAATATTTAATTTTTTTTCTTTCACACCCAATTTCCCTTACCTCTACAAGCAATGGTTATTTTGTAAGTAGTCTGATCAATTCTCAGAATCTACCCATCAACTTGTCTACAATATTTTTGATCCCATTCTACTCTAGTCTCTTTTTACCTTTGCAAATTGTTCTTACTCTTTTTTTATTTACTTTTAAAATCGCATTAACCCACGTTTTTCACGTGATTGGTCCAACATCATTCACACCCACTTTCCATACTCCCCCCACTGCCCACCCCCTACTGTGTCATTGAATTGAGAGTATAATTTGCTAGTTCAGAGATTTCAGCTGCTGGTACCTGAGTAGGGGTGACTCTGCCAGGCTGTTCCCCATTCTCTTCAAATAAAGCAATATTGCAATTCTAAATTAGATTTATTTAAAACATTAGCTGGAAGCTTCTCCTAACCTCAGTATCTGGGAGATCCTGTGATCCAAAAGCACTTTAACTCAATGAACCCAGAGATCCCCCTTCTGTAGGTACCGAATCCAGAGGCAGGAGGACAGAAGCACCAAAAGAGCACAACAGCTGGGAGTATTAGTTGCTTACAGTTGTGTAACAAATCACCACAAACTTACCAGCCTGAAAGAACACTAAAGTATTACGTCACAGTTTCAGCAGGTCAGAGACCTGGGCCCCGTGTAACTGGGTTCTCTGCCTAGGATCCCACAGGACAAAGTCAAGGTGAGGCTCATATCTGCAGGCTCTGGGGAAGAATCTGAACTCATTCAGACTGTTGACTAAATTTACTTTCTCCTGACTGGTTGCTGCATGAAGGTCCCCACTTCCTTGCTGGCTGTTGGCCAGAGGTTGCTGTCTGTCCCATGGCCACCCTCATTCCTCCTCCTGCTTTCCAAACGGACCCCTCCATCTTCACAGCAGCAGCGGTGTGTCCAGTCCTCATGCTTCAAATCTCTCTGACTTTCCCTTTGGCTTTTACGTGATTATGTCAAGCCCACTTGGATTATCTTCCTATTTTAAGGGCAACTGTGCCATATAGCAAAACACAAAATCACAAGTGTGATACATCATCATATTCACAAGTTTGGAGAATTAGGTCAGAACACCTCAAGGAGGAAGGGGTCATTTTAGAAATTCTGCTTACCACACCAAGGCATTTATTTTTCCATTTTATGAGGAAGCTTCAGAAACAAAGAGATATGATATAGACGATGACACCTCCTGAGAATAAGAAGACCTCGAGTAGGAAGGAAGTTTCCAGTAAACAAATGAGAAATTTTTAAACTGCACTGATAAATTCTCTGCAATTGCCAGCAGAATGAAACTGTGGGACAGATGATCTAACAAGGAGAGAAGGAAGAAAGGAAAAAATAAACAGAGTTTTGTTAGAAAGGATCCAGAAATACCAGGCCTGAGCTTAAATATACTGACATGAACAACATGAAACAAATGAAAAAAGATGAGCCATGAAGGGAAACCGTGCAATCGAATAATCAGCGAGGAGGCCGAGAACACAGAGACCAGGGAGCCAATGAACACAGAACAGAGAGTCCCAAGTGAGAACTCCCAGATGATGAAAAACACCAAGTAAACAGATACCCAGCTCAGAGCCAACAAGCTGCTTCAAGGCTGAGAATTTCCAAGATTTAGAAAACGGAGATGGTGGTGGTAGAGAGGAACCCGGACATTTCAGTGTAGGTGGATCCAGTAGATTGCAAGAAGGGGTTCATATATTAACTATGAGTAGTACAGCCAAACGATCCACTAAAGGGAAATAGAGGCAGCAGGCTGAACATTAGAAAATATGTAGACTAGGTATCTTTTACTCTTCAGAGATTCCGGTACTATTACAACAATTATATGTCTTTACCTTCTACCTAATTCTAGGAAAATGAATTGTAAACTATTAAAGATCACGCGAATCCTTAGGGATCGTACAGTCTAACCTTTTTTTTACAACCTGGTAAATCTAGGACAAGAGAGGAAACTAACTAAACATGTCTGGGTGAAAGAATGAACCTCAAGAATAGTTGATTCTAGGGATACTAGCCCTCTGCTTCCCAGCCCATTGTTCTGGCGCAGGGAGCTGTTGTTCTCTCTTTTAATAGATAAGCTAGCATCCAAAGATAAATATTATGCTGTTTAGTAAATAGCAGCTAAAATGTATGTTTTGCCCAAGGTTGGATACTCTAAATAATCATTGTGGGTCTCCTTTCAGGACTTTTTAAAAAGCCTTTATGTACTTCTTTGTTCCATGCAACCCCCATTTGTAGAATAGTTTTTTTGTTTTTGTTTTTGTTTTTTTTTGCGGTACGCGGGCCTCTCACTGCTGTGGCCTCTCCCGTTGCGGAGCACAGGCTCCAGACGCGCAGGCTCAGCGGCCATGGCTCACAGGCCCAGCCGCTCCGCGGCATGTGGCATCTTCCCAGACCGGGGCACGAACCCGTGTCCCCTGCATCGGCAGGTGGACTCTCAACCACTGCGCCACCAGGGAAGCCCAAGCATGTATTTTTTCATGCAAGGAATTGGGAAATTAAATTTTGGTTTTACTTCTACTGTCAATGGCTTTTTCTTTTTTAACATTTTTATTGGAGTATAATTGCTTTACAATGGTGTGTTAGTTTCTGCTTTATAACAGAGTGAATCAGTTATACATATACCTATATCCCCATATCTCTTCCCTCTTGCATCTCCCTCCCTCCCACCCTCGCAGCCTTCTAGCTGGACACAAAGCACCGAACTGACCTCCCTGTGCCATGCGACTGCCTCCCACCAGCTATGCATCCCACATTTGGTAATGTATATATGTCCGTATATACACTACCACTCTCTCACTTTGTCCCAGCTTACCCTTCCCCCTCCCCGTGTCCTCAAGTCCATTCTCTAGTAGGTCTGCATCTTTATTCCCGTCTTGCCCCTAGGTTCTTCAATTGATGAAGATTTCTGTGTTGGTCAAGGTAGGTCTCATAATTTTATCAAACAAACAAAAGTAGTTTATATAATTTTACATGTTAAAGAAAAGTTTCTTTTCCATCAAGTGCTATTGGCGTGAAATGTGGATAACAGGAAGGAGATGTGGGTTCTTTACATGAATTCACACAGCCGCTCAATAGATACCTAGCCATATGAAAATACATAAGACCTTTCATTGTTGGACCTCAGTTCCTCATCTGTGAAAGGCAGAAGTAGGAGTAGATTATTTATACTCTCCCTTTTAGTGCGGACAGAAAATGAGTCTAAGCATCTAACCGCCACATGGATGGTTGCTGGGCTGTGCGTGGCAAGCTTTAGGAAGTGCCAATCTCACCCCATTCTGTTTGACCGGCGCCCCCTGCAATTTCAGAAATCTGTGATGTTACAGAGGGTGCTATACAGGAAGAATGCATCTCAAAAGGGAACATTATAAAAAATGGAAGATAGTATTAGTATTAGTGCGTGCAGCCTGATAAAGAATCATCTCACTTTTGGCTACGACTCTCCATTAATCTCGTAGTGTTGGCTGAGAAGGCTAGAAGATACTCATTCTGTTCTGACTGAGAAGAACCCGCTTGCTATTGAGATACCATCTTAATTTAGTGAGAATACTGCTGGATAGCTGTCCAGCTTGCAGTCAGGGGCATGGGAAAGAGCCCAACAACAGTTGGGGAAAGCAGAATGTAGTGATGAGCTCAGATGTCTAAACATAGATAGAAGAGAAGCCAAAAACTGAGGAGGAGATTACGCAGGGAGCAGGCCGTGGAAAGGCTGTATATCCTGTAGGCATGGTGACAGAAACCAAGAATTAAAAATGCTCAAAATTAATCCTGCCAATTCTATGAAGAATAACATTTTCCAATTGAAAATGACTTGAGTTAAAGGCACATCCCCACATGTGCATGTCCTTTAATATTAATTCCTATAATGACTAACACTGCTTTGAGTTATGATCTCTGAGACAGATTTTTTTTCACTTTTTGACCTTACCTTGGGCAATCAAAATAGTAGTGGCAGATATTTGAGGTCTCTATTTCAAGACAGGAAAGGATATTAATACAGGAAGTATGGATTAAGAGAAAGAAAGAGAAATCCAGATCAAACGTTTCAAGAATCTTTTTGCAGATTTATTTTTTTAATATTCTCTAGTTTTAGAAGAAGTAATCAAATAGGAAACTTTAGTGATTTTCAAGTTAGGGAATCAGCTTTAGCTTGACTCTCAGACCAAGATGATCCATACATTTCAGCCCCTATAGCTCCACAGATGTCAAAAATCTGCCTAGACAAGTTCTAACCTGGGACACCAGAGGGGACGGCATCATTCCCACTCTAAAACTACTGACCACTGACCAACAAAAATGGCCCCCGTTGCATTCCTGTATATGGGTGTAAAGGAGAACACAGCACAGCTGCCACATGTAAGTAGGAAGATCTTGCTTTGGTCTTGAGAAAGATCCTTTCTATGGCTCTTTGAGATCATAAAACCATTATCAGAAATTAAGCTGAATTTATACATTTTTCCTTTTAAGTTTCTCAGAATCTCTAAAGGGACAATGAGTCCTTCATTCATTATCATTTATTCATCCAAAAGTGCATATAATCAAAAATGCATATATTATGAGCCAGGTGCTGGGAATAAACACAATATTAGACGATAGAACCATTCTGCTCATAAAAGTAATAAAACAAAGGATGAAATTTAGTGACGTTTTTAGGAACCTCAATAAATGAGAAACGATACAAGATCTCTGATGCCATGGCTCCCTGCCTACTACAGTGGGAATGATGTTTTTGTGAAATAAGAGCTCCAAGGTGCAGAGCACCGTGGCTCTCGCTATCAAATGGATGTGCTTTGGCACACCACAAACGCCTGATGTCCATTAATTCATGGACTCACGTATTTCAATTGCCCGAGCCCTTTCCTTTACGATAATATTATTCTTACATGAGTCATATTTGCTTATGTCAAGCTATGTATTTTGGGGATGCACATGAAATGTCCTGAAACAGATCTCATTTCATTGAGGATACCACTTCCCCGCTTCAGCCACCAAGATCTAAATCCAGAAGATGATGCCTAAAGTCCCAATGCAGGGACCAGACAAACAGCACCAGCATCCAAGCAACAAGTTAGTCATTAAGTGTCTGCTGTTGTTTTCTCACCCAGTTATCTTGCCTGTGCCTCCCTGCCCAAGTCCTCCACCACTGCCCCTACGTGGTTAAAAATGTCAGCGTTCGGGGGCATATTTACTTAGCCACATACTTCCTGGCTCTGGGATTCTGTTTTGTTAGCTTCTGTCGTCACTACCAGGCTAGAGGCCAATGTTTGTACTGGGTGGGAGTTACAGGGAGGCATAAACAGAATCAACCCTCTTGTGCTTTAAAAAATCAGGCTAGGATTATATACATATTTCATGTCAGAAAAATGAAATGTGTCTTGGCGGTGGATGGGAAGTTGGAGCGCTTGGAGGGGGAGTGGAGATCTGGCAGAATTGCTCCCCTGTTCCTTGGCCCCCTGCCTGACAATCATTCAACCTTTTACTCTTGGAGTCAGCTTCTTCCCTCTCTTCTGAGGCCTTCCAAGTGCTACAACTTCCTTGCCGTCACCCCTAGTATGTTGTCAGACCCAGAATGGCTTGAAAAGGAAGAGCACTTTGACAAAAAGGGGCATATTCTCGAAATTAGGCAAGGCTTGGGTTCGAGTCGCTAGCGTGAACCTCCTCAGCTTTGCTTTGAGGTTCAGATGGCAGGACCGATTCACCCAAGGATTAATGATCTAAACGAGGACATATGTAAGAATCTACCTCTTCATCAGAAATGGAAATCTCACTTCTCGTGTTTGTACAGCACTAAGATTATTACCTGCTAAAAGTGTTTGCTAAACTTCTCTAAATCCCGTTGTTTCTGTCCAGCTCCCATGGTTCTGCTTCTCTAATTCCTGGTGTTTTCTAGCACCACTCAGAGTTGCAGTCCCTTCTGAATTGTTATCTGCTCAGAATGTGGACCTTGCCATGCTCCTTTAGACCCACCCTTTCACTAACTAGCGCCCAATACCTCCCCCTGTGCTCCCAGGAAATACCACTCCATTTTATTCTGTCTTCCCCCGAAGTCCTCAAACTCCTCACAAAGTGTCCTTCCTGCCACCCGTGGTCTCAGAAACCCTGAAGATCCCTGGTGATGGTGCTGCTTGTGTGCATGTGGCCCCTCGATGCTGGTTCTAGGGGGTCTAGATACATTTTTATAGGCCTACACGACAGCTTTTAGGCCTCTGCTTTCCCCCCCCTCCTTGAGAAAACCCTCTCCTTTGAGACTCAGGCCACTAGCCTGCTCTCCTCACATGTCTGTCTGTCATCTGCCAGCCTCTGTGTAGGTCATTTCTTCATATTTATCACCTCTTTGTAACCAGGCAGGACATCTTCCTGTCCACCTTACATTCTGAAATGCAGTGATGACTTCACCAACCACACTCCTAAACCTTTGTTAATTTGAATGGCCTCAAACTGTCCTCACCATCTAACCAATTCACTGCAAATGCCACAAGCAAGACCCTGGAACTCTTCATCTTTTTAAGTGCCCTGACTCCCACCAAAATATCACCTTTGGAACCCGCCACCCTTCTAGCTTTGTTCAAAGATACGGTTTAAAAGAGAACGAGATCTTCCAAATTCAGGTGGTATATCCAGACATCAAAATGGAAACAAACACTGTAGTTAGCCCCAAACAAAACTTTCTGGGAAGGACAGAAGAAAAAAAAGAGTGTTGACGACCTTTCCTCTTATAAGAAATGCCTACATCCTCTGTACTGGGGAGACTAATTCAATAGCAAATAAATTGGGTACATTTCACTTCTTCTTCAGGAGAAGACAGCATTTTTGCTAGCCCTCCATAAAGCTGCAAGGATGGAGAAAATGAAATATTCCTATGTCATGATTTCTTGGTTTGTTCGTGGTGAAGAATCCACCTTGTACCAGGCTGTCAGGGACTAGTCTACTCAGCCCCTGCTTCGTGGCCGCCCACCAAAGGCCAACTAAAGGTGAAGTGTTCCATCCTACTGAAAATGTGTGTGCACTGTTCCAGATTCTGACATGTCTAAAATAGGAGGCTGGGAAACTTGCCTTATCTAGAGTCGAGCCCCAGATCTTGGCATTGTCCAAAGCAATCCAGGAATTCAAGTTACACTAATGTAATCTTCCTTCCTGTGCCAAAAACAACTTTTGATTGGGTCTTCTACACGTACTTTGTAGGTCATACATTCTCCTCCAAATGTGAACATTGATGAACTAGCATCAACTGATTTCCGAGAATTTTCAAGGCGAGGGAATAACCCCCAAACACTTTTGAATTTTGCTGACTTTCTGTTGAATGGCTACGCCTCCCTCAACTCTGTGTTGTCAGCAGAATTAACCAGTCTATACCATTTTTTTTTTTTTTTTAGAGATTTTGAACAGGGAGGACCTCAAATCTGACCCCTGTCGGACCCCAGTAAATCTCACAGCACACAATTAAAGACACTCCTCGGGCTTTGTTTTCCTACCAGTCCATCATCTCCTCCCATGCACTCTGGATACTAGCAAAATTTCTTTTCATCTGAAATTCACAGTAGGATTTTTTTTAACATCTGCTCAAGATCCAAATAGGTTATTACATAGGGTCCAATTTGTCATGTGACCTCCAGGAACATCTCACTGTCCTCCATTAAAATAGGGTCCTTTTCTCATGTGAAAGACTCTCATTTCTTTCCTGCATATGCCCCTTAGCATCTTCCTTCTTAAACACTAATCCTCTGGGACTGCTTCTCCTAGAATACTTCTTTCCATGGAAAGTGCACATACTTCACTTGCTCTTTTATTTCAGTTTAAAATAAAGTCATTCAAGGTGGGAAATAATGCAATTGCCAGTTCTGCCTTTATTTGAGGACCGCTTAAGCTTGTTACCACTTGGGTTTAGAGACTCTCAGATTATTAACTTGGAAATCTTTTGAGATCTTTGTTTCTTAAAGTGGTCTGTTTCCGAGGTCCGCGCAACAGTATTATTCTTATATTAAGACCAATATTAATCTTAGAGAATAGAATAAGTTCACGTTCATTTTGCAGCTAGGCCAAGACTTCAAAAATATCTTCGAGACATAGATTGTCTACTTCAGTCTCTCACCCCAGCAGCTCTGGAGTTGTTTGCTCTGTCTTCTCTTTAGGAAACAAAGTAGGAGAAGTGCCCTTTTCCAAGTCCCTCACAGCAAACATGTGGAAGCCAAGGAGACAGAAAGGGCCTTGGCAACAATCATACGGTAGTCTGGGGCCCCTTGGACTTAAGCTCAGAGCTCCTCCCCCTTATGGTAGAAAACACAACAGAGTGGAAAACATTAGAAAATACAGAGAAAATGATAATGGTAACTCATAATTCACACCATGGATAAGTATTGTTCATGTCTTGGGGAATGTCAATTTTTATTATGAAAATTGTATTTTACATAATTTGAATCATATATAATTTGGTATTGCTTCTTTTTTACACATAACGATACAACACAAGTATTTTCCAGCATGAGTAAAAACTCTAGTATATTTTTGAAGATCATCTGATGTATTAACAAATATATCATATTTCAACTAACTGCCTAGATTTTCTAGAGTTTTTAATATTTTAAACAATGTAACAGTGAGTATCTCTCTACAAATGTTTTCCCCCTCTATTCCATGATTAACTCTTAGGATAAATTCCCAAAGGTCTGGATTAAGAGTACGGATATTCTAAGGCCTTGGTATTTATTGACAATTGTTTTACTGATAGCTTGTGCCAATTTATATTTCCTCCAGGGACACATGAAAGCACCTAGCTCATTAAACAGGCATGAGCATTAGTTATTCTAATTTTTTAGAATTTTCATTATGAAAAAATTCAGATCTACAGAAAAGATACAAGAATAGCACAATAAACTCCTATTTGTTCTTTGTCTATATTCACCAATTATTAATATTTTGTCATGTTTGCTTGCATGAATAATCTCACTAACGATATATTCTTATCATCAATACTAACTATACATTATTATTATTAATGCAATCATTATTATTTGCTGAATGACTTGAGAATAAGTTGCAGACCCTTTATCCCTAAATATTTCAATTTTTATACTCTAAGAACACTCTCTTATATTATCATATTTTCAAATTAAGCACATTTAACATTGATAAAACATTATTATTCAATGCATGGTCCTATACTTAAATTGTCCTAATACTGTCCTTTATAGTATTTTGTTTTCTGATCTAGAATCTAATCCAAGATGACATATTGTGTTTTGCTGTTATGTCTTTTTAATCTCTTTAATCTGGAACAGTTTCTCCATCTTTATTTTTCATGACATTGACACATTTAAAGAATACAGACAGGTTGTTTTGTAAAATGTCCCTCCATCTGGGTTTTTCTGAGTTTCTTCATAATTAGATTCAGGTTATACATTTTTGAAAAGAATGTCACAGAAGCGATGTTGTGTTGTTCTCAGTGGGTTACATCAGGATGTAATTTTGTCCTACTTTTGGTGACGTTAACTTTGATCACTTGGTTAAAGTGGTCCTACCATGTTTCTCTGCTGTGAAGGTAACTTTTCCCTTTTGTAATTAGTAAGTAATCTATGGGAAGATACTTGAGACTGTGTAAATACTCTGTCCCTCAAACAAACTATCCCTCTTGGGCTTTAGCATCCATTTTGATATGTGTCTGAAATCACTATTACTATGATTGTTGCAAAATAATGATTTTTCTAACTCTACAATTTCTTCTGCATTTATTGTCATTTTACTGTTACAGAAAGCTCTCTCTTTTTCTTGCTATTTTGTATGTATGAATGTATTTGTAACAGTTATTTGTTCATTTGTATTTATTAATAACAGTATAGATACATGGATTCTTTTTATATTCAGTATGTTATAATCCATTACAGATATTATTCATTTTGATACTGTAACAGTCCCTGATTTGGTTAATAGAATCTCATGAAAGATTGTCTCTGAATTCTTTAAACATATCTCCAACATATTCTTTTAGTCCTTCCTTATATTCTGTACCTCCTCCCCCCAAAAAGACATTCAAGAGTTGTTCTCACTGTTACCCTGCTCCCATTCTGGGACTGGCCATTTATACACTGGAACTCTTTCAGCGGAAAACAGAAATAATTCTACTTCTTTAATACAAATGTTTTGTTTTTAATTTATGCTTCTCTGGTTATTAATGAAGTCGTTTTTTCAAATATTTCTTTTTTGCTTTATGTTTCCTCTTTTGTTATGCTCTTTTTAATTTGTATAGTGTTTTCTTTAGGATACCTAGAATACACACTTACAAATAACTTGTATTCTAACATTTAGAATTAAACCACTTGTTTCTAAGGGTAAAATACGTTTTTAATATTGTTTTAAATGGTGGTTAAAGCCCTCCAAAGACTTCATAAAACTATGACAGACAGGTTATAGAATTCAGTCATGCTTTAGAACACACCTCTATAGTCACATTCAGAACTTCAGCTTATGGGAGCTGAAACCAATCTCCTCTGCTTTCTGCATGACAGTGGCCACAGCAAGATTTCCTAGGTGGTGGGGTATGTAAAACCTTTATGGGTAAAAGCACCAAGGGAGTTTGGGAAGAGGAAAGGATGTTTGAAGACAAACAGTGGACAGTGGAAAGAGGCAACTGTGAAAAGGAAAAGGAAGAGTTATTCCAGGAGCAGTTTTATAGAGAAAGGAAATGTTTTCTCTCAAGTGGTACCAGTTAAAAAAGAAATCATAAAGCAGAGTGGAAATTTATTAAAAACTTTACTTTTATGAAGAACTACCATGAGGTTGAAACATTCTACAAACATATGGAAGGAGATTATCCCTCTGCTTGTTATAAAATAAGCAGACATGCCTAGAAATATCTAAATTACACAGTGATCACTCTTAAAATGAAATGATAATGAGAAAATTAAATAGCAGATTCTATTTTGGGCAAGTATATCAACCATAAATTCACATATTGAACTGTAGATGTCAGATCTGAGATGGTTTTGATGTCAGAAACTCTTTCATCTCATTCACAAACACTGCTGGCCTTTCAGGATGCCACTGCTTGCCCTGAGATGCAGAAGTGATAGGAAAACTCTGTGTTCCGTCTCAGTCAACCTGTCATCTGGGCTTTCCAGCGCCACTGGCCCTTCCATGGCTGCTGAAACGGCAGTCTCTTGACTTTCCATTTCCTGTGAGATCACAGGATTTGTTGTCCATTTAGGCAACTCGCAGCCAGAGACACACATGCCATCCAAACACTCACCAAAGTTTTCAGAGGGGAAGGAAATTACTTGATGTTGTCACTGTCACTACCTTGCTTCTCATTTTCTCTCTGGCGCTTTTCCTTTCCTGACTAGAGTCACTTCCTATTGCTCACTGGAGCCTCCAGGGGCCTTTCTTCTCACAGCCTCCTCTGGAGGACATTTCCATGCTAGAGTCTCTTTTCAACAAAATGATAAAACTAATTTGGCTTTTTTCTTAATAGTACAATTATTTTAGAAACTTTGGAAGTACAAAAAAAGAAAAAAGAGAAATAGAAGCTACATATAATTCCAGCATCCAGAACTGACCACTGTCCACTTGTTAATGTGCATCTTTCCATTCACTCTCTCTCAATCATGTATCTTCTTTACATGTCTTTATATAATTCTCTCTCTCTGTCTCTCTGTATCTCTCTCTCTCAGTATACATATATATAATATATATATATATATATATAGAGAGAGAGAGAGAGAGAGAGAAAGAAAGAACAAGAGAGACAGTGAGGTAGTCCCTCCAATGTGCGCGCGCGCGCGCACACACACACACACACACACACACACACACACACACAAACAAGAAATAAACTTATTTTTTGTTAAGTCACTGAGATTTCAGGTTTATGAGATAAACAGAGATACCCTAACTAATGCAGATATTCCAGATAAGGTAGTTGATGACAGATGGGTGCAGGCAACTGTAAATGGAGGGATGGAGGGTGAAGGAGAAGACAATAAGATGTAATTAAATAAGAGGGGGCCATGGACACACCTGTGATAAGCAGGCGTGCTTCAGATCCAAATAGATTTAAAATAATTAGCCGAGGATTGAGAAATCTAGGTCAGCCTGTTGGTCCTTTCATTCATTCAGAAAGCATTTGTTAATTGCCTGCCAGGTGTTAGACGACAGGATGGGTACCAGAGATCTATCAGGGATTAAGATGCGGTCCCTTCTTTCAGGGTTGAAGTGTCAGGAGAAAGATCAGCTGCTTTATAACTTGGTCAGCAAAAAGAGCTATTTTCTATATAGACCTTCCGGGAAAAAGAAAGAATTAGATGACAGACTTGAATAGTCTCACATTTCATTAAAACCTAGTCTGGCTGTTTTTCTCTTTCCCTGATAAACCGAGATTTTAAATGGATTTTGGCCTCAGGTTTTTGCCATCTGTTTACTTCTGGCTTCTAAGAAGATTCTAAGATCCATAAACTGATCAAAGTTCTCAGGTAGGGGGAAAAAAAGCAAGTTAAGAGCCCTGATAAAACAGTGATGGGAAAATCTACACTTGCTTGGCTCGTCTTGGCTAATTGTAGTTAATTAGAAAAGATCCTTTAGAATTTGGAGGAAATTGGGATTTGAATCTCAGAAGCTCCAGGTCATTTACTGTGTGACTGGCCTCAGTTTGTCTCCCTGAGCTGCTGAGGCAGGCTAGTGTGTGTGGTGCAAAGACAAACGAGGACATCTGAGGAGGGAGCTCAGCATCTTATGAGAGACAGGACTGAAGGGGTTTACTCTGTGCTGCATCACAGAGGGAGGTAGAGCAGGGATGCAGAGCCTCCTGCCTGAACAAGAGGAGGCATGTTCACTGTAGGACTGAACAAAGAGCAGTGATTGATGGATAATCTTCCTCTTCATGGTTCCTGGGAGTGTCTCCTCTATTTCCTATGTGATGGAAATGATCCTTCTGCATAAATTCAAGTATGTGGAACAGGAAACCCTGCTTCTTTTCTTAAAAATTTTTTAAAACTTATTTTCCATTACGGTTTATTACAGGGTATTGAATATATTTCCCTGTGCTATACAGTAGGACCTTGTTTATCCATTCTATATATAATAGTTGGCCTATGCTAATGCCAATCTCCCAATACATCCCTCCCCTGCCCCTCTCTACCTTGGCAACCACAAGTCTGTTCTCTATGTCTATGAGTCTGTTTCTCTTTTGTAAATGAGTATATTTGTGTCATATTTTAGATTCCACATGTAAGTGATATATGGTATCTGACTTTTTCTGACTTACTTTGCTAAGTATGATAATCTTTAGATCCATCCATGTTGCTGCAAACGGCACTATTTCCTTCTTTCTTATGGCTGAGTAATATTCCATTGTATGTATGTACAATATCTTCTTTATCCATCTGTCGATGGACATTCAGGTTGTTCAGGAAACCCTGCTTCTGCCCCTCTAAAACAGGCCACATAACACACATCCCTGACCATGTCATCACTCAGAAAGTCTGACCCTTATTTCACTTTTTGCAGTTTTGGTCTCTTTTCTCTGGAATCTTGTATCATAACCGAGCACTTCCCAACTGTATCATTATCTTCCTATGATTCAACTTTCATCTGTATTGGAAAGTTAATGAAGATAAGATTCAGAAAATAATAATTTATTGCCTTCAAATCTAGAAAACTTTCAGATGGCTGTATCCTCAAAAGGAAAGTGATGTTTTAGAAAGAGGGGTGAAGTGTTGGTAATATTAAATGGTATCCTCCTGGGGATAGGGGGCCAGGAACATTTGAATCCTGCCCTAATCTCACAGCTCCTTCCCTTAAAGTCCCTAAAGGGATTATAAAAACAAGGGGCTAGAGCAAATGGGAAATTAAAGTACACTTTATTATTAGCCTGGCCAATGCCAAATAAACAATTGCAGAACTTTCTGGTAACATGTATAGGACACATGGCATACTCTCAGTTCCCAATCCAGATGCCCAAACTCTAAGCTGAATATTTTATCTTGGAATCTTAACATCCTTGGGCTGCTCCCATGGAACAGGAGACACAAGTCATAAATGAGGAAAGTACTGCATGGACAAGGATATAAAATTAACCTGGAGAAGTTTCAGAAACTGAATCTTTTATTAAACAAAACAACAAACAAATGAAAAGTACTCAACCATTAAAAACAGCTCTGTCTTAAAAAGCAAGTTCTCGTCATCAGGCAGATAGGTATCCTGGATCTAATTCCTAAGTTATAGACATAGAGGGATTGTGGGTCGTTTCAACATCAACCCTGAAAACAAGAAAAAGAGAAGAGACGGGTGACCTCAGCCCCCTTCACTAATCCCGCTATGTGACTGGAGGAGAAAGAAAATTGTAGTATATGATGATCTGTCCACTAGTGAATGTGGCCCAAATAGCAGCAGGGCATCTGGCAGAGTTAGTTTAGTACCTTCTTCTGTTAGAAACAGTGAGAACTGGGACAAGAGAATGAAGGGACAGCTTTGCCAAGCACCCACAGCTCTGGGATTGGTTGGGAAAGAAAGAAAGGCTGTTACTTACGTTAAGATTGTTGTTTTATTGTTATGGTCAACACTTCTATTATGAGCCTCTTGCTCTTTGCAGGGGGATTTATGTAGGAACTCCTGCAAACTCAGTTACCTACCGATGAAGCTAGATAATCCAATCCTCTCTATGTAGTTGAGGAAAATGGGCCTCCGAAAGATTATTTTGACCAAGATCTCATAGCTAGTAAGTGTGATATTTAGTTATCTGAATCCAGAGCCTATGCTATCGTTATTTTCTTGTCATCTGAGGTTATTATGCATGATTTGCAGTATTAACAGGTTTTGGAAATCACTTGATTTTTTTTTTCTTATTAGTCATTGCAATTTGGCCTGTATGAAAATATTCCAAGTAGATACTGAGTTATATTTTCTGTGCACAAGGGATACAAAGCAGGCATCGCTCACCATGCCCTTTGCAGTGTTCTCTAAATGAGGTCTTGATATTGTCAAGAACAGACTGACAGAGCTTCTTCACACTGAGCACTTCTACATCCTTCAAAAGAAAACATTCTTTCTTCAAAGTATTCATAATCACTTATTCCTATGCTATTCACCCCCAAGTATCTAGAAACCTGAGTTAGAACAATTACTTAGTGGAAACAACTGTAGGAATATGCACACATATTTTGCATTAAATGTATAACATATTTACTTCCCACTAAGGGAGGTATGACTGGCTTCATTAACAGGTTGCAGAGACATGAGAGTTTTCCTGATCTATGCACAAATGTATATGAACGTGCTTTCTAGTTTTTACATAATTTCACCATCTAAATATTCACATATATAAGTGCGTATATATACATCCACATTCACATAGCACACACTATATGGGTATTATTGTGTTTATTATTGAGAAACAGGTAGAGACATCCGGTTTCTGCTTGGAATGTAAAGAACTGTAAGGAATGTCACTCCCATCTTTACAACAACAAAAAAAGCCAGACAATCGCCCTGTTCACAACTTTTCTTGACTGCATCAGAGAACTGAGGTTGCAGGGAGAGATGGGACAGGAACTGTGGCTTAGCTGGGGCAGATGCAGTCAGACCCCAGTTAGGAAATACCATGCAGTATAGTCAGGGGATTGGTGGCAGCAAGTGTGAGATGGCAAGAGAGTGTGGCGCTTTTTAGACCTGCAGAGACACACAGGGTATTGGCCAAATGATTGGGCAGTATCCTGAGAAAGTACCCCTCATGGTGCAGCCTGGACTCTTTTCTCTTCCTGCTGACAAAGGGGCACAATCCTTAATCTGTAAGGCAGGAAGGGCAGTTCTGCAACAAACACTATCCCCCTTAGGGCACTGATGAAAACTCGTTGCACCTGGACAAAAGAACTCACAAGAAAATCTCTGCTCCTGGGGCAGGAACAAATATCACTTTCAGGACCCAGAACTACAGCTGAGGGAGGATCTGGGGCACTGACGTACAAACGATGACTGGCCCTCTCCACCAGGTGAGGACACAGCAAGGCGGCCATCCGCACGCCAGGAAGAGGGCTTTTATCGGAAACTGACCCCGATGGCCCCTTGATTTGGGAATTGCAGCCTCCACAACTGACCCCTTCCACGAGTCCACATTACAGTGGATCATCCTGTCCCCTTGGGCTTCTCTTGGCTGTGACAGTTTCTAAGGCTTTCCTTGTTTTTCGAGACCTTGACAATTTGGAGGACGACTGGTCAGAAATTCTACTTGACGAGCAACCAGAGATCATTACCAAGCACTTCAAACCCGCAGTTATTCCGGAACGCGTTAAAAAAAAAAAAACGAACGCGAGACCTTCAAGATGGCGGACGAGTAAAACGCGAAGATCACCTTCCTCCCCACAAATACATCAGAAATCCATCTATATGTAGAGCAACTCCTACAGAACACCTACTGAACACTGGCAGAACACCTCAGACCTCCCAAAAGGCAAGAAACCCCCACGTACGTGGGTAGGGCAAAAGAAAAAACAGAGACAAAAGAATAGGGACTGTACCTGCACCAGTGGGCGGGAGCCGTGAAGGAGGAAACGTTTCCACACATTAGGAAGCCCCTTCGCGGGCGGAGACTGCGGGTGGCGGAGGGGGGAAGCTTCGGAGCCGCGGAGGAGAGCGCAGCAACAGGGGTGCGGAGGGCAAAGCGGGGAGATTCCCGCACAGAGGACCGGGGCCGACCGGCACTCACCGGCCCGAGCGCCTTCTCTGCTCCCACGCCGGGGTGGGCGGGGCTGGGAGCTGAGGCTCGGGCTTCCGGCGGAGCGCAGGGAGAGGACTGGCGGCGGCAACACAGCCTGCAGGGGGCTAGTGCGCCACGGCTGGCCGGGAGGGAGTCCGAGAAAAAGGGTGGAGCCGCCAAAGAGGCAAGAGACCATTGTTTCGGGCTGCACGAGGAGAGGGGATACAGAGCACCGCCTAAAAGAGCTCCAGAAACGGGCGCAAGCCACGGCTATCAGCGCGGACCTCAGAGATGGGCATGAAATGCTAAGGCTGCTGCTGCAGCCACCAAGAAGCCTGTGTGCAAGCACGGGTCACTCTCCACACCTCCCCGCCCGGGAGCCTGTGCAGCCCACCACTGCCAGGGTCCCGGGATCCAGGGACAACTTCCCCGGGAGAACGCACGGCGCGCCTCAGGCTGGGGCAACGTCACGCCGGCCTCTGCCGCCGCAGGCTCGCCCGGCATCCGTACCCCTCCCTATCCCCGGCCTGAGTGAGCCGGAGCCCCCGAATCAGCGGCTCCTTTAACCCCGTCCTGTCTGGGCGGGGAACAGACGCCCTCAGGCGACCTATACGCAGAGGCGGGGCCCAATCCAAAGCTGAACCTCCGGAGCTGTGGGAACTAAGAAGAGAAAGGGAAATCTCTCCCAGCAGCCTCAGGAGCAGCGGATTAAAGCTCCACAATCAACTTGATGTACCTGCATCTGTGGAATACATGAATAGACAACGAACCATCCGAAATTGAGGTTGTGGACACTGGGGGCAACTGTAGACTTGGGGTTTGCTTTCTGCATCTAATTAGTTTCTAGTCTCGTGTTTAGCTTAGCTTAGCATTTAGACTTTATTATCATTGGTAGATTTGTTTATGCATTTGGTTGCTCTCTTCCTTTGTTTATATATATAGATACATATTTTTTTTCCTTTTTCTCTTTTTGTGAGTGTGTATGTTTCTTTGTCTGATTTTGTCTGTATATCTTTGCTTTTACCACTTGTCCTACGGTCCTTTTTTTTTTTTTTTTAGTACAATTTTTAGCACTTTTTATCATTGGAGAATTTGTTTGTTGGTTTGGTTGCTCTCTGCTTTCTTTCTTTTTCTAAATACTTTTTAATTTTTTTATTCTTAATATTTTTTTTAATTTATTTTATTTTTTCTTTCTTTCTTTTCTTCTCCCTTTTCTTCTGAGCCATGTGGCTAACAGGGTCTTGGTGCTCCAGCCAGGTGTGAGGCCTATGCCTCTGAGTTGTGATAGCCAAGCTCAGGACATTGGATCCCCAGAGATCTCCTGGCTCCATGTAATATCAAACAGCAAAAGCTCTGCCAGAGGTCTCTATCTCAACGCTAAGACCCAGCTCCACTTAATAACCAGCAAGCTGCAGTGCTGGACACGCTATGCAAAACAACTAGCAAGACAGGAACACAACCCCACCCATTAGCAGAGAGGCTGCATAAAATCATAATAAGGTCACAGACACCCCAAAACACACCACCGGACGTGGTCCTGCCCACCAGAAAGGGAAGATCCAGACTCATCCACTGGAACACAGGCACCAGTCCCCTCCACCAGGAAGCCTACACAACCCACTGAACCAACCTTAGCCACTGGGGTCAGACACCAAAAACAAAAGGAACTACAAACCTGCAACCTGTGAAAAGGAGACCCCAAACACAGTAAGTTAAGCAAAATGAGAAGACAGAGAAACACACAGCAGATGAAAGAGCAAGGTAAAAACCCACCAGGCCAAACAAATGAGGAAATAGGCAGCCTTCCTGAAAAAGCATTCAGAGAAATGACAGTAAAGGTGATCCAAAATCTTGGAAATAGAATGGAGAAAATACAAGAAATGTTTAACAAGGACCTAGAAGAACTAAAGAGCAAACAAGCAATGATGAACAACACAATAAATGAAACTAAAAATTCTCTAGAAGGAATCAATAGAACAACTGAGGCAGAAGAACGGATAGGCGACCTGAATGATAAAATAGTGGAAATAACTACTGCAGAGCAGAATAAAGAAAAAAGAATGAAAAGAATTGCAGACAGTCTCAGAGACCTCTGGGACAACATTAAACACACCAACATTCGAATTATAGTGGTCTCAGAAGAAGAAGAGTAAAAGAAAGGGACTGAGAAAATATTTGAAGAGATAATAGGTGAAAACTTCCCTAATATGGAAAAGGAAATAGTCAATCAAGTCCAGGAAGTGCAGAGAGTCCCACACAGGATAAATCCAAGGAGAAACATGCCAAGACACATATTAATCAAACTATCAAAAATTAAATACAAAGAAAACATATTAAAAGCTGCAAGGGAAAAATAACAACTAACATACAAGGGAATCCCCATAAGGTTAACAGCTGATTTTTCAGCAGTAACTCTGGAAGCCAGAAGGGAGTGGCAGGACATATTTAAAGTGATGAAAGGGAAAAGCCTAAAACCAAGATTACTCTTACGCAGCAAGGATCTCATTCAGATTCAATGGAGAAAGTAAAACCTCTACAAACAAGCAAAAGCTAAGAGAATTCAGCACCACAAAACCAGCTTTACAACAAATGCTAAAGGAACTTCTCTAGGCAGGAAACACAAGAGAAGGAAAAGACCTACAATAACAAACCCAAAACAATTAAGAAAATGGTAATAGGAACATACATATGGATAACTACCTTAAATGTAAATGGTTTAAATGCTCCCACCAAAAGACATAGACTGGCTGAATGGATACAAAAACAAGACCCATATATATGCTGTCTACAAGAGACCCACTTCAGACCTAGGGACACATACAGACTGAAAGTGAGGGGATGGAAAAAGTTATTTCATGCAAATGGAAATCAAAAGAAAGCTGGAGTAGCAATTCTCATATCAGACAAAATAGACTTTAAACTAAATACTATTACAAGAGACAAAGAAGGACACTACATAACGATCAAGGGATCAATCCAAGAAGAAGATGTAACAATTTTAAATATTTATGCACCCAACATAGGAGCACCTCAATACATAAGGCAAATGCTAAGAGCCAGAAACAGGGGAATCAAGAGTAACACAATCATAGTAGGGGATTTTAACACCCCACCTTCACCTATAGACAGATCATCCAAAATGAAAATAAGTACGGAAACACAAGCTTTAAATGATACATTAAAAAAGATAGACTTAATTGATATTTATAGGACATTCCATCCCAAAACAACAGAATACAATTTCTTCTCAAGCGCTCATGGAACATTCTCCAGGATAGATCATATCTTGGGTCACAGATCAAGCTTTGATAAATTTAAGAAAATTGAAATTGTATCACGTTATCTTTTCCAACCACAACACTATGAGACTACATATCAATTACAGGAAGAAAATCTGGAAAAAATACAAACACATGGAGGCTAAACAATACACTACTAAATAACCAAGAGGAAATCAAAAAATACCTAGAATCTAATGACAATGAAACCATGATGACCCAAACCTATGGGATGCAGCAAAAGCAGTCTAAAAGGGAAGTTTATACCATTACAATACTACCACAAGTAACAAGAAGCTTCTCAAATAAACAACCTAACCTTACACCTAAAGCAATTAGAGAAAGAAGAACAACCCACCCCCAAAGTTAGCAGAAGGAAAGAAATCATAAAACTCAGATCGTAAATAAATGAAAAAGAAATGAAGGAAACAATAGCAAACATCAATAAAACTAAAAGCTGGGTCTTTGAGAGGATAAAAAAAATTGATAAACCACTAGCCAGATTCATCAAGAAAAAAAGGGAGAAGACTCAAATCAACAGAATTAGAAATGAAAAATGAGAAGTAACTATTGACACTGCAGAAATACAAAGGATCATGAGAGATTACTACAAGCAACTGTATGCCAATAAAATGGACAACCTGGAAGAAATGGACAAATTCTTCAAAAAGCACAACATTCTGAGGCTGAACCAGGAAGAAATGGAAAATATAAACAGACCAGTCACAAGCACTGAAATTGAAACTGTGATTAAAAATCTTCCACAAAACAAAAGCCCAGGACCAGATGGCTTCACAGGATCAAACATTTAGAGAAGAGCTAACACCTATCCTTCTCAAACTCTTCCAAAATATAGCAGAGGGAGGAACACTCCCAAACTCATTCTACAAGGCCACCATCACCCTGATACCAAAACCAGACAAAGATGTCACAAAGAAAGAAAACTACAGGCCAATATCACTGATGAACATAGATGCAAAAATCCTCAACAAAATACTAGCAAACAGAATCCAACAGCACATTGAAAGGATCATACACCATGATCAATTGGGGTTTATCCCAGGAATGCAAGGATTTTTCAGTATATGCAAATCAATCAATGTGATACACTGTATTAACAAATACAAGGAGAAGAACCATATGATCACCTCAATAGATGCAGAAAAAGCTTTTGACAAAATTCAACACCAATTTATGATAAAAAACTCTCCAGAAAATAGGCATAGAGGGAACTTAACCTAACATAATAAAGGCCATATATGACAAACCCACAGTCAACATCATTCTCAATGGTGAAAAACTGAAAACATTTCCTCTAAGATCAGGAACAAGACAAGGTTGTCCACTCTCACCACTATTATTCAACATAGTTTTGGAAGTTTTAGCCACAGCAGTCCGAGAAGAAAAAGAAATAAAAGGAATCCAACTTGGAAAAGAAGAAGTAAAGCTGTCTCTCTTGCAGAATACATGATACTATACATGGAGAATCCTAAAGACGCTAACAGAAAACTAATAGAGCTAATCAATGAATTTGGTAAAGTACCAGGATACAAAATTAATGCACAGAAATCTCTTGTGTTCCTATACACTAATGATGAAAATTCTGAAAGAGAAATTAAGGAAACACTCCCATTTACCATTGAAACAAAAAGAATAAAATACCTAGGAATAAACCTACCTAGGGAGACAAAAGACCTGTATGCAGAGAACTATAAGACACTGATGAAAGAAATTAACGATGATACAAACAGATGGAGAGAGATACAATATTTGTGGATTGGAAGAATCAACATTGTGAAAATGACTATACTACCCAAAGCAATCTACAGATTCAATACAATCCCTATCAAACTACCAATGGCATTTTTCACAGAACTAGAACAAAAAATTTCACAATTTGTATGGAAACACAGAAGTCCCCAAATAACCAAAGCAGTCCTGAAAAAGAAAAATGGAGCTGGAGGAATCAAGCTCTCTGACTTCAGACTATACTACAAAACTACAGTAATCAAGACAGTATGGTAGTGGTACAAAAACAGAAATATAGATAAATGGAACAGGATAGAAAGCCCAGAGATAAACCCATGCACATATGGTCACCTTATCTTTGATAAAGGAGACAAGAATATACAATGGAGAAAAGACAGCCTCTTCAATAAGTGGTGCTGGGAAAACTGGACAGCTACATGTAAAAGAATGAAATAGAACACTCCCTAGCACCATACAAAAAATAAACTCAAAATGGATTAAAGACCTAAATGTAAGGCCAGAAACTATCAAACTTTTAGAGGAAAATATAGGCAGAACATGCTATGACATAAATTACAGCAAGATCCTTTTGACCCACCTCCTAGGGAAATGGAAATAAAAACATAAATAAACAAATGGGACCTAAGGAAAGTTAAAAGCTTTTGCACAGCAAAGGAAAACATAAACAAGATGAAAAGACAACTCTCAGAATGGGAGAAAATATTTGCAAATGAAGCAACTGACAAAGGATTAATCTACAAAATTTACAAGCAGCTCATGCAACTCAATATCAAAGAAACAAATGACCCAATCCAAAAATGGGCAGAACACCTAAATATGCATTTCTCCAAAGAAGATATACAGATTGCCAACAAGCACGTGAAAGGATGCTCAACATCACTAATCATTAGAGAAATGCAAATCAAATCTACAATGAGGTATCACCTCACACCAGTCAGAATGGCCATCATAAAAAAAAACTACAAACAATAAATGCTGGAGAGGCTGTAGAGAAAAGGGAACCCTCTTGCACTGTTGGTGGGAATGTAGTTTGATACAGCTACTATGGAGAACAGTATGGAGGTTCCTTAAAAAACTAAAAATAGAACTACCATATGACCCAGCAATCCTACTACTAGGCATATACCCTGAGAAAACTATAATTCAAAAAGAGTCATATAACACAATGTTCATTGCAGCTCTATTTACAATAGCCAGGACATGGAAACAACCTAAGTGTCTATTGACAGATCAATGGATAAAGAAGATGTGGCACATATATACAATGGAATATTACTCAGCAATAAAAAGAAACGAAATTGAGTTATTTGTAGTGAGGTGGGTGGACATAGAGTCTGTCATGCCAAGTGAAGTAAGTCAGAAAGAGAAAAATAAATACCGTACGCTAACACATATACATGGAATCTTAAAAAAAAAAAAAAAAAAAAAAGGTTCTGACGAAACTCGGCCCAGGACAGGAATAAAGATGAAGACATACAGAATGGATTTGAGGACCCGGGGAGGGGAAGGGAAAGCTGGGATGAAGTGAGATAGTGGCATGGACATATATACACTACCAAATGTAAAATAGATAGCTAGTGGGAAGCAGCCACATAGCACAGGGAGATCAGCTTGGTGCTTTGTGACCACATAGAGGGATGGGATAGGGAGGGTGGGAGGGAGATGCAAGAGGGAAGAAATATGAGGATATATGTATATGTATAGCTGCTTCACTTTGTTATAAAGCAGAAACTAACACACCATTGTAAAGCAATTATACTCCAATAAAGATGTTAAAAAAAAAATGACTGAAGGAATTTGAAGTCTCTGGTGCACTGACGGTAACCATAGCAACAATAAATCTCAAACCCAGCCTTACTCCTGACTGGATTAACTCAAACTCTCACATTAAAAACATGGCACAGGGAGGGAAGGGTAAGCTGAGACAAAGTAAGAGAGTAGCAATGACATATATACATTACCAAATGTAAAACATATAGCTAGCGGGAAGCTGCTGCATAGCACAGGGAGATCAGCTCAGTGGTTTGTGATGACCTATAGGGGCGGGATAGGGAGGGTGGGAGGGAGACACCAGATGGAGGGCATATGGGGATATATGTATGCATACAGCTGATTCACTTTGTTGTACAGCAGAAAGTAACACAACATTGTAAAGCAATTATACTCTAATAAAGATGTAAAAAAATTTAAAAAAAAAGCCTTTATTGAGATGACCAAAAAAGAAAAAAAAAGCAGTGGAAAGAAATGTACATTCACTCCTATGATTAATAAAAAAATTAGTTATCTCAGCATCTACTGTCCTACACAAGGTGTTTGGCTTTAAACAAAAATTTACAGAGTATTTGAAAAAGTAAGAGAAAACAACATGATGCTAAGAGATAAATCAGTCAATAGAAGCAGACTCAGATATGACACAGATGTTGAGACCATCTGAAAGGGAATTTAAGAAATAGCTAGAGGTCCCTATTGATGGTTTTCAAGCTGCCAAACTGTGATGTTTCTATAGGATATTGCAGTCTGTAAAACTAGGAAAGTACAAGTCAAACTAAAGCATCCTTTACTCAATAAAGTTCCTAAAAACTATTAAGGTCTTCCAAGAATACCAGTATCCATTTCTTTCACATGTACTTATTCATTATTTATTGTAAACCCAATCCCAAGCATTTTCTTAAAGACAAGGACTGTCTTCTTAAAATGAATAAAATTTTACGTTAGATCCCACTATTCCAAACCCTTTTGGACCTCAGGATTATATTGGGTTATACCATAACTCTTCTTGGCTTCATAGCATCATTTGATGGCCTTTCTTGGCCATCTGCTCATGCACATTGATTCCATTTAGTATGTGCAGTGGGACATGCTGTCACCACAGCATCATTTGCACACTTAGAAATGTGCATCTGGACCCATGAATGTTTCCTGATGAAACAACTCCTTTATTTGAGACCAATGTGAGGTGAAGACCATCACTGTCTGTTGACATTTAATTTGGTCTAGAGTTTAGTTGCTGAGTTATCATCTGTTCTGCTCTTACAATTCTGTATAAGCACAGATTTCGGTCATTCCCTCATTCATTCAATAAACCAGTCCCTAGGGCAAAAAAATGAACAAATGCCTGTATCATAAAATGTGCAAACAATCACTTTGCCAACATCCAATATTGTCAGGAACTGTTCCATCCATTTTCCCATGTATCATGTACTACTCACAACAATGCTCTTAAGTATTATTAAACTCATTTTACACTTGAGGAAAATGGACAGAGTCTGAACAACATTACCCAAGTTATTATGTCATTACACATGGCTAATGACAGAGCTGGCTTTTTAATAGCCTTTTCAAGTTAGTATCCAGTAGGTCACAGCTGAGTTCATGTTGATTTTCAACAAATGTCCATATTGGGATGACTTCTAAGGATGGTCATCTTATTCTTTTTGCCTCCTCTGTTGTACTTTTGGAAATGGATCATAACGTAAATGGAAAGTGCTACAAAATAAGAAGTTAGAATATCTGGTCTCAATAACAGCTTCCATCTGTGACAAACTTTTGAAAGCTCCTAAATTTAAGAAGCTTTACTTTTTATCATCGTAGTCAGGCATCCTGGCTCATGGAACACAAATCCATCTCTTAAATGAGCACAAAATCTCACGAGGGACTGAAAAAGAGACCAGTGGGAATAAGCCTGCATAGAATCACAACTTCTAAAAGCTGTGAAATTAAACACCAGAAGAAAATCTTCCTCCTTTACATTCCCATCGGTACCTTTCCTGTGCTACTTGTTATTCTAATGCGTAATATCATCATCCTGCTAATCCAGGAAACATTATTCATCTTCCCCTGTCCTGTCAGGTGCTAGGCCCTGTATCTTTACCCATCAACCTTTTTCATTTTCTTCACAGCACTAATCATATTCCCTGATGTTTTCCCTTTGTTTCCTCATGGTTTTTCTTCCCGCACTAGAACATAAATTCCACAAGAGCAGAAAGGTTGTCTATCTCGTTCGTTGTTGTCAGCATCCAATAAATATTTGGTGAATGCCTGAATCATGTCTAGTATGTGGTTAAGTATGCTTTTTGCAATGTCTACTCCATTAGGGTCAAACCATCACTTGTGAGTGGGGAGCAGGGTTTCCCCTGGGGAAGCAGCCCTACAGCCAACCTGGAATAGGACTGAGAAGGAGGGTGGATGCTTCCATATAGGGCCAGGGAGGGGTTTGGCTTAGAGTCTTGGATGTGAAGATTCAATCCTGCCTCAGGTAGGCCTATCAGGGCAAGGTTTGTGTTTGGGCACAGACATTGCTCTGTGGGTTCCCCTCAGGCCTTTGGTAAAGTCTTGCTAAAGTCTTAGCCTGCTATCAACTGCAAGGATCAGAGGAGGACTCACTCTCTGAGCCTGGAGTGGAGGAGGGGTCTGCCCAGGGTGGACATGCAAGAAGACAACAGTGCCAGCAGAACAAAGATCTCATTGGGGGATTCCTAGCAGGAAAGACACTAAGAACCTACCAGCAAGACAGAGGGTTGGAGCAGAAGGAAGAAAAGTGTTTTAGAGAAGGTGAGAGTCTGAGAAATGCCTGGGGCTATGTGGAGGGGAGGGGGCAGTCTCTGACAGATGGGTCAGTCAGGGGGTCATGCTTTAATAACATGAGTATTGAGGAAATACTACCTTATTTTGCATCCACATTTTGTGAGGCTGCTGCCATATGACCCACAGCACATCTTTAAATCCACCCTACAGTGTCTCCTCCATGTTAACAAGTGCCAACCACTAAACATTTTTTTTGCAATGGATAATCATTCCTTTCTTTTTTGAAGCACATGCTTTGAAAGTCCAAGTCACATGGTTTCCTTGGATAGCTACATCACACACAAATTCCCTCCATCAAGAATGAACTGATTTTGGTAATTGCCTGGTGGTCCACTTGTTAGAGCTGCACACTTCCACTGCATGGGGCACGGGTTCGATCCGTGACCCCTGGTTGGAGCATAAGCTCCCACAAGCCTCTGATTTTTTTTTTTTTTTTTTTTTTTTGCGCTACTTGGGCCTCTCACTGTTGTGGCCTCTCCTGCTGCGGAGCACAGGCTCCGGACGCGCAGGCTCAGCGGCCATGGCTCACGGGCCCAGCCGCTCCGCGGCATGTGGGATCTTCCCGGACGGGGGCACGAACCCACGTCCCCTGCATCGGCAGGCGGACTCTTAACCACTGCGCCACCAGGGAAGCCCAAGCCTCTGATTTTGATTCCTGATGAAGCACTTATTTGAGTTCTACAGACTCTACAATCTAAAATCCTTTCAGGTTTATTGCCATAAAACCAATTTTCATTCGAAAAGTACCATATAGCCAGGCATGGACTGGAGTCATCTTATGCAGCTCAGAACCATCTGGAGTGCCATTACCCTGGGCTGTTTCATGTATATTTCCAGTCTATCTTAAATTCTCCCCCATCAGTCAGACGTCCTACTCTCATGCCCTTTCCCTTCTTCCCATCTAAGGCTGCTTCAAAGCTGATTCCATAATCCAGCACCATATTAGTTTTCTGGGGCTGCGTAACAAAGTACTACAAACTGAGTGGGTCAAACGACAGAAATCTATTCTCTCCCAGTTCTGGAGGCCAGACATGTGAAATCAAGGTGTCAGCATATTTGGTTCTGAGGGCTGTGAAAGAGAATCTGTCCCATGCCTCTCTCCTAGCTTCTGGTGGTTGCTGGCAATCTTTGGCATTTTTTGGTTTGTAGACACATCACCCCAATCTCTGCCTTCATGTTCACATGGTGTTCTCACTGTGTGCATATCTGTTTAGAAAATTTCCCCTTTTATGTCAAGGTCATATTGGACTAGGGGACATCCTAACGACCTCATCTTAACTTGATCATCTGTAAAGACTCTATTTCCAAATACGGTCACATCCACAGGTTCTGGAAGTTAGGACTATGATACCTTTTGGAGGGATACAATTCAACCCATAAGAGGTGGAGTGAGGGGGATGAGTAGCATGGGGAGAAGATTATGCCTGAGTGTACCACTGCCCCTTCCTACCACCCTCATAACGGTTTCTGAAGTTAATTTCTCAGGCTACTGGTCATGCCTGAGACGTCCTCTTTCCCTCTCAAACTCTCTCTCTCGAACCTCAAAACCCAGAATTTTAACTGTGTAGATAAAACACCTCAGATAATCTTAGTTTGACTTTCCTCTGAAAATGAAATCAATCTTCCCTCAACAAACATTTCGTTAGAAATTCTGGGTGATTTTGTCTCTTTCAAAAACTTTCAACAAAAGGCAGTGTTAAAGCACAGATGAAAGACTAAGGTGGGAATTTATTTTGTTTTCAATGTTGCTGCTTTGTTTTCTCTTTTACCAATTACAGTAAGTCCCCTACGTACGAACGAGTTCCGTTCCGAGAGCGTGTTTGTAGTCCAATTTGTTCATAAGTCCAACAAAGTTAGCCTAGGTACCCAACTAACACAATTGGCTATATAGTACTGTATTGTGATAGGTTTATAATACTTTTCACACAAATAATGCATAAAAAACAAACAAAACATAGAGAAAACATTTTTAGTCTTATAGTCCAGTACCTTGAAAAGTACAGTAGTACAGTATAACAGCTGGCATCCAGGGGCTGGCATCGAGTGAACAGGCAAGAAGAGTCACTGACTGGAGGAGGGAGAGGAGCTGGGAGATGGTAGAGCTGAAGGATCATCAGCAATAGGGGACGGAGGGCAAGCTGCAATTTCACTCACGCCTGACGTTGATGGAAAGCACGTTCGCATCTTTGAAAGTTCAAAACTTAAAGGTTTGTATGTACAGGACTTATTCAATCTTTATAAAATTTACAATCATCCTATTCAACCTTCAGCCAGCATCCCTTGTAAGTCACGCTCAGCCACACAGAGCTACTCAGCAATTCTCCAACCAGGACATGCTTTGTCTTTTAACCTGCTGTTTCCTCTGCCTAGAGTAACCTGGCCTCACTTGCTCATCTGGAAAACTCCTACTGAACATTCAAGACCTGGATTAAGTGTCGTCTTCTCCAACTTCCTCAGGGATTTGAACTCTACCTATCTTTCCCCTTCTCGATAATTTATACAAGCTTCCATCCCCACAGTTTGGCCATTTTTTGAGGTGAATTGTTGACATAACAGTCCTTCCTAATTACACCATACCGCTGCCAGTATGGTCACACTTGCCGTTGTATCTGGACCCTGGCTGGCTCTTCATAAATATTTGAGAGACATATACAGAGAAGGGATGCATAAGTCACAGAAGAGCTCTTTACAGATCCTCACAAGCCTTGTGTGCAAGAATGGAGTGGATCCATTCTCTGAAACTTGCCCCCAGTGCAGGCATTTTTGCTATGAGTGAGCTCCAGGGCGGAGGAAGACATTGCAGTTTAGTAAAATAAACACTGAAGACTCAGAAGAGCTAATGTTTTAAATGGATACACATTCAGAGAGGAGTTTGGGGAGAAACTGTTAAGGACACTGGTTACCCTCAAAGGTTTCTGGCCTTTTGTTCATGTGAACCAAGCTCTAAGCTGCAATTTAAAAGTCAACACCCAAGCAAAGTTATCTTGCTTTCTTGAAAAGCAAAGAACCCAGCTCATTTATCCATTTGGTCCTTCAGTATAATACTCTATTATGCCTCGTCGTGTGACAAAAGTGTCAGAAGTCTCAGCTGATCCATGGGCTGAGTCTTGAAGGGTGTTATGAGTCGGTGGTGCCTGTTCACTGGGCAGAGACTCACTCAGAATGGGCTTCATGCCTTCACAGTTCCCAGTCTGGGTGGCTGCTATCTCTTGCCTCAAATACTGACATCTAAACAACCAGCAACTTCTACCAACAACGCTTTAACAAACTCCTTCCCATTCTAAATGTAGCATCTGAAACTCCATAAACAGGAGGGAACTAGTAGCAGTCTGAAGTTGTCATCATTGACAGCTGATGATTTATCTTAACTCTCCCTCGCCATTTGGCCACGACTTTAAGTAAACACTTTCTGTCTTCCTCATGTTCTCGTTACTGCCACCTCCCACTAATAAGAGAGACTGCCAAGAAAAGCATCCAGACAGTTCATTTACCTCCCAAACTTGCCTGAAAGTAGCCGCCCCAGTTTAGACAAGGGGCAAAGCAACTACTGCACATTTTCAACAGATGGAACAATGCTTCCCCAATTATTTACATTAACGTTATTGGCTTTCAGGATGTGTGTAACGAATGGGTCGTTGAATGAAATATTATGGCACAGACTGAAGACACCAGCCGTGCAGGCCAGCCATTTGTGGTGATAGATGGAGATGGGCGCTTTGCTTTCTAAGAAGCTAGGGAGCTTCACGCAGTCCATCTTTGCTAAGTTCTTGGCACCATCTTGTTCCGTCGAGTGGCTGGAGGCTTGGTCCACATTCTCAGGGAAGTTCCTGTGTAAAGCATGATATGGCCAGAGGACCCCAAGACTGTCTTTGCCTCACTCATCAGGCAGTGAATGAGATTGGTCAAGTGAGTTGGTTGCTACGCAGCTGATCCCAAGAATAAGTGTTCCCTGGATTTTCTCTGAGTGTCATGTAGCCATCCCTAGTAAGTGAGAGACCTTTCCTCACCAAACCAATGGAGCCCACATGAGATTCAGCCTTCCTGAAATGTTTAATGGCCTGCCCACGCCAAATCCAAGGTGGCACTGGGTATCATAAGACCCTCACGAGGACCCTATGCCCAGCTGTATTCCCTTTATACCTTTTAAAACAAACTGAGAGTAGAATAGAATGGCCTTGGGCAGATCACCAACTACACCATGGGAAAGGGTGAGCAGAGTCCCTCTGTTTCTTCAGGCACCCATTCCCTAAACACACACCCTGAAGCTTATATCAGGTGCATTAGTGATGTGATAGTCAGAAGGATGCCAGCGTGAGGCCCCCTCCATGCCAGAGTCAATCTCGTGGCAAAACCTTCTGAGTTTCATTGGAGACTCACATAACAATTCCCCATGTGGAATGACTTAAGTGGCCAGGTACTTATTAAGTATTTATTGAGTACATTCAATATCCAAGGCCCTGTGTCTGGTAGGGAAACCCAGCAGGGGGATTCCTTCTCCAGAAGCTCTCTCAGCAGTGGCAAGTGAAATGCCAGCCAAATGCTAAGTGGTAGACCCGGAGGACGTTTCTCAAATTTTCTTGACCTGGCGGCTAAGCTCATAGGCACAGGCCTGACACTGGTATTTGTCAGAGGACCACAGAGGGTGCGCGGGCGCAGGCTGGGGCTGCCCCATTATTGCATTTACGTTAGTGGGTTGTGTGCTATACAAGGGATGAGCCACCATGGGCTGTGCAAGCCGATTTTGTTAAGGAGCCCACAGAGCAACTTGAAATGTGAGAAGCAGCTCCAAGCATTGTCTCTGGATTTGTCGTCAGGGTATTTATCTCCTGTTTTGTTCTCTCCCTCTCCTTCCCTCTTCTTTCTCTCCCTCTCCCTTTCTCTCTCTGTTTCTCTTCTCTTTAAGGAACCCTCACAAATATCTCTCATTTTCTCCTCTAGCGTCCTGTTAAATCCTCAGAGCCTCCCAGCCTCAGAGTCCTGAGTTTCTCATTCACGGTTGAGTTGCTTCCTCTTAAATGGAATGTCCCCCTTTTCCAGACCAGTGATGGTTTAGCCCAACTGGATTCCCTTTGCAGCGTCTCTGCCTGACTCCATGGCACCTTTAGTCCAAGCACCATGATCATCACCTCAGGAGGAGGAGACCCCAGGTTGGGCTATGGTGACCATGGAGTCTGGATGGCTCTGGAGAAACGAAGCCAGAAAGTGGCATTTTGCCCTTATCATTTTGATAAATATTTTGAATTCTGAAATCATGAAGAAAAAGACACAAAGTTTCTGTATTTATCTGAGAGGTGAAATACTTGAAGAAAGCGGCAAGCCCTGCCACACGACTCTTGCGCACCCCGCGCCTGCCCGATGCCGAGGTCTCAGGCCACCACGCTGCAGGGACCACGGCGCCTCTGCGCCCGTCCCAGGTGCCCCACAAATACTCCTGGGCCGCAAGCTCGGCTCTCACGGGAAAGCGTGTTCTCCTGGCTGACCGCACACTCCCCGAGTTTAAAGGCTGGTTCCGTTCAGTGTCCTAAATCCCTTCAGCCCGTAGCACGAGGCCTTGCACATAAGGGGAATTTTTTAAACCCCTAAGGATCGCTGCTCTTTGACCAACCAAATTTTACAACGAAGTCAATTATGTTTTCATTTTCCAGGGACAACATCCCAAGACACACGCGCCAACAAAACACACAGGCATTAACACAGACATATACATAGGTACCCAGAACACAGTGCTCAGACAGTCACCGGGCAACACACCCAAGGCAGCTGATCACACTCAGATGCAGGGATGCAGGAGCAGATGCTGCCTGGGGCTGGGCCCACACCACACCCACCTCTGACGTCACTCCCTCGCTCAGAGGTCCTGGCTCCGCAGTTTGGGCTCAATTCCTTTGGGCTGGAACCCAATGGGGCCTGGCCTGGCTGGGCTGAGCCGGGCTGGACAAGGAAGGGCAGGGCCAGCCAGGGCGAAGCCGCAGGTGGGTTCAGGTGTCGGTCCCCACCTGAGAGGGAGCTCCCCGAGTTCAGGGTGACTCGGGCCCGGCCATACTTGGGTTACTTCAGTTTAACTGCCCTGAAGTGGCCTTGCACCCCTGCTGACCACACCAGCCTGCCCCCCTCCCCACCAGCAGGAGCAGGCGTTGCGCTTCCCTCTGGGCTTCAGAGAAGGGGCCTCAGTGTTCCTGCCTTGGACAGACGCTCCTGGGAATATACCTCAAGGTTCTGTCAGGCCTGACCCTGAGACAGGCTCCGTCTGCTTCACTTCCGGGAGCCCCGGAAGCTGGGGCTGCTCACTTCCGAGCCGGTGCTCCGGGACGACTGTGGGTCCCGGTTACTTTAGCACCGTTTGTCTCCTCAGCAAACAGATCAGCTTCCACCCGTGTAAATCCCGGTAACGCCCTCAGGCATCCGCGTCTTGGCTCCGGCGGGTTATTCATCAACGGTGTGAGCTATTTTCACAGGCTCACGTCACAAGCACTTAGAGGCCCCTTGCCACGTGGCTGGCTCCGTGCTAGGTGCCGGCGGCACCAGAAGAGTCAAACCGGGACTTCTTCCTGGGGTTCACGGTTGGCTTGGGGAGTCCAGAAGTGAGAGTAGTAAAACAGCAAAAATAACAAGTAGTCCTAGTCTGGACTTCAGACTAGGCATCAACTTCTGCCTCCATCTCTGACTACATGAGGGACTTCGGAAAGTCACCCTAAGGCTCGCTAAGCCTCTATTTTTTTCACAGCTCTAAAACGGGAAAATCTATTTAACACAGGTTCTGTGAGAACTGTACTAGATTCTGTACATGATAGCAATATGGCTAATGACAAAAACAGTGCTGGTTACTTAGTGCTTAAAACGTAAAGAAACTTTAACCTCATTTAGGCCTTACAACTGCCTTCTTATTTTTATCCTGCTTTATTTACTATAGCTAAATTATAAAATTTGCCAATAAAGTGTAGGAAGATAAATACAGAACCCCCATGAGGTATTAAATTTTAAGAGGGGCTCTTGAACATGAAAATGCTTTATAAATCCCAAGGAATGGATATCATATGCTGGAATTTTACACAAGTCGCAGGAAGTAGGAAGGAAAATTTTTGATAAGAGATCTTACTAGTTCTCATTATTTATAGCACAGAGGCAGTTTTCCCTAACACTTTTCTTTAACTTCGGCCAAGATCAAAGGATTAGATAATGTGATGGTTGACTGTATCTGTCAGATACAATGGTGCCCAAATATTTAATCAAGCATTATTCCGGCTGTTACTGCAAGAGTAGTTTCTGGATGAGATTAACATTTAAATGGGTGGCCTTTGATTAAAGCAGATTACCCTCCATAATGTGGTGGTTTTGTTGGCTCTGTCCCCGACAGAACTCCAGAGCAAATGGGAAGTGTTTGGGGATCCTAGACTAGGACAGGGTTCTGCAGATTGACTTGAAGAGGAAGAGCCATTCTTATGGGTCCTGGCCAGAATACTCTTGGGAGTCCCAGGACCTGAAGGTGGCTAATCCCAGCCTGTCACTAGCAGTTTCACAGGAATTTAGACACAGAAAGAAGGAATGGGGGCTTCAGCCATGATGGCTGCACTGTGTGCCCACCTTAATATCTATTGTCCTTCACTTCTTAATGCTCGGTACCTTTCTGTGAATCCCTCACACCCAGGTTCATTGGCTTTTCCACGGTGTTAAGCTCCTTTTCTGCTCTGCTGCGCCATCTTTTCAGGATCACAGTGTCCCTCCTTATCCAGCCATCTACTTCTGTCTCCCCACTTCCTTCCAGTCACCTCAGGAAGCTCCAACAGACTAGCTGTTTAACATTGCCCCACTTTACCAAGCTTCCTCCCAGGGGAGAAAAGAGGGCACTAGATATGTGGTCAGAAGACTTAGCCCTGACCTAGCAGTCACTTACCATCTCCATGATATAGGACAAGACGCCTGGATTCACTCATTCACTCAAATTATTCACAGAGCATCACCTCCGTGTCATCATTGTGATTGTCACTGGGGGCACAATGGTGAGTAAAACAGACGATGCCATTGTGAGCCTCAGCTTTGCGTTGGCCACCCATTTTCAATTACAATTGCAATCTGTGGTCAGGGATTTGAAAATATAGAGCAGAGGAAACTTACATATAGCAGGGCCTCAGGGAAGTCTTCCCCAAAAACATGACATATGAACTGATTCCTTACACTAACAGGAGAAAGCATGGGGAAATAGCATTTCAGATTGATAAAACAATAGCTTATTGAGGCCCAGAGAGAGAAGAGGTGCAGTTCATAGAAACTGGCCATGCATTAGCAGTGGGAGACAGGAAGCACAAGGGAAGTGTCAAGGATGACTCCTGGGTTTCAGGCTGTGGAAAGGATGGATCATGGAAAGGGAAAAGTGGGAAAAAGACCAGGTTTAGGAAGAACAGTGTTATTTTCTGTGGTGGTAACATGTTGCTTTACCATCCAGAGTCAATTCAACCTTCCTCTAGCAACACGATAACCTGCATTTTCTTTGGGGAAATGGATTTCTTCCCCTCCGGTGCATGTGTTTTGGGAAATGGCCTCACATACTCCAGGGGCAGGTACCAATTGGTTGAAGCTGAGCAGAATAACTGATCTCACTGGGAAAAGTGATTGGTTCTGACTTGGATGCATCCTCCTGCCTGGAAATTGGGCCCTGGACTACGGATGGTTATGAGGGACACTTTCTCCTTGTGCTGGACTTAAAAGTGAGAGTGTGTACATTTAGAAGATACTGATCTTACAATCACTAGAGGAGAGTCTAACCCATAGCTCATAGGGAGTTATGCTGAATGGGGCAAAAGAAACTTGAGTCATAGAGACATCAATCAAGCCCATGGTCCAACCATGCCTGAAGTCGGACTTTTCAGTTACCTTAAGCAATAAATTCTCTTCGTGTATTTGGAGCAGGTTTTCTACTCCTTGAAACCCCAAATTTCCAACTGATACAATTCTTGGAGGTTTAACATGGACTAAAACTTATCTTGACTTGTCATACAGATTAGATGGATGGATGGATGAATAAAAATGTGAATGAATGAATAGAAGGCCGGTATTTTTATTGAACACTTTCTATATGATAAGTGCCACGCTAGATCTTTTATATAAAATTGCTATTAGATCAAAAATATACCTAGATAGTTATTAGCATTATTATCAAGGATAAAGAAATTGCAGTTTGAAGAGGATGAAAGAAAAAGTCAAATGACCGGTGCATGGGCAACCTAGGATTGGTACAAGATCTGCCTCATTTTGAAGCCCATGAACTCCCTACAGTGCTTCCTGCCTTCTCTGAGCCTCAGCTTTCAAATCTATAAAAATGGAAATAATAATACTTCTTTCCCAAGATTGTTGATTGAACAAAAGGAGGTGTGTGTGTGTGCGTGCGCGTGGGTGCGGTATATGTCTAATTCCTTGGCCTGTGTCTCTAGCAATATCACGTGATGTGAACTTAGCATTCAAGACAGATGGTTTTGGTTTTTCTGTCCTTGAAAAACTGTTTTTTCAGTTTTCCTGATGTCACAAGATTATATGCACACTTAAATCTCATGTATCCAAAACTGATTTCACTTTTCACTTTGCATGTTAAATTTGCACCATTGTTCAAGACTTACTCACCTAGAAAATTAAAGAAAATCTGTTTTCAGTTAGCCTATGCTAACTGAAATTGTTGTCAAACTCTCCCTGGAAGTTTGGGGTTCCTCTATGTGTGACTTAGGGACTTCAAAACCACTACCGCTCTGCTAACACCACCACATCGATCACTTTAACCGTCACTACCACGAACAAGTTCACCACCGACACCTCCACCCTCACCTCCACCACCACCACCACCTGCACCATCACCAATCCACCAACTCTAACTACCAATAATACCTCCATCTTCACTTCCTCCATCCCATCTTCACCATGCCCACAACCTCCACAATCACCATCACCACCAGTTACCAACAACTCCATTAACACCATCTCCAATGACAATTCCACCACCATAACCACCAGGGCTATGACTACAACAGCACCTACAGTAAACAAGACACCTGACACTTACAACCCCTCATCTTCACTAGAACCCTATGAAGAAGGTATTTTAATCTTGTTTTGCCTATGTGGAGCCTAAGTCCCAGAAAAATTAAATCACCTCTCCAAAGTCTCACAACTTCTAATAGTTGGGCAAGGATTTGACACCAGAACCAGTTGAATGGGAAAACATGTCATCTTTTCACTGTAGTAATGTTTCCTTCTCCCATGCATTCATCTTCATTCTGAAAGGCCAGACTCTGTTTTTCTTTTCTGGAACATAGAATGGGATTTCCTCTTTCAGCCTTTGCTGAGTGCAGATATGGTGAAGTAATCTTGCCTGGGAGCAACTGTCTTAATTACCGAAATGATAACAGGAAGTCAAAGTCTACAGAAAGGTAGAGAAGGGAAGCTTGGGGTGGTGGGGGGCACAGGGAGGGTTGGTAAATGTGTAAGAATCACGTGAGATTTAAAATGTCACAACCACGGGCTCTGACTATTGTCTGAAAGACAACAAAGTCTTTCCAGCTGGTGAGGAAAGTCCAGCTGAGGAGAGGGAGGAAGACGGACCTGGCGGTGAGGCCATCTCCCTGTCAAGATTGGGGTGTAGGGTTGCTGTCACATCGGAAATGAGGGCAGGCTGAAGACTGAGGTTAGCATTCGATGGGAGGATTGAAAGGAGACTTTGAAGTCTAGATAGCATTTCTAAAGAATGCCTGATGAGAATTCCAGACTTTTATAGAGGGATATGGAGATTGGATATGTTTTGCTTCTGAACACTTTTTATTTGCAACTTTATAGTTCTTTCTGCCATAAATTTGAACTGAAATGGATATTAAATTGCAAAAACAACACTGTCCATGCCTATTTTTCACACACACACAAAAGAAGACTTGGAGTAAACTTTGTCTTGACGAGCACGTAGAAGGGAGTTTGGATAATGCCTTTACCCAGGTTTTACTACTCCACCGGAACTATTACCTCCTCAATCCCTTTAAAGAGAAAATTGATTTATTAACTGTTGATATTTGCACTTGGGAAATTCATCAGGCCCCTTGATCTGTAGAACTAGGAAGCCTGGACAGCATCCCTATAGTACAGGAGAAGGTACCAATAAGATACAGGCGATGTACCTAAAGTTAAGAGTGTTTTAGTGCTTGAAATATTAACACCTCTACCTTGGCTGTTCATCATGGAAAGCATCTTATTTTCTAAACCAAGCATGAGCAGACTATTTCACTCTAAATATTGTAAGCCATATACTGGCATTTTTATCAGGGCTCCTATAAGATTGTTTTACAAGTGCCCAGCAAACTTACGGTCAGTAAAAAGACATGCAGCCAATGCAGATACTTGCATGTTGTTTCTATATGATTGTCCATAGAAAGGTGTTCATAAACTCTGTCCCATAAGAATAATTGGGTGAGAAATCCTGATTAGCTACCTCATTGGATCCACTAAGATAACAATAGGAATGGTGGGATTTGCATGCTCTTAAAACTCTTCCAAGCATTTGTTCTTCCTTATATTTTTTAAAATAAACAAATAAATAGCTTCATCAGAGAGTTAATAGACCTCTTTGAACCTATCATACAAATATGTCCTCTACAAGAGCTTCCATTTGAGTCTATTTAACATTTAAACTGTACATGTATAGATAGGGCTCACAAACTAGTCCCTGGGAAATAGTTCTTGCGGCGCTGATAACTGCTAAGTCGGATGTTTTAGAAATCACATTCTGCTGATGAATGAGATAAACTGTCTTATGTGAATACTGCGAAGGCCCCGAAGTGCCGATAGGAAGCCTCCTGGCTGGGTGAGGGTCTCTATGAAGGGAGAAGGCTGACCCTTCCTCCGTGGAACGCAAGCCTCCTGCTGCAGCCTGAGCTACACAGTGGGCATTTGTGGCTCTACTGGCTGCTTTTAATCCCTCTGGGTAATAATCTGAAGGTTGCATTCATAGTGTTAATGATTATTAATGCCAGTGCCCATAGTTGGCACCAAATATGGCATGTTGATAATTATCTTTGGTCCTAAAGAATGAGGAGCACAGGAGGCCTGTGTCCCACTCTATATGAGGCCTTCTCTCCCCTGCAGAGTAAGTTGGCATCTTTCTTTGGCTTATTGCAGAGAATAGGTTTCCAAGCCAGCCATGAACAGCCTCTGGAGCATTTTCTGAGCCAGCTTCTGGTGGGGTATCGGGCTCTGGTGTATTCTGAAAAAAGCAGTTGGCATACTCAAAGAATGAGCATATTTGTAAATCACAATCACATCAATGTGAAGGGAAACACAATGTCTGCCAGCAGTGTCTCTGGCCTGTGTATGGAATAGACTAGTGAGCAGTGGAATAGACTAAGCTGTGGGTGTCAGAGCTGGAAGGGACTTCAGCATCACAAGGGCCAAAGGATGACAGAGAATAAGCAGCTTTTCCAAGACCACTCAACCATGAAGTGGCAGATCTGGGACTAAGGACCTGGCCTACTAGCTCTGGCCCAAGGGTTCTTCTATTGCACCAAGGTCCCTTGGCTCCCTCATTTATTAAAAAAAGGAACAGCAATACTTGTCCGGCCAAATACCTGTCATGATTAAATGGGTCAACATCTACGTAACAGAGATTGGCCAACAGAGATTGGCCCCCAATAAATGTTGAGTAATTTCGTTCTTACCAGGTTATTACCCCTTGGAGCCACATCTCTAAGCATCATTCATTCTTGCCATGCTCAATGCTGATGCTGCACCACCTTCTCATATATGTACAACCTGCTGTGGTGTTGAACGGCCACACATGCCAGGCATGAGTTTCTGCCACAAAACTTACCTCTTGGCAGTATAAAAGATGAATTAGGGCTTCCCTGGTGGCGCAGTGGTTGAGAGTCCGCCTGCCAATGCAGGGGACACGGGTTCGTGCCCCAGTCCGGGAAGATCCCACATGCCATGGAGCGGCTGGGCCCGTGAGCCATGGCCGCTGAGCCTGCGCGTCCGGAGCCTGTGCTCCGCAATGGGAGAGGCCACAACAGTGAGAGGTCCGCTTACAGCAAAAAAAAAAAAAAAAGAAAAAAAAAAATACCTGGGGAGAGGGATAAATTAGGAGCTTGGGATTAACAGATATACACTACTATATATAAAATAGATAAACAATGTGGTCCTACTGTACAGCACAGGGAACTATATTCAATACCTTATAATAAGCTATAATGGAAAAGAATCTGAATATATATATATACACACATATATATAAATATACCTGAATCACTTTGCTGTACATCAGAAACTAACACAACGTTGTAAACCAACTACATTTTAAAAAAGAAAAAAAGAAAGAATCTAGATCTGAGGAAACCTCTCAGAATGCCACCAAAAATCTACTAGAGCACATCAATAAATTGGGTAAAGTTGCAGGATACAAAACTAATATACAGAAATGTGTTGCATCTCTACACAGTAACAACAAACTAACAGGAATAAAAATTAGGAAAAGAATTCCATTTACCCATCACAGTGAGACACAAGAAGCAAAGGTGAGAAAAAATGAAAAAGTAATTCTCTCAGTATTGTGTTAGGAACAAATCTAATTAAGGAGGTAAAGACCTGTACTTGGAAAATAAAGTTAACCATAAAATGTACAAATTAAAAACAAAGAAAGAGTTAATAATACAATAGTTCTCTGAAACTAACCAATTAATTGTATAAACTTTCAGAAAATTAGGCAAATATGACAAAATTAGAGCTAAGATGGAGAGACAAAGGACGAAATTATAAAAAATAGTAAGTATATATACATATTTTTCTAATACATATGAAATCCTGATGAAAAAAAAAAAACAACACTGTTTATTAACAAGATAAGATCAACTTGGAATAGACTGCCTAAGGAGAAAAATTTACACTATCCCAAAACATGCAAATAATCATAACAAACTCTAAGCTTGAATGGTTTTATTGGAAAAGTATTTCACTTATTTAGAGAGAAAGATTACGTCTCATACTGCATAAGCTATTCCAACAACATACTCCAAGCCTTTAGTCTAAACTATTATCTCCATACTTCATAGGTTGGAAAGAGACCTTGACGTCCTCTCAACTTGTGAGGAAACTCTTGCAGAGTGAAACAGAAGTCATGCCCAGGACCAGGGCTGGAAGACACCGCTCCTTTTCCAAACAGATTTGGGAAAACCAAACAGATTTTCCCTGCTCCAGCTTCAATATTGCTTTGTCCTTGAAAGGTCTTTTCGCAGTGTGATCCCTTTCCTCCACCCCGTCAGTACTGCCAGGCCAGCCCAACTCTGAGAATATGCGGACAATCTTTGTTTATAGGAACTCTGTCCTTACAAGTGGGAGATAATGGACGTTTTACCAGAATGATTATTCAAAATAAAATCCAGGCTTCTGGTTTAAATGAAAAAACAAATTCACATTTATCTCTGCTGCATCTTGAAAATACATCTAAACCCAATACAAACTACAGAATGAGAATAAGTGCATAAATAAACTGGTAATTTAGAAAAGGAAACATCAGCAGATCAAAGATATTGTTCTTTTAGATTCTCCTCTATTTTCTCTGCACTGCAAAATAACACAAACTCATTGCAACTGACAGAAAAAGAATGAGATAACCAGCTTCCTTCCTCCTCCTTAAATCTTTCTTATAAACTTAAGGTAACCAATACCAACCTGTTAGGTAGAATCCTTTTAGGATTATATACCTCTTAAATATAATCTTTTAGGTATAATCTTCATCCTTCCTTATGGACAAGGAAGACAAATATAGAACATTCATTCACACATAAAAGGATTCAGAATGGTCGTTACGGTGTCTTTGACTTTTATAAAAATATTTACGATATTACTGGGCAACTTCCTTATTTCATTAAACAATGCATTACAGGCATCCCTTCAGGACTAGGGTATCTAACCCACTCTTTTGGATAACTGCATAATGTTCTACATGATCGGTATTACATAATTTGTGCAAGCGTAACCACTGATGGGTGTTCATTTCATTTCCAATATTTTGCTACTAAAACAATGCGGCAATGAACCTCCTTCAATATGATGCTTCTATTTTTATAGAAGACAGTGTCAATGTAGGGTTGCTAAATCAAAAAAATTTGATTTTTTAATAGCTGTTACCAGATTACTTTATAAAAAGCTACAGCAATTCACTTGCTGAGCAGCTACATATGAAAGTGTCCGTTTCTCATAAATACCACCACTGGCTATTATCACTTTAATTTGTGACAATCTAATGAGTGAAAAATATGATCTTTGTTACTGCATTCATCTGCCTTTCTCTGAATACTAGTGAGGTGGACATCGTTTAATATGAGTATGATCGGGCCTCCCTGGTGGCGCAGTGGTTGGGAGTCCGCCTGCCGAGGCAGGGGACTTGGGTTCGTGCCCCGGTCTGGGAAGACCCCACATGCCGCGGAGCTGCTGGGTCCGTGAGCCATGGCCGCTGAGCCTGCGCGTCCGCAGCCTGTGCTCCGCAACGGGAGAGGCCACAGCGGTGAGAGGCCCGTGTACCGCAAAAAAAAAAAAAAATAATAATAATAATAATAATAATTTGAGTATGATCTGCTTAGATTTCTCTTCTTTGACTTTTCTGTTCACATCTGCCCATTTTTCTGTGAGTTTGTGTCCTTTCCTGATCAATTTGTAAAACTCTAAGGATTGTAGGGGTATTAACTCCTCCCATTCTTGAGTTTGAGAAATCTTTTCCCTATCTATCATCTATCTATTTTTTAAACACACACATTCATATGTAAACTGTTATAAATATTATATATGTACATTAAGTTTATATATAACTAAGTATATATACTATATATTATATACTATATAACATATTACATATATGTGTGTATACTTAATGTATGCTGTCACCATATGGTAGTTATTGCACATATCTCTCATGATATATATTTAACCTATTGTGGTTAGAAGTATCTGTTATTGTTTTTACTTCTGAGTTTTTCTTTCCTTGAATAAGGGAAGATATTTCCTTAAGGAAATAAGATATTTCCCCCAGCTTTTCTAAGCATCCTCTTGATTTCTTTCCTGATATACTTAATCTACCAGCTAAGGATATGTATGTGAGGTAAAGGGCCTAGATTTGCTTCAGTATTGCCTGTATAACAGAATCATTTCCAAAGTGAATGTTCTTTATCTACTGAAACAAAATATCATATTAACTTCTCATATTTACTTGGATCTATTTCCCAAGCCTTTTAATTCTGCTCCACTGATTCATTTTCCTATTTCTGGGTCAAGACCACGTTCTTTTATTTAAGGATGACTTTTTTTTTTCAGTTTTACTATATGGGAAGATATTCTTTATTGTAATTTTCCTAGCTATTTTTACACATTGATTCTTCCATGCAAGCTTTAAAAACATTTATTTAGTATGATCATTATTATGTTACATTATACGTTACTTTTAGACGTACTGATATTTGATGCCATTCTTCCTTCTAGTATTCTTCACTGATTCCCTCCATATTTTTCTTGTTTAACTGATTCCTATGTAATTAAAATTTTTGTTGCTATTGTGAATTCAATTTACCCTTATTTCTAATTGGTTATTGCTACTACAGAAAAAAATTTTTGTGTATATGTACTTTATTTAAGAATGTGCAAGGTTTAGAGTATTTTTTAAATTGAGATAGAATTCACACAACATAACACTTACCATTTTAAGATGTACAAACAATTCAGTGGTCTTTAAGCATTTTCACTACATTGTACAACCACCAACACTACTTCCAGAACATTCCCATCACCCCAAAAAGAAACTCCATACCTATTAGCAGTCAGGAAAATTCGCCCTGTCCCCCTTGGCTAATATAGTTCCCATCTCTACGGGTTTGCCTATTCTGGACGTTTCATAGAAATGGGCTCATCCAGTATATGGCCTTTTATGACTGGATTCTTAGCATAATGTTTTTAAGGTTCATTTGTGTATGTAACAGTATACTTCAAACTTTTTTAGGTTGAATACTATTTCAATTGTATAGACATACCATATTTTGTTTGTCTAATCATCAGTTAATGGACATTTCGGTATCTCCACATTTGGCCAATTTGAACAATGCTACTGTGAATATTCACTTCCAAGTTTTTACTTGGATATATTTTTTCTTATGATAGACATAGCTGGCATCTCTGTTTTATTTTTGATTTGATGGAAAATAACTTTGGCATTTCAATATTTGATAAGTTATGACTAATTAACTAATATATAGTTTATATATAACTGTATATATTTATATATATAACTTTATCTGTAATTAATCTTCATCCTTTATTCCTACTTTACTTAGAATTCTTATTAGGAATTGCTCCCCGTAAATTTTACAAAGGACTTTTCTGCACCTATAGATATAATCATGGGCATTTTCTCTTTTAATTTTTTGATATGAGTTATTATGCCAATAGACATCCTGATGTTGAACTATCCCTACATCTCTCTAGATGAACTCTACTTTGAAATGGTGCAAGATGTTTCTGATGCCCTGTTGACCTTGTCTTCCTAAAACTTATCAAAATCTGGACAGAGATTAAAATTACATCAACTTGAGAGTGTCTCCCTGATTCCCAATCTCTCCCACCATCCTCTCCGGAGGATGGAGGGACAGCTAAATGTAGAGGTTGCCAATTTCCCCGGGATGGGAGCAGGCCTGACTGGTCCTCCCTCCTCAGGAATGACTCTGTTGGTCTGAGACTGGCTTTCAGGAGCTTGCCCGGCATTGGCACAGGATTGAACACTATTGTGCCCTTCATCCCTCCCTTGCTCTCCGCTGTTCTCCAGACCTTCTGCCTGACAGACACCTTTGCTGAAGTTACAGAAAAAGAAGCAGCAGGCAAAATACCTAGAACAACACACTTCAGAATTCCCAGGGAGAAGGATATGCATCTAGAAGAAACAACTCCTGTTGTCTGAATAGATGAAAGAGCTCGAAGAGAACTATAAAAATAATAAATAATAAATATTATTGTAAGTCATTAAGAGACCAATAAAAGGCTTTCTGGAACTGAAAAAAAACACACGATTTAAGCTTTTGAGTAGCTATACTGAAAAGGACACAGGCATAGCTAAGTACCAGTTTAGATCTGAAAGATCCAATGGAAGAATTAGTCACAATACAGAGCAAACGCTCAAAGAGATTGAAAACCTTAACTCCATTTGCCAATCTCTGTATTATTGCTGCTTGTAAAACTGAGGCAACCATGACTAAGACTCACAACCCCATGTCATGTCTCAAAGGATATCAAACCCCATGTAAGATTCTTGAGGTACATCCCAGCTTCAGATGCCTAATAAGGTATTCACAAATAACATATTTTAGTCAAATATTTTAAAATCCATTAATGTGATATAAAATGACAAAAATGAACATCGAAGTATGAGTTAGTAGTTTGTTGGTGGTTGTTTGTGTATAGATGTGTGTGTGTGTGTGTGTGTGTGTGCGCGCGTGTGTGTGTTCCCCCGATTTTGGATTCCTCCTATTGGGAGAAATGACAACCGTCTTCTCCAAAGACCGTAAGCACAAACAGAACTTTCTGCCACTTCTTTGTTGTTCGTCATACAAAGGAGATGCTTTGGTATTTTTTGCAATTGAATTTTTAAGGCTGAATTTCCTTCAAAGTAAATACCTGACTCAAAGGAATGAATAGTTCCATGCTGTAAGCAGGGTTAAACCACTATTTTCAAAAGCTCTGGTCAACATAGAGGGGGAAGCTTGGAGGTCAGGCTAACAAGGTAACCTAGGAATGCTTGGGGCAACCCCCCTGAGAGGATCATGACGGACAATGGCTTCAGGAGTTGGGGCAGAAGCCGCAGCAATGACACTGGAAGTCCGTCTTTCTGCTCCATCAAAGTGCATCCTACATCTCTCCAGAGAGGCTGTGAAGCAACTGGGCCGAGATACATGAAGACCATGGGAAGAAAGCAGAGAAACTGAAACAGGAAACCAGGGCCAGCCAAGAAACAGAAATAAACGAGGAGCCCAAGACTGAGCATCACGTGTGGCTCTGAGATTTCTGGCAATTCAAGTAAACAGTGAAACACAGTGAATTATGTGGTTCTTATTATTTGAAAGGAACGAGTGGACCTATGTTTTGCTTGATACTTAACCATAATCTAAATCTCTCAAATGAGTCCTTACACAGGGGGCAATGAATAGCAAACATATCAACATGCAGAAATAAGTTATTTAAGGTGGTACTTCCGAAGAGCTGGAGTTACAGTCTTCGTCAGAGCTTTGAAGATTCTTTTTTTCTTGAGTTTTTAAAGAAAAGGTACTTCTGAAGAGCTGGAGTTACAGTCTTCGTCAGAGCTTTGAAGATTCTTCTATTCTTGAGTTTTTAAAGAAAATTCAATTTACAAGAACTCCTTTCCTCCTGGTTTTGGAAATCAGGTTGTTTTTGGTTAAACGGTACCCTCCCCTGCCAAATTCATGTATTGAAATGCTAATCCTCAGGGCTTCAGAATGTGACCTTATTTGGAGATAGGGTTTTTCCAGAGTTAATCGAGTTAACATAAGGTCATTAGTGTGGGCCTTAATCCAACATGACAGCATCCTGAGAAGGAGGAGAAATGGAACCTAGGCACACACAGGGAGAATGCCATGCGAAGATGAAGCCGGAGACCAGAATGATACTCCTATAAGCCAAGGAGTGGATGCCAAAGACGGCCAGCAAACCACCAGAAGAGAACAGATCCTCCCTGGTACCCCTCAGGAGGAACCAAGCCTAGTGACGCCTTGATCTCAGACTTCCAGCATCCAGACCTGTTAGATGATACATTTCTGTTGTTTAAGCCACTCGGCTTGTGGCACTTTGTTAAGGCAGCCCCAGCAAACTAATACACCTGTTGTTATATTTTTTCAGGCCAGGGGATCCTCCAATTCAACTTCACCTGGTGATGAACATTTCTGATCAGGGCCTGCATAGAAGATTCTAGTGATTTAATTAAAAATAAAATCATTGAGAGAAGAATGCAGTCAGGATAATTCCAAGCATAGTCCATGACTGGGAACATTTTCTCAGTAACCAACTTCCCCAGCAGCAACGTGGGTCACATCAGGCCTCCTTCTCCCTTAGAAAGTCCACATGTTTTCTCTGGTCTTGTCCTACTTTATATTGGTTCCCCTTTATGACAAGAGTCCCAAGACCAGGAAGAACTGGCCTAGAACCAAATGTAAATAAAACTCGAAATCTCTGTCGCTTACCTGTTCCCTAATTAGGAGTGGTGAAGCGCTGCACCCTGGCTTTTGCCAGCACAGGTAACAGTGCTGCACGGTCCCAGCAACTCCGTTTATGATTTAGCTGAATTTTGCCAAGTATTTGCTCGGTGTCACATTTATGAGCTGACTTGAGAATCTTTTGTGCAAACTTTCTGAAGGCTTACTTTATAGACTTGCTCCAGAACTAGATTCCTGGGGCCCACTGCACAGTATTTCGAGGAGGCCAAAAGGTAAACTTTGCCTTCCGGTTATTTTCTCCTATATTTTCTCCTGCCCCTCCTCCGCCTGCTGAGATGTCTCCTTTCCTCCAGGGGTTCCCACTTTTCTAACACACAAGTCAGCTACTTACCTATAAGCAAAATTCTCTTGAGCACCTACCATTGTCCTCTACTTTCTTGAGCACGGACGTGATCTCTATGGGGACGCTTGCAGTTTTAGAACACCTATGAATGCTTACGTGTGTGTGTGTGTGTGTGTGTGTGTGTGTGTTCAGGGAGAACTACTTCACTGGCCGTGGATTTATAGAATCCAAATATCTTAGCATTGCAAGCAACTTTCTAAATGTCTGACCCAACTGTACTCCACCAATCTCTACCCCGATGAAAATTTACGTTTGCCAGCTGGTCATATAGTTCTGACTGAATTCTCCCAATGGAAAAGTGAGCTCTGCCTTTCATGTAGTCCATGAAATTTCACAGAGTTCTCATTGTTGGTAGTTCTTTCACCTTCAAGATAAAGCTTCCTTCTTGGCTCTATCCCACTGTATCTCCTCTCCTAGATGCTCTCACTCACATGGGCAGGCACTTACAACAAAGTGAAAGAGAGGGCCAGTAGAACTTCAGATATAAAACACTTTGTGATTCTCAAGTCATTCAGACAGAAAACACTCCTGATTCTTTCGTCAGATGCACAGGCTATCTTGGTCAAAGTATACCCTCAGATACCTGTAGAACTTGTGGCAGGATGTCGTCTTCTCCTTTACTCTCCAGATTAGTATGAAATCCCCTGGCACAGAGCTGGACTGGGCTGGGCAGCTCCTACCCAGTCACATGGCTGTGAAGGGCAGAGTCAGAGGAAACAAAAAGTCTATCATCTTCGTGATAGAAAATATAAACACGGCTCGCAGATTCCAGAAGTTCTAGATATGGTGTCCACTTGTGAGGCTCTGGAAGACCCAAGTCAGGATCACCAGGCATGAAGGCATGCCTCACAGGACGAGGAAAAACTTAGCAAAGAAGACCCCCGTGTCAACCCCGGGAGCGACACAGGAAGAGGGACCTTCAGAGACTAGTCTTTTGGTACATCGGGGGAATTTCATGGGACTTACTGACTATAACTATTCTTGTATTCCATTTTCAGTTATTTTAACTTATGTACCCATAACATTCTGAGAGAGTTCCTGGTAGGAGGTGCCTGTTCCTTAAATGTGTCAGACATGGCAAGAGTGGTCGGGAGAGGAGCTGTGGACGGGGTTAAGAGAGCAAAGGTAGTGCTTTGTGATCCCAACTGCAGAGGAATTGTGGGAAAGGTCTGCTGACTCAGGGAGAGGTTCCAGAGACATCGGGCCCAGAGTCTGAGGATGCTCTGCAGAACTCTGGTTGTCCACAGAACGCACACTGTTTTACACAATTCCATCACTCTGCAAAGTGTTTCATTGCTCCCTTCAACTTTAACAGAATCATTTTATTTGAAAAACTTGGAAGAAAACAATATTGGGTGTCCTAAGCTTTTTGATAGATGAGAGAATTGAGAAGTTAAGTGATTTCTTCCAAGCTACGTAGGGAGTTAATAGTGGAGGGAAGAATTTAACCCCTGATCCCTTGATCTTTCTGTTTTTGCTTATACACGTGAATGAGGGTGGTAGTTTAACCTCCTGAATTGTCCTGGCAACTGTCCCATTTACCTCCTTTGCTCAATACCGTGTGGCTGTGACCAAGGGGACCGCATGCAGGACAACGTGACCTGCCAGTTCTTGTCCAAAGTGCCTTAGTTTCCCAGCTCCATCCTAGGCCTTTTGAAAGACTGAACCAGAGTTCCATTCATTGAATAATTTGGTCAGGATATTTTTATATTCTCTTCATGAGAGTGAAAATAGACTTTAGATGTTAGAAAATAAAATAAAATTGACTTTAGACGTTAGAGAATAGTATCTTGTATTCATGCAAAGGTAAAGGCAGTGTCCAGAATAAGAGTTGAATCCTCCTTGTTCTATTTATATGGGTAAATTATCTAACCACACAGGTTACATTACCAGTTGGGAATGCCTCCACCTGACTAAATATATATTAGTACACGTTGGCATCAATCACCATCAACATAGTATTAGCCATTATGGGAGCATTACAACATCATCCTACTCACAAATGTGACACAGCGCAGAGTGTCACAGACACCTCAATGCACTGGGCCCTTAAGTCAAAACGGAAAGTTAGAAACACCTTCTGCAGGCAGCCACTGGCATTACTTCATATTTACATTAGTTTTGCTAATCTAGTCGAATGAACTTTTTCCCTAAGAAAATGTAATAGGAATATTTTATTTGAAAATTTCATGTGGTCAGCAGCTGTCTAAAGTCTTAATTCCTGTTTTCAGTAGGGTAAGTGGCAAATGCAACCAGGAAGAAAAAAAAAGTTTCCCAAGTGCTAGTGAAGGCAGTAGGCAGTGGAAAAATCCGTGAAAACCCTTTCCAGGAAAACATTCCTACAGATCACTGTGTAAGTACTTAAAGGTTGGTGTAAAAACATAGATCCATACATTTCTTAATGAGCTTGAGCAAAGGAGCTGGAAAAGCCTCCCAGAAATCAGGAAACAGAGGCAGAGAGAGGGAAAGCAACTTGAGAAAGTTACACAGCAGGAGAGTGATGACATTCAAGGAGCCAGGTCCTGCATCCACTGTCTACTCACCGCCCTACCTTGTACTGCTCCCTGGGGGCCACTGCACCCATGGAGGTGGGGAGAGTTCCATTATTCCCCTGCGACTGCTACCCCCGCGGAGATTCATCACAAGCCGAATGTCATCCCCTGTTGACCTGCGGTTCCTCTCACCGATACCCGTCTGACCCATCACAAAAGCAAACGTAGGGCTGTGTCGCAGCTTCTGCCTTTTTTAGTCATAGAAATTCAAGCAGAAGCAGAAGCATAATTTGTATTTACATCCTCCATGATTTAGAGAAGGTGAACTGGCATAGTAGGAAGAGAAAGTTTGGGGATGGTTGAATGAGGGTTCCTGTCTTCGTTCAGCTATAACTTGGAAAAATCACCCACTCCTTGAGCCTCTTAAACCAGGATAATGATATTTTCCTGATAATTTTTGTAAGAACTAAATGGTATACTGTATGGAAAGTTTATCCTGACAGAGTTACTCAGTAATTTGGAGCCAGCAGTATATAAGCAGTATATAACAATATGCAATAATTCCTTTGGTTGCAATGTTTTGAGGCAACATGCACTTTGAGCCAGAAGAAGTGATGGCTCCAGGAGCAGATATAGGACTTAAAAAGAAGTACAACATGCATAGAACACCCATGTCCTCAGTGGGCAGCAGTGCCCACCGTCCATCTTTGTTGCAGCTGGGTGAAGGATCTAGCTGAGTCTGGTACAGAAGAGTCTAGAACCCACTTCATTGGAGGGCTTTACTTTCCTGCTCCCTAGTTGACTCCTTTTTAAAATTATGTGTAAGACCAACGCTTACCTCAAAGGAGCGTTTCCTGTATTAAACAGAATAACGTATGTAGAAGTTCTCTAAACGTAAGATAGCGCTATTCATAATAAACAGACGGTACATGACTATTTGATGGATAAGATGGCACCTGAAGGTGTTGAAAGAGCAGTAAAAAGAGAATAATGTTGAGGAAGATGACTCTAGAGAGAATGTACTAATAAAATGGTTCCAGAAAATTACTAAAATCAAATCGTTGGAAAAGTATGACTGCGGAAGTCAGAAAGCCAACTACAGGGGTGTGTTCTCAAAACTAGCCCAGCTCGGGCTTCCCTGGTGGCGCAGTGGTTGAGAGTCTGCCTGCCGATGCAGGGGACGTGGGTTCGTGCCCTGGTCCGGGAAGCTCCCACATGCCGTGGAGCGGCTGGGCCCGTGAGCCATGGCCGCTGAGCCTGTGCGTCTGGAGCCTGTGCTCCACAACGGAAGAGGCCACAACGGTGAGAGGCCCGCGTACCGCAAAAAAAACCCAAAAAAACTAGTCCAGCTGTCTGCCTGGAGCTGGATGGAAGGGATCGTAGAGGATGGCATGTGATGGGCTCCTCCCCCTGAACAGAGCAACAGGAAGATTCCCACATTGCCAGACTGACTTAGGGTGCCAGCATAAATTGGTGTTGGGAGGCTACATGGAGAACTGATGTGAAGTGTGGGAATGCCCTGGCTTTCCCAGACCACGTCCCTACATCACCACGCAGCAGAGAGAAAGTCGTCAGGAAGTCCCCCACCAGGCAGATCATGGTTTGGTTTTGTTTTGCAGGACAGTTTTTTGTTTGTTTTAAGATGCAAGCGTAGGTTAATCTCTTGGGAGGAGAGCAGTAAGAGAGGTCTAATATTTGGGGATGTTTTGTATTCTTCAAGAGGTGGTCGGTGAGCCGCAAGAGGGGTCGCAGGAGAGGCGCGTGAAAACGAAGTTCATCGTTACTCACGGGCCCTAGAGAGACAGAGTCACCGCAAGCCACGGGGGAAACAGACAGCAGGGAACATCAAGGGAGGGGCTTAGCCAAGCAGGTGGGGAGCTGAGAGAGAGAGTGAGGGCCATGGATCAGTGCCTTTATGGGGGTCAGGGTGGAGTACACCAGTAAAAGGCATGAGGGGACTTTACTTGTGTATACTAGGTCACAGTCAGGGGAGGGCAAGAAGGGGACCTTGTGGCAAGGACCAGCCTTATCACACTGGTGCACCTGGTCACCTGAGCGGGGTGCTCAGGGTGTTTGTGGGGATAGCAGGGTAGCAGGAAAATATGAAGTGGTAACATTTATGATGCAGGGGTCAGTGATTTAATCAACATTGTGGTTCTAGCAGCAAGAGAACTGTGCACAGCCTCCACTGAAACATCCAAGTTAGAGGACAGAAGAGGTGAGCCTGAAAGGAAAAGTCCTTCCCAGGTTAAACTGCATTGTGGGCAGATGATGGGAAAGTTGTAGAGAAATCTGGAACCAAAGATATCCTTAGGAAATGTTTTTCTTTTACACCTTTGTTTGGTCTAAGAGGCAACAAAACTGACAATTTTTGTATATGAATTATAGTAGTGATATAGGTGGCTCAGTTCACAATAGGCATTCACATAATATCTGCACATACCCGTCCCCGACACACACACACACACACACACACACACACACCCCACACATCCAAGCAGTGGGTCTTTTGCTTACTGATGAATCCCTAAGGGACTGCTACAGCACTTGGCACAGAACTGTACTCAATACATACTCAGGAAACTCATGGAATAAGTTAATAGATGAATGAATGAATGAATGGGAGAAAGAGAGACAGAGGGAAGGAGGAAAAGACAGAGAGAGACACACACACAGAGACACAGAGAGAGAAATATTAATCACTGACTCTAGAACTAGGAGTCAGAGGTGTGGGACGTGAGCCAAGCTTCCCCTTCAATGGGTCTTTAGTTTGGCTCAAGAGGAAACTTCAATTCTTTGGAGAGAGGGCGATGTGTATGTATGAAAGGAGCAACCTGGAGTCAGCATGACCTTAAACTAGCGACTCCAAGTAAAATCAAAAGGCTACAGAGCCAAAATGTCTATAACATCTTTGTGATGTATTCAATTTTCCTTTAAAAAAAAAAAAAAGCTCTCTTTTGCAAAACCTACATGTAACAAATGTACCAAGAAATCTGCCTGTGGAGCTATGGAATGTTGCATGTGGTTTTAAGCAAGTCGTTTTATGTCCCTATGACACAATTTAGCCGTCTGTAAAATACAGTAAAATCCCCCACTCACACGCCTTACGCATATCCTTGAAATGTTGAGAAACGCAGGCAGTAGCTCTGAAGAAAACGTGCATTGGGAGAAACCTGCAGGACTGTCACTGGGCTACACGTGGTAATAAGGGGCTTTCTCATCATAGACACAATCCAGGTATGCCAGTTAGTGGGCTGAAGCCACCTCTCCTCCGAGGAATATTTTAATGAGATAAACAAAAACCACCACTAACTCATCATTAAATCGGGGGCCCACCTATTAACCCCAAATGAGCTAAATGCCAATAACAAGGGGAGTGGGAAGCGCGGCTCGTTGGTAACGTCTGTGACTGTGAGTCAGAAGACCTGGGTTTAAGTCCAAGTTGTGTCTCTTAGAAGTTGTACGATCCTGGTCAAGTTAATCTCACTTCCCAGTTAATCTGACAAGCACAGCACATCACATCCTAGGCCGTTAATGAATGAGAAAATGAAGGGTATCAGGTCAGAGAAGACAGTGCATGTGCATTTCTCTGTAACACTTAAAGCACCACATAAATGTATGACTATTACGATTACTAATATAGTAATCGTAATAAGTAATCAAGTTATGGGCATCCCATAACTTGATTTGTATCCTTGAAGATGGATTGATTGTTTTAAGAGGGCCATGTGGGCAGGCATTGAAATTTAACTTGGGGTGCAAGTTGGTTTTTCCTGTTATGCAGATCTGCCCAGCTAGGAGCTCTAGCAACTGAAGCCAAAGGGACAACTGCTTGGAGTCCTTCTGTCGTACACCTGTGCGTGTGTCTGTGTGTGAGATGAATCTGACGTGGGGTTATCAATCGGACATAATGGTAGCACAACTCTTCCCACTGCTCAAGTACATTAAAAAATGAAATCTTTCTTCTTAATGCCTGCTTGGTTTTAACTTTTCCCCCAACCAACTCACTGAGCCAAAAGAAAGGCAGGCATTTTCCACCTTGCTGCCTAACTGGCAGGCTCACATTGGCCTCTCGCAACTTCTCACAAGTTTGGCCACAATGACTAGCCTTCTTCACGCCAAGCAACATCAGTGCTGTTAACACCAGGCAGCAACACAAGCAAAAAGTCTTCCTGTGGTTACAATGTGACTTCATTTCGCTGACATCTGAGCAAAGAAAACACCAGAGAAGTCTGGACAGTTTCTTTATGAGCAAACAGGAAGCAAAGCGAGAGCTGTGGCATGGTCTAGTTTAAGAAGAAGTTGGTGAGTTGCTGTGGATGCCTCGCTGATAGAATTTGCAGAGACCATAAGGATGTACACAAGGTAAAAATATCAACAGAGCGCGTGTGGGAGAGGGCGTGTGGTGTTGGTTGATGGGGGAAAGATAAAGCCTGCAAAATAACGTACCACCCTTTCAACACTTTCCCGCCATGTCTCACCGTCTCGATTTCCACAGCTTTCACTAATGTCTTTTATTCTAGTCTAATAAAAAGCTGTCAGGCGAAGCTTTTGTTGAAAATTACTGAATATGCACCCCTTTTGGAGACTGTGCCTGGGGACATGGCTGCTCTCCACACTTTGTCCACCGTCACTTTTTGGAGAGGCCTGTCTGTGAACTTATGAGGGTTTCGAATCTATCATCCACAAACCAGGAAGGAGAGGGACCAACTGCTTTCTGCTGGTTTGGAATTTCACATACAACTGACTCCATAATCCTGATAATTGTGTCTGCCACGAAGACAGGAAACCCAACTGATCAGGGGAAGCTGCTTAGCGTGTCCATTTTTCTCCACGGAATCTGCCAGAGCCCCCCTGAGGTTGGTACAGGCTGTTCACCTGGGTCCCACGTTCTATCTTCTAGGGAGCCTCCTCTTTTCATGTTTTTTCCACCAACCAAGAGTAAGGCCTGAGGACACTCTACTTCTTTGTTGCATTTTATCCTTTCTGAGCTTTTAACAAAACAAAATTACTGGAAACCATGCTTTTCTAGCATTCAGGGCTAACCCTCAACAAAATAAGAAGGAGTTTTCCATTACATGGCCTTCTCTGTGCTTATGGTTCCTAACCTCCCACACAAGGGGCCAGATTGTCCACACTGCTTCCTCTCCCGCTTTAGTGAAGCCCCTTTTATTCACACCAAGACAGGGTTTCTCCATCTCGGCACTATTGACATTTGGGGCTGGACAATTCTTGTTGTGGGAGGTTGCCCTGGGCACTGTGAGACGCTTAGCAACATCCCTGGCCTCGACCCATTAGATGACAGAAGCACCTTCTCTTTCTATATCACAACTAAAAGTATCTTCAGACTTTGACAAATGTCCCTTTGGAGACACCATCACCCTAGGTTGATAACTGTTGCCCTAAGAGGGACTTCAGCAACGATCCCTTCCCAGAGATTGCCGATATGCTACAGAGACTGCCTAATAATGATGGAAGTTCAGGCATTCACCAGCTTAATGATCTTCTTGGTGGACCCTGAAGTCACTTAATGAAGGCAGCCCCTTCCTGCTATCAAAGTAGCCCATATAGTCATTAGCTAGTTAATGAGAATTATAGAATCGAGACCTGTAATAAACCAATCGCAAGCTTTTGGCCCCAAGCAGTAGCAGTTTCAGGTGTAAAACCTTCTATTCATTGGACTACTGAGCCAGTGCGCTCCCTGAAGATTCTGGAATGACACTCAGCAAGGCAGACGGGATGCTCTCCATTCTTCAAATGATGTATTTTCAAGCTCAGAATATACAGCTATAAAACCCAGCACCTGGGAGCCAGTATCTGTATGCACAGTCTCACACAATTTACAGCCCTAAGCAGAAGGGGATGTCATCAACCGAGGCACATATTCCACACCTCATTTTCCTGTGGTAGGATTTACACTTTCTTGGAGAATGTTGAGTTGGCAACGAGTGTCAAAAGTAAAGCAACAAAGACCCTGGGCAGAGGCACAAACTATCCTTGAAGAGTAAAGCCCTATTCCTGTGTGGTTTGCGAATGCTTCAGCACGTTTTGTGCAGTGTAAAATCATTTACCACAGTAGGAGGGAGGGTTGCTTTAAATAGAGTGAGAAAAAAGTACTCTTGCAGTAGGGAAGCCGGCTAACGAGCGTTAGCTTGTAGCAGAGTCCTTTTGGCGATCTGGCAAACTCAGGCAACTGACTGAAACTTAATATTAGATCTACCGATTGGGTTGGGTGACTCCAATCACAGCAAACCAGCGAGGTGAGCAGAGATCCTGCATCGAGGCACTCTTGTGGAGTTAAGTCAAAGATCCTAGGGCTTCCCTGGTGGCGCAGTGGTTGAGAGTCCGCCTGCCGATGCAGGGGACACAGGTTCGTGCCCCGGTCCGGGAAGATACCACATGCCGCGGAGCGGCTGGGCCCGTGAGCCATGGCCGCTGAGCCTGCATGTCCGGAGCCTGTGCTCCGCAACGGGAGAAGCCACAACAGTGAGAGGCCCGCGTACCGCAAAAAAAAAAAAAAAAAATTGCCTTCTAATGAAAATGAGAAGGACTTTACCACAAATTTTTAAGGAGAATTAAATTTATATATTTGGCCAATTGTTTGTGTTAACAGAACATTTACAGTCCATTCATCTGGAATTTTTAATTTCCAAGTCTATTAAATTTGTATAGCAAATCTCCTGACATTTACATTGGTTCCATTGCTAATGATGAAATTTAAAATGTTGAATGATGTGTCCTAAATCTTCAGAGGTTATTAATTTCCAATATGGATTTTAATTTTTTTAACTCAACAGTACCCACCACCACTTATTAATAGCTATAAAGGCTCATTTTTTCCCCCACTTTGAGGACAGCTCATAGAATCACAAAACTAACCTTGAACCTGACAGTTGACAACGGCAAAGGCACTTCATTCTTCTGGCAACGTGATCTTCCTTCTAAAAATAATTAACTCGTGGTACAATTCTTGCAAATCTATGGCTTTGGGATTAGCGCCTAGGCAACTGAGGTAGAGGCAGCACATTCTTTCTTGGCCATGTGAGCTGCATATTAATCATACAGACTGGAGTTTACAAGACCCAAACATGATGCCAAAGCCCAACACTTCTTACCAAGAAGGAGAGAAGTACATCACGGAAGACGTAACATCATATGATGTCGCTTGAATTAAAAAAAAAAAAAAAAGTAATGTGTTACGTCTGAGAGGAAGTGGGTCTCTAATTTGAGTCTCTGAGGCACGACCATCAGACAGTCCTGCATGTACCCAGCACACAGCACTATGCTTCCATTTGCTCTTCTCTCAGCAATCCAACTGTGTCAGAGCCTCAATGAATGCAAATGGAAGAAGGTTTGGTCCATAAAACTCCCCCTCAAAATTTCAACAAGTCATGTATTTAGGGCATTTTTTCTTTTGAAGTGTAATAACCAGCGTCATGAATTCTTAACTGGTTTGTGGGTGAGGTAGTCTGATCAACTTTGTTCTGAGCCTCTCAAATTTTCTTTGTTGCTCAAACATACCCTCCACTTTTGTTCACTACTATGTCATTAATATATTTTTCTCTCCATTAGTAATCTCCTTCCATGCGAACTCCTTGAGGGATCCCTGTCAGGACTGGAATCAAGCATCAGCTCCACCGGGAATCCATCCATAGCTTCCCAGACAGTGATTATGGCTCTCCCTCCTCTTGCCCCACCACATTGAACATATCTCTGTGACAATGCTTCCCATGTTGTGCTGTGATTGCCTGTGGACATTTTTGTCTCCCCCTTTGATCCACAAATTCTTCTGGGGCAGCACTGTGTCTTACCCACCTCTGTGTCTGCAGGGCCAGGAACATAGTGATCATCTATACATTTCTAATAAAAGGATGAATGAATGAGTGACAAACGAATGGGCATAATTATCTCACTGACTACTTTCTGCCTGAAGTTGACAAGAATTCCAGGAACACTGGTAAGATTTTTCCACCTGTTACGTCAGAGGGCAACGGAAAGCACTTGGCTTTCTTTGTCTTGTGAAAAAAGGAGCATAATATGGAGAAGGATCTCAGTCAGTTAAGAAATGTAATATCTTGGAGCAGGACCTTATGTCCCCACCTCCGCAACTGTAGTTCAACTCTTTTATTTTTCTAGTTTTAAAAAGTTATTATTTTTGGTAATTTTCCAGGAACACTTTGAATCAAACATCACATATCAGAGAAATGATTATCTAACTAGGGAGACAATAGGCAAATACCCTCAGAAGGTCACAGAAATGAAAACTCAAGGCAAATACTAGACATGGTGCCTCTTGATTTAAAGCAGCCTATTTCATGACTGTCCTGACCATTTTATAGACGTCATGGGAACAGTAGTAATTAAATTACAGTGCTCTCTCTTTGAGAGAATCTCAGGAAGATGATTTTGTATCAGACATGCATTTGGTTTTGCTTTTCTTGAAGACACAGTATATCATATAACCATCAGCTTTTCTTCTGCCATTGGCTCCTGTCAGGTTTGGAATCCTACAAGCAGCTCATTTCCAGCAAGTCTTTTGACTAACAATTTACACTTCTGTTTTGGTCTCAGTCCTGCCCAAATTTATCTTTCTACCCTTGTATTCCTTTTCGCTTTTTTACCTACTTCTAATGTATGTTATTAGTTTGTGGCATTTTTTACAAACTGCCATACATGTTTTGAAGTAATGGGGAGAGACCTTCAAGATGACAGAGGAAGACATGGAGATCACCTTCCTCCCCACAAATACATCAGAAATACATCTACACGTGGAGCAACAGCTAGCCGGGAGGGAGTCCAGGAAAAAGTCTGGACCTTCCTAAGAGGCAAGAGACCATTGTTTCCTGGTGTGCGAGGAGAGGGGATTCACAGCACCGCCTAACTGAGCTCCACAGAAGGGCTCGACCTGCGGCTATCAGCGTGGACCCCAGAGATGGGCACGAAATGCTAAGGCTGCTGTTGCAGCCACCAAGAAGCCTGTGTGCAAGCACGGGTCACTCTCCACACCTCCCCTCCCGGGAGCCTGTGCAGCCCGCCACTGCCAGGGTCCCAGGATCCAGGGACAACTTCCCCAGGAGAACACACGGCACGCATCAGGCTGTTGCAACGTCACGCAGGCCTCTGCCGCCGCAGGCTCGACCCGCACTCCGTGCCCCTCCCTCCCCCCCGGCCTGAGTGAGCCAGAGCCCCCGAATCAGCGGCTCCTTTAACCCCGTCCTGTCTGAGCGAAGAACAGACGCCCTCCGGCAACCTACACGCAGAGGCGGGGCCAAATCCAAAGCTGAACCCCAGGAGCCGTGCAAAGAAGAGAAAGGGAAATCTCTTCCAGCAGCCTCAGGAGCAGCGGATTAAATCTCCACAATCAACTTGATGTACCTGCATCGGTGGAATACATGAATAGACAGCGAACCATCCCAAATTGAGGTGGTGGACATTGGGGGCAACTGTAGACTTGGGGTTTGCTTTCTGCATCTAATTTGTTTCTGGTTTTATGTTTATCTTAATTTAGTATTTAAAGTTTATTATCATTGGTAGATTTGTTTATTGATTTGCTGCTCTCTTCCTTTATATATATATAGATAGATATAGATATATTTTTCCTTTTTCTCTTTTTGTGATGTTGTATGTGTAGGCTTCTTTGTGTGATTTTGTCTGTATAGCTTTGCTTTTACCATTTGTCCGAGGGTTCTGTCTTTTTTTTTTCTTATTTTTAGTATGGTTTTTAGCACTTGTTACATTGGTGGATTTGTTTTTTGATTTGGTTGCTCTCTTCTTTTTTTCTTCTTTTTTTATTACTTTTCAATTTTTAATAATTTTTTATTTTAATAACTTTTATTTTATCCTTCCTTCCTTCCTTCTTTCCCTCCTTTCTTTCCCTTCCTCTCTCTCTCTCTCTCTCTCTCTCTCTCTCTTTCTCTTTTTTTCTCCCTTTTCTTCTGAGCCGTGTGGCTAACAGGGTCTTGGTGCTCCGGCCAGGTGTCAGGCCTGTGCCCCGGAGGTGGGATAGCCAAGTTCAGGACATTGGTCCACCAGAGATCTCCTGGCTCCACATAATATCAAACGGCGAAAGCTCTCCTGGAGATCTCCATCTCAATGCTAAGACCCAGCTCCACTCAACGACCAGCAAGCTACAGTGCTGGATACCCTATGCCAAACAACTAGCAAGACAGGAACACAACCCCACCCATTAGCAAAGAGGCTGCCTAAAATCATAATAAGGTCACAGACACCCCAAAACACACCACCAGACATGGTCCTGCCCACCAGAAAGACAAGATCCAGACTCATCTACTGGAACACAGGCAACAGTCCCCTCCACCAGGAAGCCTACAAAACCCACTGAACCAACCTTAGCCATTGGGGTCAGACACCAAAAACAACAGGAACTACGAACCTGCAACCTGCAAAAAGGAGACCCCAAACACAGTAAGTTAAGCAAAATGAGAAGACAGAGAAACACACAGCAGATGAAAGAGCAAGGTAAAAACCCACCAGGCCAAACAAATGAAGAGGAAATAGGCAGTCTACCTGAAAAAGAATTCAGAATAATGACAGTAAAGGTGATCCAAAATCTTGGAAATAGAATGGAGAAAATACAAGAAATGTTTAACAAGGACCTAGAAGAACTAAAGAGCAAACAAACAATGATGAACAACACAATAAATGAAATTAAAAATTCTCTAGAAGGAATCAATAGCAGAATAACTGAGGCAGAAGAACGGATAAGTGACCTGGAAGATAAAATAGTGGAAATAACTACTGCAGAGCAGAATAAAGAAAAAAGAATGAAAAGAATTGCAGACAGTCTCAGAGACCTCTGGGACAACATTAAACACACCAACATTTGAATTATAGGGGTCTCAGAAGAAGAGAAAAAGAAAGGGACTGAGAAAATATTTGAAGAGATTATAGTTGAAAACTTCCCTAATATGGAAAGGAAATAGTCAATCAAGTCCAGGAAGTGCAGAGAGTCCCATACAGGATAAATCCAAGGAGAAATACGCCAAGACACATATTAATCAAACTATCAAAAATTAAATACAAAGAACACATATTAAAAGCTGCAAGAGAAAAATAACAACTAACATACAAGGGAATCCCCGTAAGGTTAACAGCTGATCTTTCAGCAGAAATTCTGCAAGCCAGAAGGGAGTGGCAGGACATATTTAAAGTGATGGAAGGGAAAAACCTAGAACGATTACTTTACCCAGCAAGGATCTCATTCAGATTCCATGGAGAAATTAAAACCTTTACAGACAAGCAAAAGCTAAGAGAATTCAGCACCACAAAACCAGCTTTACAACAAATGCTAAAGGAACTTCTCTAGGCAGGAAACACAAGAGAAGGAAAAGACCTACAATAACAAACCCAAAACAATTAAGAAAATGGTAATAGGAACATGCATATGGATAACTACCTTAAATGTAAATGGATTAAATGCTCCAACCAAAAGACATAGACTGGCTGAATGGATACAAAAACAAAACCTGTATATATGCTGTCTACAAGAGACCCACTTCAGACCTAGGGACACATACAGACTGAAAGTGAGGGGATGGAAAAAGATATTCCATGCAAATGGAAATCAAAAGAAAGCTGGAGTAGCAATTCTCATATCAGACAAAGTAGACTTTAAAATAAATACTATTACAAGAGACCAAGAAGGACACTACATAACGATCAAGGGATCAATCCAAGAAGAAGATATAACAATTGTAAATATTTATGCACCCAACATAGGAGCACCTCAATACATAAGGAAAATGCTAACAGCCATAAAAGAGGAAGTCAACTGTAACACAATCATAGTAGGGGACTTTAACACCCCACTTTCACCAATGGACAGATCATCCAAAATGAAAATAAATGAAGTAATGTAGCAGCAATATTAAATATTTATATAAAAACAGCAGCAATAATCAAAATATTTAAAAACTACTAGGGCAGGGCCATTGACCAGTCAGAGAGGTGCTATCCATTAACAAAAAGAAATGCCAACCTGGCGCAAGCAGATTTTATCACCTTTGTTGGCAAATAAATTAAAGAGCATAGGCTCAGGTGGAAGAGAGAGCACTTGACTGTGATTCGGGGAACCGGGAAAAGCAGCATTAATGAGGATAAGAAGTACTGAAACAAAAGTCAAAAAGATCCGACTTAGAAAGCTTGGCTCTGCCTCTTCTTCACTCTCTAAGTTTCAGGTTTCTCATATGCAAAAAAGTAAAACAATACTTGCCTCGTTCATGGGGCTGGTAGAAAAAAAGGCGGCATATGAGTTTTCTGCACAAAATACGTTACTGTATTGAGGTGGAAATGCCGCACTTCATGTGATTATTTGGGCATTTCAGTGAAAATTTTCAATGCGTCACACCATTTTCTTCCAGTTTTTTTCATAGCAAGGAAACATGGTCACACATTATAAATGTCTCTACCTTGGTCTCCTTGGATAATCTTGCAGATTGCTACTGAAATTGTTGAGTTCCTCCATGGAGCAAAGTAGATACACAGGGCTGCCAGGAGCTACAACCCTGTGCACAGAAGCCTACTCTACAGCAGCCTTGGGATCAGGCCACATGGCCACAGAAGCGGCCAGAAAGGAGGAAAGGGTGGGTGAGGCCAAAATTCAAGCCAGGCATTTCAACTTCAGCCCTTAGCCGGTGAGGTCATTTTCCATTTATTCTTTGTTTCCACTAGATTCAATGCCTCAAAAATGTTGAACACACAAAATCTGAAACCATGATGAGCCATCCAGGCCATGCAATGGCGCTTGCCATCCTGACAGGGTCATCTGGAGCTGGGATCATTGTGTGCGCGGCCAAGAAGCAAGGCTGGCTTGAGATTATACTTTGTCCTCTACATCCATGAGCTGTTTGTCCTCAGAGAGAGTAGCCCCCGTCTCCAGAGAGATCACTCTATCATGTCTGTGGTGGCTCAGAGACTATCTGGCCTCCAGTCCCAGGTCTGACCTGGACTATCTGTGTGCCTTTGGACTTCAGTTTCTTGATATATCAGCTGGGAATAATAAGAGTACCGAACTCAGAGCTGTAGCAAAGATTTAATGAGATCATTCACTAAAGCACTTAGCTGCTGCTGCTCATAGATGCTTCTACATGTGTAAAGTATAATTATTATCTGGGCTCCCACATGAGAATAATACAGTTTCGAACTTGTTAACATTTCAAAGCTGCTACTAGTTGTTCAGGCTTATTCCCACCTTCTCACAAAAATTCTTTGTTACAGGCACCCCTCACACTCGTGTTTTCATACTTGCTCTGCTTTAATTGCTCTGTTTCCTCTGTGTGGAACGCTGTGATGTTGTGACATTAATAAGAAATAAGAAATATACTTCATTCCCACTTCCTGGCGCAGAGCTTCCTAAACCCTAGGAATTTCCTGGGTTATAAGGGTGAGAGGAGTATCTTTTATTATTCATAAGTCGTTTTCAAACATACTATTTATACTATTGAGGTGATGTTTGGAAAGTTCCTAAGGATGAAGAGCTGGTTTCAAGGAAACCAACCACGTGATCAGAGGATTGTGTCTTTCGGTCTCACCTCCCCCAACTTCCTCAGGCAAGGGAGAGGGTCTGGAAACTGGGTTCAATCACCACTGTGGCCAATGACTTAATCAATCATGCCTATGTAATGAAGCCTCCATAAATACCCTGAACAACAGGGTCTGGAGAGGTTCTGGCTTGGTGACCACATCGAGGTGCTTGGAGGGTGGTGAGCCCAGAGAGGGCACGGAAGTTCCGAGTCCCTTCCCACCTTGTCCTATGCATCTCTTCCAACTGCTTGTTCCTGAGTTGTATCCTTTTGTAATAAACCGGTAATCTAGTAAGTAAACTGTTTTCTTGAGTTTTATGACCTATTTTAGCAAATTATCCAACCAGACGATGGGTTGTGGGAACCCCCAATTTGTAGCCAGTCGGTCAGAAGTACAAGCAACAATCTAAGTCTTAAAATTGGCACCTGAAGTGGGGGGCGGACTCGTGGGACTGAGCCCTTAACCTGCATAGTCTGCACTAACCCAGGCAGTTAGTGTCAGAACTGAGTTAAACTGTAGGACACCCAGTTGCTCTCTGCTGAGAATTGAAGAATCACTTGCTATGGAAAACCCCACACATCTCGTATCAGAAGTATTGGTGTGAGTGTACAGAAATACAGTGTGTTTTCTTTGAAATGCCTTTACCAATTTTTACTTCTTACTAGATTCTTCAAGTACGAGTTCAAAGCCATCTCATTCAGGAAATCTTCTCAGGTGTATTTCTCAGAATGAGATAGGTGTCCATTCCTTCCTGTCTCACTTTTCACATGAAAATCAAGTCTGTCTCCCACCCGGACTGTGAGCCCTTTGAGGGTAGGGCCTAAGTTCTCCACTTTACTATCTCCCCCAGCATAACCTAACAGAGAATTGGTGCTCAGTAATTACTGAATGAAATTATAGATAGAAAATGAATTTAACGTAGTGGGATACTGGCATTGTGCACAAGCTTATGAGGTGTCTGCTAACATGGTATGATTTCACAGATGCAAGGAAAAATGTCTGATATTCTCAAAAGCTCTTCCACCAGTGAGCTAATACCTTAGAGCTCCACTCATCTATTTGTCTGTGTATGAGTCCAACTCTATGCTGGGTTCCAGGATTTTAAAACAAATCAGACCTGACCCCTTTAGGACTGTCAGCTTTCCTCTGGGCTGACAGTCCTAAACCCCTACTGAGTTCACATGGTGCATGCACAGGAGACCCTTCTCTAAGTATCCTTTATGCCTTTGTAACGTGAAGGAAAGACCTCAGATACTTTTCGGCCGGGGAACTGAGGGAGAAAAGAGGAAAAACCGGGGGCATCTGTGGAGGGCAGAGGAAATGATACATCACCCACGAGGAAAGGAAACTGCTAGAGGAGGTCAAATCAGAATAAGACTGCCCAAGACACATGTCTCAAGGAGCTGACCAAAGGAAAAGGCTTATCAATAATTGGACTCAGTGGGAAAGGGATGTGAAAATAAGCATGTTCTAAAAGCAAGAGCCCAGCCTGGGGTCAAAGAGACATGAGTTTGAATCTCATCTCTCCACTTAGTAACTATAAAAATGTGGGCAAATCCTCAAAGCCTCTGATCTTCAGTTTTCTCCTTTATACAATGGAGATGGCCTCATAGTATTTTTTGTGACGATTAAATGAAATATCAAATAACCAGTTAGATGGCATGTACTCGATAAATGTTGTCACGCTTCTCTCCTAAGGTACAAAGCAATCCCAGGGCTCAGATGCACTTCTAATCCGCACGTCTCTGTAGGTGGATACTTGCTCAGGAAGCTGTTCACACACAAATCAGGAGAACAGGAGCCACTGGCAAGGCAGAGTCGATCTGCACACCTGCCTCCGGGCAGGACATGACTGGGGCTACTTGGGTCTACACTAGGGAAAGCGGCCTGTTTTGTGAACCAGGATGCAGAGGAGACTTGGATGGATTCTTTTCAAGATGAGCCCAGCCTCTCCTTGCAGACAGAGCTCCTGGGAGCACCGGCCTGGGCAGCTGCGGGAGGACCGAATGGCAGGGCTGTGCCAGCCCCCTCACTCCGGCAACTACCACTTGGTAGCCAGAAGCTGGTACCGCTGCTCTCCTGGAGCCCGGGCTGATGCTGCGGGTAGGCACGGGGGGCAAGAGGTGTGTGGGGGGCAACTGTGCAACTTCAACGTCTCTGAGAATGTCGTTGGGCATAGAGGAGAGTCAGGGGCAACTGGAACTGTGGGATTTCCAGTTATAAATGGTCCCATTCAGAGCTGTGTGCCCTGTTGCACAACAAGGGAACAAGGAGACATTTGATGGCATTAAAAGGCCTTGAGCTCAGAACAAAGGGACACAACTTTCCCTGCCTTGTCTTCTGAACTTTAAGGCCTCTCCTGTGTGACGGCGGGTTATGAAAACACGCCACAGCTTATCCCACTCTGCCTTGGCAGAAGGCTTGCTTCTGGACACAGACCCGGAGGCAGTAGCCTCCGACCTGGGTTTACTTAAAGGCTCAAACATACATTTAATCTGCACAGTGAAGGATCTGGATTAAAGAGCCAGTGGCCCTAGAGGGGTGGGATGGGGAGAGTGCGAGGGAGGGAGATGCAAGAGGAAGGAGATACGGGGATATATGTATACGTATGGCTGATTCACTTTGTGATACAGCAGAAACTAACACACCCTTGTAAAGCAATTATACTCCAATAAAGATGTTAAAAAAAAAAAAGAAAAGAAATAAAAGACCCAGTGGCCCAACACAGATACAAGAACTTTCTGAGACTGATCTCTCTCCCTCGTTCTGATATCCAATCCATTAAAAAATCCCCAGTTACTTTGGTACGCGGGCCTTTCACTGCTGTGGCCTCTCCCATTGCGGAGCACAGGCTCCAGACACGCAGGCTGAGCGGCCATGGCTCACGGGCCCAGCTGGACCGGGGCAAGAACCCACGTCCCCTGCATCGGCAGGCGGACTACCAACCACTGCGCCACCAGGGAAGCCCCCCAGTTACTTTTTACACCACTTCCATCTCCATCCCCACTGAGCTGTCAGTTTACTCCCTGGGTTCTGAAGGGACCTGAGAGGCACAGTCACTGAGACCGTGTCTGGAAGAATTTCACAATGGCCGAAATCAGAATGCCATCCTGAACTGAATTTATATTTAACAAGTTATTCCAAGAAGCTGGATGAGTAAGAGTATCTTATATGGACATCTTAGGATTTCTTTCTCAAACTTACCTGTCCAAGGAAACAGAAACTCAGAGAAGTTGTTTAAGGTCAAGTACCAGGAAGTGGCAGCGCTGTGGATTCTGGTCCATCAGCACCACCACGCTATCCTGCTTCAGCCCTTCCCGTGGGGTGCTTGCCTTTGCGATAGCCTTTCGTGAACGCCCTCCTCCTCCAGTGGTGACCACGTGGAAGGCAGGAGCTGTGGTGGATATTGTTAGAATCTCCTGGCGTGGATTTAAAATATCTTAAAACAGAGCCTTTGAAAAACTGATTCTAAAAATAACTCATGTATTGATACCAAATATATACATATTGATCAATAGATGAATGTGTTAATTTCTCCAGGCACCAGCTGCTCAATCTCCCATTTCTAATTGAGAAGTGTCATAAAGCTCAGTAAGTGCACACCTGCAGAAGCACAAGTCTGAGCTGCCACAAAACATATTTTAAAGTGTGAAACGTATAAGTTGCAGGAACACAGTATCCCTGTGCAGAGAGAAAAGGTAGTTACTCGAATGCCAACCCCAAACTGGGAAAATGAAATCTTCACAATGGAAATTTTGTGTTGCTGGTGCACGTTTGGTCAGAGATACGAAATTTTAAGGAATCTCCGTCTACAGGAATGATGCCAGCTCCTCTCTCCTGTACATCCTCTCGGTGGATTAATCCCCAGGCCCCCGGGAACCACAACGTGACCACTATGTGAGGCGCCTTCTTCCCTGAAACAATGAAGTTCTGTCCGATCATCTTTGGGAGGCGTTTACAGCTTCAGGACACTCCTCTGTTTTATTGAAAGTACTCAGCGCTGGCTTCTTGGGACATGGCTCAAAGGGGTGTTGAGCTGGATTGGGCAATAACAGATGTTCCAGAGGGCCACTGAGACATCCTGGGGGGCAGGATGTCAGCGTGGGGGGTACCCAGCAGGGACACATTTTGAAAGGTGAAGAAGGCATGAGTGTGTTTCACAAAGCCGAGTGTCAGTGAGCTGACCCACTGCTCTGAGGAAGCTGCGTGTCCCGCTCTCAAGTTCTTAGTGGGGTCTTCCCCACCTACAGGTTACGTGACAGAGAGGAACACAACTGCCAAAGCCGCGACTCTTTGTGTTCATAATGATGAGATGAAATCGTTTCTATTCGTCTGGCTGGGTAGAGCCTGGAATGCAGTAGCTGTGCCCGGGGCACCATGTGGAGAATACAGAGCAACGCTGTCATTCCCAGAAGAACGTGACAGCCGCCTTGCACAGTAGGCTGGCTCCTCTCCACCCCCAATGTCTAAGGGCAGCAACCAAGAGTTCTTAAAATAATAAACAGCTGGCCATGGGCTCCCTACACAATCCCCAGAATTCCAGTACAATTCGACTTGATTGAACAGGTTTTAGACCGCAGCACCGGAAACCCAGAGTCTGAAGGTTTCCCACCCCCACCCACTGGCTTGGGCACCCACTTAGAATGATTGCCCTGAAGCTTTGTGTCTGGGAGAGGATCTCCTACAAAGCAGACAAGGGCAGGGGGTTCAAAGGGCTTGAGTTGAGCAATCTTGTTTTCCATCTTTGGAATAGGCAAATGCAAAGGTGACTGGGGCTCTGAATCCTGTGTGGACATGATTTCATTTCCCCATGTTGGAGGGGGCCCCTCTACCTAGGAGGTAACTCACCAACCCCGCTCCCCTACCTCAGACCTCGAAGTGGGGAGAGCATAGGGTGGAAGATGAGGAAAGGCAAGAATCTCGATGAGGTTCATAACAAAGACATTTTTAGTAACCCCGTTCTGAACTTCCAGAGTGACTTTGGTGCAGTGGTGACAGTTGTAACTTATCTGTAGCCTGGAAAAGTGGATACAACTGAGGACTGGGAATCAAAGAGACCGAGTTTTGTTTCTGGTTCTGCTACCTGCAGGTCGTATGACTCTGATATATTATTTAACTTTTCTGGGCCTCACTTTCCCCATCTCTAAAATGGGGAGAATAAGAAACCTGTCCTGGAGTCATGCCCATAGTAGGTAACTCATAATGACTAATTTTTAACTGACTACTGATGCACGACTAGTACCTACCTCTAGGTTGCTGTGAGGATTCACTGAAATGATATCTGTGACCCTTGCCTCATAAACGATAAACATGCACAATTTATGGTGGTGGTGGGATGAATTGGGAGATTGGGATTGACATATATACAATAATATGTATAAAATAATAAGAACCTGCTGTATAAAAATAAATTAAAAACAAACAAACAAAAATATTCAGTCTACACCTCTCCAAGAAGCCCTACACTTCTCCAAGAAGCCCTACACCTCTCCAAGAAGCTCCACAATGTGAGGTTTCACAGAACGCGAGGTGCGGAATACTGATTATGTGACATGGTAACAGGTATTCTGTGGGGAAAAGTTTTCATGCGGAAATATTCAGGAAATTGAGTTAAACTAATTTAAATAGGTTTCTGTCCTGTGGGATCTCTCAGGGTGTGTTGTAAATTTCCAAGAGACATAAAAGGCAGCTCTTTTTAAGCTCACCTGACCATTGAACCCCTTTTCACAAGGTTCTCCAAAATCTTGAGTTCTCAAGTGATATATTAAGGAATGCAGTTGGGGAAACAGCTGCTTTAGACATGTCCCCAGGAAGAAGGAGATTTCATGGACCCTGTTCCCCCTCACCCCCACCAAGAAATAAACTCTTTAGTTTCAGGAGCTGTACACATGTTTTCTTCCCTTTGCCAGGCATTTCAAAAGCCTGCAACCACTGTGAATTATTTTTATGCTGAATTGTTTTTTATCTGTAAAATGGAAATAAATATCTGTAAAGAGGACATACCAACCCAAGATTTGAGCTCCTAACTCACCAATATCTAGAGTAGCTTCTGGTGATGGAGATTAGCCATACACTTTACCCCCAGAGTAGAAGCTATATCCACAGAGGTAAAGGGAAGGATCTGGGGATCTGGCAGGCAAAAACAGCCCCCCAACCTCCAGACCAAAAGGACGAGGGGAATGAGCCCTATCGTTCTCTCAGGGTCTGAGAAACTCGGGGAGCCACCAAAGGCCCCGCAGGAGTCATGGTTATGGACCACAGCAGAAAACAGGAGAGTCCAGAAGACAAAGGACTATCTTCTCCGAAACAGCCCATACCTCCGGGTCAATCCAACGGTACCTAGAACCAGGAGCTGGTGAGAGAACTTCATTCCTGCTTATCTTCAATTTGAATGACCAGAGATTGACATTAGCCCAGGACAGAGTTTTGGGACCACTCTGTTAGTGCCAAATGATATCTGGTATTGGTGTTTCCTCAGCACCCTGGAAAATGAAAACTGGGGAGATGAACTGACTTGTCTGGGTGTTGGGGGGATGTCAGAAAATGAGTCCACTACCTCAAAGAGTGGAGCTTCTTTGCCAGGTTGCTAGGTCAACTCCGTGACGGGTTCATGGAAAACCCCAGAATATTCCCAGCCACACCTGCGTCTGCTCATCGTTCTGCAGCCACCTGACCTGGAAGAGATGCCAGGAAGTTGACCCATCTACACTTGGAGCAAAGAGAAGTCAAAAGATGATTCCCTTTCTTGCTGTCTTAAAAATCCTGTTCTAGGGCTTTCCTGGTGACGCAGTGGTTGAGAGTCCGCCTGCCGATGCAGGGGACATGGGTTCATGCCCCGGTCCGGGAAGATCCCACATGCCGCAGAGCGGCTGGGCCCGTGAGCCATGGCCGCTGAGCCTGCGCGTCCGGAGCCTGTGCTCCACAATGGGAGAGGCCACAACAGTGAGAGGCCCGTGTACTGAAAAAAAAAAAAAAATCCTGTTCTAAAAGTCCTCCGGTCTCTAGGATAAACGACCTCTTTCTGTATTATAATCCAGTTCATTTTTAATTACTCTCCCACCAAATTCATTTGAGTTAATTAAAATCCTACACAAATCATTAGAGTAAAAGTGAGAATAAATTAAAACTTAAGGTGCGAAACGAGACTGAGTTAGCAATTGTTTTCACTGGAAAGATGCCTAATTTCCATTGGTCATGGGAGAGGATTAAATGGGAGAGAGAAATAGCACGGCCTGGTGAGGAAACAGAAATAAAAACCCTTAAGTGAGGGTCTGAGACTTTGGATACAAAAGTTGGCCCCTATGTTATACAGTCACTGTAAGTCCCTCTCTTTTCACTTTCTTGGTTCTTCTTCTGTAAAAGAGGTATTGGGTTGGGGCCCTTTGGGTTCAGCATTCCAGAACCAGGATGGGGGAGAATGTTTCCTAACAGTGATTTTTGGATGCGTTTTTCTTTCTGTTTCTGTAGGTCAGGAAGAAACCAGTGATGTGAACTCCCCAGTGAACTCCTGAGAAATAGTGTCTGCATCTACACAAGTCTAAGATATAATCAGTACAGAACTTTCCACCTTTACTGACATTTCTTATCTTCTGTCATCTGCATGGTGACTGTGAAAAATGCTCTCAGTGGGTGTCTCTGATTCATTTTTGTGATGGTCCCACGATGTCTGAAGAAGTTAAAGTTTAAACTCTCTCCCTTCCCATTCTGCCAGTAACTGGGCTGATACCTAAGGCTTGAGCTTTCTAGAAAGGAAAATGGCTTGACCAGGGTAAATGGCTGTATTTGCTGAGGAGAAAACTCACGGAGCTTTTAAATGGTTCTCTTCTACAGCAGCAATAAATGCGAACCAGTCTATCAATGCCTCCATTTTCAGAGGGTGTTATGAAGATCTCTATCTAAGAATAAACTTCCTCAAAGATAAAACAACAGGCTCAAGCTTCCGAGACAATAGTAATATTGTCTTGGGAGTTTGAGAAGCTGCTCCTTAAGGCACTTAGAGAACTCTTCCCATTGATCTGACAATTTATGTATTGTTCAGGAACTAGCCCCGAGCAAAGTCGGAGAAGAGTCAGTATTTGAGGGCCTTTAAAACATTAAAGTCGAACAGCAGCCTCCAGAGGATAGAGTGAATTTTTTTTTTTTTTATGTGATGCGTTGTGACTGCCACACAGGCCAGGATGCAGGGTGCTTCCCGACTCTCAGTCCCAGTTTCAAAGGTATCTGGAGCGCATGCAAGTGTGTGTCTGTGTGCGGCACGCATGTGTATAGGCGCTGTCCTGTAGTGGCTCATGTGTCTGTGCCGGTGTGTGTGTGTCTGTGTGCAGCGTGCCTGGCTGTGAGCAAGGATTGGGGGGCGGGGGGCTGGCAGTGCTAGTTTTTGGTGCAAAAGAGGTGAATGTCAGCACTTAAGGGTACTGGGATGCACACACAGGCACAGCTGTGAGTGTGCAGGTACCTACGTGCAAGCTCACTTACAGCAAATGTGTCTTGTGGGTGATGAAGTGGGCTTTTGTGGAAATGTGTGACTGTGGCCTAGCCCATAGAGTCATCATCAGCCTTCACATTCAACTCAGTGAAGACACCTCTGGTCCAGCCCAAACCCCAGTGGCTCTCAGATTTGTCCATTCACTGCAGAGTTTTCCCAAATGCCTACTGTACGCCAAGTCCTACGTCAGACACTGTAATAAAGGTGAAAAAAAAGGAGAGAACACGAGGCTTATGTCCTCAAAGAAGTCACCACATAATATGAAAGATGAGGTGTGTATACTTGAAAGGTAGAACACCCCTGAGCAGAAGGGAGCCTGGTCCAGTCAGTGTTATCTGACTGTGGTGCTCAAATACCTGTCTGTTACCTCATCCAAGGGTGTCTTTATTTTTTTTTTTTAATTTTTATTGGAGTATAGCTGCTTTACAGTGTTGTGTTAGTTTTTACTCTACAGCAAAGTGAATCAGCTATACATATACATATATCCCCCTTTTTTTTGGATTTCCTTCCCATCTAGGTCACCACAGAGCACTGAGTAGAGTTCCCTGTGCTATACAGCAGGTTCTCATTAGTTATCTATTCTATACATAGTATCAATAGTGTATGGATGTCAATCCCAATCTCCCAATTGTCTTTAACTATGAAATTTATGAAGGCAACAAACAGGAATATTTCCAACACACTGAGTGAATTCTCTGAAAGGTAACTGAGGTTCTTTTTTATATACAGTTACTTTAGACTTCGTCTTGTAAGACAAACTATAAATAATATGTTTACCAGTTAGAAGCGTGGGAGGGGCTTCTGATTTTTTCTCAGTAAGGAACTGACAAGGATGTTGTAAGAATTAAATAAATGATGACAGGGATGATGATGATGATGAGGTTAGTACAACAAGATTAATGATAGATGTTAAGTTCTTAAATAATCTGGGTGTTGTGGGAAGTGATTTATGTAGATTTACAAGATGAATTTGGATCACATCTAAGTGCCTTGGGGAGCTCTGACAAGAGCTCTGATGAAGGAGAAGTCTGAAAGGAGAGCCCGCGGAGAACTGGCAGAAGGAGCAGTGGGTGTGCGCACGCGGACGCGGCTTTTTCCCACAGGAACTTGGAGCCCTCCAGGGAGTCTAAGCCTTTCCTTGAGCCTTAGTGCTCTGTTCTTAATCGTGTGTGACTGAAGAGGAGGTCACTCCTCAAGGATTGTTAGTCATCCTCGTGGCCAAGATAGCTATTCAATCACCAGCCGTCCTACTCCCAGACCACTGCTTTAGAAAAACTCGTCCTGAAACACAAACCCCACTGTCTTATATAGGCTTCCCTAGGGGACAGCTTTCAGAGGAAGCACGGATTATAAGTTGGCCACAGCATCTCCATCAGTATCCACGCTGGTAATCACACTAATAGCCACACTGTGTTTCCTCAGATTTGTAGGGGTCTCTGTAGTTGGTGTGGAGCATTTTCACATCCACAGTTTGATTAATCTGAACAAAAATCACCCTTGGGAGTGGGCAGAATTAGTCGATCCAAGGGCATCACAGGGCAGATCAACCTAGGTGAAAAGGTGAAAAGAGTAAAATTACTTACTAGTAATTGCCAAAACATCTACGTATTAGAAGTCATCTACTGTTTAGGACTGGCCCCAAAGCCAACACGTGGTAACACATTGTTATCGTCTCCATTACAGAGCACTCAGCCCCCTGACGGTTGGGCACGCAGCCTCCGGAGCAGACCATCACTCTGAACTGCCTTTGCTCGAGCAGAGAGTAGCTAAGCTGGGGGCTAGAGATGCTTGTGCCAAGGCCATGGGAGGGCCTATTCTAATACTCAGTCAAGGGAGCGGTCACTAAGAACCGAACTGTAATAACAGTAACCTTCGGTTACTTTCATCAAGATATTTATATATCGTTAATGTCCTGAAATTACTAGACTTATTTTTATATCACTTCTGGATAAAATGAGGCGAAAAGAGTTGTGGTTTTTGTTGTTTGTTTTTAACAATTCCAGGCTTTCCTGTATCCCAGGGACATGTTTCTGAGTATGAGTGTGAATGCTCAAGGACCTAGACTTGTGACCTAGGAAGGAATTTAAGATGAATCCAGAGCGTCCCAGGTACACTAAGCTGCATTTCGGAGGTTGTCAATGATGCTGTGCGGGCCTCTGGACTGAAGGTGCTGCCGGCTGTTGTGTGTTATATGTAGTGGGTTTCTAGTGAGTTGAAATTGTGCTGGGCAAATAAATTAAATCAAGTTGATGCTCACTTCTTTGACTATCTAGATACTTTAAAAAAATGTAATCCTGGCTGATTTCTTAGGGAATGTCATATAGGGAAAAATAATTAAGCCGCTTCCATTTCTACCCACTAAATATTAATACATTTCCCTTCTTTCGGAGGTCATTTTTTTTTAAGAAAGCAGCCTATTTCTGCTTTGCAATCCTCTCACCATCTTCCTGGCACAAGCTGATTTTCAGCTTGTCCTTTGTTTTGGCCAACCAAGGACAAGATTACCCTCATCCCAAGTTGCTTGATCTCCTCTGCAGTGGAAAGCCACTGGATTTTCGTGAGCAAGGGAGGGGCATGGAGAAGGAGATATTTAACTCTGTAACTCTAAGCTGCTGGGTGCAGAATGAGAATATTACCTATTAAAAAATACCTCTAAATAATAATTATGGAGGAGGGAGGGTGATGTGTACAAAGAACTTTGGCTAAGAGTCAGCAGATAAAGAATATCTGATCTTCTAAATCTCATTTCTCTAGCACCGATTCACTGAGTTACTCTGGGCAGGTTACAACCTCTCTCTGGGCCTCTTAAGTTTTCCATTTATAAAATAAAGCTTTCTAAATATCCATCCAGGCTTGGAATACTGTGGTGTTCACATTCTATTCCCAATTTGTAGTGTATGATAAAATGACTTTTCTGTTTCGTGGTTTCTTCCACTGTCTATTGTCAAAGAAGAGACAAGGCATTGTGGGAAGCCCCAGGAAGCTCGTGGAACTTCTCGCTAAAAGAAGCAGCAACATCCAATGCAAACAGAAATCTGCATCTTAGCATCTTTCATGTTAAATGGGATGAGAGAACCTGACCAAAGTAGGAAGGGAGGTCATTGAGTCCACGGTCAGGAGGAAAACAATGAAGCAGTTCCAAATGTATCCACTCTCTACCACAACCCTCCCCCTAAAATCAATCATTGAACTAAAGCAATACACATGCAACTTTTAAAACTTAGGCACCATAAATGATGCCCATAACTTAAAGGATACATCATATATATTCCATTTGGGACATTAGAAATCATTAGATAAATCTTCTTGTTTTATAAGGTTTTGAATATCCTTAAGGGAAAACTTCTTGTTTGCCTTGGTGAAGCACTGCTGAGGTTTTATTCACGGCTCAGAGATGAGGAAGGATATCTCTATCCCATCCAATGATTTACAAGGCTGACTTGAACATTTCCAAATGAGATTTTTTTTTTTCAGAAATTTTGCCAGTTTATTTTTTTTCATCTCCCTCTTGGTAGCAACCGAGGTTCTGAATTCAGTGACTATATGTTAGACACTGTTTACTTGAACTTTCTAAAACAAACTGTTCATCTTGGGTGTAACAGAAATGCTCTCTTTTTTATATTACTGTTCCCATGCCTTTCTGCAGAGACTCGCCAATACAAACACCCACTTACAGGGCTGCGCTCCACCACTGTACGCTCTTTGGTGAGTCTGCCATTGGACTTCAGTCAATAAATTTGCATTTAGTGCTTAATTTGTTCAGTATGCCTTACTAATTTGGCAATATTTATTTTGGCCCAGAAAGCATAAGGCAGCTAAATTCTTTTGGTTTGTTTGGTGTGGGGTTTTTTTCATTTTCATAAAAGGATTTGAGATATGAAAAAGTTCCAATGTCATGGACAGGACTGGTTTCCTGTTTATGAGTCACCATAAATATGAAAGGTGCTGGGTGACATTTCTCAGCTGAGAGAGTCCATACAGCCCTGTGTGGAGAGCAAATCCTCAAGCAGGGTGGTCTTGAGGTGACTTGCTGACCTTGTATAATGTCAAGAGGAATTATTGTTAAACTACAGTAGCCAGATCTCACACACACACACACGCACACACACACACACACACACACACAGAACTTTAATGGTTTTCTCACCCTTATTATTATAGGGACAAGAGTTTCATTGTAATATCTTGCGTTCTCAAAATCAACCTTCATCTTTCAGAAAAAAACTGGCAGAAAGTGCATTCATGTCTGTCTCTTTTTTGTTTGTTTGTTTGGCCTGTGTGTCCTTGCACAAGGCTCCTCCGCAGAAACAAATCCTCCTACACAGCACCGCGCCCAGAAAATTCTTCCATTAGTTATGGGACTGCAGCCCTGTGGCCCCTTCTTTTTCCCTCACAGGAATGCTGCAGCTTGCTGGGCCCTTACACAGGCCTTGAAGCGTCCATATTAAATAATCTCTGAGAACACAGTAGTTACCAGACTCTGACCTTCCTAAGATCAATTCGATCAGGGAAAACTGGCCCCCACGGTCTGAGTTTGACATTGTTTGCTGGAACATAGCGGGCAAATAGAATGCTCCCTAGAGAGGAGGCTGTTCTCACTCAAAGAGAGGTAGCTTTAATGACTGACATCTTGTGAAAGTCTCGGAAGAACTGGGCTTACGGCATCAGACTACGTATCCATCCATCTCAGCTCTGGTCTCTTCCGAGTCCCAACCCACAAACACTCAGAAGTTGGTCTGAGATATTAAGACTGTACTTTTTGCAAAATGAATCAACTTGAGTCATGAATAGCAGTGCTATCAAGGTTGATATTTCTTTTCACACAAATAAGACACTGCCTATGAAATTCTGAAACCCTTTCCAGATCGTTCAACCCACTTCCTGAACACGTCATGGTTTTTGTTTTTAGTATAGCTGATACATTTGCCAAGCTATTCCATCAGCTCTGAATGCCCTCTCTAGCCTTCACATAAAAACTCATATGTACCCTCCAGGAGTCAGTTTCAATGTAACCACTTCAGTGATGTTTTTGCCAACTTCCCAGGCAGAAAGTTCTTTCCTCCGTTTCCCTTGGTCTTTGTACTTTCATTTGTTCTTTTTCTCCTGCATGCCTTATTTCATTTATTCAAATAGTATATATTTTAATGCCATCTGTATGCCAAACACCATGCAAGCCACTTTTCCCAGAATATTGCAATGTTCGTCTATGAAAATTGTCTCTCTAACAAAACAGTAGGGCTTATGAAGTCAGGAAATTTGTCATTTAGATCTTAAAACCCCAAATGCCCAAAGCAGGTTAAATGGTTACCTTACTCAGACACTGTATTTACAATGAACAAATTAATATACTGCACTCCGTAGGTTCAACCCAAACTGATCATTGTTTATTTGGTAGTTGTTTACCTACCTACTAGATAACTAGCCATAGTAAGCCTGAGTAGCTGTGCTTCCAAGTACCAGCCTTGAATGCAGGAAGCATTGGATATTTCAAGTTATATGCCTGGGAAAAGTCAGTATCTCAGTTTCTTTATTTGTAAACAGAAAAAAAAATGCTTACACTGTTACTATGAGAAGTAAATAAAATAAAATGTGAAATGTATTTTGCACTGATGCCAATGTTCTATGAGTAGTAGCCATCAGCCTTAATGATCAGGATAGTCAGGAATCATGTCAAAAATAGCATTATTAACTTTTAGAACAACACATAGGGAAAAATGTAGAAACATTGCCAAGGCTAAGTTGAGTGTCTCAAATGTAACACGTGACGTCCACCCTGTGTGTCAACAAAGACGACTGTAGGGTCAGCTCAAAGAATCAAGAGGATGTCACTATCTTTCAGCTACTCAGATACAAAACCTCTTGCAAATGTGAGGCTGAAAAGTGACCAAGATACGCAAAAGGAGTTCTAGGGTATACAGTGCCCCAATCAACTCTAATTCACTCATGTCAATAACAAGCACATGTGAAGTGGCCAAGTCCTTGCAGTTTTTTTTTTTGGTTTTTGGGTTTTTTTGCGGTACACGGGCCTCTCACTTTTGTGGCCTCTCCCATTGCGGAGCACAGGCTCCGGACGCGCAGGCTCAGCGGCCATGGCTCACGGGCCCAGCCGCTCCGCGGCATGTGGGATCTTCCCGGACGGGGCACGAACCCGTGTCCCCTGCATCAGCAGGCGGACTCTCAACCACTGCACCACCAGGGAAGCCCCTTGCAGTTTTTAAGGCACTGTTTTAGGATGACTTCAAGGACTGGCCGTCTTCCCCCAGAGCATGGACTGGCATCTTGGCAGTAGGAGTGATATTTTTGCTGGGACAATATACATAAATAGAACTGTCCTAGGCAAAGTGAAATGTATGTTTACCCCCTTATAAATTAATTTAAAGATATATATTTTATTAAAGAAGTATTTTAAACATAGTGGTGAAATCGTGTGGTATAAGCTTCTAGAATTTCAGTCTAACTGCTGTGTAGGGAATGGATTGGAGGTTAGTGAAATCAGGATGCAGGGAAAGCACTAAGGAGCAGGTCTATTGCGATAGACCAGGTAAGCGAGGGTGATGTTGTAGTCTAGGATGACTGCGTCAGTTGAGAGATTCTATAGACTAGTGGGGAAAACAGAGCCACACTGACATTTTAAGTATAATTTAATGAAAGCCTTGCTTCATAGTAAATACTTATAAATGTTTATATATTCATCAATTTCTTTATTTAACAAATATTTGAGCTGTATTATGAACCAAGAATTGTCTTGAATACTAAAACACCTACCTTCCCCAATCTTCACACCTAACCATGAGCAGTATAATATAAAGAAGGCAGATATAAAGATTTACATATATATGGATATATATATATATATATACACACACACACACACACACACACACACACACACATACACATAATATTGTGAGAGCTTATTATGGGAATATTTAATGAATGAACGAAGTAAGTATTAACCACAATAAATGAAAGAACTGTAAGATAATGCTGTTTGAGGAGTCAGGAATTACATGCGAAGATAACTGAAGAGGATCTTAAAGAATGCTTTAGAGCTTTTGAAGTGAGGAATGGAACTGGTGAGACAACACGCTTTCCATGCCAGAGGAGAGTATTAGCAAACAACAGAGGCATGGATAACCTGCTGTGTCTGCAGAATGAAAAAGAGTTTACTCTGGCTAAGTTCTTAGATACTGAGTAGAAAAATTAAAATCAGTAGAGTAAAAAATTGTTAGTCCGTCTTGTGGATGATGAAATCTTAAATGACCCTACTTTCCTAAGTCTTTAAGTTCACTACTTGAATTACACCATGTTTACAAATGTCAAGCTACTAACGAACACTGATCTGGATGCCTTGAAAGCTACACAATTAGTAAAGATATAGTAGATCTGAAGAATCTGAAGAGCCTAATAATTAGTAAGTTTAATCAAACAGGGATATATAGAATACTGAACACACCAAACAGTAATATATATTCTTTTCAAGCACATATACTTAACCGGTATATGTGGCAGGCAGACTTTCAAGATGGCTCCCAAGAGCCTGGCACCTGGCATACACACTGCTTCTCCCAGTTATTCAATCAAACATTGATCTATGTACTACTGTAAAAGGATTTTACAGATGTAATTAAGATCTCAAATCAGTTGACCTCAAGATAGGGAAATTCTCCAGTTGGATTTAACCTAATTCCATGAGCCCTTTTAATCTGAGTCTAGAGGTCAGAGACAAAGAAGATCTAGAGATTCAAAAGCATGAGGAAGATTTGATCCAAGAGATATTTTCTGTTGCTGGCTCTGAAGATGGGGGAAGTAACAAGTACAGGTGGCCTCTAGGAGCTGAGAGCTGGCAAAGTAATGGGAACCTCAGTTCTATACCCACAAGAAACTGAATGCTACCAACAAGAAGAATGACCTCAGAAGCATATTCTGCCCCAGTTCCTCCAGACAAGAACTCAACTCAGCTATTTTGAGTTATTTCTACATTGTGAGAACCTGAGCAGAGTACCCAGACTTCTGAGCTACAGAACTGTGGCTTTAGAACTGGCTTTAGGCTAAAGAACTGATGGCTGCCATTTTAAGTCTCTAAATTTGAGATGACTTGCTATGAAGCAATGGGAAACTAATACAGTATCAGTCCATCAGGAAATCCCAACAGATCTCAAATAATTTATAAAACATAGACCACTATCTCTGACTAAAATTTAATAAAATTAGAAATGATAAAACATGCTACTCAAAGTCCCATAAATCTGGAATTTTTTTTAAAAAGCAATTCTAAATAGTCCATGATTCGAAGGACAAGTCATAATAGATATTACAAATATTGAGAAATAATAATAAAGCTATACTGTGTCCATGGATAAGAAAACTCAATGAAATATATGTCAATTCTCTGTAAATTGAATCCAATGATTACATACAATTCCTTTAATACATCCAAAAAGATTTTGGTGAAAAAAAGCAAGTCAACCCAAATATTCCCACAGAAAATTGTTTTTCAGGTTTCTTTTAAAAAACAAGTTGCAATAAACAATCTTGTCCATAGAAATTTTAGAACTTTTATGAGAACATTAAAAGACAAATGACAAGTGAGATGCTGGAGTAGGAGGATCCTGAGCTCACCCACTCCCATGGGCACAACAAAACTACAACTATTTACAGAGCAACTATCTATGAGAACCACCCGAAGACTAGCAGAGAAGATTTTTCACAACTAAGAGTATAAAGAAGGAACCACAGTGAGATGAGTTGGAGGAGCAGAGACACAATAGAGTGAAGACCCCCACCACCAAGTTGGTGACCCACAAACAGGAGGATAATCACAGTTCCAGAGGTCCTCCCTAAGGAGTGAAGGGTCCAAGCCCCACACTGGGCTCCCCAGCCCAGGGGTCCTGCACTAGGAACATGAGCCCCAGAACATCTGGCTTTGAAGGCCAATGAAGCTTGCTTGCATACAGTGGAGCTGGAGAGACTCTGCTCTCAGAGGGTGCACATAAAATTTCAGATTCTCCAAGACATTGCACAGAAACAGCCATTTGAAAGAAGCTTGGGTCACACCCACTTGATGATCTTGGAGAGCCTCCTGGAGAGGCAAGAGGCAACTGGGACTCCACTGGGGACACAGACACTGGTGGCAGCCGTTTCGGAGAGCTCACTGCACCATGAGGCCACTGGCGCTGGCAAGTGCCATTCTGGATCCTCCCTCTCACCTGTTAGTGTTGGAGGCTCATCAGCCCACCAGCAGGCAGGCACCCGTCCCAGGACCGCCCGTCAGCCACCGCAGCACCTGGTCTTGCCCACCAGCAGGCCAGTGAGGCCAGACTCAGGCCCCCACAGGCCCTGCAGACAGGTGCCCTGGGACCCGGACCCGCCCATGAGTGGACCAGCACCAGCCCCAGGCCACAGAACAAGTTTCAATACATTTAAGAAGACTGAAATTATATCAAATATTTTTTCTGACAACAATTGTATGAGACTAGAAATCAACTACAAAAAGGAAACTGGAAAAAAACACAAACAAGTGGAGGCTAAACAATATGCTACTGAACAACAGTTGTGTCACTGAAGAAATCAAAGAGGAAATAAAAAACACCCAGAGACATATGAAAATGGAAGCACAACAATCAAAAATCTTTGGGACACAACAAAAGCAGCTCTAGGAGGGAAGTTAATAGTGATACAATCCTACATTAGGAAACAAACAAAAATCTCAAATAAACAATTTAACTTTACACCTAAAGGAACTAGAAAAATAAGAACAAAACCTAAGATTAGTAGAAGGAAAGAAATAATAAAGATCAGACCAGAAATAAATGATATAGAGACAAAAAAAAAAAAAACAGTAGAAAAGATAAATGAAACTAAGAGCTGGTTCTTTGGAAAGATAAACAAAATCAATAAACCTTTAGCCAGACTCATCAAGAAAAAATAAAGAGAGAGAGAGAGAGGGCCCAAGTTAATAAAATCAGAAATTCAGAAATGAAAGTGGAGAAGTTACAAATGACACATCAGAAATACAAAGAGTCGTAAACAATTACAAACAATTACACGTCAATAAAATGGACAACCTAGAAGAAATGAATAAACCAGAAACATAAATCTCCCATCACTGAATCAGGAAGAAATATAAAATATGAACAGACCAATTACCAGTAATGAAATTGAATCAGTTATTTAAAAAATCTCCCAACAAACAAAACTCCAGGACCAGATGCGGTGGGGGAGGTGCAAAATAGGTGAAGGGGATTAAGAGGTACAAACTTCCAGTTATATAATAAATAAGTCACAGGGATGTAACATACAACATAAGGAATATGGTCAATAATAGTGTAATAACTTTTTAAGGGGACAGATAGTTACTAGACTTATCATAATGAACATTTCATAACGTCTGCAAATGTCAAATCTTTATGTGGTACACCTGAAACTAACATATTGTACATCAACTATTTTCAATAAAAAAAGTATGAGATTATTAATTCAGCCAACATGAAAAAGTTTTAAAATATCTACTTGGTAAATATATGGAGGAATAGAGTCTCATAAAAACTGGTCCAGTGGTTAGGTCCAGTGGTTAGAGTCTCATAAAAACAAGGTCCAGTGGTTAGGACTCTGTGCTTTCATTGTGGAGGGCGCAGGTTCAATCCCTGATTGGGAACTAAGATCCCGCAAGCCAGGCGGCACGGCACCCCTCCCCCCGAAAAAAACAAACAAACAACTGTTGATGAGTAATTTCTGTAACCTATTTTATAATTTAAAATGGCATAACTTTTAACACAGCAAGTCAACTTGTAAAAATATGTATTATTTAATACATGATGAGAAATTTTCCCTTGATATTCCTCTACTTTTCTATATTTTCATAATAATTTTGCCTGCTTATACTTTCAGGTAATTTAAAAAATATTTTCTCCTAATTTAGATTTATTTTATTATGATATATTTTAATTCTTCAATTCAAATTTTTATGTTCATCATTATTTTTAACAATTATGAAAAATGAAACTTATGTAGTTTTCCATGAGTATAGATTTTGATATGTAATAATCTAAATTTCTTTATTTTCCAAAGTTATTTTAGAGTAAACTATTATCTGGTAAGTGTTTTGTTTTAATTGAAAAACTTATTTGCAATTAAATAATTGTAGGACAATAATAATTACAGTTTTATTGTACGGTCTGAGAATTACCCCTATAAAATTTCTTTTGTATGTTTTGGAATTTATTGAGATTTTTTTTTTTTTTGATTAGCTAGTTTATGATTACGTGTGCCCCTTTGCACTCCCATTTTTCTTTGTATTTCTAATTGATTTTCCTTTATATATCCAATATTATATTATTGAATAAAGATTAACAACTATTACTACATATATTGTGGATTTTTTTGGTAAGGATATTATATTAGTCATGTTTCTTATTTTTTGTATATTATGATGTTTTGACAGCTTATGGCTGGGAAGAGACTGCCCTTCCTGGGTGCTAGCCAAATTTTTAAACATAGCAAAGAATTCAGCCAGAAACATGCCTTTTGTTTTTTTGTTTTTTCCCAAACACTAACCTTGGAGGTAATGTAAAACATGATGACTATAGTTAACACTGCTGTACAGTATATTTGAAAGTCGTTAAGAGAGTAGATCCTAAGAGTTCTGTTCACAAGAAAAAAATACATTTTTTCTATGTGTTTTGTATCTATATGAGATGATGGATATTAACTAAACTTACTGAGGTAAGCATTTTACAATATATTTGTCAAGTCACTATGCTGTACACCTTAAACTTAGTGCAGTCTGTCAGTTACATCTCGATGAAACTGAAAGGAAAAAAAAAATCCTGTAAAGCAAAGGAGGCTGAGTCCTCCTAAAAATCTGACAATTCTGAATTGGATTGGCAGATAGTGGAAGAAGGAAATACAATTTCTCCCTGATTTAGTGGGAGCAGGTTTCCGCTGTTCTTGGTGACATCACATGAGCAGGGCTAGATGAGGTTTCTCCATACAGACTAATGGTTTCGTGGTTGTTGAGTGACTCTCAGTTTTAAAGTATGGATGTTAGTCCTAAATGTTGGTGGAGGTGTGAGATTTCATCTTCTATTGTGTCTCCGTGAGAATTTTAGAGGAAATTTGAAAGATCCAATTGGATCTTGATTTTCAGATGCTTGGCATTAAAAAAAAAAAAAAGTTTCTAGCTAAATCCATTGAGTGAAATCTAGGCTCTAAGGTCATAAAACTTAAAAGGTTAAAATTATGTCAGCCACTTTTACAGAGGCAGAACGTTAATTGTCTAATAGCAAGAGCAAACATATTGGCCCCCCAAATACATGGGTTTGAATGCTGGCTTCACCAACTAGTAAGTAGGAGGCCTCAGGCACATCACTCAACCTTTCTGTACCTCACTTAACTCATCTGTAAAACGGAGACAAGTATAATAAAGATGATCAAAAGTTAACAGCACATTACAAATATCCAAAGAATGGTAGTTGCTACCGGGATAAGATATCGTTTTTTTTTGTTATCACTCTCATATGATTTGCTTTTCCTTCTGGGCAATTGTGGTGATTGGCTAGCAAAAGCAAACTTATATCAAGTCCCATGGCATTGGTCAGCATGAGCTCTGTTAACTGTATAAATAGATTATGTAGTACTTAGTTGATTTACACATTTCTGCAGCTGAAGAAAAATATTTACTGGGCAGATTCAACTGAATTTAAATAATCAGATTAAAAGCAGCCTGAAGGCTGCCCTCAACTCAACAAGGGACAAGTTGCCTTGCTCTGGGTAGCAGACTAATGCCAGCTGCTTGTCTAATTTTAGCAGTAACCTGGGGAGGTGTGATTAGAACTGCAAAAGGGACAGAAATGCTTGAGAAGGAGGGCTTTTCTCTTCACACTATATCCACATCACAGCTCCGGGGATGGACTCTAATTCACTAATTCAAAGCAACACAGATAAGGACTGAAAAGTCTGAATGAGAGAACATGGGCTTAAACTTGGATGAGGTAGGAAGTTTAAGTTTCCACGACAGGTTAGTGTCATCTAATAAATAAGTCATTTTTTCAAAGGCGAAGTGGTAAGTTAGTCCTTTATAATTCAGAGCAGATTTCCTTATAAATGTAAATTTATATTCAGTGATCAGGTGATCAGCTTCCCAGGGGGGCCACACAATATTTCTAATCCAAAGAGCATAGTGTGACCAGTGCCACAGGTAAACAACATTAAACCCAATAAAGCCATGTTCTATAGCCTGACTGTTCTTTTTTTTTTTTTGCTTGCTTGCTTGCTTTTTAGATAGTCCATATAAAGTTGAATTCTCTTCAGGTACTGTTTTTAAAACAGTACTTAACGGCCATAAAGAATATTATTAAAACAACGTAGGCTGCTTCTATGGACCTTCTAGGTTATATTGGCTGCATCTGCTTAGTTGTATCACAGGAAATACTGCTTAACCCCAAATTTATCAAACTGTGTTCCATAGCTCAGTGAATAGCAAACTAAAGAAAAGGTACTTTGTAAAATAAATTTGGGCAATGTAGTACACTAAAACCCCCTCTTGAAGATTCACCACGCACGTTCAGTTATTAAAGATTCTAAGCTAAGGAAACCTTTGAAACTTCATGTCATCAGCTGTCATTAAACTTAATTTCAATAAATAACAAGTTTTTGTTTTGTATTACCCCAATTAAAATCCTGAGAATAGTGTTCAGTAAGACACTAGCTTGGAAAATACCAATCTACTTATTTCCACCCAATAGTGTATGTGTTGCATAAAACTCACAGGAGAATAACAGCCCATTGCACACAGTCAGTTACATTCAGTACTGTCATAATGAAAACAATATAGTCTAGCTGTATCACAGAGAACTTGAATTTTTACAGACTGTCTGTCTTTAGAAGGTAATGATTCTATCTAACAGAATATTCAGGGGAAAATAAAATTCACTGTTCTGTTGAAAGAGACCGTAACCCTTCTTCCTTCTATCTCTGAAGTTTAAACCGTGACTTTCAGGTTAACATCTTCCCCAATGACTAGGTGCCCCCAGGAGAATTTGCTCACAGGGGAGCTTGGGCTCAGGGTTCGCTTGTAAGCAGGGGTGTTACCGATTTATACCGACAGTCTTGCTGCTGAAAAATACTTTCTCCAATACATAGATAAATTGTCTGCTTCCAGGGTTTTCAATATTATTTTCTTCTTCTTTCCCCAAAGAAGTAATTGGTCTAGGCTCTTCACAGTCTTCCTTATTCTGAAAATGTATATAAAAAGCCCTGTCCCGGGCTTCCCTGGTGGTGCAGTGGTTGAGAGTCCGCCTGCCGATGCAGGGGACGCGGGTTCGTGCCCCGGTCCGGGAAGATCCCACATGCCGCGGAGCGGCTGGGCCCGTGCGCCATGGCCACCGAGCCTGCGCATCCGGAGCCTGTGCTCCGCAACAGGAGAGGCCACAGCAGTGAGAGGCCCGCGTACCGCAAAAAAAAAAAAGGCCCTGTCCCTATGCAAGAGTATAAAAATAAACTTGAGTTAGGGTCCCAAGCTCTGAGGGAGAGGGTCCTGAATTGAGATTTCATAGTCTGCTGATGGTAAAACACATGAGGCAGTGAAAAGTCCAGTCCCTTCTGGGGCTAGAAACTTGTATTCTGGCTGAGCAAGGCCAGGAAATTTGGGGGGGCTTTCAGCAGAGGCACTGCTGATCTGACCCAGAAAGGCCCAGGCCCAGCTCCCATCTGCAGTTCCGGCAGCCCTGCTGGAGGCCAGCAGCTTGCTTTGGCTAATGTAACTACCTCCCTAGCTGGTGACATTCGTGCTGCTTTCTACGGCACTTGAGAACTGCCGACACCGAAGGGTTTGGTTTCATGTTCTTGAACTTGGGTGACACAAATATTTCAGTGGTGAATCAGTCCTGAAAATGGGAGGTGGGGTAAGGTAGGGAGTGTTTATAGAAGACATTTCATCACTACTAGTCAAACATGTCTCATTGTTGGTTCAGGAGGGCCTGGTATTTTCCTCTTTGAAGGGGATACTCAGGGAGCCAAGAGCTTCCAGCTTGGAGCTCAACTCCAGGGTAGGGTAATAGCCATTTGCACACAGGAAACCTGCAGGACTAGTTGCTTTGGAATGCTGACAGTCTTAGGGAAATGGTTTTATGTCTTTCCTCAGGGGAGAAAAAAATACTTCGTAGATCTATGTAAAGAAAGCCTGGGCTGCTGCAGAGAAACTGTCCTTCTGCCTGACACTTTTTTCTTTTTAATTGAAGTATTTCTTTTAAAGGTTTCCCAGTTGCAGAACCCCAAAGGTGAGGTCAAGAAACTTGTAATTTCAGAAAAGCAGTACTGCTGATATCAATGGTATAAAAGCTTGGTTGGAAGATGAAACTATGGGATTTCTTTGGCTTGGGTACATGACTTGGACTGTAAGTGATAGAAACCCACACCCTACACAGCAGTCTCACGAGCCCTCAGCCTTCAGGCGAAGCAGAGCTGGCACCATGGTCCTGAGTGCCCTGCCAGCCTCGGGAGGTGGAGGTCACCTAAACAGCTTGCCGTCCTTCTGGGGATGTGGCACTGTGCAGGGCAAAGGGGTCTGAAGAGGACTGCGTTTAGAAAACCCATAACCAAGCCATGCCAAGAAACACAAACCAAAAGGAAATATTTTAAGAAAATAAACAAAGCTACTGAGTCAAACATACAAAGCAGGAAAGCGGAACAAAAGATTATTTGAGGCCTGAGTTTTGAACATTTTGAAGCCACACATGTAATGGGCCAGCCCAAGAACATGAGGAGCCTTACAGCTGTGTAAGCGTTGAGGCAGCCTGCTCCCACCAGGGGCTCCCCAGCCGGTGAGGCTCCGAGCAAGCCCACCGAGCTAGCCGACTGTGCACTTGAGCTCAGCCTTGAGCTATGCAGAAACAGAGCTCCACCAACGCGCGGGCCACACAGATACAGATATGGCTGACAGGACTGATCCCACAGACTGAGTAGCTCTTGTTATATACATTTAAGTGTCCTCCAGGTCTAAATTTGTTGTTCAGGAACCCCAAAGAATACTCATGTTATAATATAAAACAGTACTAACGATGTATGCATGTTGAGTTTTACAAGTTTGGCTATCAGAGTTTCTAACCAAGTACCTGTCACATCAATATGACACTGTCCTCAGAATCCCAAAATTCTGGAACTGAATTTGTTGGGCAGAATCATCTCACGGCCCAAGGATTTAAACTTTGTAAAATAAGCCACACGTTGGATATGTATGTTCTAGTGAGTAGAATGAGGCTGCAGTGCCCAACAGCCTCTATCAGAGAGTAATGTCTCAGCGGTACTAAATTTGAATCCATGTTCACCTTCTTTGGTGTATCCAGAGGGCTTTTTGAACCAAGTACCTTAGACACAACAGAATACCTTTCACTAAGATGTGCTATAATGCCAGGCCTTTGGCTTTCATGAGGGGTTCAATAAAGCACAAGCTATAGGAAAACCACTCTGAATTTGTTGTAAAACTATTGTCAAGAACATAACCATATCTGATTGCAAGTTATTTTTGTGAATAAAGGTCAGAATGAGTGTATTTCCTCTATTTTGTTGAGGGGTTATATCAGGTTTTCCTTACTGCTGTGGTTGCCAGGAAACTGACGTATAAATGTCATGACTGTAACTCCATAACTTCTCACAATCAGTATAGGAAAGAAAGAGGAGGTCAAAACTGTACTGATCATGAGAAATTATGGAGTTACGATTATGACATTTACATTTACATATATATACATATATGTACAATACACGTATATGTATATACACACACGTGTGTACATACACATATGTGTGTGTGTGTATACACACACACACATATATATATATATATACACACACACACACACACACACACACACACACACCTGGAATTAGGACACGAAGATCAGGAAGTGTCGCTCCAGTATGCGAAGCAAGAAGTCTCATAAGTATATGGTCCTGACCATCTGCAGATACTATTGCAGAAGGAACATCCACTTTCTGCCCATCTCCCAGTTTGGGAGAGAGACTCTGTTTTGCTAAAGGAGAAGCAGCATAATTCATATTGTGGCGGCAATAACCCTTCTCTCTGGTCCTTGCCCCTGGAAGAGGTTGGTCAGGAAAGGAGAAAAAGCATAACCCTTACAGATGTAGAGCTGAGCACGTGAATGCTCAATACAGAGAGGTCAGGGACTGAGGCTAGGTGGCAGGCAGGGGAATGCCGAATGGGCCCTGAATGATGGAGGGGAAAGTGTCTGGAGAGGTGCTGGAGGGTTGTGATGGTGGGGAAGGGGTGGAGAAAGGACAGAAGAATTTAGCAGGAAGCTGGAGTCTAAGTTGGCAGAAAGGATCAAGGGAATTTTTTTGGAATAGGAACGTTTATATTCCTTTGAAATTACCTAATCAACAAAAGTGTAAGAAAATCTAGTTCATCATTATATTATTACCAAAATCATGTCTTTCAGTTTGTATATAAGGAGGATGCTGATGGAGAGGCAGACAGGTGACAGGATTTAGAGAATGGTATCAGGGGGAAAGGACTGGGGTCCCTGTTTAGTTGAATACTAACATGAAATAAAAAGAAAAAACCAGGGCAAAAAAGTAAAACATGGAAAAAGAGAATTGAGTGTCAGCAAGTAACTGGAGTGAGAGGTCATTGGCAGAAACCCGAGGGCTTGAGCACCTGCAAACCCATGTGGACAGGCCACTCCCCATGGGACACGGACTGCAGGAAGAAGGCTCATAGCGACAGTGTCTAAGTCTCAGAGGCAGGAGGGAGAACTTGCTAGTCTATATTTGCAAATATATTGATATTTCAGGTCTCTCAGGAAGGCCTCAACCTGAGATTTTCAAGCTTCCTTTTTACCAGTCGATGTGGGTCACAGCACATGAGTGTGGAAATTGCCTAGTAATACAGGAAAGGGCATAGGATGGATGTGATCAGTGCCCAAGGAGACACATCAGGTATCAAAAGAGAGGTTTCTGTAAGTTAGACTGTCCAGAACAGGCTTTATGTAGGATGCAGATTAGACACAGACCTTGAAGGACAACAACTGCTCTATGCTTATTTGTTGACCTACTGGATGAATGCATGAATATTTAGACTGCTGGTACTCTAAAAATGTACTTTGTATATCTCTTAATAAAAGCTATGAAGCCATGAGAAATGCCATCTGAAGTCCTTAATAACTTGGGCCCAGATCTAGGAACAGAGTAGAATAGATAGATATTTAATTTTATTCTATATGTGTGATTTATTTGTGAGTTACTGTCAAGGAAGCAAATTACCAGTGTATTACTATATTGGAAATGGTAAGTCCACATCTGACTTTGGAGAGAATAAATTCTAAGCAACAAAAAAGACTAATTAGCTGTCATAACTTGGATCACCCATGTGAAAGGAATTCAGTTTTAAGATGCTTTATCACTAGAACTTTGAACTCAAGAAGCAAAGATAGTTATAATTTAGAATATGGTTAAAACACCTAATATCTGGTGATATGTTTCTCAGTTTAAGAAGAAAAATTTTTTAAGTCTACATTCCATTATTCCACGTGTATATATGTTGGGTTTTATTAAAGATTTTATGAATCATTTATAACCTGCCTATTTCCAAGGAAAACAATTATTTGATATAATAGTTAAAAAGACAATAAATTGAATACCAGAAAGCACATACAAAGAAGGGTGTGGTAGAGTCTTTAAAAAGTGGTGCCTTGAAACAATACTTAGATAGAAGGGATAAGATTGAAACTTCATAGCTGCCTTTCACTCACCAAGCTCTTTATTCCCTTCTACCTGAATGCATTCACAGGTATTTACCCTTTGTTGTCACCTAACTTGAGTATTTGATTTGCTCAGCACATGGTATAAATGTGTTAATTTAGATTATAAAAGCCTAGAGGATTTATATAGTTTTCCTATAAGTACTTAAAAATAATAGTGATGTGTATGTAGTGCTGTAAGGTCTACAAAACACATTCACATACATCCCATGATATCAGTCTCCAAACACTTGGAAACTAGAACTTTCATATGCTGTGTTCTAACGCCGTGTCTACTTTTTAAAGTGTTTCCCTCACTATTCTCATTTTACCCTCAGACTGTGAAGTAGTAAAGACTTTCTTACTCTGAGTTTATAGATGAAGAAACTAAAATGCTACCACCAAGTTGAATTATTACTTAGAATGAGCCTTAAGAAAACATATACATACCCCTGCTTATAAATTCATTTACTTTTACTCTTTGACTTACAGATCTTATTTTTACTTTTTCAGAAATTTCAATATTAGTGTTGCATTATTTCTCCCATCTTAGTAAAAAACAAAAAATCATTATCAGCTCCAAGAGGTATATTTGTCTTCCAATTCCAGCAACATAGTAGACTGACCTAAAGTGGAGTCCCTTTTTCCACAAATAAAATATTACCAACAGAAAACTGTTGAAAATACATGAAAGGGCTCACAAGAAAGAGGAATGCCCAGCTATCAGAAATAAAAAGCTAATTGAAAGACAGAGGCTGAAATAATAATGTATAAAACTTGCGAGGGGCTTCCCTGGTGGCGCAGTGGTTGAGAGTCCGCCTGCCGATGCAGGGGACACGGGTTCGTGCCCCGGTCTGGGAAGATCCCACATGCCGCGGAGCGGCTGGACCCGTGAGCCATGGCCGCTGAGCCTGCGCGTCCGGAGCCTATGCTCCGCAACGGGAGAGGCCACAACAGTGAGAGGCCCGTGTACCGGAAAAAAAAAAAAAAAAAAAACTTGCGGAAGGGAACTACACCAGTACTTACAGGGGTATATACATCGGCAAACATATATACATATGGAAACCTATAAGCTAAATGTGTAACTTAAGGTACTCTAAAGAAAGTTGGAGGAAGGAAATATTAAAAAGCAAGAGAAAAACAACAAATTCAAAACTTATTCTTTGAAAGATAATAAAATAGTCAAATTCATCACAAAACTAGTCAAGAAAAAAATTTTAAATGGGATACAACTACAGGTACAGTGGAGACTTTTTCCATTCTTTATAGAATGTTGGAAATCACTTTATGTCAGTAAATTTTAAAACAAGGATGCGACAAAAAATTTTACAGAAAAAAGTGGTAAATTATCAATACTGATCTAAGAAAAATAGATAAACTGAGTATCTATTAAAGAAATTAAATTGAGAGCTAAAAAAAATTCATCACATTACCCCCACCTTTTCATAATCCTTGCCTTCCCACAAACTCAAACATCAACACCATCAGACTCAGACAGTTTTACAGACAACTTTTACTAAACCTTCAAGGAACACAAAAGCTCTGTCTTATACAAACTGTTCCAGAGAATAATAAAAGAAAGAATTCTCCCAAACTTGTTTTATGAGGCTAGGATGACCTTGACTCCAATACATGACAACTGAGGAAAATTGTAGACAGATTTCACGTACTAACATAAATGCTAATATCCTCCACATAGAATAAACAAAATCTTTCCACCTTCTTCTTCCCACAGTTATCAGAGACCAAGAGGAGATACTTAGAATAGCTGTAAACCAGCCTTCCCCAGTCATCCTTTATCATCAGTCAAGAATGTGGAGTACTGGCTGCGCTCCCCCGAAGAGATGAAGTGGGAGTCCCTCGCTGGATCTATGACCACACCCTCCACCCTCAGGGCTTCAACCTCCTCCTGTATGCTCAGGAATCAGGAGAGGGCTTACCAGCACTGAAGAAGGATTCCTAGTGGAACTAAGTCTATACCCCCCAGACCTTTGGGCCTCTTTGAACAGGGGTCAAAAGGGAACCCATAGGGTTCTACATGTAATAAGCTCGGAAGTCACCACTCCATCTTAACAACAAGTAAAAACTGAACAGACTGAATCAACATTTCTTGGATCCGTAAGAGAGAGAAGGACACGGGGCAGAGTATGGCCCCCCAAACTGGAGAGACAGACAGAAAAATGCAAGAGGTCATGGCTCACCAGAAGAGAGACTCATGAGCAGAAACTGCAGAGGGAACCAATGTAAGGTAGGAAAACTTGAACCGTAACTGATGAACTGCTGTAAGCTCAGTGTAGACAACTCTGAGAGTTAAAAACTTCACAAGAACCACTCACTGGGGGGGGTTCAAGAATTTTTGAGATTTACCTTCAGGAGCTCAACCAGGTTTTCCCAGTAAATGTTGGAGAAAAAGCCCCTTGTGCTTCTGGCAGGAGAAGGGAAAAGAAACCATTTTGAAATACACCAGATCACTCTGTTCTTAATAAAACCTGTCCACAGGAAAAATCAGTTAACCAGAGGTAACCTGATGAGGTATTATCAGAGCCTAACTGATGTGGGGGAAGGGAAATACCCAACTCCAGTCCTCCTTAGCCTTCCACGTGGGAGACCTGAGCTACCCAACTCCAGTCACTCTAGCCATCCTGTACCATATAAGGGGGGAGAGGAAAACTGAGAGACAGTTGTGAAGTTCACAGCCCAGAGTCTTTTGTTAAAAGACTGAGACCTAATTGTAGGACTATGGAACACTTCCTCTCCTCCCACATCCTACCACCATATTGTTAAAGGCCTATTAACAGTAGTTCCTTTGACCTGGTATATCATGTCTGGTTATCAAGAAAAAAAAAAAAATTACATGGCCTACCAAACAGCAAAAAAACACAATTTGAAGAGACAGAACAAGGATCAGAAATAGACATGGTAGAAATGTTGAAATTGTCAGTCTGGGGATTTTAAAAGACTGATTAATATGCTAAGGGCTCTAATGAATAAACTAGACAACATGCAAGAACAGACAGGCAATCTAAGTAGAGAAATGGAAATCCTAAGAAAGAAAGAAAAAAAAAAAAGAAATGCTAGAGATCAAGAACAGTATATCATAAATGAAGAATGCCTTTGATGGGCTTATTAGTAAACTAGACAAGTCTGAGGAAAGAATTTCTAAGTTAGAGGCTATATCAATAGAAACCTTCAACTCTGAAAAGCAAAGAAACAAAGACTGAAAAAATAGAACAGAATATTCAACGACTATGGGACAACTACAAAAAGTATAACATATACATAATGGGAATGCCAGAAAGGAAAGAAAGAAAGGAACAGAAGAAATATTTGAAACAATAAAGACTAAGAATTTCCCCCCAAATAATGTCAGACATCAAGTCACAGATCTAGGAATCTCAGAAAACACCAAGCAGGATAAATGCCAAGAAAAAAATTCACCTAGGGACTTCCCTGGTGGTCCAGTAGTTAAGACTTCACCTTCCAATGCAGGGGGTGCAAGTTCAATCCCTGGTCGGGGAGCTAAGATCCCACATGCCTTAGGGCCAAAACACCAAAACACAAGCAATACTTTAACAAATTCAGTAAAGACTTTAAAAATGGTCCACATCAAAAAATAACTTAAAAAAAAATTCACCTAGTCATATCATTTTCAAATAACAAAAAAGCAAAGAGAAAGAAAAAGATGCTGAAAGAAGCCAGAGGAGGAAAATACCTCAGAGGTACAAAGATAAGAATCACATCTGCCTTCTCCTCAGAAACCACACAAGCAAGAAGAGAGTGGTGTGGAATATTTAAAGTGTTGGGAAAAAAAAAAAACAAAAGAAAGCATCAACCTAGAATTCTGAGAAATTATCTTTTTAAAATAAAGAAGAGATACTTTCTCAGACAAACAAAGATTGAGGGAGTTTGCTTCTTGTAGACCTGTCTTGCAAGAAATGTTAAAAGAATATTTTTTAGAGAGAAGAAAAATAACATGGATAAGCTACTCAGATCTACATAAAAAAGAAAAAGCATCAAAGAAGGAATAAGCGAATGTAAAATTAAAATTTTTTTCCTTATTCTTAATTGATCTAACAGATATAACAGATATTACTTGTTCCAAATAATAAAAACAATGTATTCAATTATATATGCTTATGTATCAATACATATCATGCATCTATACGTATATGTACTTGTGTATATACATATGTATATGTATACATATATATGCACATGCATACTAAATATATGTGCTTAGGTATGCTTATATATATGTAAAACAAATGACAGCAATGACACAAGGGACAGGAGAGGGAGGAATTAGGATTATTTTGTTATTATAAGACACTCACACTACCCATGAAGTAATATAGTATTACTTGAAAGTGGAAGTGGACTTGGATTTGTTGTAAATGTATATTATAAACTCTAGGGCAAACATTTAAAAAGTAATAAAAGACGTATAACTGATATGCTAAGAGAGAAGATAGAATTATACAAAATGCTAAAGTAAAGCCACAAAAGGCAGAATAAGAGTGGAAGGCAAAAATATGACAAAAAACAAAGGCAACGTAAAGAAAAAGCTAACAAATATGGTACACAGTAATCTGATTATCAGTAATCACTTCGAATATCAATATTCTAACCGCACCAATTAAAACACAGAAATTGACAGAGGGAACCAAAAAATTAGGTCCAACTCTACGCTGTCCACAAGAATGTCATTTTAGATACAAAGACGCATATACATTGGAAGTAAGAGGAAGGGGGCAGGATCAAGATGGCAGGGTAGGAAGACCCTGAGATCACCTTCCCCCACAAACACATCAAAACTACAACTACATATAGAGCAGCTCTTACTGAGAACAACCTGAAGACTAGTAGAACGGCTTTTCTTCAACCGAGGCCATAAAGAAAGAACCACACAGAGTCTGGTAGGAGGGGAGGAGAAGTAGGGATTCGCACCCCTAGTGGGTCACTCAAAAGAGGATTAGGATACCACAGGCTTGGGAATACTTCCTAAGGAGAGAAGAGTTAAAGTCCCCCCCCCCAACACACACACACATATGCACACACTGAAGAAAAAGAAGAGACAGCTCAAAAGTGTGGCTCCAACCCCTTGGGCCAGATCCTGCCTGTAACCAAGGCAGATACCATTCATAGAAGCATTATTTACAATAGCCAAGGTATGGAAGCAACCTAAGTGTCCACCAACAGATGAATGGATAAAGAAGATGTGGTGTATATATATATAATATATATAAATATAATTTTATATATATATATATTTAATGGAATATCAACCATAAAAAGAATGAAATTTTGCCATTTGCAACAACATGGATGGACCTGGAGGGAATTATGCTTAGTGAAATAAGTCAGACAGAAAAAAACAAATACTGTATGCTTTTACTTATATGTGATATCTAAAAAATAAAACAAATGAATAAATCTAACAAAACAGAAACAGAGAACAAACTAGTGGTTACCAGAGAACAAACTAGTGGTTACTGGAAGTTCCTTAAACAACACACCTGTAAACAAAGAAGGAATCTTAAGATAAATTTTAAAACATTTTGAACTAAATAAAGGTGAAAGCACAACTTGTAAAAATCCGTGAGATAGAGCCAAAGCAGTGCTTAGCGGGAAATTTATAACGTTGAATGCATATATTAGAAACGAAAAAGATCTAAAATCACTAATCTAAGTTTTCACCTTGGGAAACTAAAAACAGAAGAGCAAATTAAATACAAAGTAAGTAGAAGAAAGGAAATAATAAGAATTAGAACAAAAATCAATAAAATTAAAAACAGGAAATCAATAAAGAAACCAAAAGCTGGTTCTTTGAAAAAAAAAATCAATAAAATTAATAAGTTCCTAGACAAGCTAAGAAAAAACAAGAGAGGACACAAGTTACTAATATCAGAAATGAAAGAGGGCATATCACTACAGATACCAAGAACGTTGAAAGAATAATTAAGGAATACTATGAACAATTCCATGCCCACAAATTTGGTCACCTAAATGAAATGGACCAATTCTTTGAAGACACAATTTCCCAGAACTTACACAAGAAGAAATAGACAATGTGAATAAGTCTACATCTATTAAAGAAACGGAATCAGTAATTAATGGTCTTCTAAAACATAAAGCATCAGGCCCAGATGGGCTCACTGGTGAATTCTACCAAACATTAAAGGTATAAAGTATGACAATTCTTTACAATCTCTTTCAGAGGAGAGAAGCAGAAGGAATACTTCTTAACTTGTTCTGTGAGGCCAATATTAACCTTTATACCAAAACCAAGCAAAGATATTACAAGTAAAGAAAAATACAGATCGATCTTTCTTATGAACATAAATGTAAAACTCCTCAACAAAATATTAAATCCAACAATGTATAAAATGAATTATATACCATGACCAAGTGGGATATATCCCAGGTATAGAAGGCTGTTTCAACATTTGAAAATCAATTAATATAAATCATCATATCAACAAGCTAAAAAAGAAAAATCTACATGATCGTATCAATAGATTAATAAAAAGGGATTTGGCAAAATCCAACATCCATTCATGATAGAAAGAAAAATTCTCAGTAAACTAGGAATAAAAGGAGACTGCCTCAAACTGATAAGAAATACGTACCAAAAACCCCAAAACAAACAAACAAAAACCCCTACAGCTAACATCATAATTAATGACGTATGAAACTCTACTTTTCTAGTAGAGAACAAGAAGCTCTCCTACTAAGATCAGAAACAAGGCAAGGGTGACCCTCTCACCACTCCTTTTCAACATCATACTGGAAGTACTAGCTAATGTAACAAGACAAATCAAGGAAATAAAAGGTATACAAATTGGGAAGGAAGAAATAAAACTGTCTTTTCACAGGTGAAATGGTCATCTATGTATAAAATCCAAAAGAAATGACAGAAAATCTCCTGGAACTAATAAGTGATTATCACAAGGTTGCAGGATACAAGATTAGTTTATAAAAATTAAGTGCTTTCTTACATTCAGCAATGAACAAAAGGGGATTTGAAATTAAAAACACAGTATTATTTATATTAGCACCTAGGTATAAATCTAACAAAATATGTACATGACCTATATGAAGAAAATTACAAGATTCTGATGAATGAAATTAAAGAAATAAATAGACGGAGAGAGATTTCATGTTCATGGATAAAAAGACTCAATATTGTCAAGATGTCATTTCTTCTCAACATGATCTATAGATTCAGTGAAATTCCAATCAAAATCTCAGCATGTTATTTGGTGGATATTGACAAACTGATTCTGAGGTTTATATGGCGAGGCAAAAGTTTCAAAATAGCTAAAATATTATTGCAAGTAGGAAAATAAAGTTGAATAACTGACATTACCAGACATCAAGACTTACTGTAAATCTCCAGTAATCAAGACAGTGCGGCATTGTCAAAATAACAAATAGATCAGTGGAACAGACTAGAGAGCCCAGAAATAGACCCATATAAATACAATCAACTGATCTTTGACAAAGGAGCAAAGGCAATACAATGGAGAAGCTGGTAATTCATATGCAAAAAAAAAAAGAATCTAGATACAGACCTTACACATTTCACAAAAATTAACTCAAATGGACCATAGTTTTAAATGTAAAACACAAAACTATAAGACTCTTAGAAAATAACATAGGAGAAAACATAAACAACCTTGCATATGGCAATGACCTTTAGATGCAAAACAAAAGCACAATCCACTAAAAAAAAAATAATGGATAACCTGGACTTCATTAAAATTAGAAACTTCTGCTCTGTAAAAACAGTGCCAAGAGAATGAAAAGGCAAGCCACAGACTGGGAGAAAATATTTGCAAACAATACATCTGATAAAGGAATGTTATTCAAAATATACAAAGAACTCTTAAGACTCAACAGTAGAAAAGCAAACAACTCGATTTAAAAATGGGCACAAGACCTTAACAGACACCTTAGCAAATAAGATATATAAATGGCAGATAGGATATGAAAAAATGCTCATCACATGTCATCAGGGCAATGCAAATTATAAAAACAATGAAATATCACCACACGCCTGTTAGAATGGCCAAAATCCAACAACACCAAATTCTGGAGAGCATGTGGAGTAACTAGAACTCTTGCTTATCGCTGGTGGGAAGGCAAAATGGCACAGTCATTTTGGAAGACAGTATGATGGTTTCTTACAAAACTTGGTATTTATCCAAAGGAGCTGAAAACTTAGGTCCACGTAAAAATCTGCACACAGATGTTTATAGCAGCTTTCTTTTTCCATAATTGCCAAAACTTGGAAGCAACCAAGATTTCCTTCAGTAGGTGAATAAACTGTGGTATATACAGACAATGGAATATTAATCAGCAGTAAAAATAAATGATCTATCAAGCCATAAAAATACAAAGAGGAACTTCAATGCACATTACTAAGTGAAAGAAGTTAATCTGAAAAGGTTACACACTGTATGATTCTAATTATATGACATTCTGCAAAAGGCAAAACTAGGAAGATAGTAATAAGATCGATGGTTGCTAGGGGGCTAGACGGGGTGCAGAGGGAAAAATAGGTAGAGCACAGAGGACTTTAGGGCAGTGAAACTACTCTGTATGGTACTATAATGATGGAGACATGTCATTATACATCTCTCCAAACTCACAGAACGTACTACACCAAGAGCGAATCATAATGTGAAATATGGACTTTGGGTGATTATGGTATTTCAATATAGGCTTATCAAATGTAACTAATATACCACTCTGATGGGGGATGTTGATAATTAGGGAGGCTATGCATGTGTGGGGTCAGGAGGTATATAGGAAATCTGTACCTTCTTTCAATGTTGCCGTGTACCTAAAACTGCTCTAAAAAATTAACTCTTAAAAAAATAGAACCCAGACATCCCCTCCCTACCCCACTAGTTCACACAGCCTCATCCCTATTATCCACGCTGTATCTATGGAGCCTAATTTTACTATGTTCATTATACCCAGTTATCACTACAAGACACAGACTTTTGAGTTACCTCTCAACTCCATCATTCTAACCTTAAATTTCTATGAATATGCTTTATTCCATTCTCATCTCCTAACACCACCTCAGTTTTTAAATTTGGTCTACCATGATCTCTGGAGCTCGTTGTCAATTAATTGTAATATTTACTGTGTATTCAAAATCATCTCTAAACATCCTTTATCCTCTTGTTCTTACAGCTATGTGACTCTCCTCTGAAATGCTGCTTCTACACAGCTAGCCCTCTTAATTGCAAAAGGGGCAAGTATCCTCCGTGCCCCTAACTGCTGCTTCTAACTCATTCCCCCTTACTCCTCACTTAAAACCCCGGCTTTAAATTGCATGGCATCAGATTATATCTCTGCTACCATTGTTTGTTGGTATCATCCAACTGTTGCCCTTCAAGTCTCAATGTTCATAAATCTTGGCTCACTGCTGGTACCATTATTCCTATCTTCATTCTTGGTGATTTCACAGTGCATAAAGATCATTCTTCCAACACCTATTAATTTCTCAAATACCCCTCTTCAGATAATCTTGTTCTAGGCACTCATTCTCATGGTTATACACCAGAACTTACATTTCTATAACATTTCTATAACTGCAGTCTCTATATAATTTCAGTTGCATGCATTCCATTCTCTGACCATCATTTCTGTTTTCCTAGTTCTTTCTTCCTAATACCGTGATTCCAACCATAGACATTCAACGTTTATGGACAATTTGAATGTAATTCATTTCATTATCAGGTAAAAATATTATTGATTACTGAAACACATGCAAAAAGTAAGTATTTGAAAAGTTAACACCTGACTTTTAGTACAAATGTTTTAGCGAACTAGGAACAGAACAAATTACCTTCTTTTGATCAGTGTTTCTAACAAAACCTATGAAACTAGTACATTTTAGAAGTACTCTTTTTTATCAAGAGAAAAAGGCTTGTTGTCACTCCTTCTATCCAACATTGTACTGGTGGTCCTAGCAAACACTACATTTAAAAAATAAAGATTATTGAATTAAAAACATCATTGTTGACTGATAATTATGATTGCAAAGAGAAATGTAGAGTATTAGAACTCACTGATGAAAGAGTAAATCAAGTTAGCTAGTTATAAGAGAAATACATAAAACTTGATTTATTTCTTGTATGCCAGAAACAATTAATTTAGAAGTGACATTAAAAATATACTTGGGCTTCCCTGGTGGCACAGTGGTTGACAGTCCGCCTGCCGATGCAGGGGACACGGGTTCGTGCCCCGATACGGGAAGATCCCACATGCCACGGAACGGCTGGGCCCGTGAGCCATGGCCGCTGAGCCTGAGCATCCGGAGCCTGTGCTCTGCAACGGGAGAGGCCACAACAGTAAGAGGCCCGCGTATCGCAAAAAAAATTTTTTAAATAAATAAATAAATATATATATATATACACACACACACACACACACACATATATATATATACGGATACCATTCATAACAGCAACAAGCTTTATCAGATACCCAGGAATCGACTTAACAAAATACATGCTAAATTTCACAGAAAGAAAAAAAATTATTAAGGAATATTAAAATTTCAAAATATATGGGTAGACATACCAAATTTATCGGCAATAATATTCAAAATATAAAATATGGCAATTCTACCCAAATTAACTTATAGATTCAATGCAATTCTAAAAACATTCTAACATGATTTTTAATGGAATTTGATAAGCAAAAATCAATATGGGATTTTAAAATACCAAGAAGAGCTAAGACAAATTTGAAGAAAAATAAGTAGAAATTCACCCTACTAAGCTTTCAAAATTTGAACTTAATATAAACACAAGGTTAGTTTATTGGTGAAAGGATAGACAAATAGACCAAAGAAACAGAAAAGAAATCCTAGTCAAACACATATAGAGGAACTTCATATACATCAGAGATGACAAAATAAATCAGTAAGAAAGTCAGGAACTAGGCAATAAATGCTTCGGGGACAAATGCTTACTCATATGGAAAAAAACTGAACTGTATCTCTGTCTCATATTTAGAAATAAATTTATGTGTAATAATATTCTAAATTTAAGTTCAAAAATTTTAATTTAGGAGATAATAGAATAAAATATATATATATATTTTTTTTCCTCAAAATAGGAAAGAATTTTACAAACAAAATAAAAGTCTAACCATAATGGAAAAGATTGATAGTTTGTCAGCTCAAAAATTAAACTTCATTTTGTGTGTGTGTGTGCAGGGTTACCATGTTCAATAAACAATGTGAATGTCTGAAGTTATGTATATGAATAGTACTGTGGTAATGTATATATTCAATAAAGAAACCAAGAAAAAACTTCAAAGCAAGCCACAGACCATAGGTTGGGAGAATATATTTATAAAATATGTAACTGATAAAAGAACACTACTGAGAATATATCAAGAACTCTTTCATTCAACAATATGAAGTCAAATAACTCAAAAGAAAAATGGAAAACTGGATAGCTTTTTAAAATCACAGAGCAGAGACTTCCCTGGTGGTCCAGTGGTTAAGAATCTGCCTTCCAATGCAGGGGATGTGGGTTCAATCCCTGGTTGGGGAACTAAGATCCCACAAGAAGCAGGGCAACTAAGCCCACATGCTCTAGAGCCCATGCCACAACTAGAGAGAAGCCTGCATGATGCAATGAAAGATCCCACATGCCACAACAAAGATCCCGCGTGTGGCAACTGAGACCCAATGCAGCCAAATAAATAAATAAATATTTTTTTTAAAATCACAGAGCAAGAAAAGAATACATAAATCTAGACACACATCTTACACTTTACACAAAAATTAACTCAAAATTGATCATTGGTCAAATGTAAAAATGCAAAACTATAAAACTTCTAAAATATTTTAGAAAATCTATGTGCCTTTAGGATCAGTGATGAGATACAACACCAAAATCATAATTCATGAAAGAAAAAACAGATGTTCAACTTTATTAAACTTAAAACCTACTCTGCAAAAGATGATGTGAAAAGAATCAAAAGCCACACACTGGAAGAAAGTATCACATATCTGATAAAAGACTTGCACCTAAAATATACAAAGAACACTTAAACTTCAACAATTAAAAAACAATTTTAATTTTTAAAAATAAGCAAAAGAGGGGCTTCCCTGGTGGTGCAATGGTTAAGAATCCACCTGCCAATGCAGGGGACACGGGTTCAAGCCCTGGTCCAGGAAGATCCCACATGCTGTGGAGCAACTAAGCCCATTGCTCCACAACTACTGAGCCTGCACTCTAGAGCCCGTGTGCCACAACTAATGAGCCCATGCGTCACAACTACTGAAGCCTGTGCGCTAGAGCCTGTGGTCCGCAACAAGAGAAGCCACAGCAATGAGAAGCCCTCACACCACAACAAAGAGTAGCCCCTGCTCAATGCAACTAAAGAAAGCCCATGTGCAGCACTGAAGACCCAAAGCAGCCAAAAAGAAATTAATTAATTATTTTTTAAAAATAAGCAAAAGATTTGAACAGACAGCTCACAGAAGAATATAGTATATATATCAAATAAACGTGAAAAGATGCTCAACATAATTTGTTATCGGTGAAACTGAAAAACAATTAAAACAATGAGTAACTCTACACATCTATTGGATGACTACAATACAAAAAACTGACAACACTAATTTCTGGTGAGCATTCAGAGCAATACAAACTCTTATTCATTGCTAGTGGGAATGAAAATGCTAAGACACTTTGGAAAATAGTTTGACAGTTTCTCACAAAGCTAAGCATAGTCTTTCCATACAATCCAGCAATCAAGGTACTACGTATTTACCAAAGTGATTTAAAACTTATGTCTACACAAAAAAATCTTCATATAATTGGTTACAGCAGCTTTATTCATAATCATCAAACCTGGAAGTAACCAAGACGTCCTTCAATAGATGAATGGGCAAACCGCACATCTATGCAGTGGAATGCTCTTCAGCGATGAAAGAGAATGAGATATCAAGCAATGCAAAAGCACAGATGCATATTGCTAAGTGAAAGAAACCAATCTAAAGATTACTTCCTGCATGATTCCAATTATATGACATTCTGGAAAAGACAAACCTATAAAGATGGTAAACAGATCAGTGGTGGCCAGGTGTTTGGGAAGGAACAACGTAAGAGATTTTTTTAGAGCAGTGAAACTAATCTGTATGATAGTTGCAATGGTGGATACATGACATTATGCATTTTTCAAAACCCACAGAAATTTACAGCACAAACAGTGAGCCTGAATGCATGTAAATTAAAAAACATTTATTGGGGGGTCAGAGGCGATACCAGGTCAGGATGCAGACTGAGACAAAAGATGTAACTTTATCTCACTGAAGAGAGTGTGAGAAAAAAAGGTGCTAACCTCAGTAACTATGGAAATGAGTGGCATCTATAGGATTAAAGCAAAAAGAACTGCACACAAGCACTGTACTCTAGCTGACAAAGTTGTTTCCCACAGGAATATGAGTTAAACAACTCTGACACCACTATACATCTATACTGGAACTGAACAACTAAGGAATGGATGGCAATGGTGGGAACCAGACTTCTCACTTCTGGAGTGGGAGGTTACAGACAAGCAAGGGGAGAGGGCTGGAATGATTCACATAGTAATGGATTAGCGTTGGAAAGATCTTGGCTTAATATAGATGTAGATGGACACACATGGAAATATTTATAGATATGTTTATATATGTGGGTTAGTAGTCCTTCATATATTTTCTTGCTCTGTCAGCTGAAACGGCCTAGAAGCAATGACACCCTAGTAGCAATGAGCACATCCAGCACCTAGATCTTGGTTTCTAATACCCTTCTGCAATAAAAAGAACCAGGGCCCCTTGGAGAAATGGCTGGGCATTCCAGGGCAGGGATGGAGAAATATAAAATGAGCCTGGAACATCTTGTACTGTCAGAAAGTGAGGAAGTACTAAAAAAACAAACAAACAAACAAAAAGACCCATAATGATGAGAGTATGTCAAAGAGGCACAGGAGCTAACTGAAAGAGTCCCCAATGCCAAAGCTGGAAAAATTTGAGCAGCAAAAAAATAAAGTGGTGTTGGTTATAACCCAAAGTACAAAATTAGTAAATGAATAAATTAATAACTATAATAAATAGGGGGAATAGAAAAATATCCCATGAAGAAGAACTCCAAATAATGTATTTATGTAGATATTCTGTCTTCAAGGCGGTGAGGCATAACTCCTCACTCCTGCATCTAGTCACTTAATTCCAAAAAGTACAGAATGGAAAGAGGAAAAAAGAGTACAACGAAAGAACCTAACGAACACCACCTCAGCCAGGTGATCAACAGGAACCTCAACTGTGATGAGTCATGTTCATAGTAGGTGCCCTTGATCTGATGTGATGAGAATGGCAATTACCTCTGTGGGTCTTCCTCCTCAAAGTCCATAAACAGTCTAATCTTAAGAAAAAATTCAGCCAAATCCCAGTTGAGGACATTCCACAAAAACTTGACCAGGACTCCCTAAAACTCAAGGTAATAAAAAGTAAGTAAAACCTGAGGAAACTCTCATAGCCAAGAGGACCATAAGAAGACCTGATGGAAGTCTGATGTAGTATCCTGGGTAGGATTCTAGAACAGGAGAAAAGTATATTAGGTAAAAAGGAAATCTGAATAAAGTGTGGACTTTAGTTAATAATAATGTATCAATACTGATTTATTTATTGTGACGTATGTACCATATTAATATAAAATGTTAATTATAGGGATAACTGTATAGGGGTATATATGGGAACTCTCTGTACTACATTCATAAATGTTTTGCAAATTTAATACTACTCTAAAATTAATAGTTTATTTTTAAAATCAGAAAAGAAGTTAATAGATTTTCCAGTAAATTATTAATAAAAATTAATTCAACTTCACTAATAAACAGGAATATAAATTTAAAAGGGAAAAACGAAAAGACATGTTTCTGATGGATTATCTTATATCAAATTAATCCTGCCAAGAACACCTATAAAAGATGAATCATTTTTTTTAAATTGTTTAAACCTATTACAACAAGAGCAGCCTATCTGAAGGCTACCTATCTGAAGGCAGCCAAGGACTTGTGGAACTTTGGTCAACATCCCTGTTCAATAAATTTTGACAAAAGTATACAGTGGTGTGACTACCCACAAACTATATGGAACATTTCCATCAAGTCAGCAAGTTTTCTCAATCCCCTTGATAGGTAATCCTCCTTTCAAACCCAGAAAGGCAATTGCGTCTTTCTGCCACTATACCTGCCTCTTCTGGCACTTCACACAAATAGACTACAGTACGTAGTATTTTGTGTCTGCCTTTTGTCACTAAGCTTAATGCTTCTGAGATTCAATCATGAACGCATGGAGCGACACTTTGCTCCTTTTCATTGATAAGTAGTTTTCCTTTATATGTATATACCACAAAAATTTTAATCTATTCACCAGCTGATGGATATTTGGGTTGTTTCCCATTTAGTCTGATTATGAGTAAAGGTACTATGAGCATTCCCAAACCAAATTGTGTACGCATACGTTTTCATCTCTCTTGGATAAATTTTAGAGTAGGAATATTGGGACATATGGTAAGTGTATGATAACTTTATAAGTAAATACCAAAATGTTTTCCAAAGTGGCTACAACATTTTCATTTCCACTTGCAATATATGAGAGTTCCAGTTTCAATACCACTTGGTATTTTTTTTAGTTTAGCCATTCTAATAGGTGTGCGGTATATCTCGTTGTGGTTTTAATTTGCATTCCTTTGATAACAATGACATTGAACATGTTTTCAGGTGTTATTGGCCATTCATACATCTTCTTTGATGTAATGTCTGCTTAGAGTCTTTGTCCTTTTTAAAAAAAATGAGATTTTCTTTTCCTTTTTCTTTTTTTTGTTGTATGAGTTCTTTATATCTGACAGGTACAAGTTCTCTCTCAAATTTTTTCTCCCAGTCTGTGGCCTATCATTTAATTTTCTTAACAGTGTCTTTTCTTACAGTATATTTTAAAGAACAGAGGTTTTTATTTTATCTGTGCTTTTGGTGTATTAAGAAATGTTTGCCTAAGAAGGAGCAGTCCTAATGTTAATTAAATATACATCATCTCTTTTCAAAAGGAGACAGTCTGGATGGCTGACTAGTAGGAAGGCAGCAAGTTAGGCTGGGTGATAAATGGAGTGTGTGGGTGTCTAGGGGTTCAGGACTTTTGGACAAATACACTGTTCTCACCATAGGCCTTTGCAGTGAAACCAGACCCATGTAACCTACACTGATCTGAGTCTTCATGCTCTCTGCTCTTCTGCTAGATAGAATCTTTTTTGTCCTTAAGTCCTCTATGGCCCTTTGGATATTTTAAAGTGTTTTAAAATATTTTAATGTATTTGATCACTACAGCCCTGTGAAGCAGGAACTAAACGTCTATTGCTTTGTTTTGCTTTGTTTTGTTTAGTTTGACGCACAAACTTCTACTATCCCATATTCATAGTTGAGAATTTAAGTGACTTGCCTAACGCCACATAAATATTGAGCAACACAGTTAGGACTGGAGCCCAAGTCTCCTGACACGAAACATGGTATCTCCTGCTTTCCTTCCTTAAATGCTTGAGCAACTACGGCTAAACCCAAGTCCTCTCTGTGGATGTGGCAGAGCCAGGGTAGAGAGGCTGGGTCAGGGAGAGAGGCTATTCATAAAGAAGGCCTGGGAGAACCTGGCGACACATTGCCATCCCGTGTCAAAGCAAAAGGCATTGCGGCACAGTAGGAAATTAGATAAATGTGAGTTCTGAATCCAGTTTGGCTAGCTTTAAAAAATTTTGTCTTCTGAGTCAATGTGTTCCCCTAAAGTATTTGAGAAGACTAGTCTCTCACTCGTTAGCTATGTATTTCTTAACTCTGATTAATCAGTGTCCTTTTAATTATATGAGCTAAAGTTTTTTGAGCATCTATGTATCAGACCCTGCAATCCATTTTATTTACTGCATTTCAACCTCAAAACATCTCTATGAAGTAAGCTCATCCCAATTTATCAAAAAATGAAACAGAGATTATGTTTTGCCTGAGCCCCCATAGAGCATATGCTAGAGATTTAAGATTTTCTGACTCCAAACCCATGCTCTCAGGCACTTAATCTATAGTGCCTCTTGTTTTTAAAATGAGCACATTCATTCTTACTGCATACAATTGCTTTGCAAATTTGGAACAATTCATGTTAAAAGTAGATTGTAAATATTTGTCTTTATTCAATTTCCTCCCCTTCTCGTTGTATGAGAGGATTGAATTTCCTAACCCAACTTGCAGTTGCGGGGTGGGGGGTGTCTTATGATTAGTCCTTTCTAATGGGTTATGGACAGAACAGGCTTGTGTCGCTTGGGGGATGGAAAATTTAATCGTCAGTATAAGATCATTCGGTTCTCATTCTGCCTGGGAGATTATGGAAGTGTGTGCATACAAGTGCCACGATTTTCGAGTACCCTGGAATGCTGAGCCGACACGTGGAGGACAGCTGCCTTGGCAAGTTTTGCAGAGTGAACTTGGTATGAGACAGATAAACTTGTCTTCAACCACTGATATCTGGGGGCTGTTTGTTACCGTAGCAAAACCTAATGCAACCTCACCTACACAACATAGCATCTAGGGTTGTAGTGAGAGTGGTCATATTTTAGTGGTGGTTGGTCTTGATGTTATTGTCCATAAAGACCATCAGGCCATTTCCAAAAACAACCCCTTTATGGTCCTTGGCCTCTCTTTCGTAGACAGGCAAAATATTTTCATTATCAAAGTAGCAAAATTAAAATGATGTCTTTGTAAAACGTAATTCAATGACATAGACAAGGAATGGATATATTGTCTGGAGTGTTCAGCAGAAGTTTAAGCATCAGATAAACAGTCTTTTCCCTTGAGTGGATTCTCTCAATCTACTTACAAGTAATTATAAAGGCATTAAACTCACAAGCATGAATGGATTACAAACCATTCTACCACTAAGTAAATTTAAGCAGTCTTCTCGATCTCTATCAGGAAGGCCTTCCCCCCTTAACAAGTTCCACATTGCAGACAAACCTTTCTGCCATCTGCTCGAAGGGAAACATGTGCCAGGATCTTGCACTTGAACATTTTGCCCTTGGTAAGGAAAAAGACCTTAGGGACTTTTTCTGGAAAACCACCCTCTTGGCACACAGTTTGTAGCCAAGGTTTGCCCTTTGTCCCTTGTGCGAAATGATCTATTTTGATATGAATGTCACTTTGAATAAATGTGTATGAGGTCATATTTACATATGCTAACCACTCGTGTGGTTTCTGGTGGTGATGGTGATGGTGGATCCCCATACTGCCAGACTGAGGATTTGAACTGGGTGATGATATCAATGTCTCCTAAGCCACAGAAGGAAACGAGCCATCTTTTAAAAGCTCCGTAGCCGTTCTCTCCACTGTAGTTGCTGCATGTTGCACTGCTTTCCTCCTCTTTCTTCTTCATCGAGCTCATGCTTACTGACTCTTCTTAGATGCTTTCTTTGGCCATGCCACGTGGGTTAAGTAACTCTTCTCTTTGTTCCTTTTACCCTGTTCTTATCCCTCTCCTAGTATAATATGAAGGATATTCGGATATGATGTGGCTAGAGCTTTCTTGCTGACTGGAGGAAGTGTAATGATGTTTCAAAGCTGTATCATCATGTGTATTTTTTCCCTACCATGGGCATCAATTTTCATAGGAAACTTCAAGCAAGAATTGGAACATCCCACGATAGGTGATTTGAAGCATTCTCCTCCCCAAGACAGCACACATGAGATCAATTCTCCAGAAGCCACCAAAGAGAATTCAAATAGTTTCAAGAACTCTGAGATTAGAGAGGAGAAAAGATAGAGAGGATCATAGTCATCGAACTAAGAAAGAAGGCAACTGCATTTCGCAGAGCATACTTGATGTAATCAAAGCCATCTGTATGGATGCCTGCTACATACTCAGACCCTACAATTTGATCAAGTGTATTGGCAAAACCTAAGGATTCAGTGTGACTAGTAACAAGGGTCCCAAGATGAGCCAAGAAGTAGACATCCAAACACACATTTAACTGGAACGAGAGCAAACATGGCAAATACCAAAGATGGTCCAGTTTGGATCATAATCAGTTGCAGCTTTGTATTAAAACATTGCAGTTTTATAATTCACACTAGAATCTTAGTGGGAGGTAAGGGTGAGGATTTTCAAACTCACATACAAAAAACTGACACATAAAATTTGTTTTATAATCAGCTGTATATGACTCATTCTTAACAAATTCTTCTATGGTCTTCAAATATTATTACAGATAAATGAGACTAGATGTTCCTGCCTGTTTCAATCAAGTTTTAAGGGTAGATGTGAACAAAACTATGTAAGTTTTCCACTTTACAGAATCCTGTTTTAAGGAAGTGTTTTTCTGCCCAAGTGCACTAAATGTTGTAGTAGCACTTACCATGTTCTACGTATCTGTCCATGGGCTTATTTCTCGTGAGAACAGTGTCTCACACATTTTTTTACAGCTCACATGTGTAACATAACAATTAATGAATTAAGACATTAGTTAATATAACTGGCATGGCAGAAAACTATCATCCTCATCATTGGGTAGACAAGGATTTCTTGAAATGACAAAGGAACTAGGAATACAAAAACTGAAAACTTGTTCATACTAAAATCAAAATATCTGTTATGACAAAACACTCTTAAAAAATCAAATCGCTAAGGTAGAGGCTGTGTGATATGTTGTCACATATGTAACTGACATCAGCAAAAGCATAAAAAATATAATACTTCTACAAATCAAAAAGAAGACAAATAGACAAAAGACATAAATCGGTATTTTATAAAAGAGGAATTATAGGGACTTCCCTGGTGGCCCAGTGGGTAAGACTCCACTCCCCCAATGCAGGGGGCCCGGGTTCTATCCCTGGTTGGGGAACTAGATCCCGCATGCATGCCGCAACTAAGAGTTCGCATGCTGCAACTAAAGATCCCGCATGCCGCAATGAAGATCCTGTGTGCTGCAATGAAGACCCAGCACAGCCAAAATAAATAAATAAATAAATATTATAAATAAATAAAGAAAAGGAAAAAAGAGGAATTACATATGACCAATTAATATATGAAAAACCATTTGATTTCATTAGAGATGAGAGAAATGCAAATCAAGATCACAGTGAGATAACATTTTAGAACCATTCGATGGTAAAAACCAATGGTAAGTTAGAAGGACCATGTTCTGCCTCTCAAAACTGGAATAATTTCACCGTGTGCAGTACAAACAGGAAGACTTACTTACACATGAAACTCATTATTAACTCTGTACTCTGTGACACTTGCTAGTTACCACAGTTCTCGATGACAAATGACATAGTGTTCTTATTTGCCAGAAGGTTCCTCATGTAATATGTAGAACTGCTATTAGAGTGTCATAAAATTTGATTTGTGCTATTCCTTGTCGAACATTAAATTGTAGTATTTAAACAAAAAAACAAGGACTAACATCTCCTCCAATCTGAGTTTTGTTTTACATTACATTGAATGTTTCTGAAAGTATCACCTGTTCCTAAGAGATAGAGACTGATTTCCTAACCTCTTTGTGTAAGTTCAAAAAAAAATGAAGGTTTAATAAATTTCTAGAAAAGGTATAGTAAACACAGTATTAAGGATGATTGCCACCTTAACTGGGGAGAGAAAAGGAGATATAATGGGAAAATCACATAGCATGCTTTTGTCAATACTCTAGTTTCCACATTGGATGATGGGTGCATTGGTAGAAAAAAATTCTAGTTTAATTCCTAAAAGGCTTCTCTAAAACAAAACTAAAATCCTTAAACTATGAAGTTGGGAAATAATGAGATTTGTAAATGCTTCTCCAATTTGAAGAAACTGCTTTTTGATCATATAAAAACAGCTGTGAAAAATACATTTTAAAATGTTCTGGTATCACTCATCTTTTCAAAAAGAAGAACAAAAATACCCAAGGAGAAAAAAAATGTCCATTATAAAGGATTGAATCAGAAAAATCAAAAATACGATGAGTAGTTTCTTAGGGATAAACATCAACACTTTGGGTCATGTTTTCATTTTATCACTGTAGCATGAGATAATGGGGATTATTCAGCCAATTTAGAAATATATCTTTTCAATCATGAACCTCATTTTTAGCGCAACCTATAGGAACTGGGTCAAGGATTTTAGTGTGCTTCTTTTCCCTGCCTGAAACCCACACATATCCAACCACCATGAACCTGAACTTCGCAAACTGCCTTTACCATTTAAGGCACCTAAAGTACATCAGTCAATGTCCTGCCCCTTAATTATGAGCACTATTTACGTAAGGTTACCGAAGGTCTAATTAATAAAATATATAAGAGCATAAAGTAAATATTAAGTGTGTACTCAAGGTCATCACTCACGGTTAAGGGCATAACATGGTATATTTCTTTCCTGGTTCTTCATCTCAAGTCCTTTCATGTGTGCCACATCCAACCTCCAAGTGCCACCCTCTTCTGCTGTTCAGCAACTCAGCTCGAACAGGAACACCTATCATGCAAACATCCAGCGCATGTGAATGCCTGACCCGTCCCCTGGCAGGTGGAAGGTACTTACCCTCAAACCCTGATGAGGAAGAAATTTGACCTGAGCTAATAGCTACTGTATTCACAGCATGGAAACTGAGATATATTTCTCCTCCTGAGTTCTATTAGGTTGGAAGCAAGAATCATCACAGAGAAACACCGTGGCTATATCAAGGATGTCCACGGATGTCAACTGGACTCATTATATTCCTGAAATGTCATCCTAAAATCTGTCTTAATAACAGAGCTGGTTAACGAGACTGATTTTTCAACCGGGGACTGCTTATATAAGTTAACTTCTAAGTCAAGTTATCAAGAGAAGACCTTTTCCCCAGATTATTACTACCTCTATCCCTCAACATAAGAAGATGAGTTCAGGGAAAAAGCAAATTCGACAAGTGTTTCTTACATGTTTACTCTGCTAAGCATTACCATAGAAGCTACAGAATAAAAGCCACAAACTATTGAATCCCAGCTACGTGCCAGATATTTTGCATCCATTTTCACTAAAGTTCACAACTCTCCACATTAGTTGTAAAATTCTACATTTTACAGATGAGGAAACTAAGTTGCCCAAGGTCACAAAACTACTAAAACCTGAGGCTGGCATTTGAATCTAGATCTGTCTCAGTCTGAAGGCTGCAGGCTTTTATTATAAGATGGATGATTTTAAAGAAATTTACCAGCGTACTGGATAGTTCAAAAAGCCACAAGTTCTCTACAACTAAAGGTACACTGCCTTTCATGAACATTTGGAAACTATAAAAGGTCAAATCAAGCCCCTCTTCACCCCCTTCTGTTTATTATAACAATGTTACATTACAAACTGAAACCCTCAACCAAGACCCCCTAATGGCTTGATAGGTTTGTTCATTTCTCCCATATTCCCCTCTTCCCAGTGTACAGACCAGCTCACCTCAGCCTACTGTATGTTACACTTTGCTCTGCAGGGCTCTGCAGGGGGGAGTGAGTGGAGGAGACTCCTAATCTTTTTGGTTACAAACTAACTCACCAACAGACCCATAGGTGTTTTGTGACCAGCCTAATATCACAAATATTAGCATTGATGGTGTTTGGGAAGGTGCTTTCTTAACATCAAAGATCAAAACTATAAATTCATCTAACACATTCAACTTCAAGAAGACATGCAAACGATTCTTTAACAACTTATAGCTTCAGGAAATCAGAAACTGACTGTCTTTAAGAAAATAAAAACAAGCCACGTGTATCCTATGTGGAATTAAGTGGACAGAGAAATTAAACTGACCTGAAGCTATTTCCTTTTTCCTCTCTCTTTGAATACACACGGCCTTGAAAGGCTCATCTCCAGGTAGTAAAGCAGCATCTGTCAGCAGCGGGCCTGGAAAAACCATCTCTCAGATGGAAAAAAAAAAAAGAAAGTTTGATGACCAGATGTAGGAACGTAATTTGAGACAGAATAGGCTGAATTTAGGAGACTAGAATGTCCCTTATAAAGAAGCAGACCAGTGAAGGGTGTTATAGGGCAGTGCTTCCAAATTGTAAAAGTGCATATAAATCACTGGGGAATCTTGTTAAATTCAAATTCTGACTTGTGAGTTCTGGATGAAGCCTGAGATTCCCAGGTGACGCCAGGCTGCTGGTCCTCAGACCACACTTGGAAAACCAAGGTTATAGGGCAGTGGGTTGTTTAATGGTGTCAACTGATATTCTGTGATGGTAAAAGACAATGATTCGGGGAGAACAGTCATGCCAGATGAGACTAGCGCAGGATGGACAGGCTGGTAGGGTCTAAATGTGTATGGCCCACCTGCCAGGAGGCCACGGGAAGAACCCGAGTCCTGGGTCTCACCCTCGTGTGCTCCTGACTTGCAGTATACAGTGGATAGATATCCTCCAGGACTAACATTATGAATTCATTCTCGTATAGCCAAAGGGACAAATACATTTTGGAGTGCCATAATTTCTACCATCATTTATAAATTTATTCAAGAATAGTGTTGTGCTGCCATACATCCGTTCTGCTATGATCTGAATGTTTACGTTTCCCCAAAATGTTGAAATCCTAATCCCCAAGGTGACAGTATTAGGAGGTGGGGCCTCTGAGATGTGATTAGATCACGAAGGGAAAGCCCTCACACATGGAATCGGTACCCTTATAAAAGAGACCTGAGAAAGCTTCTCTGCCCTTTTCAACACGTGAGGACACAGCAAAAAGACTACCATCTGAGAAGTGGGCCCTCCCCAGGTGCCATGGTCTTGGACTTCCCTGCCTCCAGAACTGTGAGAAATAAATTGATGTTGTTTGTAAGCCACCAGTTTGTGGTATTTTATCATAGCAGCTCACACAGACTAAGACACTCTACGTCCCTCCTCCATCTCCCAAATCACTTTTCCCACCGCTTCTGGAAATATCTGAACATGGGATAGGAACACCGGAATCAAAAGTCTGCGAAAAGCTTTAAATGACAGTAAGCACAAACATCAGGCTCCTGATCGGACGCCGCTTGTAAAGTCATCCTCATTCACACCCGTCATTACGTTATTTCTCTCAGGAGGGCATGTGTTGCTCACGCTTCTCTGTTCTGCTTTCTACCATCTCTCAGTTCTCCATTGTGTGCACTAAATTCAAAGGGACGGGAAATTCCATTTCTACTCTATGGTTATATCATCTCTCTAATCACTTTATTATGAAGCCTGGGGGTAACTGTGCCATTTGACATACTTTCCATCAAAGGCATGGAAATCCTGGAGGCAGGACAGGCATGGAATGTTCCCTGTTGATCAAATGAGAGGAGCACTTGTCTCTTCTTGTAGGCAATTACCACCTAGCTGTCCCTTTGCCACCCCATGATCCCTTCTCAGAAAGACCTCCAAAGACTCCTCTTCTTCCCAGCTCTCAATGGCCCTCAACAGCTGGCCCTATATCCAAGTCTAATCGCATGTTGTACCAAAGCATAGAGCTACTTTAAAACACATCCCCATATAAAATATCCAATACAGAACAGCTCACTCTAATAATGTGTTTGTAAAGAAAGTAAGTTGAGCTCGTTGGTAATTCTATCAAATATCTCAACTCTCCATCGTCATCCCCACGCATCCACCCAACCTTCCACAGATACCAAATGAGCATGAGTCATGGGCACGAAGGAAACACAAGGGCAAGGATAGCACGTACTGTCCTCAAAAGACTGATGGTCACTCAAAGTAAAACACACCAATTTTCTTTCATTTAAACATTCATTGATTTACTGAATCCTCAGTGAGCCCTAATCATACGCCAGGCACTATGGGAATAAGCCATAAACAAGATGGACATGAGTCGTACTTTCTCAAACCTCATGGTCTAGCAGAGGAGACAGGAGAGAGTGACAGAGCACATAATAAGCAGCTAAGGACAAAGCAGGAGATAAAGGCAGATGCTGCAGCTGCAACTCAGTGAAATGAGACCCAGTGTCCTGCCAGCATGGGCAGAGATGGTGCAAGGAAGCAGTGAAATTTGAATACAGCTGCAGTAAGTACAAGGACTTCGGATACATAGGATCTTCTGAAAGATTAAGTAGTTCCTAGGGGCCAGAGAAAGTCGAGAAAAATTTCCTAACTTAAGTAGAAGGTTTCTGTTGTATATTTTTTCTTAAACTGAGGAATATTTACCCTTGGGAGTACGTGGTGGAGGTGCCAGGAGTATAAGAATCCATGGTAAAATAATAAAACATCTTCCTGGGGTAACAATTTTACTAAATGGTGATTTAGGACATACGTGTGTGTGTGTGTGTGTGTGTGTGTGTGTGGAATAGAAAGTAAAATTTATATTAATATTTTCTAACAGAAAACTTCAAAGACACGCCTTGTTTGTGTCGGATCACTTAGGCCTCTAGAGCCACACCTTCTCCATGACTGCCAACATATCACATTCTCATTTCTGTATGTTGAAGAATGTGCTTACAGGAAGGAAGAAACCCTGTTCTGCCGAGAAAAAGAGATACGCATCAGGAAAGCTGGTGTGAGTCATTACATGAAAGATTAAATGCCGGACTGAGGATATTAGGTTTCATTGATGATACTGGAGGAGGAGGTATGGGACTGCGTATCTGTGAGCTGAGCAGGGACTCATGGGACCAGGCAGACGGCTGCATTTCTGAGTCTCACTTGTGGATGATAGTATGTGGATCTTTACCTGAAGGCCAGGGGTGACTATGACAACAAAACAAAGGCCACCTTGGAACAGGTATGGGCAAGATATATGCACAGGGTGCTGTCCCTGTAGTAAGTCAGAGCTACCAGGTGTATTGTCTTGGAGACTGCACAGTTGGAGGTGCTTGGAGAAAAAGGTCAAAAAATGTCAGAGTCCGAGGAGAGGTAGGAATAAGTTGGGGCTCAGGCTCAACTCCTCCTGAGGGGGGAGGGTTTCCTCTCTACACTGGTGTCAGTCTTGCATCAAGAAGACATGTTGGGGCTTCCCTGGTGGCACAGTGGTTGAGAATCCGCCTGCCGATGCAGGGGACACGGGTTCGTCCCCCGGTCCGGGAGGATCCCACATGCCGCGGAGTGGCTGGGCCCGTGAGCCATGGCCACTGGGCCTGCCCGTCCGGAGCCTGTGCTCCGCAACGGGAGAGGCCACAGCAGTGAGAGGCCCGCGTACCGCAAAAAAAAAAAAAAAAAAAAAAAAGAAGAAGACATGGTGATCACCTATCACGGTTTTCTTGCTGCCACGTCACAGGGCAGGATGAGGTTGGGAGATGCTGTCCCCTGGGTCAGGTCCAGATGTAAATCGCTAATCATTGCTCGAAGGCAGAGGAAGAGAGAACCTTTTAGGGATCACTCTGGTCTTGGGGAAGGAGCGATCCCTAATACCTGGTCTTCTCACATAGATATTATGATGAATTTCAAGCAGTGTTTTTGCTTGGATGTATCTCCCCAGGTTACACCCACAAGGGCTTGGTGTAAATGACTCCTAGAAAGACACAGGTTATGTGGACATGACCGCAGGAATCTTGCCTGACTCCTATGCCTTGCTCTACCCCACTTGCGTCCTGGAGTGGGGCATGGATCTGTGTGGGCAGGGACTATTTTTTCGGTCAAGTTTAGATGGTTCTGAACACAAAGCATCTGGTGAAGCTCAAGACCAGCGCTGCCCAATAGATATACAACGTGAGCCACATATGAAATCTTAAATTTTCTAGTTGCCACATTAAAAAAAAGTAAAATGAAACAGGTGAAATTCAAATACATAATCAGTATAAAAACTATTAATACTATTTTACACTTTTTATTTCCTAAGTCTTTTGTAGTCAATTTTACACAAACCGCACATCTCGGTTTGGGCTAATCACACTTCTAGTGGGTAACGGGCACGATTGCTGAATGGCTAACATATCGGACAGCACACTTCTGGACTGATCTCAAGCCTGTGCATCACAGTAATGCCTCCTGGGCATTCCTGCAGTAATCAAGGTCCAGAAATACCAAGCCACTTGCCAGAGGTCACAGGAAGTGCTGGAGTCAGAGCCAAGACGAAATCAGAGTCTCTCAGAGCTAATCAAGTCTTCTTTCCAGCACAATCGACGCTGATTTCTCTCTTCATCGTCACAGCTACATCATCAGCAGCGGGCTCTCTTCCTTCAGCGCACTCTCACACTCTTCCTCTCTGCTCCGGCTGCCACCATCCGACTCTGGCCTTGATTGCAGTAACCTCCTAATTAACGTGCTGGCTTTTGGTCTCCCCTTCCAGCCTCTGGCAAAACCTGAACTTAGCACAGCTCTGATTAAAACAAGTCCACTGCTGAAAACAATGAGTCCCTATCTTTTTGAACAGATTTTAATTTTTAGAGCAGTTGTAGGTTACAGAAAAAAATAAGTAGAAAGTACAAAGAGTTCCCATATACCCTCTCTACCCACCTCCTGGTTACCCCCATTAACATCTTGCATTGGTGGGGCACAGCTGTTACAATTATGAGCCACTATTGATAGTACAATATTATATAGTTTACACAAGGGCTCACTCTTTGTGTTGTACAGTTCTACAGGTTTTGGCAAATGCATAATGCAATGTGTCTACCATTACGGTATCATAGAGAATAGTTTCACTACCCTAAAATCACTTGTTCTCCACCTATTTATTCCAACCTCTCTTTTCCTGAAACGCTTGTCTCCATAGTTGTGCTTTTTCCAGAATGTCAAATGGTTGGATTCATACAGTATGCAGTGTTTTCACACTTGCTTCATTCACTTAATAATATGCATTTAAGGTTCTTCCATGTATTATTGGCTGGATAGCTAATTCCTTTTTATCATTAAATGGTATTTTGTTGTCTGCACGTACTTCAATTTGTTTATCCATATCCTTCAGATATACTGAAGGATATCTTGGTTGCTTCCAAGGTTTGATAATTATGAATAAAGCTGCTACAAACATTTGTGTGCAAGTTTTTGTGTTGATTTCCTATTTTTAAATGATTCAAATACTTTCCACGGTCTGGTATTAACAAATATCTCTATATTTTTTTCTATAAAAAATGCTTTCTAAAAAGCGGTCCTGTTAGGTGGTCAAGGTGGTTTGGAGCTGAGGTCGTCTCCTCAAGAGTAACCGCGGGCCTGTGCTACGGTCACGCCACCGGCCTTCGTTTCCTTTAGCCTTCTCTCTCACCAAACGATTTTCCTGTCCATTTATAAAGTGCAAGTTGTTTCCCCAAGGTTCCAGCATTTCTTCATCGGTGGTTGTTCAGCATTTAGTTGTGACCCTAGTATTTCCATCAGAAGAGCCGTGTGGATGAAAAGTTTTTGGTGCTCCAGCCAGGAGGCAGGGCTCTGCCTCTGAGGTAGGAGAGCCAACTTCAGGACACTGATCAACAAGAGACCTCCCAGCTCCACATAATATCAAACGGCAAAAATCTCCCAGAGACCTCCATCTTAACACCAGCACCCAGCTTCACTCAATGACCAGCAAGCCACAGTGCTGGAAAACCTATGCCAAACAACTAGCAAAACAGGAACACAACCTCACCCATTAGCAGAGAGGCTGCCTAAAATCATAATAAGGCCACAGACACCCCCAAACACACCACCAGACGTGAACCTGCCCACTAGAGAGACAAGATCCAGCCTCATCCACCACAACACAGGCACTAGTTCCCTCCACCAGGAAGCCTACACAACCCACTGAACCAACCTTAGCCACTGGAGACAGACATCAAAAACAGTAGGAACTACGAACCTGCAGCCTGCAAAAAGGAGACCCCAAACACAGTAAGATAAGCAAAATGAGAAGACAGAAAAACACACAGCAGATAAAGGAGCAAGATAAAAATGCACCAGACCTAACAAATGAAGAGGAAATAGGCAGTCTACCTGAAAGAGAATTCAGAATAATGATAGTAAGGTTGATCCGAAATCTTGGAGATAGAATGGACAATAGATTGGACAAAATGCAAGAATCAGTTAACAAGGACCTAGAAGAACTAAAGATGAAACAAGCAATGATGAACAACACAATAAATGAAATTAAAAGTACTCTAAATGGGATCAATAGCAGAATAACTGAGGCAGAAGAATGGATAAGTGACCTGGAAGATAAAATAGTGGAAACAACTACTGCAGAGCAGAATAAAGAAAAAAGAATGAAAAGAACTGAGGACAGTCTCAGAGACCTCTGGGACAACATTAAACGCACCAACATTCGAATTATAGGGGTTCCAGAAGAAGAAGAGAAAAAGAAAGGGACTGAGAAAATATTTGAAGAGATTATAGTTGAAAACTTCCCTAACATGGGAAAGGAAATAGTTAATCAAGTCCAGGAAGCACAGAGAGTCCCATACAAGATAAATACAAGGAGAAATACGCCAAGACACATATTAATCAAACTGTCAAAAATTAAATACAAAGAAAGCATAATAAAAGCAGCAAGGGAAAAACAACAAATAACACATAAGGGAATCCCCATAAGGTTAACAGCTGATCTCTCAGCAGAAACCCTACAAGCCAGAAGGGAGTGGCAGGACATACTGAAAGTGATGAAGGAGAAAAACATGCAGCCAAGACTACTCTACCCAGCAAGGATCTCATTCAGATTTGATGGAGAAATTAAAACCTTTACAGACAAGCAAAAGCTGAGAGAGTTCAGCACCACCAAACCAGCTTTGCAACAAATGCTAAAGGATCTTTTCTAGGCAAGAAACACAAGAGAAGGAAAAGACCTATAATAACGAACCCAAAACAATTTAGAAAATGGGAACAGGAACATACATATCGATAATTACCTTAAATGTAAATGGACTAAATGCTCCCACCAAAAGACACAGATTGGCTGAATGGATACAAAAACAAGACCCTTATATATGCTGTCTACAAGAGACCCACTTCAGACCTAGAGACACATACAGACTGAAAGTAAGGGGATGGAAAAAGATATTCCATGCAAATGGAAGCCAAAAGAAAGCTGGAGTAGCAATTCTCATATCAGACAAAATAGACTTTAAAATAAGGACTATTAAAAGAGACAAAGAAGGACACTACATAATGATCAAGGGATCGATCCAAGAAGAAGATATAACAATTGTAAATATTTATGCACCCAACATAGGAGCACCTCAATACATAAGGCAAATACTAACAGCCATAAAAGGGGAAATCGACAGTAACACATTCATAGTAGGGGACTTAAACACCCCACTTTCACCCATGGACAGATCATCCAAAATGAAAATAAATAAGGAAACACAAGCTTTAAATGATACATTAAACAAGATGGACTTAATTGATATTTATAGGACACTCCATCCAAAAACAACAGAATACACATTTTTCTCAAGTGCTCATGGAACATTCTCCAGGATAGATCATATCTTAGGTCACAAATCAAGCCTTGGTAAATTTAAGAAAATTGAAATTGTATCAAGTATCTTTTCTGACCACAACGCCATGAGACTAGATATCAATTACAGGAAAAGATCTGTAAAAAATACAAACACATGGAGGCTAAACAATACACTACTTAATAATGAAGATATCACTGAAGAAATCAAAGAGGAAATCAAAAAATACCTAGAAACAAATGACAATGGAGACACAACGACCCAAAACCTGTGGGATGCAGCAAAAGCAGTTCTAAGGGGGAAGTTTATAGCAATACAAGCCCACCTTAAGAAGCAGGAAACATCTCGAATAAACAACCTAACCTTGCACCTCAAGCAATTAGAGAAAGAAGAACAAAAAAACCCCAAAGCTAGCAGAAGGAAAGAAATCATAAAAATCAGATCAGAAATAAATGAAAAAGAAATGAAGGAAACAATAGCAAAGATCAATAAAACTAAAAGCTGGTTCTTTGAGAAGATAAACAAAATAGATAAACCACTAGCCAGACTCATCAAGAAAAAAAGGGAGAAGACTCAAATCAATAGAATTAGAAATGAAAAAGGAGAGGTAACAACTGACACTGCAGAGATAAAAGAGATCATGAGAGATTACTACAAGCAACTCTATGCCAATAAAATGGACAATCTGGAAGAAATGGACAAATTCTTAGAAATGCACAACCTGCCAAGACTGAATCAGGAAGAAATAGAAAATATGAACAGACCAATCACAAGCACTGAAATTGAAACTGTGATTAAAAACCTTCCAACAAAGAAAAGCCCAGGACCAGATGGCTTTACAGGCGAATTCTATCAAACATTTAGAGAAGAGCTAACACCTATCCTTCTCAAACTCTTCCAAAATATAGCAGAGGGAGGACCACTCCCAAACTCCTTCTACGAGGCCACCATCACCTTGATACCAAAACCAGACAAGGATGTCACAAAGAAAGAAAACTACAGGCCAATATCACTGATGAACATAGATGCAAAAATCCTCAACAAAATACTAGCAAACAGAATCCAACAGCACATTAAAAGGATCATACACCATGATCAAGTGGGGTTTATTCCAGGAATGCAAGGATTCTTCAATATACGCAAATCTATCAATGTGATACACCATATTAACAAATTGAAGGAGAAAAACCATATGATCATCTCAATAGATGCAGAGAAAGCTTTTGACAAAATTCAACACCCATTTATGATAAAAACCCTGCAGAAAGTAGGCATAGAGGGAACTTTCCTCAACATAATAAAGGCCATATATGACAAGCCCACAGCAAACATCATCCTCAATGGTGAACAACTGAAAGCATTTCCACTAAGATCAGGAACAAGACAAGGTTGCCCACTCTCACCACTATTATTCAATATAGTTTTGGAAGTTTTAGCCACAGCAATCAGAGAAGAAAAGGAAATAAAAGGAATCCAAATCGGAAAAGAAGAAGTAAAGCTGGCACTGTTTGCAGATGACATGATCCTATACATAGAGAACCCTAAAGATGCTACCAGAAAACTACTAGAGCTAATCAATGAATTTGGTAAAGTGACAGGATACAAAATTAATGCACAGAAATCTCTGGCATTCCTATATACTAATGATGAAAAATCTGAAAGTGAAATCAAAAAAACACTCCCATTTACCATTGCAACAAAAAGAATAAAATATCTAGGAATAAACCTACCTAAGGAGACAAAAGACCTGTATGCAGAAAATTATAAGACACTGATGAAAGAAATTAAAGATGATACAAATAGATGGAGAGATATACCATGTTCTTGGATTGGAAGAATCAACATTGTGAAAATGACTCTACTACCCAAAGCAATCTATAGATTCAATGCAATCCCTATCAAACTACCACTGGCATTTTTCACAGAACTAGAACAAAAAATTTCACAATTTGTATGGAAACACAAAAGACCCCAAATAGCCAAAGCAATCTTGAGAACGAAAGAAGGAACTGGAGGAATCAGGCTCCCTGACTTCAGACTATACTACAAAGCTACAGTTATCAAGACGGTATGGTACTGGCACAAAAACAGAAAGATAGATCAATGGAACAGGATAGAAAGCCCAGAGATAAACCCATGCACATATGGACACCTTATCTTTGATAAAGGTGGCAGTAATGTACAATGGATTAAGGACAGCCTCTTCAATAAGTGGTGCTGGGAAAACTGGACAGGTACATGTAAAAGTATGAGATTAGATCACTCCCTAACACCATACACAAAAATAAGCTCAAAATGGATTAAAGACCTAAATGTAAGGCCAGAAACTATCAAACTCTTAGAGGAAAACATAGGCAGAACACTCTATGACATAAATCACAGCAAGATCCTTTCTGACCCACCTCCTAGAGTAATGGAAATAAAAACAAAAATAAACAAATGGGACCTAATGAAACTTCAAAGCTTTTGCACAGCAAAGGAAACCATAAACAGGACCAAAAGACAACCCTCAGAATGGGAGAAAATATTTGCAAATGAAGCAACCGACAAAGGATTAATCTCCAAAATTTACAAGCAGCTCATGCAGCTCAATAACAAGAAAACAAACAACCCAATCCAAAAATGGGCAGAAGACCTAAATAGACATTTCTCCAAAGAAGATATACAGACTGCCAACAAACACATGAAAGAATGCTCAACATCATTAATCATTAGAGAAATGCAAATCAAAACTACAATGAGATATCATCTCACACCAGTCAGAATGGCCATCATCAAAAAATCTAGAAACAATAAATGCTGGAGAGGGTGTGGAGAAAAGGGAACACTCTTGCACTGCTGGTGGGAATGTGAATTGGTTCAGCCACTATGGAGAACAGTATGGAGGTTCCTTAAAAAACTACAAATAGAACTACCATATGACCCAGCAATCCCACTACTGGGCATATACCCTGAGAAAACCAAAATTCAAAAAGAGTCATGTACCAAAATGTTCATTGCAGCTCTATTTACAATAGCCCGGAGATGGAAACAACCTAAGTGCCCGTCATCGGATGAATGGATAAAGAAGATGTGGCACATATATACAATGGAATATTACTCAGCCATAAAAAGAAATGAAATTGAGCTATTTGTAATGAGGTGGATAGACCTAGAGTCTGTCATACAGAGTGAAGTAAGTCAGAAAGAAAAAGACAAATACCGTATGCTAACACATATATATGGAATTTAAGAAAAAAAATGTCATGAAGAACCTAGGGGTAAAGCAGGAATAAAGACGCAGACCTCCTAGAGAACGGACTTGAGGTTATGGGGAGGGGGAAGGGTGAGCTGTGACAGGGCGAGAGAGAGTCATGGGCATATACACACTAACAAACGTAGTAAGGTAGCTAGCTAGTGGGAAGCAGCCGCATGGCACAGGGATATTGGCTCGGTGCTTTGTGACAGCCTGGAGGGGTGGGATAGGGAGGGTGGGAGGGAGGGAGACGCAACAGGGAAGACATATGGGAACATATGTTTATGTATGACTGATTCACTTTGTTATAAAGCAGAAACTAACACACCATTGTAAAGCAATTATACCCCAATAAAGATGTTAAAAAAGAAAAAGAAAAAAAAAAAAAACTATATTGTCTTATGGAAGAGCAAAAAGCATAGATATTTCTGAACTCATTTTACAGTTTTTATAATATTTGTTTCTGATAAGATATTTTTATTTGAAATATTAAATAATCTCAACATATTCCAAAATAAAATTCATTTTGCCAAAAAAATATATATATATATACTGTTAAATATCCCATGTCTCAAGGGAAAAAAATCACAATGGAAAAATAGAGAATATTTTTAAGTAAATAATAATGAAAATATTACATATCAAAACTTGTAAGAGTATAGCTAAAGCATTCTTAGAAGGAAAATTTTGGCTTTAGATGCATATATTAGAAAAGAAGAAAAACTGAAAACTCATGACCTAAGCATCCATCTGAAGAAGGCAAAAACAAGAACAACTTAAAACCAAAAGAAGCTACAAGAAAAAAAATAAAGATAATGAACATTCAACAAATGCAAAAGTTGTTTCTTGATATAATTAAAATTGATCTTTATTCCCAGGCAAGACTCATCATAAACTCATCGTTTTTTTGAAAAGGGCATAACTAACCAAATTCAGGAATTAAAAATGAGGAACCTTACTATATATTCTAATTCACTATTTGGCAACCTATAGTAATATTAACAGTGTTCTCCTTGTGACATCACTTTTCATTGCATAAATAATCTATAATGCTCATGTATATAATTTAGAAAAAAAGATAACAAAATAAAATATAGTCCCACTACTTAAAAAAAAAAAAATGCTTTCTCCCTCAAACTTTGTTCTTCTTTTTCAAAACCCGTTTTGGCTATTTGAAGTCCTTTGCACTGTCACATAAATTTTAGAATCTACTTGTCCATTTCTATAGAAACACCTGATGTTTTGATTGAGACTGCGTTAAATCAGTAGATCAATTCACAGATAATTTGTATCTTAACAATACTGAGTTTTCTGACCAATCAACAGATATTTCTATTTATTGAGGTCTTCTCTAATTTTTCTCGCAGTGTTTTATAGTTTTCAGTGTATAGATCTTGCACTTTTGTCAGATTTATCCCTATGCATTTCATATTTTTATGCTCTTATAGATTTTTAATTAAATTTATGATTGCTGCTAGGATATAGAAATACAACTGACTTTTGTATATTGATCTTTTCTCCTGCAAACTTAGTAAACTCAATTAGTTCTACTAGCTTTTTTGTACATTACATCAAATTTTCTACATAGATGATCACGTCATCTGAGAATAATAACAGAATTGCTTTTTCCTTTCTAATCTGTATGACATACATACATACATACATTTATCTCTCTATATATATTTATTTATTTATGCCTTATTGCATTGACTAGAATCTCTAGTACAGAGTTTAACTGAAGTGATTACAGCAGTCACCCTTATTTTCTTCCTGATGTTAAAGAGAAAGCATTCAGTCTTTCACAAGTACGATGTTAGCTGTAGGTTATTTCATTAATGCCCTTTATCAAAATGAAAAAGTTCCTTCCTGTTTCTAGTTTACTAAGAGAGTTTTTAATCAGGAATGGAGTTTGAGTTTCATTTTTAAATGCTTTTTTGGTTTTTATTGAGATTATCATGTTTTTATCTTTTCTAGTTTGTTCATGAGATAAATTACACTGATTGATTTTTTTTTATTGTTAAGCCAACCCTACATTTCTTGGGTAAATTAATTTAGTCATGATGTATTCAATCAATTATATTTTTGTTTAGAATTCTTACACGTGTTTATGATTGGTCTACAGTTTTATTTTCTTGTAATGTCTCTGTCTAGCTGTGATATCAAGGTAATGCTGGCTCATAGAATGAGTTGGGTAATAGTCTCACCTTTTCAATTTTCTAGAAGAGCATATGCCGAATTGGTAATACTTTTTTCTCTAAATGTTTGGTAGAATTCACAAGTGAAACCAACTTGTCCTGGAGTTTTCTCTGAGGGAGTATTTTTAACTATGAATTCAATTTTAAAAAATAGATATAGGGCTATTTAGGTATCAAATCTTCCTCAAGTGAGCTATGGTAGTTTGTGTCTTTATACGAATTTGTTCATTTCATTGAAGTTGTTGAATTTATTGACATAAACCTGTTCATATTACTCCTTAATTATCTTTTTAATAACTGTACAATCTATAGTGATACTTTTTTCATTCCTTATATTTTTAATTTGTGTCTTTTTTTTCTCCCTTATCAGTCTGACTAGAGGTTTATTAATTTAATTAACCTCACAAAAAGAATCAATTTCTGGTCTTACTGATTTTCTCTATTTTTTTTCTGATATTAATATCACTGACTTCTGCTCTTTACTATTTCCTTTGTTCTACTTACTTGGACTTAATTTTTTCTTCTTTTTCTAGTTTCTTAGAAACTGAGGTCATTCAAGACCCTTCTTCTCTTTGATATAGGCACTTACTGCTATAAATTTTCCCCTAATTACTGCTTACACAGCCTCTCACAAATTTTAATATGTTTTATATACATTTTGATTCAGTTCAAAATACTTCCTTTTCCCTTTCGATTGCTTCTTTGATTCATAAGTTATTTATAAATCTGTTACGTAATTTCCAAATATTTTGGGATTTTCCTGAGATCTTTTCATTATTGATTTCTAATTTAGTTCCACTGTGGAATCATTTACTCTCGCTTTTTATTACCGACCTTGGCATTTATTTTTAAAAACTGTGATTTCTTACTTGCAACTTTATACCTCTTCCCACTTCTCTAGCCAGCAAACTCCTATGCATTCTTCAAGGTCCAACTCAGATATGATGTCCTCTGTAAAACCTTCCCAAATTCTCCAGCTTTTTCTCTCTTGCGCCTGCAAAGTCCTTTCTGTGAACTCATCTAAAAATTCTTGTCATACTGGGTTGCAATTATGAGTTAACAAATTTGTCTCTCTCCACCAGACTTCGAGGTCTTCAAGTACAGTGGTAAAGTTCTCTGCAGGTTTGTCTCCACAGATCCTGGCACACAGCAGTTTCTTGAATGAATGAATGAATGAATGAATGAAAGAAATCAGTGACAGAGACACTAAGTTTTGAGCCCTCCTCAGCTCATGCCTTCAGTTTCCAGAATGACTCAGCTACTGAAAACAAAGAGAAGATGTGAATATCAAGAAAGAGAGAGGGAAGCATAAATAAGTATCTGTGTGAAAGAACCAGGGACACGAAACAGGCCCCCTCAGGTATGGCAGGATGCCTGCTTTATGTCCAGGTTTACTCTACGCCTGCAGGAGCTGGGCTGGTGGCTCACGCTAGGCCGGCGCCTTACCTATGCAGATGGTAACCAGGCCTGCCTGTGAGTGAGTGCAACAGACACAAAGCAGAGACACGCAGGTGCTCCCCACTCCAGCTGTGGGAAACCTCTGGGCTGGACACAGGGAAATAATGTCTGCACCAGGCTTGGGCCCAAGTGTGCACAGCAGTGTGTGTGCACATGTGTGTGTGGAGGGGGGCGGGAGAAGGGGGAACGGAAGGAGGTGAATGACTACTAAATCTGTACTCACCAGGAAAGGAGAACAAGCAGAATCCTTATTTCTATCCCTGGCTGAATTCAAACCGTATACTTTCTCAGTGATCTCATCTAAAAATGTCTCACCTTCCCTAAAACCAATCTGTGCCTGTCAGTGACTAATACTGATCTAGAAATTGGTACTTTTATAGCATTCCATAGCAGCAAAGGAGGCTTCCCCTGTAATAGTACATGCCCGTCTAGGAAATTTTCTTTATAAAAAGAGATCAGAATACCAGTTTTCACTGGGAGATTTCAGACATCAGCCAGCATATAGGGCAGATATACAATAGCCTTTCCACAGAAATGAATAACTTGGCTGGAGAGTAACTTTTGTATGCCTCTCTCTGCAGCCCTGTGCCCCATTGTTTCTACATAAGCCCCCTACGTTCCTAAAATACTGGACCTCTTAGCAATCGGGAAAAACAGACAAACAAACAAAAAAACAAGCTCTCTATATTCCCAAGTCTCTGATCAATACGTAAGGCATTCAGGCAGCATTCTGCAAAAAGAGCTGCTTGTGTGGCTTGGTCTCCTCAGTAAACTGATGGACTCCATTCAGTCCATATCTGGAAAAGCTTTTAGCTCTTTAATTCAAGGATCAGTTGAGAATAATTGGGCCTATGCTCTTGCATGAGAACTTGATAATTTACCCTGGGTCCTTATGGGTGACAGAGGGTGAAAGTCACACTGTACCTACAGCCTCAGTCCCTAGCAGCCCCTCTCTAAGGAGCTGGTGAGGACTTTTAACCAGGGTGGCTAGAGGTCCAGGTGTGTGTAGTCCTCTTGTGTGTGGTCTGTGCTGGAGTTTCACAACGTCAGCCTGGAGTTGTTTGCTCCTTTCTCCGAGCTCAGTATTTGAAAACTCAGACCACATCTGTTGATTCCATAGGGGTATAGCTTTCCTCCAACGTGCTCTGCAAAGTTATGGCTGTAGTTCTAAGACAGCACGCCAAGACCAGATCTGTTGCCTGGTCCTCTCCCAGAAAAAAATGAGACCTAGATTTGGAAACAGTCCTAACCCAGCCAGTGGGCAGCAGTCATTTACCCTCAGAGGTGGCTGTTAGTTTGCATTGAAAGAGCTCACTCTAGGCTCTGAAACATGAGAGAAGCAAGCCTTTTTGAGTCTGACCCTAGTGGACTGACTACCTGTTCTTTAAGATCCTAACCTTGAACTTGCACCCTCCTTCTGCATCACTATTCCCGAAGAGAACCTTCTGTTTTCTTCTGCTGATACTTTTATTTCTTGACTGTTTTACAAGAAAACGGATTTGACATCTACATCTAACGACAAATTCAAATCCTATTATGCGACACGTTTTTCCACACAGGGGCAGAAATTACCAGGAAAGCAACAATAAAGGGTCTTTGGCAAAGCAGCTCCTTCTTAAATGTTTGTTTCATTTACTTATTCATTTGTTCATCATACATTTCCTGTGTCCTTACTTTGTCCCAGATACCATGCTAGGCACTGGGGATACAGAGATGAACAGACTCCTGCCTTCTTGGAGTTCACAGCCCAGTGGGGTGACAGACAGCTAAGCAAGGGTTATGTATTGTCAGATGAGCTATGCTAATCGTCTGTGTAGGGTGCCCTGGGATCCTGGGAGAGTGGCCGGGTTAGAGCTGAGCATGGGAGGGGGGAAGAAGGACTGAAGAGAACGCATTGTCATCAGATACAACTAAGCTTGAATCATAGCCCTGCCTCTGCCCTTTATTAGCTGTGAGATGTTAAGAAAATTACTTAACCTGTCTGAGCTTTAGCTTTATTATCTGTGAAATCAAAATAATTTTAATGGACTGTTTCAGAAGATGAAATAAGATCATATTTATAAAGCACTTAGCGCAGTTGCTGGCATCTGGTAAGCGTTCAATAAATGTGACCTCTTCGTTCATTTCATCATTATTATTTTCTCTGCAGTCCGAGTCAACTTCTGACATACCAGGAGAGGATCGGTGCTAAAGACAAGATACGGGGAAATCAGACAGCGACTTCCTATCCAGTTCACAGAGAATACCTATGTTCTGTTTATTGGGAGCTGTCAGCCTGCCTCATTTTGCTATAAAACCCACTTCTTTTCCAGTTGCTGGTTGGGAAATTCTACCCCGAGTTATCAGTTTACGAGGTGTGTGGCAGAGGCAAGGTTGGGAATGGTCCTGCCACCTTATCTGGTTCTCTGCCTTGGCAATGTCCTCTTCCTCTATCCCCTTTTCATTATGCATTCAGAGTTTAAAGCAGAGAGGACTGCATTTCCTCTTGTCACTGGCATGACTGTGTCTGTCTCCTGGACATGTGCCCGCTGTAAATGGCTCCTACTTTTCTCCCATTAATACTGCGTCTGCATGTATAGCTGTCTAGGCCTTTGTTTAAATATTAAGAATGAGTGCGTTCAGACAGTCAGCACACAGAAATGTAGACGCATGGCCAAGAAAAAGAGTGTGGCTGACATAAAATACAGTGGTGAATAAATACGCAGAATCTGAGAAATTGTAAAGATTCGATCAATTTTTTTTCATCCACAGGTTTATTCAGTGTAATGGGGTGGGAAATGGCACGTGATGCCCAGACACAGAAGTAAGGAGAGGTTTTTTTAACATATATTCTGTTTATAAATTCATTCGACAAGCAAATTTGCCACCAACCTTTCTTTTACTTGACTAATCCTAGCAAGGATGGAGAGAATGGGAAGGCAGGTGCCTTCACAGATCTGCTCTGGGTCACCTGTGATGCTGCGAACCACCTGCAGTAATTGTCCCACAAGCACACCTTCCATCATCCCTAGATCCTGAGACAAAGTACCAGGGTTACAAAGGACAACAGTGCCCATTCATTCCTTCACCTAATGGCATTCCCACTGCCTAGAAAACCTTGTGTAAGATTCTGTCAGAAATACAGAAATGAATAAAATCAATCCTTGTCTCCAGGGAGCTCATGATCTAAAGGGGGACACATATTACTCTAACATCAGATACAAAGGGATGTAAAAGATGAGTCAAGGTTATTAAAAGAGCCCAATGTTTACTATGTAATCTGTATTAAATGCACTATCAATGGGTCATTTCTGAAGGAGCAGCCAGAGTATCCATTATATAACTGCACCAATTATACAAAACGGCAACTTGAATGAAAACCTGAAAGTTTAAATCAGATATTCTGCCTGCTGTTCAACAGAAATATTATCACATGACCATATATGCTCAGATCATCATAACTAATATTTCTAGAACATTTTGCAGTAAAGTGCTTTTTGTGTTAACTTCTGTGTATAGAGCTAGCATTAAACCCATGTTCCTATACATTAACATACATACTTAGATTTGGAGATGTATTGAATTATAAGGTCACCACTTCCAAATTATTCAGATATTGGAGTGTCAGTAAAACCCACTGTTGTCAAAATCAAACTTCAGAATGTTTCTCTTTTTCCTCAAATTAGAGGTACAACATATCTGAAGCACAGTATGTTAAAAGGACTGCCCAATATTGAGGGAAATAGAGATGCCTAATGCCAAAAAAAAAAAAATTAAAATGGCTGATGTATTAGGTTTGGATGTGAAAAATACGAAAATCCTCAAATTGATTGCCAGCTTACACCACACATCAAATCTGATCCTGAAAAGTGAAAAACGCCAACGTCTGCGGCAAGAGTCAAAAGGAAAAAAGCTTCAAACAACTTAGAAGCAGCATGTTTACTCAGTGTATAGTATTTGCATATCATTCTTCTTAATTCTGTTAAATCCTGAGGCTTCTACTGGCAGACATTTGATGTCATACCAGGAGCAAAAGAAGGGGGCATGAGGACTTGAAAGGTAACAGAATGATATTGCTTTCCTAAATGGAATGTAATTCTGATAGACTTTTTCAAAGTTATTTGGGATTTTTGAGGTTTGACACTGATTGAGCAGATGTAAGACAAACACATGTTTTGTAAGCTAACTTGCCCCACTGCATTCTGTGTGATAAAAGTAGTTTTGGGGCTTCCCTGGTGGCGCAGTGGTTGGGAGTCCGCCTGCCGATGCAGGGGACACGGATTCGTGCCCCGGTCCGGGAAGATCCCACATGCCGCGGAGCGGCTGTGCCCGTGAGCCATGGCCGCTGGGCCTGCACGTCCGGAGCCTGTGCTCCGCAACGGGAGAGGCCACAACAGTGAGAGGCCCGCGTAACGCAAAAAAAAAAAAAAAAAAAAAATTAAAAAAAAGTAGTTTTAAAAGGAATGTGTATATGTACAGCTGATTCATTTTGCTGTACAGTAGAAACTAACACAACATTGTAAAGCAACTATACTCCAATAAAAATTAATTTAAAAAAATAAAAGGAATATCAAGTACAAGTGTAAAATTCTGCACACTCCTCCAGAAATCAACCTTGTAACCTTATTTGATGTGATGTATTTAAAACACCTGGTATAAAGTCAGTGGAGGAGAAAGGACAATTTTGATAAATTTAAATTAGCATTAACTGTTAAAAATACCAAAAAAATAATAATCTATTTGGGGAATTATTTAAAATCAAGTAGATTAAATGACTAAATACTGATAACAAGAAAGATGTTCAGAAGGAAGACAAGGATATTGGGCTGACGTGGACTATGTTAACTGAAGCATGAATGGTAAAAAAAAAAAAAAAAATTAGAGTAACCACTGAAAGAATAATGTATAATTTTCAACATACTAGAGGAAGAAATAGAAAAAAATAAAATAACCTATCCAATAAAAGGAGAAAAGGAAGAAAATGTGAACAGAAAATAGCATGGCAAATTGAAAACACAATATTGATGAAAAATATCAAATTAGAAATTTACATATTTAGGACCAAATTACAATAAAAGCAATTTATTTCTACACATACCACACATTGTAGTTATGGTTGTAGTCATGATTATATGACTGTTTCTATTGGACATTTGGCATCTAAAGAGTTCTCAAAGGAAAATTTAAGGTCTTACATTTATACATCAGAAAAAACTAAAGATTGTAAATTAATAAAATAGGGTTTTTAAGCTGAAAAAGAAAGTAGTAAATCGAGAGATAGTGTTGGGAAGTCAATCATAGAGATAAGAGAAAAATTTATAAAATAAAACAAAGAAAATCATAGGGATAATAGACAAACCTAAAAGATAATTAATTGCAATAGCAGAAAGAAGGAAAGATAGAAAGAAGGAATGAGTGAATAAACAAACAAATGAATGAACCTCTGGCATGGTTAAGAGTGTCCCAGGAAGGTTGAAAGTAGAGAGGATCTTGTTTCTCAGACAGGGAAAACACATGCCAACCGTGAATTTTCCTGCCACATCAGAGAAGAGACCCCTGACATGAAGACTGGAATCCTTCCACCCTGGATTCTTTCTCTAATTGGGACCCCAAGAAGTCCATCTGGAGGAAAACTGAATTAAGGCCAGATCGCTGAACATAACAGCTTCCTTCTTAACATATAATGGAGGCATAGTCTCTGAATCAATTCAAAACTCTTTTGGACTCAGCTCTGTAACACCAGTTTTTCAAACTTTATTCCCCGTTATGTGAGGTAGTACCTCTTTGTCTGCCACAATACTCTCTTTGACCTTTAAACTTCAAGGTTTTCAAGCTCTGGGATATGGAAACTAGGTTGAACACAGAGCATCAAGGCTCCTAATTATTTGATCATCTCTTCCTACTTACAGGCCTGGTCTCTAAGTTCTAGCATGTTCCATGCCTGGGAATCCCATCATTCTATGGTATCCGCCTAATTGTGGCACAGCATCCCAGCTGTAGCTGAGCACCTGTTTCTGAGGGTAAGCATAAGAGGTAAGTCTCACTCTGTGACCTGGCAGCGCTAGGACACGTCCCATGGTTACTTTAGCTGGAAAAACATGAAGGGGGGGAGGGTTGGTGGAGATCTTGAACAAAGACAGGATCCAAGCCTGCAGTTCACGATTTCTTGCAGGTGTGTTTGATCACTTTGTACCTACTATCAGGAACTGTGAAACATGGCTACCAATTTGTTTTCATTCTTTATTTGGCTGTGTCTAATGATGTCAAAACAACCTGTCAGTTCAACACAAAGATATGAGCTGGTTCATTGGAGACACTCACTTACTGCTTGACACTGTGGAGGTAGAAAAACTGGGAGCTGGACTGCCCTCTCCCATCCCTGGCCTCCCTCCAGCCACTTCTAATGCATTTGTTGTTCTATGTTACTTGATTGCAAGGTGTGAGAGAGGTAGCCAATGTGAGACCTGATGAAAGTAGAGTGGCTTTATCCTTAATGGTTATTTGATCAGCATTGTCACTCACAATGAGCCCTACTGCAGTTGAAGCACATACAATACTTCATGAAATTCAATGTACTCAGAGAGACCTACTGTTGGTTTATGGTTGGATGAGGATAATTATTAAAGTAATTATTAGATCATTTCCAATAATAGGAATCTGCTCATTGTCTTCACCTTTATCTTCAAAGCATTAGACACTGACTTGATCCTTTAAACACCCTCTGCTTGGCCTATTTACATCAGCCAATTGCTATACATGTTAATCTTAGAACATAGCAAGGGAAATACCCGCTTCCCATAGGTATGATCAGTAATGACAATCTTCTGAGACTGTGGCTGCCCTTTATCTGCAGCTACCTTCCTTCCGGCATTCAGCGTACTGAATAACAATTTATAGCACTGCTGGGTGGTGAGAGATGCTGAAGGGTCGTATGCACAGAGCTTAACAAATCACCTTCCAATGCAAATTTTGTGCAAGTGAAAGTACCTTGCTGAGTGTATATTTTTTCATTTGGAACTCTGAATTACAGAGATTAGGGAAAAAGTGGTCGATACATAACAAGCCACATAGCTGCAGAAATAAGAGAGGTCTCAGTGCATTAAGGTAGTCCAGCTGGAGCATGAAGAAAATCTAACATCATTATCAGCCTGCAGTGCGTTTGCTACGGCTACAGAGAAAAGTATTTTTAGCTACTTTTTTTAAGTAATCAAAAGGGAGAAAAATATCTACCTTCACATTTCAGCTTTTTAAATCTTGATTTATTTCAATGAGCAATTTGCTTTATAATTTTATCTTTACAGACTTTTAAGCAATTAAATAGTTTAGTCTGGTAGCCCTTAATTGCACAGTTATGCAATATTATGAGTAATGGATGTTTGATCAGGTGACAGCTCTCAGCAACCAGAAATTGTTAAAAATTGTTTTCTTGCACATCCACATACCACATGGAACATTTTTTCCTTAAGCTGAGTGACATTTCTTGACAATTGTATCAGACTTATTTGTACAACATACAATGGAATGTTTCCCTATTTCAAATTGAAAATCAATTTTCCTCCTTTATCTCTTCTTTATAAGGAAGCTACATTACCTCCAAAGGGTAATGCTTCTAGAGCTTCAATTGTAGTGGTGAACATAAAGGTCATTGGCTGCATGTGGCACCATACACTGTGGGGTGAGGTGCTTCACTCAGACTGCGACAGCTTGCTGAAAGAAAGGATTTTGAATCAGACATGAATTTGGCAGGGTTGAAATCTGTTAAACATCTTCTACCTTATCAGGAAACATCAGGTGATTCTCCCCAGCAGCTGTCTCTGTCTCCCAGTTCATTCCTGCAAGAAAGCAGGAAGCAGCTCAATGCTGAGACCTGCCCTTCGGGTCAGTTTCTGAGCACCTGCGGACAATGAAATATCCCAAGGCTTAGAGTCTGGAGACCTGAGTATCTGCTCAGGCTCTGGTATAAGCTCACTCTAAGGCCTTAGACAAGACACTTCCACTTTCTGAGCCTCAGTTCACCATTTATAAAATGAGAAGAGTTCTGGTAAAGATGACATGTTAAGTTTGTGTCTGGTACACTCTGTCAGCTTTAAACATATAGCAATGATAAATATAAAAAGAGAAATCCAAAAGACAGAGTTGGGCACAAAGTCATAACAAATATCACCATGGACTGAAATAGAAGTTAAATGCAAAGCAGTGAATAGAGCTGAAGCCACAAGGCTCCTGGGTCACAGTCCAAACCAAAGCAGTGGTAGCCAGTAACCCAATTCCCATGGGGTAAAATGGACAAAAAGTCCTCCCTGAAAAGTGGCAGATTAAAGCTAGATTCAGTACCTGAATTAAAGTGCTGTAGGGGAAATTCCCAGCTATGACACAAGGCCAAAAGCAGCTGTTGTTGCTTCTAACTAGAGTTTCTGCTATGGGAGATTGTGGTCAAAGGGGAGCAGGAGAGCACAGAGGTCAGAAATAGAACCAAGCTACCTGCTGGCCTAATAACAGGATTTGACATTTCCACAAAACTGCCACAGGAAAGGAGAGCTAAAATGCCATTAGAAGATGTGGGCTAGCCTACAAGTTCAGGAGAGTTACAAGGTGGCATCTACAAACTTTATAAAATAAGAAGGATACATACAGAGGGGAAAATGTGGAAAAGAAACTTTAAAATCAATGAGAATAAAATTGAAAATGCACACCTAAGTCTTAGGGTAAAGAAGGCAGACAAAAATTGTTAATGATTGAAAAGCTGCTCTTTTAAGATGAAATTAATTTTACAGGACAGTGTGAGAAAAACTACAAAATAAATTTGTGTAGGAACATCTGAGAGATAAAGAATTTCTATGAAAATGAACAAAAAAATATGAAACAAAAGTTGGCAGAAATTGGACAAGAACAGGAATTGGAAAACAGAGTCATTAAAAGGAGAAAAAATATAAGAATATCCAGACAGGACACAGTAGAAGAGGAATTAGTGGATTGGAAAACAGTGCAGAGGAATTTAATTAGGATATCAGTTAAGAGATATAAAAGCTAGAGGTAGAAAAAAATGCATCAAGTATGTATTTTTAAATAAAGAGAATGGAAAAGTAAGAAAATGGAAAGAACCAACAATTTTACAGAATTGGAGGAAGACATGAGTTTGCAGGTAGAAATACACATCAACTACTGAATAATACAGTCATGTGTGAATATCACATAAAATAAGAATAAGGAGAAAAATTATAAAAACAGCTGGAGAAAGAAGATAGGCTACCACAAAGTTTTAACAATAGGACTTAAAGCAGACTTCTCAATAGAAAGCAGAAAATAATGGGTTAATATATTCAAAGTGCTGCAGGAAAATATCCAAAATCTAGAATTTTACATACAGCTCAAAAATTTGGGGTAACAGGAACAAAATAAAGACATGTACACATATACCAAAAATAGAAGAGTTTAACATCCATAGGCCCTCACTATGAGAATTTTTGAAGGATTAAATTATACACAGAGAGAGAGGGCAAAAACTGATGAAATGTTAATGTCACAAAAACAAAGCAATGCAGATTATCAATGAAATTGAAATCTGCTTTGTTGAAATAATCAATGAAATTCAAAAATCTCTAGCCAGATTAAACAAGGAATAAAACCAAATTACCAATGTCAGTAATGAAGAGAGACATCACTAAAGAGTCTATAGATTAAAAGGATAAAAAGATAATAATATAATTATATGTATGTATTATTTATATACATATAAATTCCACACATTATAGAAAGGGGACAGATTCCTTGAAAAATATCTACTATTAAATAGATAAAAAATAAATAATAATACTTAAAAATCACTTAGTAATATTATAGTAAGATTGATAAAACTAAAGAATATTAAAAAATACCTGGGTGAAAAAAATGCAATAAATACAGTAGAATAGTAATAAGAATGACAACAAGTTACACAACAGAAACCATGGAAGTCAAATGACAAAGTAACAATATCTTGAAAGTACTGAAATTTTTAAAAGCTATCCTTTTAATCAACATATATATAATAAAAATATCCTTCCAAAATGAAAGTAGGGTTTTTGCTGTCAGTATAGTTTAGTATCTCCTAGTACACCGGTCTCTCATGCAAATAAAAACTACAAATGCTGGGCAACACACACAGCAACAATAACAACAACAACCTAACATTACTGGAGCCAAGCAAAAGTAGCAAGATTCTGGAGACAGATTAACACTTAGAATAAGGAATGACACTGTACACATTCCCTGTTATTACAGCTTTTAGCCACAGGGTAAACCCTAGTGAAAAATCTAAAGTCTTCCTGGCCTGAAGAACTAGAGGAAAGAATTTGGGCAACTATAGAGTTAAGAAGTAAAGGGAAATTTCCGAAAAGGAAATAACCAAAGAGGAGGTATATTATCATTTTAACAAAGGATGAACAGGACAGCTACATTGAAAGCAGCAAAGAAAATGCTTCAATAAATTGAAGACAATCTAAATAAATGAAAAAGCATACCATATATGTCTCAGTCCATTTGGGCTGCTGTAACAAAATACCATAAACTGAGTAGCTTATAAACACCAGAAATTTATTTCTCACAGTTCTGGAGGCTGGAAGTCCAAGATCAGGGTACCAGCATGGTCAGGAGAGGTTCCCTCCTCTGGATTGCATTTCTACTTCTGTCCTTACACAGTGGAAGGGGGCAAGCAAATTCTCTGGGGTCTGTTTCATAAAGGCACTAATCATATTCATGAGGGCTCCAATATTATAACCTAATCATTTCCCAAAGGCCCCATCTCTTAATAATATCACCTTGAGGGTTAGGATTTCAACATATGAATTTGAGGAGGATACAAATATTCAGCTCATAGCAATATTCATGGATTGAAAGACTCAATATTGTCAAAATATCACTGTTTCCCAAACCTATCTATATATTTAATGCACTCCAATCAAAAGCTCAAGAAATTGACTAGATGATTCTAAAACTTTTATTAAAGTGCAAAGAATTTTGAATATCCAAAGCAATCTTGAAACAAAGGCCAAAGGTTCAGTAATTCTGGTATGTGGTATTGACAAAGGAATCAAAAAATAGACCAGAATAGTTCCAGAAAAAAAATTCCCAATTACAGAGTTACCTGATTTTTGACAAAAGTGCCAAAACAGTTGAACAGGAGAGGAGATCCTTTCAATAAATGATGCTGGAATAATTAAATATTCACACGGGGAAAAATTAACTTTGAACCCTACCTCACACTATAAACAAAAATTAATTTAATATAGATCATTGACCTCAATATAAAAGCTAAAACCATAAACTTTCAGAAAAAATCATAGGAGAATATATTATTCACTTTGGGCTAGGCAAAGAGTTCTTAGGTCACAGAAAGCAGTAAACCATAAAGAAAAAAATAAATGATGATTTAACTACAAACAAACTTTAAAACTTCAGTACACTGAAAGACACCACCATGAAGAAAATAAATAAGCAAGCACAGACTTGAAAAAATTTACAGAACTTACGTCTGACTAAAGACTGGTCTCCAGAATATATAAAGTTATCCAACAATTCAACAATGAAAAGAAACAACCCAAAGAAAAATAGGCAAAAGGTTGATAAAAACAAAATTTGGGGACGTTATAAAACTGAAATTCCCACGTTGTTAGTGAGAATATGAAATGGTTCAAACACTTTGGAAAAAAATCTTAGCAGTTTCTTTTAAAATTAAACATACACCATGCTATGAAACAGAAATTCCACTTCTAAGTATTTACCAAGATATCTGAAAACAAAAATTCACAAAAAAATTGTAAAATGTCAACATTATATTATTATATTCATAATAGTACAAACTGTGAATAAACGAAAGATTCATTAGTAAAAGAATGGATGAACAAACTATTATATATCCATACAATGGAATACTATTCCACAAGAAAGCGACTGAACTACTGATACATGTAACAGCATGGATGAATCTGAAAAAATTTATACTAAGTAAAAAGAAGCCTTACACAAAAGAATGCACAATGTATAATCCCATTTGTATGAATACTAAAGCAAGCAAAATTACTCTGTGGTGGAAAAAAATGAGAATAGTGATTGCTTCTGGAAACTTTGGAAAAAGTTTGTATGTGAGGGAAACGAGGGAATTTTTTGGAATAATGATCATGTTTCATAACTTGATAGAGGTTTTGTTTATATAGGCTTGTGAATTAAACTCAAAAAATTTATTCTTATGATTTGTGCACTTTACTGAATTTACATTTCACATCAAAATAAAATATTTTAAATAAACATTGAACTTTAGTTAGGAACATGGAGGCTAAAGTATTTGGTGGGAGGTGTATTGATCTTTTTAACATCTTTATTGGAGTATAATTGCATTACAATGTTGTGTTAGTTTTTGCTGTATAACAAAGTGAATCAGCTATATGCATACTTATATCCCCATATCCCCTCCCTCTTCCGTCTCCCTCCTCCTATCCCTATCCCACCCTTCTAGGTGGTCACAAGGCACCTACCTGACCTCCCTGCGAGATGCAGCTGCTTCCCATTAGCTATCTATTTTACATTTGGTAGTGTATATATGTCAATGCTACTATCTCACCTCATCCCAGCTTACCCTTCCTCATCCCCATATCCTCAAGTCCATTCTCTATGTTTGCAATCTTTGTTCCTGTCCTGCCCCCCTAGGATCATCAAAACCTTTTTTTTTTTTCACATTCCATATGTATGTGATAGCATATAGTATTTGTCTTTCTCTTTCTGACTTACTTCACTCTGTATGACAGACTCTAGGTCCAGCCACCTCACTACAAATAGTTCAATTTCGTTCCTTTTTATGGCTGAGTAATACTCCACTGTGTGTATGTGCCACATCTTCTTTATCCATTCATCTGTTGATGGACAGTTAGCTTGCTTCCATGTCCTGGCTATTGTAACTAGTACTGCAGTGAACACTGTGATACATGACTCTTTTTGAATTATGGTTTTCTCAACATATATACCCAGTAAGGGGATTGCTGGGTCACATGGTAGTTCTATTTTTAGTTTTAAGGAACCTCCATACTGTTCTCCATAGTGGCTGTATCAATTTACAGTGCAAGAGGGTTCCCTTTTCTCCACACCCTCTCCAGCATTTATTGTTTGTAGATGTTTGTTGATGGCCATTCTGACTGGTGTGACGTGATACCTCATTGTAGTTTTGACTTGCATTTCTCTGATAATTAGTGATGTTGAGCATCTTTTCATGTGTTTATTGGCAATCTACATATCTTCTATGGAGAAAAGTCTGTTTAGGTCTTCTGCCCACTTTTGGATTGGGTTGTTTGTTGTTTTGATATTGAGTTGCCTGTATATTTTGCAGATTAATCCTTTGTAAGTTGCATCGTTTGCAAATATTTTCTCCCATTCGGGGGGTTGTTGTTTTGTCTTGTTTATGGTTTCATTTGCTGTGCAAGAGCTTTTAAGTTTCATTAGGTGCCATTTGTTTATTTTTGTTTTTATTTCCATTTCTCGAGGAGATGGGCCAAAAAGGATCTTGCTGTGATTTATGTCATAGCATATTCTGCCTATGTTTTCCTCTAAGAGTTTTATAGTGTCTGGCCTTAGATTTAGGTCTTTAATCCATTCTGAGTTTACTTTTCTGCATGGTGTTAGGAAGTGTCCTAATTTCATTCTTTTACGTATAGTTGGCTAGTTCTCCCAGCACCACTTATTGAAGAGGATGTCTTTACTCCATTGTATACTCTTGCCTCCTTTATCAAAGATAAGGTGACCATATGTGCATGGGTTTATCTCTGGGCTTTCTATCCTGTTCCATTGATCTATATTTCTGTTTTTGTGCCAGTACTCTACTGTCTTGATTATAGTAGCATTGTAGTATAGTCCGAAGTCAGAGAGCCTGATTCCTCCAGCTCGGGTTTTCTTTCCCAAGATTGCTTTGGCTATTTGGGGTCGTTTGTATTTCCATACAAATTGTGAAACTTTTTGTTCTAGGTCTGTGAAAAATGCCATTGGTAGTTTGACAGGGATTGCACTGAATCTGTAGATTGCTTTGGGTAGTATAGTCATTTTCCCAATGTTGATTCTTCTAATCCAGGAACATGGTATACCTCTCCATCTGTTTGTATCATCTTTAATTTCTTTCATCAGTGTCCTATAGTGTTCTGCATACAGGTCTTTTGTCTCCTTAGGTAGGTTTATTCCTATATTTTTTATCCTTTTTGTTGCATGGGTAAATGGGACTGTGTCCTCAATTTCTCTTTCAGATTTTTCATCATTAGTGTATAGGAATGCAAGAGATTTCTGTCCATTAATTTTGTATCCTGCTACTCTACCAGATTCATTGATTAGCTCTAGTAGTTTTCTGGTAGCATCATTAGGATTCTCTGTGTATAGTATCATGTCACCTGCAAACAGTGACAGTTTTACTTCTTTTCCAACTTGTATTCCTTTTATTTCTTTTTCTTCTCTGATTGCTGTGGCTAAAACTTACAAAACTATGTTGAATAAGAATGGTGAGAGTGGGCAACCTTGTCTTCTTCCTGATCTTATAAGAAATGGTTTCAGTGTTTCACCATTGAGAACGATGTTGTCTGTGGGTTTGTCATATATTGCCTCTATTATGTTGAGGTAGGTTCGCTCTATGCCTACTTTCTGGAGAGTTATTATAAATGGGTGTTGAATTTTGTCAAAAGCTTTTTCTGCATCTATTGAGATGATCATATGGATTTTATCCTTCAGTTTGTTCATGTGGTGTATCACATTGATTGATTTGCATATACTGAAGAATCCTTGCATTCCTGGGATAAACCCCACTTGATCATGATGTATGATCCTTTTAATGTGCTGTTGTATTCTGTTTGCTAGTATTTTATTGAGAATTTTTGCATCTATATTCATCAGAGTTATTGGCCTGTAGCTTTCTTTTTTTGACATCTTTGCCTGGTTTCAGTATCAGGGTGATAATGGCCTCGTAGAATGAGTTTGGGAGCGTCCCTCCTTCTGCTATATTTTGGAAGAGTTTGAGAAGGATAGGTGTTATGTCTTCTCTAAATGTTCGATAGAATTCGCCTGTGAAGCCATCTGGTCCTGGGCTTTTGTTTGTTGGAAGGTTTTAATCATGGTTTCAATTTCAGTGCTTGCGATTGTTCTGTTTATATTTTCTATATCTTCCTGGTTCAGTCTCAGAAGGTTGTGCTTTTCTAAGCATTTGTCCATTTCTTCCAGGTTGTCCATTTTATTGGCATATAGCTGCTTGTAGTAATCTCTCATAATCCTTTGTATTTCTGCAGTGTCAGTGCTACTTCTCCTCTTCCATTTCAAATTCTGTTGATTTGAGTTCTCCCTTTTTTTCTTGATGAGTCTGGCTAATAGTTTATCCATTTTGTTCATCTTCTCAAAGAACCTGCTTTTAGCTTTATTAATCTTTGCTATCATTTCCTTAATTTCTTTTTCATTTATTTCTGATCTGATCTTTATGATTTCTTTCTTCTGCCAACTTTGGGTTTTGTTTGTTCTTTCTCTAGTTCCTTTAGGTGTAAGGTTAGATTGTTTGATATTTTTTTTGTTTCTTGAAGTAGGATTGTATTGCTATAAACTTCCCTCTTACAACTGCTTTTGCTGCATCCTATAGGTTTCAGATCATCGTGTTTTCATTGTCATTTGCTTCTAGGTATTTTTTTATTTCCTCTTTGATTTCTTTGGTGATCTCTTGGTTCTTTAGTAGCGTATTGTTTAACCTCCATGTGTTTGTATTTTTTACTGTGTTTTTTTCCTGTAATTGATATCTAGTCTCATAACGCTGTGGTCGGAAAAGATACTTGACACAATTTCAATTTTCTTAAATTTACCAAGGCTTGATTTGTGAACGAAGATATGGTCTATCTTGGAGAATTCCATGAGCACTTGAGAAGAAAGTGTATTCTGTTTTTGGATGGAATGTCCTATAAATTTCAATGAAGTCCATCTTCTTTAATGTGTCATTTAAAGCTTGTGTTTCCTTATTTATTTTCATTTTGTATGATCTGTCCATTGGTGAAAGTGGAGTGTTAAACTCCCCTACTGTTATTGTGTTACTGTCGATTTCCCCTTTTATGTCTGTTAGCATTTGCCTTATGTATTGAGGTGCTCCTGTGTTGGGTGCATAAATATTTAAAATTGTTATATCTTCTTCTTGGATTGATCCCTTGATTGTTATGGAGTGTCCTTCTTTGTCTCTTGTAATAGTCTTTATTTAAAAGTGTATTTTGTCTGATATGAGAATTCCTACTCCAGGTTCTTCAGATTTCCATTCGCATGGAATATCTTTTTCCATCCCCTCACTTTCAGTCTGTATGTGTCCCTAGGTGTGAAGTAGGTGTCTTGTAGACAGAATATATGTGGGTCTTGTTTCTGTACCCATTCAGCCAGTCTATGTCTTTTGGTTGGAGCATTTAATACATTTACATTTAAGGTAATTATCGATATGTATGTTCCTATTACTATTGTCTTAAGTGTTTTGGGTTTGTTATTGTAGGTCTTTTCCTTCTCTTGTGTTTCCTGCCTAGAGAAGTTCCTTTAGCATTTGTTGTAAAGCTGGTTTGGTGGTGCTGAATTCCCTTAACTTTTGCTTGTCTGTAAAGATTTTAATTTCTCTGTCAAATCTGAATGAGATCCTTGCTGGGTAGAGTAATCTTGGTTATAGGTTTTTCCCTTTCATCACTTTAAATATGTCCTGCCACTCCCTTCTGGCTTGCAGGGTTTCTGCTGAAAGATCAGCTGTTAACCTTATGGGGATTCCCTTTTATGTTATTTGTTGCTTTTCCCTTGCTGCTTTTAATATATTTCTTTGTATTTAATTTTTGATAGTTTGATTAATATGGGTCTCGGCATGTTGGGTTTATCCTGTATGGGACTCTCTGTGCTTCCTGGACTTGACTGACCATTTCATTTCCCACGTTAGGGAAGTTTTTGACTATAATCTCTTCAAATATTTTCTCAGAGTGTTTCTTTTTCTCTTCTTCTTCTGGGGCTCCTATAATTCGAATGTTGGTGTGTTTAATGTTGTCCCAGAGGTCTCTGAGACTGTCCTCAATTCTTTTCTTTTTTCTTTATTCTGCTCCCTTGTAGTTATTTTCACCTTTTTATCTTCCAGCTCACTTATACGTTCTTCTTCCTCAGTTATTCTGCTATTGATTCCTTCTGGAGTATTTTTAATTTCAGTTATTATGTTGACATCACTGTTTGTTTGCTCTTTAGTTCTCCTAGATCCTTGTTAAATGTTTCTTGTATATTCTTCATTCTGTTTCTGAGATTTTGGATCATCTTTACTATCATTACTCTGAATTCTTTTTCAGGTAGGTTGCCTATTCGTCTTCATTTACTTGGTCTTGTAGGTTTTTACCTTGCTTCTTCATCTGTAACATTTTTTTGTCATTTCATTTTTTTTTTTGACAGGTGAAGCTGTATTCCTGTCTTACTAGTTGTTTGGCCTGAGGCGCCCAGCACTGGAGTTTGCAGGCCGTTGGATAGAACTGGGTCTTGGTGCTAAGATTAGGACCTCTGGGAGGACTGACTCCAATTAATATTCCCTGGGGTCTGAGGTTCTCTGTTAGTCCAGTGGTTTGGACTCAGAGCTCCCACCACAGGAACTTGGGCCTGCCCTCCAGCCTGGGAACCCACAAGCTGCATGGCATGGCAAAAAAAAAAAAGAAAAGAAGAAGAAAAGGAGCAGTACAATATCAAAGAATAAAAAACAAAATACAATTAGAAAGATAAGAAATTGGGCTTCCCTGGTGGTGCAGTAGTTGAGAATCTGCCTTCCAACGCAGGGGACAAGGGTTCGAGCCCTGGCCTGGAAGATCCCACATGCCGCGGAGCAACTAGGCCCGTGAGCCACAACTACTGAGCCTGCACGTCTGGAGCCTGTGCTCCCAACAAGAGAGGCCGTGACAGTGAGAGGCCCGTGCACCACGATGAAGAGTGGCCCCCGCTTGCCGCAACTAGAGAAAGTCCTTGCACAGAAACGAAGACCCAACACAGCCAAAAATTAATTAATTAATTAATTAAAAAGAAAAAGAAAAGAAAAGAAACTGCGAAAGTGTTAAAAAAAAAAAGAAAAAAGAAAAAGAAAGAAAGATAAAAAATATACTAGGAAAAATAAAAATATAATTGAAACAATTGGTCACTAGGGGTTTCTCCCTTCCCCTTAGGTGTCCGTGGTCCCCCACCGGTGCCTGGTAGGTGCCCTAGTTGTGTGGAGAACGAATGCCATGTCCTCCCAGTCCACCATCTTGACTCCGCCCACTGTATTAGTCTTGATATCTGTAATTTACCTTGCTTTTCATTAAACAAGTGGGATAGCTCACGAATGGATACAGATAGATAGATGTACAGATAATAAAGCCAGAATAGTAAAATGTGAATAATAAAATCTAGTTAGTGAGTATATTGGTAGGTGTAGACTGATTTATAACCCTCAGATTCCTTGGAGTTTCACTATGGAACATGATGAAGCAGAGAAAGTCAGTCCCTGGCTCTAGACATGCATCCCATGGATCCCATGCCCCCTTCTACAACCCCTTCTTGTTTCACACACAGATTTATATCACATTCTCCTTCTTGTTTCACACCCTTTCTTATCCCACAGAGAAGATCTTCATGTTGATAGACATCCAAGCTATGTCCAATACCCCACCATTCCGTCACATCTCCAGCTTAGGGATGTACAGTCTAGTGTGCATGTACCTGTGGTGCCATCCCACCCACAAGAGACCTGACTCAGGGAAGAGTCCCACACTATCTTTGGATGTAGGTTCATTACTATCTTTTTGAATAGGTAATTTGAGTTCTGAGTACTAAGCATATGCTCTAGAAGTGGAGGTAGAGAGACCACTTGTTCTAGGCTGCACACTCTTCACATTGTGGTAAGGAACATGGCAGCAGTAAGCCCAGAGCAGGGCTCTCTAGAAACATGGGACTGAGGACAGGGACTTTGTAACAGATTGTACATATATATTTTAAGAAACTACAATAATATCTCCCCATCCACATATTTTTATTATGTGACTGACAATTGTCCCATCTTTCACTGGGGTTTATATCCCCTTCCCTTGAAATTGGGAAGGTCCTCTGATAGCTTTGATTAATAAAGTACAGTGGAAGAAATTATGCAACTTGCAAGGCTAGGTCATAAAAATGTCCTTCACTTTTGCCTTATTCTCTGGGAAAGCTCATGCTTGAAACCCAGCAACCATGCTGTAAGGAAGCCCAAGCAGCCTGTGGAGAGGTCCACAGTGAGGAACCAAGGATCCCAGCTTACAGCCATGGCTGAGTTCTTAACCAACAGTCACCACCAAACTGTCATCCATATGGGTGAACCATCTTGGAAATGGATCCTCCAGCTCCTAGTTGAACTTTCCCAGCTGATGGCATATGGAATAGAGATGAGCCACCCCTGCTGAGTCCTGTCCAATTTGCAGATTCATTATCAAAATAAATGATTACTGTTGTTTTCGGAAGAATTAAACCATTAAATTTGAGGGTGGTTGGATTACTGATACTCAGTAATAGCATCTGAGACAGGCTCTGCATGCCCAGAACTCTGGACAGTACACTTTACTCATTTTCCTTCCTGACCACTGTAAATTTTTCCTTTAACACCTTATCCTTTGTGAAGTTGTACCAAAACCCCATTTGGTTTAACTATATTCTGTGCTTCCATAACACATTGTGTATTCTCTATCCTAGCATACACGACACATATTCAATTTATACATTTACGTATTTGTCCTACTAGACTGTTAGGACAAAGACTACACCTTATCCCCTCTGGAGCTTCAGTATCTGGCACTAGACCTTACATACAGGAAGGATTCCAAAATATTCACTGAAGTAAAATTAAAGTTACAGCCTGCTTCAGAGTTTTCCATGAATGATTTAACTAAGGGTATTGTAGATATGGCCATAAACAAAAACTGATTGCTAACAGAGAGCAATGTCAGGGAGAAGGAAAGTCAAAGTCTGCCACTCAAGGGAAGACCAAGGAGGGCCAAGAAGATTTAGTGCTAGTGTTACCTGCTGCCTGCAAAGGAGTAAACATTACCCTCAGATGTGGTAATGGTGCTTTTATAGGACAAGCACAAAAGGTTTTCTTTCAATATATTTGCCTCCTTTCTTGAGAGCTGAGTCCATTGTGAGCATTTTCACTCCTCAAGAAATTTCGGGCTTCCCTGGTGGCGCAGTGGTTAAGAATCCGCCTGCCAATGCAGGGGACACGGGTTTGAGCCCTGGCCCAGGAAGATCCCATATGCCACGGAGCAACTAAGCCCATGCGCCACAACTACTGAACTGCACTCTAGAGCCCATGAGCCACGACTACTGAAGCCCACTCGCCTAGAGCCTGTGCTCCGAAACGAGAAGCCACCGCAATGAGAAGCCCACACACCATAATCAAGAGTAGCCCCTGTTCACCACAACTAGAGAAAACCCGCACACAACTACGAAGACCCAACGCAGTCAAGATTAAATAAAGAAATTTGGATGGGCTAGAATGAGTCCAGAATAACCCATTACTCTGAAAATAGGAAGTTTCAAGAGTGCATTTTCTTTGACAATTGTAAAGAAAATGGACAAAATGAAGTATTCCAGTCTTTGGTATTTTGAGAACTACTCCAAACAAAGAAAGGAAATGATCAACTATCACCATTACTATAAGAGGAGACTGTGAGAAAAATAAACTGTACCATGGTCTATTTCAACCCAGATAAGATTTACAATTTTGAAAATACATTAAGGTTTCAGCACTACGAAAGTTTTTTGATTGGTTTCCTCTTACAAGAAAATTCTTTTCTATTTCCTAGGAGACTGCTCAGGAGAATTCTAGACAGGAGTTTAAAAAGAATTTTGTCTGGGGGAGACAACCTCTTTTTTTTTTTCTTTTAATGATTCTGGGCCTCTCATTCCCATTCCCAGGTTAAAACCTGATTTGTACTGCATTTGACATTATTCCCAGCCCTAATATCTCTGTCTGGGCATAGGCTGGAAGTGTCAACAATCTGTGAGATACCCCAATTCTCACAGTACTCAAAAGGCTCACCTTAGAACTTGAACTTACCAAGGGAAAATAAATTAACCCAGTCCCTCTAGGAGGTAACCAAAAACCAAGTCATTTTTCACCCCAGTTCTCCCTTCCAAAGATTGAGTTTTATCTTAAGGCTGGTTCCTTTTGCCATCATAGGATACCTACCAATAGGTATCTTTCTTCATTCTTGCCAACAAGTGAGACAGACCATCTCTTGAGGTTTTTCTTCTAATCAAAGAAATTTTACCAAAAATCTGTAAAAAAAAAAAAAAAAAAAAAAAAAAAAAGAACTGGAACTCCTGGCTCGGGGTCCCTCCCCTCCGCCGTCACCAAGCTGCCCTGGAGATTCAGGGCAGAGCAGCCCCACACCTGGCACCCAGAACAGAGCCCACTTTTGGGCAGAGCAGGAACTCCTGGCTTGGGGTCCCTCCCATCCACCGTCACCGAGCTGTCCTGCAGCCCCAGGGCAGGGCAGCCTCACTGCGCTGCCGGTTCTGGAGGGGCCCCACCAGCTGAAGCCATGACCCTCTTGGGGACCACAGGCCAGTTGTTTCAATAAGTAGCTTAAAGACAAAACAGAAACACAAGGTTTGTGCCTGAGATCATGTTGATGTGAAACCAGGGATGGCCACCTTGGGCCAGCTTGCGGGATCTTGGTTCCCAAGCTGGAGGTCGGGTCTGAGCTCCTGTGGTGGGAACTCCGAGTCCAAACCGCTGGACTAACAAGAGAATCTCAGACCCCAGGGAATATCAGTTGCCCACCAGAGGGCCACATCTCAGCACCAAGACCCAGCTCTATCCAACTACCTGCAAACTCAAGTGTTGGAAAACTCAGGCTGAACAACCAGTAAGACAGGAATATAGCACCATCAACCAAAAAAAAAAAAACGACAAAGAAATAAGTTACAGATGAAGGAGCAACACCAAATAAATGAAGACGGAATAGGCAATCTACCTGAAAAAGAATTCAGAGTAATGATAGTAAAGATGACCCAAACTCTTGGAAACAGAATGGCGAAAATACAAGAAACATTTAACAAGGACCTAGAAGAACTAAAGAGCAAACAAAAAGTGATGAACAACACAATAACTGAAATTAAAAATAGTCTAGAAGGAATCAATAGCAGAATAACTGAGGAAGAAGAACGTATAAGTGAGCTGGAAGATAAAAAGGTGGAAATAACTGCGAGGGAGCAGAATAAAGAAAAATGAATGAAAAGAATTGAGGACAGTCTCAGAGACCTCGGGGACACCATTAAACGCACCAGCATTCGAATTATAGGGGTTCCAGAAGAAGAAGAGAAAAAGAAACGGTCTGAGAAAATATTTGAAGAGATTATAGCCAAAAACTTCCCTAACATGGGAAAGGAAATAGTCAATTAAGTCCAGGAAGCACAGAGAGTACCATAAAGGATAAACCCAAAGACAAACATGCCAAGACATATATTAATCAAACTTTCAGAAATTAAATACAAACAAAAAATATTAAAAGCAGCAAGGGAAAAATAACAACTAACATACAAAGGAATGCCCATAAGGTTAACAGCTGATCTTTCAGCAGAAACTCTGCAAGCCAGAAGGGAGTGGCAGGACATATTTAAAGTGATGAAAGGGAAAAACCTACAACCAAGATTACTTTACCCAGCAAGGATCTCATTCAGATTCGACAGAGAAGTTAAAACCTTTACAGACAAGAGAAAGTTAAGGGAATTCAGCACCACTAAACCAGCTTTACAACAAATAATAAAGGAACTTCTCTAGGCAGGAAACACAAGAGAAGGAAAAGACCTACAATAACAAATCCAGAACAATTAGGACAATGGTAATAGGAACATACATATCGATAATTACCTTAAATGTAAATGGGTTAAATGCCCCAATTAAAAGACATAGACTGGCTGAATGGATACAAACACAAGACCTGTACATATGCTGTCTACAAGAAACCCACTTCAGACCTAGGGACACATACAGATTAGAAGTGAGGGCGTGGAAAAAGAGATTCCATGCAAATGGAAATCAAAAGAAAGCTGGAGTAGCAATTCTCATATCAGACAAAACAGATAGAAATAAAGACTATTACAAGAGACAAAGAGGATACTACATAATGATCAAGGGATCAGTCCAAGAAGAAGATATAACAACTTTAAATATTTATGCACCCAACATAGGAGCACCTCAATACATAAGGCAAGTGCTAACAGCCATAAAAGGGGAAATCAACAGTAACACAATAATAGTAGGGGAGTTTAACACCCCACTTTCGCCAATGGATGGATCATCCAAAGTGAAAATAAATAAGGAAACACAAGCTTTAAATGACACATTAAACAAGACGGACTTCACTGATATTTACAGGACATTCCATCCAAAAGCAACAGAATACAATTTCTTCTCAAGTGCTCATGGAACATTATCCAGGACAGACCATATCGTGGGTCACAAATCAAGCCTCGGTAAATTTAAGAAAATTGAAAACATATCAAGTATCTTTTCCAACCACAACGCTATGAGACTACATATCAATTACAGGAAAAAAACTGTAAGAAATACAGAAACATGGAGGCTAAACAATACGCTACTAAATAACCAAGAGATCACTGAAGAAATCAAAGAGGAAATAAAAAAATACCTAGAAACAAATGACAATGAAAACACGACGACCCCAAACCTATGGGATGCAGCAAAAGTAGTTCTAAGAGGGAAGTATACAGCAATACAATCTTACCTCAAAACAAGAAAAATCTCAAATAAACAACCTAACCTTACACCTAAAGCAATTAGTGAAAGAAGAATAAAAAAACCCCAATGTTAGCAGGAGGAAAGAAATCATAAAGGTCAGATCAGAAATAACTGAAGGAAATGATGGCAAAAATCAATAAAACTAAAATCTGGTTCTTTGAGAAGATAAAATTGATAAACTATTAGGCAGATTCATCAAGAAAAAAATGGGAGATGACTCAAATCAACAGAATTAGAAATGAAAAAGGAGACACTGACATTGCAGAAATACAAAGAATCATGAGAGATTACTACAAGTAACTCTATGCCAATAAAATGGACAATCTGGAAGAAATGGACAAATTCTTAGAAAAGCACAACCTTCTGAGACTGAACCAGGAAGATATAGAAAATATAAACAGAACAACCACAAGCACTGAAATTGAAACCATGATTAAAACCTTCCAACAAACAAAAGCCCAGGACCAGATGGCTTCACAGGCGAATTCTATCAAACATTTAGAGAAGACAAAACACCTATTCTTCTCAAACTCTTCCAAAACATAGCAGAGGGAAGAACACTTCCAAACTCATTCTAGGAGGCCACCACCAGCCTGATACCAAAACCAGACAAAGTTGTCATAAAAAAAGAAAACTACAGGGCAATATCTCTCATGAACATATATGCAAAAATCTTCAACAAAATACTAGCAAACAGAATCCAACAGCACATTAAAAGGATCATACATCATGATCAAGTGGGTTTTATCCCAGGAACGCAAGGATTCTTCAATATATGCAAATCAATCATGTGATACACCATATTAACAAATTGAAGGAGAAAAACCATATGATCATCTCAACAGATGCAGAAAAAGCTTTTGACAAAATTCAACACCGATTTATGATTAAACTCTCTCCAGAAAGTAGGCATAGAGTGAACCTACCTCAACATAATAAAGGCCATATATGACAAACCCACAGCCAACATCGCTCTCAATTGTGAAACACTGAAACCATTTCCTCTAAGATCAGGAAGAAGACAAGGTTGCCCACTCTCACCACTCTTATTCAACATAGTTTTGTAAGTTTTAGCCACAGCAATCAGAGAAGAAAAAGAAATAAAAGGAATACAAGTTGGAAAAGAAGTAAAACTGTCACTGTTTGCAGGTGACATGATACTATACACAGAGAATCCTAATGATGCTACCAGAAAACTACTAGAGCTAATCAATGAATTTGGTAGAGTAGCAGGATACAAAATTAATGGACAGAAATCTCTTGCATTCCTATACACTAATGATGAAAAACCTGAAAGAGAAATTAAGGACACAGTCCCATTTACCCATGCAACAAAAAGGATAAAAAATATAGGAATAAACCTACCTAAGGAGACAAAAGACCTGTATGCAGAACACTATAGGACACTGATGAAAGAAATTAAAGATGATACAAACAGATGGAGAGGTATACCATGTTCCTGGATTAGAAGAATCAACATTGGGAAAATGACTATACTACCCAAAGCAATCTACAAATTCAGTGCAATCCCTATCAAACTACCAATGGCATTTTTCACAGACCTAGAACAAAAAAATTCACAATTTGTATGAAAACACAAAAGACCCCAAGTAGCCAAAGCAATGTTGAGAAAGAAAAACGGAGCTGGAGGAATCAGGCTATCTGACTTCGGACTATACTACAATGCTACTATAATCAAGACAGTAGAGTACTGGCACAAAAACAGAAATCTAGATCAATGGAACAGGATAGAAAGCCCAGAGATAAACCCATGCACATATGGTCACCTTATCTTTGATAAAGGAGGCAAGAGTATACAATGGAGAAAAGACATCCTCTTCAATAAGTGGTGCTGGGAAAAATGGTCAACTACATGTAAAAGAATGAAATTAGAACACTACCTAATACCATGCATAAAACTAAACTCAGAATTGATTAAAGACCTAAATCTAAGGCCAGACACTATAAAACTCTTAGAGGAAAACATAGGCAGAATATGCTATGACATAAATCACAGCAAGATCCTTTTTGACCCATCTCCTAGAGAAATAGAAATAAAAACAAAAATAAACAAATGGCACCTAATAAAACTTAAAAGCTTTTTGCACAGCCAAGGAAACCATAAACAAGACGAAAAGGCAACCCTCAGAATGGGAGAAAACTTTTGCTAATGAAGCAACTGACAAAGGATTAATCTCCAAAATATACAAGCAGCTCGTGCGGCTCAATATCAAAAAACAAATAACCCAACCCAAAAATGGGCAGAGGACCTAAATAGACATTTCTCCAAAGATATACAGATTGCCAACAAACATACGAAAAGATGCTCAACATCACTAATTATCAGAGAAATGCAAGTCAAAACTACAATGAGGTATCACGTCACACCAGTCAGAGTGGCCGTCATCAAACATCTACAAACAAAATGCTGGAGAGGGTGTGGAGAAAAGGGAACCCTCTTGCACTGCTGGTGGGAATGTAAATTGATACAGCCACTATGGAGAACTGTATGGAGGTTCCTAAAAAACTAAAAGTAGAACTACCATATGACCTAGCAATCCCCCTACTGGGCATATATGTTGAGAAAACCATAATTCAAAAAGAGTCATGTATCACAGTGTTCACTGCAGTACTAGTTACAATAGGCAGGACATGGAAGCAACGTAAATGTCCGTCGAAGATGAATGTATCAAGAAGATGTGGCACATACATGCAATGGAATATTACCCAGCGATAAAAAGAAATGAAACTGAACTATTTGTAGTGAGTTTGATGGACCTAGAGTCTGTCATACAGAGTGAAGTAAGGCAGAAAAAGAAAAACAAACACTGTATGCTAACATATATATATGGAATCTAAAAAAAAGAAAAAAGGTTCTGATGAACCTATGGACAGGACAGGAATAAAGACACAGATGTAGAGAATGGACTTGAGGACACAGGGATGGGGAGGGTAAGCTGGGACAAAGTGAGAGAGTAACACTGACATATATACACTACCAAACGTAAAATAGATAGCTAGTGGGAAGCAGCCGCATAGCACAGGGAGATCAGCTTGGTGCTTTGTGACCACCTAGAGGGGTGGGATAGGGAGGGTGGGAGGGAGACATAAGAGGGAGGGGATATGGGGATATATGTATATGTATAGCTGATTCGCTTTGTTATACAGGAGAAACTAACACACCATTGTAAAGCAATTGTACTCAAATAAAGATGTTAAAAAAAACCCTAAAAAATATCATCTTATATTTCATTGTTTGAATGTATAATTCCTGCTCATTTATACAGTTTTTTTTTTCCAGCAGGGAATGCCACATGGTGATTAGCTTAGGTCTGAGCTCCTACATTATTCTTTGGCAACTAGAGAAGGAATGGCCATGACTGATTTGATGTCACCAAGAGCCCAAACCTGGAGCAGAGAAGCTCCACAAAGGAAGCGCTAGGATGCTTGCTGGAGAAACAAACAGTGCTCACAGAGTATCGCTGTCTACTCTAAAAGAAATGCTGTCAAGCATTTGCTGGGCTGGTTAGTTTTTTTATGTGTGCCTTACATTTTATATTTTGTTTTCCACTGGTGTCTTGCAAGGATTTTTTAGTAGCAACAAAACTAACCAAAAGCAGAAAGTGGCACTGGCCTATTCTGCCTTTCAAGGGAAGACAACCTGGCAGGGACATTTGCTTGTGAAGGTGAATAAATGAAGCATGGTGCTTCAGAATCTGAGAGGAAATTCCAGATTCAGATCTTCTTAAGGAATGAGAGACCTCAGAATCTGTCAGATTCTCTGAGGGGTTGGGAAAGAGCCCTGGGGACTTTGGGGCCCTTGTTGCCCTTGGCAAAGATCAGGAGGATCCTGGTGTTTGAAGAGCTGGGGAGGAAGGTTGTGTGGCACTGACTGACTCAGCAAAAGGACTTCTAAAGACATGTTCTCAGCTTTATCCTCTCAGAGTACAGGTTACACAGCACTTTAAAAACTTCTGCCTCTGTGGCCCGATGAGATTGGGAAATACATTTTCTGTTCCAGATATTTATTTAAAAGTTTCACTTTCACTTAATAAATCCATAGCCATGGCATACATGAAAGGTTTCCCCAAATGGTAATTTATGCTTATTGAAGAATTACTTTTCAAAGTGCATGGGCCACCTGTCACTGAGGGCAATTGCGGCCACTCAGTTTTTAGACTTATTGGCTGTTATAGATTTGGGAGTTGATACATTTTTGAAATGTTTATGCTTTCTTTTTCTTGTTAATTATCGATCTAAAACTTTATGGATTCTGAGAGATTTGTGAACAAGGCTTTCATTAATCCCCAAGGCTGCTGAGGAGTCCAGGCAATAGAATTCCCAGGTCACAGATATGCAGGAAACTTGGGAACCAACAGGCTAATTCCCAGGGTCACACAGTGGGTCAGTGCTGGCCAAACTCACAGAGTTTATAACAGGGATACCAGCCATCCTGCTGCTCACCAAAGACGACCCTTTAGCTGTACCTAGAGCGCATGGTCAAGGGTGGCCCAGAAGCAATGGGACGTAGACACATCCCTTCCCAACCCTCGTGGGACCTCCTCTACAACCGGGACGCCTATCCTGTGCCGTGTGCCTACCCCTGCCTGAGTGTACACTACCTTCCAGTGGATTTGTTCCCTTAGCCTAAAGCCTGCATGGAAGACTTCCAGACGCTAAATCCCTCCTCTTATCTAACACTCTCTCCCTTCTCTTCCCTCCTATCTCCTACCTTCCCACCATCTAAGGCAACGGAAGGTCTTAAAAATAGAAACATTGGCTAGAGTCTCTCAGAACATGATGCTGCCCAGAGCATCAGAGTGTGGGGAGTCCACGGTGACGGGCTTTCTTGATTCTCCTCATTGGTGCGAGCCAGTGGGGGGCCTTAGACCAGCCACAAGCCCTGCCACAGACGGGGCAGGTACAGGAGCCACAGAGCCCATGCAAGGATGCCACCTGCTCAGGCCCACAGAAGGAAGAAGGGAGGAGGGTGGCGCTTGGTTTTCCCACTGTGTGTCCTTAAGGGACCTGAGGAGAGCCTCCAGGGCCTCGCTCGCTCCCAGTGATTTCCTCAGAGGATATCTGCTAAAGAGAAAACTCAGAGCCGTTTTCCTTTCTGTATGGAAGCCTGCCTTCACCTGTCCAGCCTTCCAAAAGTATTTTAGTATTGATAGCTCTGAGCCTTCCTGGCACTTCCTTACCTCTTACTTCCTTGGAAGTTCTGGCTTTGAAGTAAACACAATGCAGTTTGATGGGGATAATGCAAAAGCAGATCCTGGAGACCTTAAATGCTAAGGTGAAGGTAGATGTTACCCAGCGGCTGTAGAGAGCCCTTTTCCAAAGTGTCCGCTTCCCCCTTTGGGAGCTAGAGAAGACCCAGCCTCCTTCCTTCTTGGGCCAGAGACACCACGAGTCCTGCTCCGTTCCAAGCCTGCATGAGAACGGGCGGGCTCTCACGGCTAGACCGCCGCCCCTGTCGCTGCTGGACACAGGATGTCCGTGCTGGGGAGGCCCTGAGAACCCTCCCTGCCCAAGCCCCTCATATGTCAGAAACGAGGACATGACACGGAGGCCCTCTGGGTAGATATAAAGGCACCAATCCTTCCATCACATGCTCCTGATTACAAATTCAGCCATGAGGGGGCCCGGATGGGGTGCCTGCCTCCAGGAGGCCTGTGGTTTTACGTGTGTGCGCAAACACATTTTGTTTAAGTAGACCTTCTTCCTGCTCTCCGCCTCCAGCCCCGCCTCCGACACCCCGTCTTTATTCATTGCTAACAGATGCGGCCAGGATACAGCCAGGCAAAGCAGGAGCACACGGGCTCCCTCGCGGGTGAGAAGAGGGAAAACTGATGAGCTGCCACAGAGCAGTGTGTGTAGGGCCTTGGCTTTGAATTTTGATTCCTCCCCACCTCCTCCCCCCACCGCCCAGCCCCCAGCTCACCAGGCTATCCAACGATTTCTGTTCTGCGTCCTTCACATCTGACGATGGCCAGATGAAAGGAGCCTATGCGAGCAGCTAAGGAGTGGGTGCTCATCCTGACAACCGCATTGAGGCCCAGGATCTGGTCGATAGCCTCCTCCCAAGGTGCCCAGCTGGAAGGCTCGTGCTGAGAGCCCTGGAAGGAGAAGTTCCCTATGGAGCCCACAGCCACCTCCCCTGGCGCTGCAAATGTGCCTGGTCTGCAGCACAAACCACCTCGAGCCAGAGACAGAGAAGGTCAAGGCTGAGAAGGAGGCTGAGAAGGGGGCCAAGAAGGGGCAGGGGTGAGACTTGAGTAAGAGCCCATGACCACAGCTCTCTCGAACCTCCTTCTCATCCATTTGAACATCTTAGCCTGCCGGCAACTTACAGTGTCACATGAAAGATTCCCCTGTAGTCACGAGCTTGCCTAAATGTCCTGCTAGGTAATAACCACTATGACCATCCTCAGGGCATGGGTCCAGGGACGCCTCTCCTTGGAAGCCTACTCTGATACCCACTGCAAGGTGGTCACCGCTGCCTCTGGGCTCCACAGCTGGGCTTGCACGCATGGTACTCTGTGCCTGAGGAACTCGTGAATGCCTCTGCATCCCTCTCAGGGATCCTCTCTCCCGTGCCCCAGCCCAGGGCCCACAGCACAGCCGTTGCTCAATAAATGTGAGTCTGATCAATTACAAGCTAGAAGCATTAACGGGCTTGGTGTCAGAGACCTGAATTGGAACCCTGGCTCTGCCGTTCACACCAGCCATGTGACCCTGACTGTGCCCCACAGCCACAGGAAAACTTGGCCTCGTCACTGAAAAATGGAATCGCTGGTCTCATTCCTGCCCTCCACACCATCCCTTTTATGGGCTCCAATAAGAAATCAGAGGTTAAAGGGCTGTATCAGTTGTACAACACAGCACACAAGTAACCTGACATTATAATCGCTGTGCCTTTACTACTTCCATTATTATTACTCCAAGGTTTATTACTATTAATAATGGATACTGGAAGGAGGACCCTTCTGAAGAAGTTCATTTCAATTACTCAATAATTTTTTCTAAAAGGAATTAATTTCATTTATTCTCCTCTTGAGGTCAGTTTCAGCACAGAGCAGAGGAAGGGACAGGAGATCCCTCAGGTGGAAAACTGAAGAGTTTGGGTCAACCCCTCCCACCCATCCACCCCAAATGTACTGACCCACTGGTCCAATCTGTGTGCTCTCATAACCTCAGGAGCTCCTGATCTCTCAAAGTGGGCAGAGACCGCCTTCCTGGGACCTAACATGGTACGCACAAAAGTTTAAAAACTGAATGTGGGGCTTCCCTGGCGGCGCAGTGGTTGAGAGTCTGCCTGCTGATCCAGGGGACATGGGTTCGTTCCCCGGTCAAGGAAGATCCCACATGCCACGGAGCAGCTAGGCCCGTGAGCCATGGCCGCTGAGCCTGCACGTCCGGAGACTGTGCTCCGCAACGGGAGAGGCCACAACAGTGAGAGGTCCGCATACCACACACACACACACACACACAAAAAGAATCCGCCTGCCAATGCAGGGGACACGGGTTCGAGTCCTGGTCCGGGAAGATCCCAAATGCCATGGAGAAACTAAGCCCATGTGCCACAACTACTGAGCCTGTGCTCTAGAGCCCATGAGCCACGACTGCTGAGCCTACGCGCCACATCTACTGATGCCCGCGCACCTAGAGCCCGTGCTCCGCAACAAGAGAAGCCACACAATGAGAAGCCCGCACACAGCAACGAAGAGCAGCCCCCGCTCGCCGCAACTAGGGAAAGCCCACGAGCAGCAACAAAGACCCAACACAGCCAAAAATAATAAAAAAATATAAATTTATAGAAAAAAATGTAAACCTAAATTTAAAAAAAAACTGAATGTGCCATGAAAAGACATAGGGGAAACATGAACGCATATTATCACCAAGTGAAGGAAGCCAGCCTGAAAAGGCGACATACTCTATGAGCCCAACATTATGACATTCTGGAAAAGGCAGAACTATGGAGACAGTAAAAAGATCAGCGGCTGCCAGGGCTTAAGGGGGAGGGATGAATGGCCAGAGCCCAGGGGATTTTTAGAGCAGTGGAAAGACTGTGTATGATATAATGATAGAGACATGTCATTACACATATGTCCAGATCCATAGACTGTACACCACCACGAGTGAACGGTAATGCAGACTGTGAACTTTGGGTGATTATGATGTGTCAACATAGGTTTATCCACTGTACAAATGGACCACTCTGGTGTGGGATGTTGACAATGAGAGAGGCTGTGCCTGTGTGGGGACAAGGGATTTAAGGGGAAATTCTGTACATTTCAATTTTGCTGTGAACCTAAAACTGCTCTAAAAGAATCTTTTTGAAAAAGGGAATATGTGCCTCATAAAAGAAACTGCTATTTGCTTCTTTGGGAATCCTGAAAGCTGACCTAGCTGTTTGGCTTTTCATAAGATTTGGGGCCACTCTCAGGGCTTCCTGAGGGAGAGCAAAGTGGGACAGGAAATTAACAAGGACGTTAAGGACCAGAGGAGGACACACTAGGAGGGAATGGACATGAGAAATACAGCCCAGGGCATGCCCAGATCCCAGCTCAGCCACAGGCCCTCCAGTAATGGAGGACCATGGACTTTCTGTATCTTTGGTTATCACTTCCTGCCCAGTGCTTCATGAACTTTCTTGCCCTCATCACCTTTGGCATGAGCCTTGCCGTTTTGTCTCTCCATGGCTGGAAGCAAGAGCAGCAGATGGACATCAGGGAGGAGGGTGGTCTTGGGCTCTTTCCCTTGTGAGTCTTCCTGTGAGCACTGTCTCTGCATTTATGAGTGTGCTTCCTGGCCCTGCCTGGCTAGGTTTTCCTCAAGCCACTCTGGGGACACCACTGTTGGGCAGGCGGGGGGCGACAGGGGAGACCTACTATAGAAAACCCTGCGGAGGCCGTGGGAACAGGCACAGGTGCTCAGAAAGTGCCGCTCTGGGGTCAAGCGGAGAAAGAAGGTTCTGCTTCTGCCCCCGGGGGTGAAACTCCCCCAGAAGTCCCAACCCACTGTGCTGCCTTTCAAGCGGGGTCTAGTGGCAGAATTTAGACGTTTCGGTTACTAGCTGTGGGCCGTGACGCTTCAAGGACACAGATGTGAGTAGTAATTCTCAGGTCGTGAGAACTGGGGACACTTGTCCTTCAACATGCAGTTGCTGAGCTGCCCCTGCCATGGTCCCTAGCCACCCTCTCACCAGCCCCACAGCAGGGCGCATGGCCTACTCCCACTCCAGGTTGACCTCTGCCCCTGTGTTTATTACACGATATTGAAATGATGTGCCTACTTCTCTGGCTTCCTCAACAAACCATACACTGTTAGAGGCCAGGGATGCTGCCTGTACGACCAGTTTTGGTGACCCAACCTGCCTTTGTGACCCACGGACTTGGCAAACTATCTGGCAATTAGCAGGTGCTCAGTAAATGTTTCTGGAATGAATGAAGGGATAGCCAAACTTCAAGGATCCAGGAGGTCACAAGAGAAGTGGAGAGGGGCCACTGGATTTCCAGAATCCAAGAGGTTTCAAGCCAAGAAAATAAACAGTAATGACAAAATAAATTCAAAGTTAGATAGATATCGATAGATAGATAGATGATAGATAGTAGATAGATAATAACATTGCATGACATATATGAGTCAATAAATACGTGTTAAGCATTTTTCAGACATTATCTCATTTAATTCCCCTATGACCATATGGGGTCATATGAAGTCCACAGTATAACCCAGCTGCTTCAATGCAGGAATGTGGTCCTGAGAAGGAAATCTTCATCAAAGATGCTCTCTACAGATCTCCTGCCCCTGCCTGGAGTGACTCCCGGACTGGTGTTTCTGATCACTTGGAGAAACGGGAGGAGGACAAGACACTGCGTTCACCGAGCGCCCACCACATACCAGGCCACAGGCTAGGTACGCTACACAAACATTCTTCTTTAAGCTCACAGGAATCCACAGGGAATGGTATTATCATCTATAACAATTTAACAAATGAAGAAACCAGGACTTAGAAAGGGGATGAGAAAAGGTAGAAATGAGCCCAGGCTCCAGGGGGGGGGTCCACAGAACCTGGTTTATAATTGACATTCAATGACTATGTATTGAATTAAATGGAATTCAGCTGAATACCGTCTGCTGAAAGGGTGCCTCCTTTCAGCAGACCGGGCAGACTGCCACCCTCACTCCCTCCTTAAAAGGCTGCAGTGAGGCCCCTGGAGCCATTTGGAAGAGTGAGAGCAAGGAGTGGCACCTCCCACATTCACAAAAGTGTGCGATGGATTTGAGCTGAGGCTGTGGCTTGTGGGCCACAGAATCTCATCAGCCTCGTAAAGGGAGGTGTAGTTACGCAGAAGCCTTGCCAGTTGGACTGCACGGGGCTCCTTCTCCCAGAATACCTTAGGAAGGCAGCTCTGGTGGTAGCAAGGGTGGCTGTGAGCCAAGTTGGAGCTGTGTGTAGCCCTCCTAGAACACAATTACAATGCTATTTATTATATTTGACATAGAAGCCTATGGCGCTTGGATGCCTGGGTCTCCAGCAGCGATCCAGAGAGGAACAGGGTAATCATTTTAAATAACTGCAAATAATTTGCTTTAAAAAATGTGTGTATTGGTTGTCTCTTACCTAGAAACATCTCTCGGTGAGGCAATGTTAATTTCACTTCTGCAGCTCGCTTGAAAACTAGTACTTACAACATATTCAGCTGGTGGCACCAAAAGTCTATGTAGTTTAATATCACCAGATTTAATATTTTAATTGGAATGTGAGCTAGACATTCCAGCACACGAATCCTCCTGAGAACCTCACCATCCCCTTGTTCACACAAGTCATCCAGTCATGGAGTTGGTTGATGGTCAACAAGAAGGTCAGCTGGAGGCCCCACCCTTTGGACTGCTTTTTTCTTTTCTCTTGAATACGTCAAAATATTAGAAATGTCAGTTACTCCCAGCCTCGTGGCTCAGACGGGCTCAATAATCAGTGACTTCCCCAGCTGCGCAACAAAGGCTGGGGGAGGGGGATGCAGGGAAAAAGGAGAGCTGAAGAATTTGAAAGCAATTACAGTCAAAACAGGTCATCTCTTTTGTTTCTGCAACTCTAGTGCAAAAAGTCCTTCCCTGCTACTGTTCCTCGGGCGCCAGAGTCTGTTTCCCCCTTAGAAAGCAAGCAACAGCTTGCAGCAAGCTTTTGTTGACATGAATTCCATGTTGCCTGGTGCTTTTGTTTGTTTCACACATAATTCACATTTTTCTATCTTACATGCATTTTTCATAGTCTGTACTAAAGCAATGTCCTGACTTCCATCCGGGACTCCCCGTCTGGGGTCAAAGTCCCTGCAGATAACTGGGTTAAGGGTGTTGATAGAACACTCTGCGGGATGGAGCTGACATATTAGGAAGTAAATTCCTACAATACAGAGATTAAAAATCACTTTGGATCAGATCCTAAACCAAGCACGAAAATGAGCAATGGCTCAGGTACCACAGTCTTAAGGACAAAGAGTCAAATTTACTTCTATTTTTTCTGAAGGAGTTTTCACAAAAATTCACGTGGGGAACAGGAGAAAAGGGTCAGCTTTGAAAGAGTCTCATGTGGGGCCCCAAAGGGAGAAGAAAGGGGGGACAGAGAGCAGAAGTAGGGGATGCACTGGGTATCATCAGTACGACCAATGGCATTCATAAGCTCTGTGACTTGTCACAACTCCTTAAACCTTCAAGGAAATGTCCTGAAAGTGAAGATCACTTTTCTATCTCCCAGCTCCAGGACATGAGTATGGAGCTTCTAAACATGACTTTTCTACTTATGGCAAATTCCATGGTAAGCACTGACTTTATGGAACTTTAAAAGACCAAGACTAGAAGAGTCCTCAGAAGCTACCGTTCCAACTTCCTACATAATGCGGGACGCTGCTCTGCGGTATCTCCAACAACCTAGGCACCGATTAATAGGGTGCCCACTGTTTGACAAAGTTACCCATTTCCTTATTCAAAACTCCTCTGTGACCAAGCTCCTCCTTCCACTGAGATGAAGCACAAGGCCCTCCGTCTTCCACTGACACGTGTCAATTCTGCCTCAGAGTCATAAAGAACAATTCCCTTCCTTTACCCATGGCTGGATTACATGATGGTTCTATCAGCGTGGGTTTTGCACTCACCTGAGGCAGTTCCACCTCCACCACTTACTTAACTTTGGGTAAGTTACGTAAGTTCTCCAGCCCTCAATTCATCTGAAATATTAGCACGGTAGCAGGTTCTCTCTCAAAAGTCAGGTTTGCCTTTAGGAGGTACAGTGGTGGTGGGGTCACACGGCAGAGAAGGAGTGCTGAGCCATGCGTCAGAAGACTCAGTGCTTTGTCCTGGCTTTGCCATCGCGAGTGTGAATCATATAAGTCACTAAACCTCCCTGCAGCTCACTCCTCCCTCTGGTAAAGGTCACAGCACATGCCCTGCCTATTAGCATCCAGGTGCTGTTGTAGAGATCAAATGCCAACACGTGACTTTCACATCTGTGCAGCTGTAGGTCTATGGCGCAGTCCCAGTGCAGGCCTAGGCAAACACTCGGTGCTCAGTAAAAGCCTGTGGACTAAACTGCGTCTGTGCTTTCTGAGAGGAAGATTAGGAATTGTGGGCTGAGAAGGGAAGCGGCTTATTAGATGAGGTTTACAATTTGGCAGGCTCCCTGGGAGGAGAAAGTCCACAGAAAGCAGAAGGTGTGTGTTTGGGCTACCGCAGAAAGATCTGGGATCTAGGAAGGGCTTTAGGTATTACCTGCTGCAAAAGAACTGGAAGAGCAGGAGTGATGAAAAAAGCAGACCTCTGGGCTCCAGAAGGTGCTCAGTGGTTGTCTCTGTGGTGCCGATGAAAGGGAGCTTCAAGGAGAGGTGAGCAAAGAGGGGCCTGATGTGCAGAGGGGATTGTGAGAGGATACCAGCTGGGCTGACGAGGGCCCAGAGGGTGGGGAGACGGGCATGGTCCCCACCCAGGAGGTTTCTCAGCTGAGCAGCTGTCAATGGAAACTCCGTGCTGCAGCGTTTAGGAAAACAAGCCCCGGGGAGGGGGTTGCCTGAGGGTGGAATGCAGCGCCTGGCAGCCAGCTTTCTCTCTAATTCTCCAAGTCTCACTCCTCTTTCAAGACCAAGTTCAAATTTAACCTTTCCCGGAAAGCCTTCCCTCAACTCTGGAACAATGAGAAACCTACCCCCTTTCTAAAATTTCTATAAGAATTTTGGTCTGTATAAATCATATAGTAATTATGAGTATAAAAATACAACTTCCGGATGATTTATCTATTGCTGTCTTAAAATAAGGTTACTTAACATTTTACAAGTAAAATATATTACGTTCTCCATTCAGCCACCTAGCATCCCCCTGGAACATACATCAAGCATGACACAGAAGGGATTTCTAGCTCATTTCATCCTCGCCTTCGCACTCCGGAGCTTGTTGCCAGCTCCTCCTGTCTTGGTCTTGCTTCCATGTCTGAAACAGTGGCCAGCATTCTTTTTCTGGCCATGACTTCGCCTCTTCTCTTGTTTTCTTTTCCAGTTTCCTCCTTGGTAGTCCCTCTGCCCTGACTCCACCTCATGGAACAACGTGTTTCCACGAAGCTGGCTCAGAAAGGGCCCGGACACCTGCAGGGAGACCACGGGGTCCCGTGGAGGAAGCTGAGCCCAGCTCGGGGCCTCCTCTTCACCCCGACCCTGCTGATAGCAGAGCTGTCCACAAGCTGGCCATGTAATAAAAGAGGGTAAGACTAATTAGCCTTTAAAGAAAGTGGCAAAATGATCAGCGGAAGGAGCAGCGTGTGTGAGAACCGGTATCAGAAATGAACAATGGATGGATTTCCCTCAGTTAGAACAATGGGTCTTGCACACAGAAGGTGCTCAATAAATACCTGTTGAATAAAATCTATAGACCCGAGGCAAAAGGAATACATGTTGAACCCCCCAAATGGAAAAGCGGGTAGGGCGGAACCAAGAAAAGAAGCACTTACTGACAAGGGAAAGGTTGGCATGAGGCAGAGCCCCTGCTCTTAAATATCGGCCTCAGCTCACAGGGCAACACAGAGCGGGTGCTGCTGTCCTCCGACCCCCGTGGGCCTCAGTCGTACAGGACAAAGGTGCTCCTGGCACTGTGCTGCGCATGGCAGGTTAGGAAGGTTACTAACGGGAGGCCAAGAAGGGAGACCGTGGCTGCCCATCACATCCACCACACCTTTCCACATTCCCTTTGCCTGTGTCCAGATACCCCCATGAGAATACGTTCAGAACAACGGACTCCAACCCCACTGACAAGTCGTTCTGCTTGAACTCAGGTACGTGCTGGCTTTGGAAGCCTCCTACGCAACGAGGTGGGGTGATTCATCTGTTTATCACAATGGGGACTGGGATGGAGAACAGCCCATAAGGACAAGATGACAGGAGCAGTGGTTATAATCTCCACCCTCAAAAACTACAGCCCTAGGGCTTCCCTGGTGGCGCAGTGGTTGAGAGTCCACCTGCCGATGCAGCGGACATGGGATCGTGCCCCGGTCCGGGAAGATCCCACATGCCGCGGAGCGGCTGGGCCCGTGAGCCATGGCCGCTGAGCCTGTGTGTCCGGAGCCTGTGTGTCCGGAGCCTGTGCTCCGCAACGGGTGAGGCCACAGCAGTGAGAGGCCCGCGTACCGCAAAAACAAAACAAAAAAAACCTACAGCCCTAGCAATTATACTCCAATAAAGATGTAAATAAATAAATAAAAACTACAGCCCTTCTGAGAAGCCAAGTGCCTCTACCTTCACCATCATTGTGCCTACATCCCCAACCCTAACATGCCTCTTTCAAATCTGTTCTTTTATCATTTGTGTGTACGCAGCACATATATACCTCATATGTAAATGCCAAGTTCATGTTGTTGTTCCTTCATATAACAGTCATTTATTAAGTGCCTTCTATGTGCCTGGCACAGTGCTAAGCGCTTTCTCATATTCTGTATCATTTAGCACTATCTTTATCTTTATAAAGATAACTATCTTTATCTCCATTTTACCCTGAAGAAACTTAAACACAGAGAAGTTAAGTCACTTACCCAAGTCACACAGCAAGTAACGAAGTTAGATTAAAATCCATATTTACTGAAGCTAAGACCAGTGTTCCTTTCATTGGACCACACTTGCCTTTAAAAAGTGTATAATAATGCTTATGAATTCAAAATTATGTATAATACTTATGAACTATAAATCCCATGGGAGGGAAGACCTCTATGGTTTTATGTATTACATTTATTAATATATGTGTAATGACTTTAGTGTTTAGAGTATATATGGAACTTTGTTGTTTCCGTTTTGTACTTTGCCCGTTACTCATTTGTCCTAGCAGCATCTCTGACGTTGCTTCTTCTTAGACATCTAGAGTCAGGTGCTTTCCATGAGTTGTAACCCCTCCTCCCACGGCAGGTATGGACCCTACCATTTCCTCCTCCCAGGTGCAGCCCACAGGACAGGTTTGCAGCCTCAGTAGTGGTGAGCCACACATATTTGGGGTGCAGTGGGATGTCTTTAAGTTCTAAATAACACAAATTTGGGACATAGTCAAAATGGAGCCTACAGTCATAAGCAACCATCGTCATCTTGGGACAGAGTGGAGTTTCTGGGGAGTTAAGAGTGAAGATGATGCAGGTGGAATGTCTGGATCTCCACTTCAATCAGTTTTGACATAAATCTGAGAAGAAGTGGCTATTCCCTGGACCAGTCATCTCGCCTACAATCTAGTGGGTTTTGGACATGTGCAATTTGGGCTGAAAAATCCAGTGTCCAATAAAAACAAAAGCTTAAAATGGGAGACATTGACATAAAGTAGTGTGAAAACATGCTCTGTTCCAATAAAGACAGCTGAAAGAATTCCCCCTTTTGTAACACTGAGGAAAAGTGATGACATATTTGGTCTCACGCTGAATTCATGAAAACAGAGACTTTTTTTTACAGAGGGTGAAAACATATTATTTGGTGTCCTTTTCCCACAATAAATTCTAGCATTTCACAACAGGTGAACTTTGGAAATCGGAGAAAGCAGCCGGAAAGGGCAGCCTTTCTAAGAACAGGGCTTTGGGTTCCTTCTCGATGTTCACACCAGAAATTTCTGGAGGCCAGTTTATTCTTCTACATTGTTTCTGCCTGTTGTGAATTAAGTTTGAAATACCTTCTCCTGACATGTGGCATTTCACCTTGGTGCTCTTTCTTCATGGAAAATCTTGCCCATCTGTTTTGAGGCAACTTGGCATCAGAATCTGATTCCTCTTGGAAACTTTAGGATAGGACTGGTCATCAAAGCACATTAATCTCAACTAAACCTGCAGCTGGACACATGCATCAAAAGCCCCACTGCCTGGTGTGCAAGTGTTCTCACCCCGCACACTGCAATCCTACAACTTACTCCACTCTACGGGGCTCCCCCTTTCCTGCACACCCCAAGCTCCCCATCCTGCTGCTGGGATAAGATCCCTAGGCTTGTTTGCATATTTCAGCCTGCTCAGGCTTCTGTTTAGCTTTTGTTTTTCTTGGCATTTCAAAGCTTTATGTCCATTTTTATTATACCCTTGACAGACCACAATGAAACAAACACTTATAATTTATAGAAAAAATTCAGAATATATTTTCCATGGAGCCTAGAAGTTTCGTCACCTGGTAAAATACTGCAGGCAGGACAGTGGGCTTCTACTGCACTTCTGTGAACTTCAGAACTGCCTCTGATATTTGAATCTCTCTCTCTCTCTCTCCCCCTCCCACACACAACTAATTAAATTCTGGTATAGATGTCTATTAACTTTCATAATGCTGCCACAGCCTAGCTGAACTTTTTAGCATGGAAAAACAGCTGTTATTTTTAAACTATGAAAGACTCAGAGTCCCAATTATTTCAACTCTGTCTATATGAGATAGAGCTTAAGCTGGCTACTCTCAGCTCTTTCTTTACCGATCAACAATTTTTCCCTAAAGACTAAAGGCTACAAGGAAGGCCGGGGCTCCACTAGTCATGTACTTTCTCATCCAAACATCTTACCTCTTGACAAGTTACCATCTGAGTGTTGAGGCTGCTCCTATTGTCTACTTGTCAAATAGCCAGAAGTGGGTACCATCAGAGCAACTATGAGGTGATCGTTCCTGGGCTTAAAGCTATGAGTCCCCAAGAGGAGTGTAAGACAAGACCCCTGCTCTTAAGAGAATTAATCTAGTTGAGAAGGAAAATCTTAATATACCTTGAGCAATCAGTACATATTCTGTGTTCCGCTGATATATTCATAAGTTTAGTTAACATTTTCCAAATTTCTTTAATTATGGAATATATAATAAAAACTTATGGAGGATAGAGAGTTATGACCCAGTGGGGCCCCACTGGGATTTCAGGGATGCCAGTATTGTGCTCTTTTGTAATCTAGGTGGGCACCACATGGGTATTTGCTCTCTAACAATTGGTTACAATGTACATGTAATTAACTGTTCCCAAACCCGCAAAATTATCTACCACAGCTGGAGAGCTGAGATCTAACTAAATTTATGACTGAGAGGAGAACTGAGTGACCTGAATCTTGTCACTCCTCAGACAGTGTTCAACAGGGCTGGGGAGACTCTTCTTAGAGTAGCCATAGGACCATAGCTCCTCAAATGCTGGGGTCAGAGGCTTCACCCCACCATGTCAGACTTTCCCAAAATGCTATTTCTTTCATACTACATCCTGCTAAAGAGCTCTCTCTTGCCCACGATATTGATTCTAACTTTTCTAAAAGGCATCTTTAACATGTGGCTTCACATCTGTGATGGTTAATTTTCTGTGTCAACTTAAGAGTGTTTTTAGATGAGATTACCATTTAAATCAGTGAACTCTGAATCAGCAGACTGTCCTCCATCATGTGGGTGGGCCTCATCCAATCAGCTGAAGACCTGAATAGAACAAACAGACTAGCCTTCCCAACAGGAGGAAATTCTGTAGCAGACAGTCTTCAGACTTCATCTGAACCATCAGTTCTCTTGGGTCTCTATCCGCCAGCCTTTGGAGTGGAACTGCGCCACTGACTCTCCTGAGTCTCCAGCCTACTGGCCCACTGAAGAGTTTGGACTCGCCAGCTTCCATAATCATGTGAATAGTCAAGAGAGATAGATAGATAGGTAGGTAGGTAGATAGACAGACAGACAGATAGATAAATGATATAGATATATAAATAGGTTCTGTTTCTCTGGAGAACCCTAACTAATACAACATCCATTGCTGCATAACAAGTTACACCAAAACTCAGAGGCTTAAGAAACAATACACATTTAACCTCTCACAGTTTCTATGGGTCAGAAATCTGGGCACAGTTTATCTGGGTCTTCTGCTTCAGAGTCTCTCATAGGCTTAAATCAAGGCATCTGCTGAGGCTGCAGTCTCATCTGAAGGCCTGCATGGGGAAGGATCTGCTTCCAAGTTCATTTACATGCTTGTCTGTAGAATGTGGCAGGGGGTGGGGTGGGGAGGGTTTGTGCCCTGTGGTGATGAAAGACTCAGTTATTCACTGGCTATTGGATAGAGACAGCCCTCATTTCCTAGCCATATAGTCCTTTCTATAGGGCAGGCCGTGACATGGCAGCTTGCTTCATCAGAACAAGAAGAGCCAGGGAAAGAGGGCTAGCAAAAAGGGAGTCACACTCTCTTACGGCCTAATCATGAATGTGATATCCCATCACTTTCGCCATATTCTATTGTCTAAAAGCAAGTCACCAGGTTCAGCCCAGCCTCAAGGGCAGGGGATTGCACAAAGGCACTAATACCAGAAGCTGGGGACCACAGGGAGCCACGGAGAAGCTGCCTACCCCACCCATCCAACCTGCCTTCTCTGTTTTTCCAACATGAACACCCAGTGCAGCCCTGAGATCTCTTAACTGGCACCCAACGTAACTTGTACCTCTGCCAGACTGTTTGTCCTACCTACAGGGATCTTCCTTGTTTCTGCTTCCTGTCAAATTCTACCCACAACTCTGGATGTGTGTTTCAAAAGCCGTCAGTTATCGCATACACGTAAACACTTTAACTTGGAGTGGGGGGTAGAATTTATATCTAGAGTTGTGCTATTTAACCTCAGGAGATGTACAGGTTCAGTCTGAACAAGCCATCATTTGTGTCGCTAGAAGAAATGAACCTAATTTTATTAGAGAATTACTACTCAGAACTTGGGCAGTTCGCTTGGGAAGCATCCCGGTCTATCTGGAAATAGAGAAATGGCCATCCTTATCAAGTTTCCATTGCTAAAAACCATAATGGTAGAAACACAAGTCTAATTTAATTTGAAGGGAAACAGTTTCAACCCTCAAGAGAATGACTGGTTTTAGATCCCCGGTTCTGTTTCAGGGAGGCATTTTTTGTTTTCTTATTGCCTTCCTTCTACTCCATGGAGGTCTGTTCCATTTCAAAGAGAATAGTATTTAAGGTTGGTTTTCTGTCTGGTGAAGGATTTGCATGCCACCTCATCACAAAGGTATTTATCTTTCTGAGTAAAAAATAAAATGATACCAACGTACAGTTGCCAAACAAAGCTTAAAAATCCAAATGAAGGGTCAGATATATATGATTGCTATAATCAACAGGTTTCTCTCAATCCAACAGAGAGACAGAGAGCGAGAGAGCGAGAGAGCGAGAGAGCGTGAGAGCGCGAGCGAGAGAAGAATATACAGAGAGAGGTAAATTTTTACCTTCCCAATCATGGGTTTTTAAAATTAGTCCAGGGATTAAACAGTTTAATATGGGAAAGTTAATTTTATTACTGTTATACATAACATCCTCCTTCCCTTTGTTTTCTCAGGTGTATCTGTTGGTCTACTGTTACTTCATGTTTCCAGACCAACAGTGGTTACAAAAAATAGCATTAGCAATCACTTTGAATAAAAAGCTTGAACACCAGATTCCAAATGAAAATGAGAATGAAATGGCACACATGTGGGTACACACCCAGAATTTTTCAACATGAAGGTATAAAGGTATGTATGGAGGAGTGAGAAGGATTCATGAATGCTGACAGAATTAAGAAAGCTGCTGAGGTGGTTTCTTTGGCTTCAGCGAAGTCTAAGACGAATTTTTTTGGCAAGAATTACATCTTTAGGGACGCTAAGAAAACAATAAGATCGCTACAGAAAGAATTAACTCTTCCAGCGCTTTGGAAGCTCCTCTGAGTGGTGGACTAATACGGCACATCACAGGATTAGGAATGGGGGGAGACTGCAGAGGTGAGGAATCCAGCTCCTCCAGTCGATGTGGAGAAAGGCACAGTCATCAGTGTAAATAAGGCCGCATGATGACCGTTTGCAGCAGTGACAATAGTGACAATTGTTCTTTATTCTCTCTCTCTCTCAAATGGAGGTCTGTGGCATTTCCTACTCAACCCAGTGGTAGAAAGGGGTGTGTGCAAAAAAACAACGTTTTTAAAAAATACTAAACCAACCATCCAGCAATCAACTGTCTTATACTGAGTACTTACTATGAGCCTGGCGTAGCATCAAGCACTTTACAATTTCATTTAAGACTCACAAAAATATAATGAAAAGTGTTACTACTGTGTCATTTTACAGACGGGAAACTCAAGTTTGGCCAAGTAAATGGTTTAATCAAGGATTCCCAGCTGGTGACTTCAGTGCCAAGGTAAGAGCCATGTCCCCTGAGGGTCAACTCCTCCTACCCGCAGTCCAGATAAGACCAGAGCCAGGTCACTAAGCCTCGATGTTACGCCACTAAACTAGAGATGCATGCAGTCTTTGATATTTTAACAAATTAAATACGGGACCCACTGGGGCCAGATCTTTCAGATAATATTTCACTGCTTTACTTCAACTCATCTGCAGGTAAGATGTGTCTGGAAAGCAGATTCACACTGAAGGCTATGTAAAGCCATAAACGAGGAGCTGTTTCCCACCCTGCCACTAGCGTAAACCCTCTCCAGGCCAGAGGTTCCTGAATCCCACCACAGGGAGCACTGCCCCTCTTGATGAAGTCTTCATCAGTCAGCGGCAATATAAGAACCAGTACAAAAAATTAGGCACATAGAATAGCAGCATAAGATGGCCATTCCTTTAGTCTGAGATTTTTATTCTTCCTATACTTTTTGGTGGTAAACCATGCTATTTATATATACAGAATAATGAGGATAGCATTTGGTTTTAAACGTTCTTACTTATTACAGGCAAAAATTGCCAATTTTTGGATATTTATGGGTACTTTCCAAACTATTTAATATTACTTTTTTAACTGGTTCATGAAATCCAAAAGTCTTAGCATCACTGATTCATGGAGCACATAGTGTTCTAACTAACAAGAGTTAAGCACTATAGCAGATTGCAAAAATGGCTAAAATTCTCCATTCATCTCTGTATCCATGTCACTTTGACTTTGCACTGTGATTTTGCAACTCCTCCCACAGAGGGACAGAGGCTATTGCCCCTCCCCCATGAATCTGCTTGGCCTTATGACTTGGCAACACAATGCCATGGAAATGATGGTGTGCCAGTTCCAAGTCTAAGCCTCAAGGGATTTGATCACTTCTACTCAGTCTCCTGGAACCTGCAACCACCATATGAACAATCCCAGGCTAGCCTGTAGGGAAAGAGGAACGATGTACCCTGATGTTCCTAGCACCCCAGCAACCAGCAGCCAGTTAACCCCCGAAAGCAGTCATCCAGCACACATGTAAGGGGGCCCAGCCCAAATCACCAACCCGAAGAGTCTCTGGCTAGATAGATGCCTATTGCTTTAAGCCTCTACGTTTTGGGGTGGTTTGTTACACAGGAAGACCTAACTAATACAGTCACATCTATAGGCATTGGATAGAATTTGGAACAGATATTGGCAAATCTTGTCACTTAAAGCTCTGAAACCAACCTTGGAATAATTCCTTAACATATTCTTTTATCTAAAAGGAAGCTTCGATATCACAGTTTCTGATTTTATTTTAAAGTTGAAGAGGTTACAAAGGCATAGCTGTTGTGAGAATACGCAAGCTCATATATCTAATTACTAGAAGAAATAAGTCTAGAAACCTAGAATGGTAGAATTATTTCTCTATGTGCCCTGAGTGCACCAAAATTACCTTTGTTTACTATTTCATAGAGATTAAGTGGTGTTTTTATGACACCGTGTGTGGCGCTATCAATTACCTCTGTGGAATAAATGAGACTCTAGGAGATGTTTTTTGATGAACTGATTAAAGGAACAGAAACCCCACTCCTCACATACCAAGCTGCCCCTATTTTAAGTTAGAAATATATCCAATGCTTGTCAATCTACTGGAGTAGGTAGGAGTCAGGAGACCTAAGTCTAGCAGACGTGGGTCCCAGTGCTGTCTGTGCTGGTTACTGGCCCTTGGACAAGTCCCCATCCCATTCTTCTCTTCAGATTCTTCTTCTGTGAGGTAAGGGGGCTGGACTCAGTGAACTTTATGGTCCTCACCATTCCCACAGCATCTCAAGGCCTTAATCTGGTCACTCATATTCTTGGAAACAAGGTCCCAAAGATAAATGCATTAAAACTCTCTGGAGACTGAAAACCTGGCATCTACTTTAGTAGAGTCTACCCTGCTGATTTGCCAAAATCCAAACAAAAGAAAATTTGGTTTACAGGTGTTATCGTTATGGGTGATCGTAGGATTTTTTTCCAAAGGTTGCTTTTGTGCACATTAAGATTGTGCTTTTCCGTGGTCATTAACCGTACTCTGTGACTTGAGTTAAAGTATATGCAAGGATCCACATGAAAATAAAACCAGGCACATTGCAGCTTCTCTTGTGATATTTATCACTGATGGCGCTCATGTGACTGCAGAGCTCCATAAAACTCTGGAGGGGTTACCTTCCCTTAATGGCGTCCTTCCCTTTCACTCACCAGCCACTTCTTATTGCAAACAGCTGCTTGGAAACGAAAAAACATTTTCTATTTCCAAGGGACATTGCTGGCTCTCAAAGTACTTTGCCCATTTTATTTAACAAATGTTTAAGTTTAATCAAATTTCTAATTCCAAAAAAGAGCCAACCTTGCATTTTGAATCACTAGCTTGTGAGACTTCTACATTTAAAAGAATATAGAAGGAATCAAATTCAAGAGCCAGAAAAAGAGTGAAGTATGTGGCTCCCATGGTTTCAGCTTACTCCTATGATGTTCTGCCACCCCCTGACCAGCTGGCTTCTCTGCCCATGCCATGATTCTAAGGGGACCGACCATCTCAGCTTATAATGAAGGCTTCCTTGAGTTCTGATAGAAAGCTCATTCCCAATAACCCAGTGAAACTGCATCAGCACCAAAGTAAGGGGGGAAAACAAGCATCATATAAACTTTATTAGGACTTTATTATGAAATAAACTAGGCTTACACTTCTTTTGGAGGGGAAAAGGATGAATACAAAAAAATACCGTATTTTTACTCACTAACGTGCACTTGTAAAATGCATGGCGTGCTGTTTTATAGGCAGTAGCATATAAAATACTTTTTCCAGATGTGGATTCATAATTCTCGAAAGGCTATAATAGTTATCATAAGATTTATGGAGGATAACTTATTAATCACATTTTTTTTCTTTTAGAGATCTGTTTAGTAAGATGAAAGAGAACTTTAAAATGTCATTTTAACCAAATGTAGATGGCCTAATATCAAGTTACTCCTTTTGTTCACATTATTTTTAATGACTTTATTTGTTTTATTGCCTCCACACGTCAGTGCCAACTTGGTGGTAATGATCTATTTAGGAAATCTCTTAAGATTTTTAAAGTAAAACAGCGTGGAGCTCTTTTAAAAACTAAATGAACTGAACTATGTGAGTTGATTAGTGCTCATTTGAGAGACACAGGAGCTACTAAAGCTTATTTTTGATAAGATTTGGAGGAGACAAATCTTGTGAAAACTGCTGCTCCCTGAACATTCGTGTGGCTTCTTCGACAGAAACTTAGAAGCCCACGTGTGTCTGAAGTGCTACAAGTAACACACTGTTAAATAACACACATTTTGAACATGGATCACTTTAATCTGGCTTAGATCATTAAAAACACAGCTGTGTCAAATCCATATTGTGGACCCAAGTCACATGATGAGTAAAAAAGCCCAAATGACCCTCTTTTTGTCAGTCACTTGATTTGAAGTAAGTTTTGTCTAAAGCGTAACACTGACAAAGTAAAAAAAGATAACTTTGCAATTCAGGGGGACTCATCAGTCCTAAGATTACTGTCTTCTCACACTCACACACCATCCCCTCTTCTCCAATCCATGGCTTCACGGGCAGAGGAGTTAACACTGTACTATGGGTAGAGATCGTTACTGAATTAAAGGTCAGCACAGAGACTCACCATCCGTCTTCCCTCCAGACTCTTACAACAGTCATCAGAGTTCCCTCATCTCTAACACAAGCATAACAACATTTACTTTGCAAAGTTATCACGAGGATTAAAATAAAGTGGTGCATACAAATCATCTACAGCCTGGTGCACAGCCCGTACTCAGTGAACAGAAGCATTAGAGTTACCATGTGCATAAGCGCGTGAGAAAGGTTTTTTTTCTTTTGAAAGAGCAATACAGTCAAGTAGTATTTACTGACAGACTTGAAAATAAAAGTATGAAAGACAGAAACATACTGAATAACTACCATGTATAATCCACTATTCTAGGTTTTGTAAGGGACAACTGAGGGACTCTAGGATCCAAAGCATTTATAATCAATGAGGGAGCTCCAAAGCATGTGTTGACAATCCCAGCATCATTTTAAATCAATGGCCATGTGAAAGCACAACACCAGAGCTACACCTGGAGTACAAGCGGCAGTTTCCACGTGAAGGGTGTTGGCAGTGATTCCTGAAAGTCAAGAAAAGGTTGAGAATGGTTGGGTAGGTTATGAAGACTTCATGCAAGTTGGGCTTGAGTGACTATAAGAAAGTGGGGTGGGAGGGTCGGGAGAAGGAAACTCAGGAGCATCTGATATTTAAGTCAACCAGGTAGTTGATGCGGCTGAACAGCTTGAGCAATGAGGCCATGATGCCAGAAGAAAGGACCTGAGAAATTGAGAACCAGGTTCAGTTTCTGTATAGAGACACAAGGCCTCTCCAAAGCTCTCTGGACGTCTGAGAGAATGCTGTGATTAATACCAGTATTAGTCCCCGAAGGAGAAAATGTTCTACCCGTGATGAAGATCTGTGCTCAACGTGGCCCTGACCATGGCTGTTCTCCATGAGAAAGGAAGAATGCACGAAGTAGCTATCAAGGACACAGCCCTCCAGCCGCACACCTCATAGATCCCTTCACGGCCAGTCTCTGCACTCCTGGCAATTCTCTCTCGATCTACAGACCCGCTGCCCCAAGGCTATGAGCTCCTTGAGCACAGGAATTACCTTCTCTCTGTTTCCCTAAGGTCATGGACAGAGTCAGCAGTCCAGGGATGTCTGTTGAATGGTCTGTTCTTGGCTGCGAGGCCGGTGGTAATGACAATTGTCAAAATGAAGTGTTTACAAGATTCTCATCTGTGTTGAAACTGCCATAAGAAAAGAGGAAAAGAAAGAGGACAGAAAGGGAGTCCTAAAGTCCACGTGGGATGATGAAGTCTCCCATACTTCCTTCAATAGTCTAAGAGCGCAGCCTGGTTTTTTTTTTCCCCAAAAGATTTTCTTTAATTTCATAAAATATTTTCATGGACACATGAGCTAGCAAATACACATGCATCTGTGTGTATTTTGACAAGATTATCCCCTGTCCCTACCCCCCCTACTCCCACAGCAAGGTGGACATAAGACTGGAGAAATGAATACAGAAGATGGAACAGATAGAAAAAAAATGATTAAAAGGATGGAATATGGACTTCCCTGGTGGCGCAGTGGTTGAGAATCTGCCTGCCAATGCAGGGGACACGGGTTCGAGCCCTGGTCTGGGAAGATCCCACATGCCGCAGAGCAACTGGGCCCGTGAGCCACAACTACTGAGCCTGCGCGTCTGAAGCCTGTGCTCCGCAGCAAGAGAGGCCGCGACAGTGAGAGGCCCGCGCACCGCGATGAAGAGTGGCCCCCGCTTGCCACAACTAGAGAAAGCCCTCGCACAGAAACGAAGACCCAACACAGCCATAAATAAATAAATATATTTAAAAAAAAAAGGATGGAATATAATATTGTGCTTGGTTATTTTCCTATGTCACAACCGAACAAAACATTTTGGTGCAAATAGTTGATTTTTCTTCTTTTCCATTTAAGTCTGGTGGAGATAAAAATACTTTTTATATAAGAAAATATGTGGGGTTTTGTTTTCTCTAGGGATACTTTTAACCAGTAGCCAACTAGCGATCTACTTAATATCAAACCAGACTCCATCTGGATCCTTTCTCCTCTAAAGGAGGAACCGGACAGGACCAGGTCATGAGGAAGAGGCAAAGGGTCTTGAGCACCCCACCCAGGAGCCCCGTGCCCTGACAGTGAGTGGAGGCCTGATCTCTGCCTGAACCTCAAAGCCCCACAGCAGGAAACAAAGCAGCATCCTTGGACCATGGGGAAATATGCTTACCTACTAGCTCAGCTGTCACCAATCTGGAAAGCATGAGATAACACACCTTGCCTTGCCTGTATAGGGGAGCTCTCCCCAGGTCTACTGTCCTACTCACCTAGCCGGTGTTCTGCTCACCTGGAAGGCACTGTCTAAAGTCTGGGGGAGATGCCCTGGAATGAACTCTACATCTCTTCCAAGCCAAGCTTCCAAGCTCTTAACCTTTACTAATGCTTCTTGGCTGGGACCGTGAATACAAACCAGAGGTTGACAGATGTGCACAACAACAGAGAAGCCATGTGGGTAGCAGTAAAGAGAGCCTCATAGAATAAGTCCAAAACACACCACCTTTGTCATCAGTCAGGACCAAGTGCCATAGCCCAGAATACATGCATTGGAGCATTTCAGAGAGAGCAGAGAGAGCAATGATTAGGTAGATCTTCTCTTGGAAGTGGCTTTTCCAGAGTAAAGTAGCCAAGAATGAGAACCACTGGATATATCTCCTTTTGCTAAGTTGGGGCCGGATCAGGGTGGGCCTTGAAGGGCTGCCAGAGGAGTTTATACTAGACGGTAGGTGGTTATTGACTGAAAAGTCAGCATGTAGACTCACTTTCCCTTTTCCAGCCTCCTCCGTATCTGTTTCTTCAGGGAAACAAGAGCTCACACATCTATAACAATTTGTCTCAGGCAATATGCTTAGTGCTTTGCTCACAGTAACTCAATTATTGCTCACAACCACCCTATGAGTTACATACTGTCTTTATCCCCACTGTTACAAGTTGAAGCACAAGTGGAAGGTTGACAGACACCCTGGTAGGGAAGCTGGAATCTCAAATGGTGTTTAATCTTCTAATGGGCAAATGTTTTTCAGGGCCCAGAGTCTATAAAAACGTAAAGTCTCCCCTCCTCTCTGTTGAAATCCAGAAGTCGGTAAAGTTTGAGAGAATAAGTGGCATTTAACTCATTAGTCTGCAAATAACACCACTGTATGTTCTCTTCTCCGGTTTAGAGAACAGAAGTCAAACCAAAGGTGGGAGGCTCAGGGCATAAATGTACCATCTGCGACGAAACGTAATCAGATCCGAAGAGTTTCCACTTTGAAGTCTTCCTTAATCTGTGTGGGTTACAGGTCTGAACACATCACCAGCTTTGACAGGTGGCTTTATTTTTCATTTCAAAGAGGGAGAAAGCAAGCCGGGAAACCAAGCGAACACGTGCACAGCGGAGCTTTGAACGCTGCCCCCCGAGCATTCACAGAGGCGCTTTTCTAAGTTCGGGGTCACACGTTCAGAGGAGTGAAAGCAGCTGGGCTTTGGTCCACCCTGGACTCCGTCCTTCCAGTCACAGCTCTGTGAAAGCTGCCTTTCTCCAGCTTCAGTGTCCACCGTCTTCTCAGCCCCCACACTAGCTGCAAACTGGGCCTGAGCTTCAACCAGTGCTGCTGAGGCCGGGTGACGACTCCAGGCAAGAAAGGGCTCAACTAGGGGAGCAGCAGTTGCCATGTCATAGTGGAATGACAGCACTTCTAAAGGCTGAAACCCAGCTGCCCTTCAGAATTATTCAGCCCCTAGCCTGCTTGGCAACGCTGAACCCGTCTAACGGATACCTTTAACATCCTGAGCAAAGCAGGGCAGAGAGCCATGAGGTAGCCGACAGCTCACGCAAGGTATGAGGTCATTAACGTGTGATTTGAATCCAAAAGGATCACCTGCTATTTATTCATGAAAATGGCGCAGTTTGTGCCTAGTGTTACCCAGCACAAACCCAGACAAGTGCAAGCATGTCACGGCCTGCTGGGAGCCTCCTGCATGAGGTCCCAAGGAAGAAGCCCCTGGAAAGGCCAGTGCTGACATTCACCACACCCCACTGCATGAGAGCCCCTCAGCCTGGACACCCCTCCAGAAGGCAGTACGCTGGGCGGGGAAAGAACTTTCTTCAGGAGGAGGGAAGGGGGCTGGTGTGTGAGATCAGGTCAGGCGCTTGGCCTCGTAAGGAAGAGTAACTACACGTATCCTGGCGAGGTGACACTCATTGTTTTCCAGCCCAGCTTCTTCTGGGCCAGTACGAGTGTCCTCGGGAGAGGGGCCGAGAGTCAGTCCCTTAAACAGGTGTATGGGCAGAGCTCCCGGATGAGACTGAGGGCACAAAAGCAGCATTAACTCATGGGCATCCTGGGCTGAGTACTGGATGGCAGGATTTGTCTTTTTATTTTTAATAAATAACATTTATTAGACTTTTTTTTCTGATTATAAAAGTAATACAGGCTCATTATAGAATGACTAGAAAAACTGGGGAAGCACAAAGAGGAAAACAAACATTACCTGTAATCCCACCATTCTGGTCACTGTGAACATTTTCTTTACTCAAGTCTTTTTCATACTGTGAATATACTTTTTAAAAATAAATACTGCTTTGTAAGCTGCCTTTTCCCTTAGTAATACTGCAAGAAACCTTTCCCCCATCAGTATATATTCTTCCGCCACACAGATTTAGTGGCTAAGGTCCTGTAACCTACTCAAACTTCTTGTGGACCATTAGTTTAATGCCATCATTTTTATATAATATATAACACTAAAGTGAAATCTTGCAGGTACAACTTTGTGTACATCTCTGACTGTATCCCTAGGATACATTTTTAAAAATATGACCATGGAAATGAAAGGTTTGTATTTCCTATTATTAAGATTTTTGTTATGTATCCTAATCTTGTAGGCTAAGGGACTGCAAAATCCATTCAGGATTGATCAGTGGATGCCCTTGGCTTCGTGCTTACTGGAGGTGGCTCTGTCCCGTGTTCTGATGGCAGCACTTCAGGTTGTTCTTCAGTCGCTGTCATGAAGTAAATGATGGATGATGCCATCACTGGGAGTAGCCCCTTATCACATAATTGACCTTCACCAATGCTCTTCTCCACTTAATAGTATTGCGAAGTGTTTCCAAGATTGGATTTGGGGGTCAGGTAAGCCTGGGTTTGGATCTCTGCTTCTCTTCTTCTTATTTTGTGACCTTGGCCAAGTTAACTTAATCGCTTTCAGTTTCCTCTTAAACTTGCTGCTATTGCTATGGCCACCTACCCCCTACAACCATTCCAAACCCTGCCCCGGATTTAGCTTATGATGATGGTCTTATTTTCTGACTGAGTTAAAAGATGTGAGAAAATTTTACTATATCAGAATTTTCTGGGTGTCAATAAAGCAGAAAGCAATTAAAAGTCATGAGGAGTTATAGAAAGCATCTTAGGAATCAATTAACCCCACTCTCCCACGCCGCTTTTCAATGAGAAAAGGCAAGGGAGGAAAGGCGAGGATCAGCCCTGCTTGCGAGTTTCCAGTATAGTCTTTGTACTCCAGCTCTTTTCTCACTGCCTCCCTCTCCACTGTCACATAAGTCTCTGAAGCAACAGAGGGGAACAGAGAAGGTAAATCGCATTTCCTGCAGAACTTTTGGCATGGAAGAACTGGAGGTATTTGACCTGCCAAAGGTCTTACAGAAATGGTGGGAGACTGTGAACTCTCCCCCGGGACAAGAGGGATGCAGTCCAAGTCCTGCCACTGGCTGGAACTGGCATTCTGTGAACCCTACCTTCAAACAAAGGCAGAGATGGGGTTCCAGTAATAAATGGTGAGCATGAGCTAGACAGCGACTCTTTGATATCTCTTGCTTCAACTTTACTGGTCACTACAGGCTTGTGCGTCCTGGGAATTGGCAAATAAATTAAAACTAGTTAAACCTGGTTTAACTCTGTGAAACTTGTGAACAATCATATTTCCCTTGGAGGAAAAATCTATGCCCTCTCTCCTCAGAAATCGAAATACAAAGAAATTGTTGACAATATATAGAAGTTTCATGAAAAACTGTCCTATGATCCCAAGACAGAGAAAGTTAGAACAAGAATGGAATTACGAGGCACTGAGGTGGGTGTAGCAAAAAGGTTGGACTCTATTTAACTTTTAAGCACTCTGATTGCCAAGAGTAAAGGGGAAGTACGTTGATTTAATAATGGTTATTAGTTACAAAGCCAAAGCGTTTAAATCCATCTTTAGAGACACATTTATTTCTAAACTTAAATTCAAGGGAAAAATTACCACACGGATCTCGATAGCACACAACCCAAAGTCTTTAACTTTGATCCCCTTCAAGGATCTAGGAAACTGAGATCATCCTTCCAATAATCTAATTAACTACCTTTCGAGGGTAAGTAAGGACCCATGGTGCCCACAACCCCTTCTCCCGGGGTAAGAAGGACCCTGTGGCTCGTCATCATTAAGAATCCCTTTCCTAGGACACCATGGCTAGGACATGCCTCAAGGCCCAGTATACTTACCCATTCATTCATTCACAGACATTTTTTCTAAGGGCCTGTTTTATGCCCGAAGTTGGATTAGGCACTGGCCAACAGGAACTAATAGATAACAGATGAGAGAATGAGCTATGGCCAGAAAGAGGCAATTTAATGAGATGTAATCATTTTCACCTGTGCATCTCCATATGCCTAGCAGCAATTCTGCGTTATAGAAGTGAGTTCCCCTCTCCTGTATGCAATACTGTCTTTTACACCAGCTAGAAGCTCCGTTAGGGTCAGGGGCTCTACGTTGCGTCTGTGTCACCTGCAGTTTTGATGTGCCACTGGCTGTTTAGTAAATACTTGCAGAGAGGTGGGCTCATATCCTCTCCTGCGCCCTTAGGACTCTCCCTAAGCCTATGGATGTCTGCCTCATCAGGTTTTCGCTAAGCCTGCGTATAATCTGTCTGACCCCTTCTGGGGCCTGGAAAGTTGTCCTTCCCTTAGTACCAAACCTGTTCCTCCTAGTGGGGCTAAGACAACACTTCCTTTCCAAGCCGGACTCTCAGGACCCCACGTGGCTTTCCTGTCCTTGTGCACCATCCGTGTCCTTCATAAAAGACTCCCAGACCAGCCCCATTCATGCCTCAAGCTTCCGGCACTGGAAGCAAGAAAGAGGCAGCAAAATCTGCCTTTCTTTTTTTTACTTTTAGCTTCACAAGAGAGTTACAAAAGTCATCTTTGGTCACACTGAACAAAGCAGAAAGCTGGCCTGTGGTCGTCAGGAGTCAGGTCATGGTGATGCCACACTCTTAGTGCTTTTTAAAATAAATACTGAAATTACCAATTTAAAATAATATTTAAGATGGCGGAAGAGTAAGACGCGGAGATCACCTTCCTCCCCACAGATGCACCAGAAATACATCTACACGTGGAACAACTCCTACAGAACACCTACTGAACGCTGGCAGGAGACCTCAGACCTCCCAAAAGGCAAGAAAACCCCAAGTACCTGGGTAGGGCAAAAGAAAAAAGAATAAACAGAGACAAAAGGATAGGGACGGTACCTGCACCAGTGGGAGGGAGCCGTGAAGAAGGAAACGTTTCCACACACTAGGAGCCCCTTCGCGGGCGGAGACTGCGGCTGGTGGAGGCGAGAAGCTTCGGAGCCGCGGAGGAGAGCACAGCAACAGGGGTGCGGAGGGCAAAGCGGAGAGATTCCCGCACCGAGGACCGGGGCCGACCGGCACTCACCAGCCCGAGAGGCTTGTCTGCTCACCCGCCGGGGCGGGCGGGGCTGGGAGCTGAGGCTTGGGCTTCGGTCGGAGCGCAGGGAGAGGACTGGGGTTGGCGGCGTGAACACAGCCTGCAGGGGGTTGGTGCGCGACGGCTGGCCAGGAGGGAGTCCGGGAAATGGTCTGCAGCTGCCGAAGAGACGAGACTTTTCCTTGCCCCTTTGTTTCCTGGTGCGCGAGGAGAGGGGATTAAGAGCGCCTCTTAAAGGAGCTCCAGAGACGGGCGCGAGCCGCGGCTAAAAGCGCGGACCCCAGAGGCGGGCATGAGACGCTAAGGCTGCTGCTGCCGCCACCAAGGAGCCTGTGCAGCCCGCCACTGCCAGGGTCCCGGGATGCAGGGTCAACTCCTCCAGGAAAACGCACGGCGCGCCTCAGGCTGATGTAACGTCACGCCAGCCTCTGCCGCCCGCAGGCCCGCCCCTCACGCCGTGCCCCTCCCTCCGCCCGGCCTGAGTGAGCCAGAGCCCTCGAATCAGCGGCTCCTTTAACCCCGTCCTGTCTGAGCAAAGAACAGACGCCCTCCGGCGACCTACACGCAGAGGCGGGGCCAAATCCAAAGCTGAGCCCCTGGGAGCTGTGAGAACAAAGAAGAGAAAGGGAAATCTCCCCCAGCAGCCTCAGAAGCAGCGGATTAAAGCTCCACAATCAACTTGATGAACCTGCACCTGTGGAATACATGAACGGACAACGCATCATCCCACATTAAGGAGGTGGACTTTGAGAGCAAGAGTTATGATTTTTTCCCCTTTGCCTCTTTTTGTGAGTGTGCATGTGTATGCTTCTGTGTGAGATTTTGTCTGTATAGCTTTGTTTCCACCATTTGTCCTAGGGTTCTATACGCCCGTTTTGTTTAGTTTTAATTTTTTTTCGTAATTATTTTTTATTTTAATTATTTTATTTTACTTTATCTTCTTTCTTTTTTTCCTTCCTTCCCTCCTTCCTTCCTTCCTTCCTCCCTCCCTCCCTCCTTTCTTTCTACTTAAACTAATGCTTTCTTTCTACTTTTCCTCCCTTTTATTCTGACCCATGTGGATGAAAGGCTCTTGGTGCTGCAGCCAGGATTCAGTGCTGTGCCTCTGAGGTGGGAGAGCCAACTTCAGGACACTGGTCCACAAGAGACCTCCCAGCTCCACATAATATCAAACGGCGAAAATCTCCAAGAGATCTCCATCTCAACACCAGCACCCAGCTTCACTCAACGACCAGCAAGCTACAGTGCTGGACATCCTATGCCAAAAAACTAGCAAGACAGGAACACAACACCACCCATTAGCAGAGAGGCTGCCTAAAATCATAACAAGTCCACAGACACCCCAAAACACACCACCAGACGTGGACCTGCCCACCAGAAAGACAAGATCCAGCCTCATCCACCAGAACACAGGCAACAGTCCCCTCCACCAGGAAGCCTACAGAACCCACTGAACCAACCTTAGCCACTGGGGACAGATACCAAAAACAACGGGAACTACGAACCTTCAGCCTGCAAAAAGGAGACCCCAAACACAGTAAGATAAGCAAAATAAGAAGACAGAAAAACACAAAGCAGATGAAGGAGCAAAACCCACCCACCAGACCTGAAGAGGAAATAGGCAGTCTACCTGAAAAAGAATTCAGAATAATGAGAGTAAGGATGATCCAAAATCTTGGAAACAGAATAGACAAAATGCAAGAAACATTTAACAAGAACCTAGAAGAACTAAAGATGAAACAAACAATGATGAACAACACAATAAATGAAATGAAAAATACTCTAGATGGGATCAATAGCAGAATAACTGAGGCAGAAGAATGGATAAGTGGCCTGGAAGATAAAAGAGTGGAAATAACTACTGCAGAGCAGAATAAAGAAAAAAGATGAAAAGAACTGAGGACAGTCTCAGAGACCTCTGGGACAACATTAAACGCACCAACATTCGAATTATAGGGGTTCCAGTAGAAGAAGAGAAAAAGAAAGGAATAGAGAAAATATCTAAAGAGATTATAGTTGAAAACTCACCTAATATGGGAAAGGAAATAGTTAATCAAGTCCAGGAAGCACAGAGAGTCCCATACAGAATAAATCCAAGGAGAAACATGCCAAGACACATATTGATCAAACTATCAAAAATTAAATACAAAGAAAACATATTAAAAGCAGCAAGGGAAAAACAACAAATAACACACAAGGGAATCCCCATAAGGTTAACAGCTAATCTTTCAGCAGAAACTCTGCAAGCCAGAAGGGAGTGGCAGGACATATTTAAAGTGCTGAAGGAGAAAAACGTGCAACCAAGATTACTCTACCCAGCAAGGATCTCATTCAGATTTGATGGAGAAATTAAAACCTTTACAGACAAGCAAAAGCTAAGAGAGTTCAACACCACCAAACCAGCTTTACAACAACTTTCTCTAGGCAAGAAACACAAGAGAAGGAAAAGACCTACAATAATGAACCCAAAACAATTAAGAAAATGGGAATAGGAACATACATATTGATAATTACCTTAAATGTAAATGGACTAAATGCTCCCACCAAAAGACACAGATTGGCTGAATGGATACAAAAACAAGACCCATATATTTGCTGTCTACAACAGACCCACTTCAGACCTAGAGACACATACAGACTGAAAGTAAGGGGATGGAAAAAGGTATTTCATGCAAATGGAAACCAAAAGAAAGCTGGAGTAGCAATTCTCATATCAGACAAAATAAACTTTAAAATAAAGACTATTCGAAGAGACAAAGAAGGACACTACATAATGATCAAGGGATCGATCCAAGAAGAAGATATAACAATTGTAAATATTTATGCACCCAACATAGGAGCACCTCAATACATAAGGCAAATACTAACAGTCATAAAAGAGAAAATCGACAGTAACACATTCATAGTAGGAGACTTTAACACCCCACTTTCACCAATGGACAGATCATCCAAAATGAAAATAAATAAGGAAACACAAGCTTTAAATGATACATTAAACAAGATGGATGTAATTGATATTTATAGGACATTCCATCCATAAACAACAGAATACACATTTTTCTCAAGTGCTCATGGAACATTCTCCAGGATAGATCATATCTTGGGTCACAAATCAAGCCTTGGTAATTTAAGAAAATTGAAATTGTATCAAGTATCTTCCGACCACAACACTATGAGACTAGATATCAATTACAGGAAAAGATCTGTAAAAAATACAAACACATGGAGGCTAAACAATACACTAAAAAGTGACCTCTGAATAAATCAAAGAGGAAATAAAAGAATACCTAGAAACAAATGACAATGGAGACACGATGACCCAAAAATCTATGGGATGCAGTAAAAGCAGTTCTAAGAGGGAAGTTTATAGCAATACAATCCTACCTTAAGAAACAGGAAACATCTCAAATAAACAACCTAAACTTGCATCTAAAGCAATTAGAGAAAGTAGAACATAAAAACCCCAAAGTTAGCAGAAGGAAAGAAATCATAAAACTCAGATCAGAAATAAATGAAAAAGAAATGAAGGAAATGACTACAAAGATCAATAAAACTAAAAGCTGGTTCTTTGAGAAGATAAAATTGATAAACCATTAGCCAGACTCATCAAGAAAAAAAGGGAGAAGACTCAAATCAATACAATTAGAAACGAAAAAGGAGAAGTAACAACTAACACTGCAGAAATACAAAAGATTATGAGAGATTACTACAAGCAACTCTATGCCAATAAAATGGACAACCTGGAAGAAGTGGACAAATTCTTAGAAATGCACAACCTGCCAAGACTGAATCAGGAAGAAATAGAAAATATGAGCACACCAATCACAAGCACTGAAATTGAAACTGTGATTAAAAATCTTCCAACAAACAAAAGCCCAGGACCAGATGGCTTCACAGGCGAATTCTATCAAACATTTAGAGAAGAGCTAACACCTATCCTTCTCAAACTCTTCCAAAATATAGCAGAAGGAGGAACACTCCCAAACTCATTCTACGAGGCCACCATCACCCTGATACCAAAACCAGACAAGGATGTCACAAAGAAAGAAAACTACAGGCCAATATCACTGGTGAACACAGATGCAAAAATCCTCAACAAAATACTAGCAAACAGAATCCAACAGCACATTAAATGGATCATACACCATGATCAAGTGGAGTTTATTCCAGGAATGCAAGGATTCTTCAAAAACGCAAATCAATCAATGTGATACACCATATTAACAAACTAAAGGAGAAAAACCATATGATCATCTCAATAGATGCAGAGAAAGCTTTCGACAAAATTCAACACCCATTTATGATAAAAACCCTGCAGAAGGTAGGCAAAGAGGGAACTTTCCTCAACATAATAAAGGCCATATATAACAAACCCACAGCCAACATCGTCCTCAATGGTGAAAAACTGAAAGCATTTCCACTAAGATCAGGAACAAGACAAGGTTGCCCACTCTCACCACTCTTATTCAACATAGTTTTGGAAGTTTTAGCCACAGCAATCAGAGAAGAAAAGGAAATAAAAGGAATCCAAATCGGAAAAGAAGAAGTAAAGCTAGCACTGTTTGCAGAAGACATGATACTATACATAGAGAATCCTAAAGATGCTACCAGAAAACTACTAGAGCTAATCAATGAATTTGGTAAAGTAGCAGGATACAAAATTAATGCACAGAAATCTCTTGCATTCCTATACACTAATGATGAAAAATCTGAAAGTGAAATCAAGAAAACACTCCCATTTACCATTGCAACAAAAAGAATAAAATATCTAGGAATAAACCTACCTAAGGAGACAAAAGACCTGTATGCAGAAAATTATAAGACACTGATGAAAGAAATTAAAGATGATACAAATAGATGGAGAGATATACCATGTTCTTGGATTGGAAGAATCAACATTGTGAAAATGACTCTACTACGCAAAGCAATCTACAGACTCAATGCAATCCCTATCAAACTACCACTGGCATTTTTCACAGAACTAGAACAAAAAATTTCACAATTTGTATGGAAACACAAAAGACCCCGAATAGCCAAAGCAATCTTGAGAACGAAAAACGGAGCTGGAGGAATCAGGCTCCCTGACTTCAAACTATACTACAAAGCTACAGTAATCAAGAAAGTATGGTACTGGCACAAAAACAGAACGATAGATCAATGGAACAGGAAAGAAAGCCCAGAGATAAACCCATGCACATACGGTCACCTTATCTTTGATAAAGGAGGCAGGAATGTACAGTGAAGAAAGGACAGCCTCTTCAATAAGTAGTGCTGGGAAAACTGGACAGGTACATGTAAAAGTATGAGATTAGATCACTCCCTAACACCATACACAAAAATAAGCTCAAAATGGATTAAAGACCTAAATTTAAGGCCAGAAACTATCAAATTCTTAGAGGAAAACATAGGCAGAACACTCTATGACATAAATCACAGCAAGATCCTTTTTGACCCACCTCCTAGAGAAATGGAAATAAAAACAAAAATAAACAAATGGGATCTAATGAAACTTAAAAGCTTTTGCACAGCAACAGAAACCATAAACAAGACCAAAAGACAGCCCTCAGAATGGGAGAAAATATTTGCTAATGAAGCAACTGACAAAGGATTAATCTCTAAAACTTATAAGCAGCTCATGCAGCTCAATAACAAAAAAACAAACAACCCAATCCAAAAATGGGCAGAAGACCTAAGTAGACATTTCTCCAAAGAAGATATACAGACTGCCAACAAACACATGAAAGAATGCTCAACATCACTAATCATTAGAGAAATGCAAATCAAAACTACAATGAGATATCATCTCACACCAGTCAGAATGGCCATCATCAAAAAATCTAGAAACAATAAATGCTGAAGAGGGTGTGGGGAAAAGGGAACCCTCTTGCACTGTTGGTGGGAATGTACATTGATACAGCCACTGTGGAGAACAGTATGGAGGTTCCTTAAAAAACTACAAATAGAACTACCATATGACTCAGCAATCCACTACTGGGCATATACCCTGAGAAAACCATAATTCAAGAAGAGTCATGTACCAAAATGTTCATTGCAGCTCTATTTACAATAGCCCAGAGATGGAAACAACCTAAGTGTCCATCATCGGATGAATGTATCAAGAAGATGTGGCACATATATACAATGGAATATTACTCAGCCATAAAAAGAAACGAAACTGAGCTATTTGTAATGAGGTGGATGGACCTAGAGTCTGTCATACAGAGTGAAGTATGTCAGAAAGAGAAAGACAAATACCGTATGCTAACACATATATATGGAATTTAAGATAAAAAATGTCATGAAGAACCTAAGGGTAAGACAGGAATAAAGACACAGACCTACTAGAGAATGGAATTGAGGATATGGGGAGGGGGAAGGGTAAGCTGTGACAAAGCGAGAGAGAGGCATGGACATGTATACACTACCAATCGTAAGGTAGATAGCTAGTGGGAAGCAGCCGCATAGCACAGGGAGATCAGCTCGGTGCTTTGTGACCGCCTGGAGGGGTGGGATAGGGAGGGTGGGAGGGAGGGAGACACAAGAGGGAACAGATATGGGAACATATGTATATGTATAACTGATTCACTTTGTTATAAAGCAGAAACTAATACACCATTGTAAAGCAATTATACCCCAATAAAGATGTTAAAAAAAAAATCATTGCCATACCCAAGGTCAATAAATAAATAAATAAATGAGAAATCAGATACTTTCAGTCAAACGGAGGTCACAGAATTTTCTGCCAACAGATCCAAAGTATATGACATTAAAGCAAGCTTTTATGGCAGCAGGAAAAATGATCCTAGATCCTAGCTTATAAGGCACTTTTGCAATTATATTAATTTTGATTAATTTTTCAACAACTCTATGAGGTGGGCATGTCCCTGTTTTACAGACAGGAAACTGAAGCTCAGAGAATTTAAATGATTGGTACAAATCTGTTAACCTGTCAATGTTACGTAGACCCCACTGGCACAACCCTGAGAGGGATGCCTCCTTAAATCCTGTGCCCCAGGCATCCCCCTAGGTCCCGTCCTGAGACCAAGCCTCAACTTGAACTCAATTCTCCTAGTTATGCCTGTGATCAGTTTCTGTTAGCTTGTAAGATACTGATGTTCCTGATCTACTGGAAAAGACAGACACGTTAAGTTAACGATGAGTAAGGCAGACTAAATACAAATGAATCAAGATTTCTACGACTCTTGGCGAGATGCAGCTTCTTCTTGGGCCCTTTGACTGGGGAGCCTCTGGGAGACTGCAATTATGAATCATTGATCTCTGCACCTGCAGCCTTGGCCTTGGGCTTGATGCACAGTGGGTACTTAATACTTCTGGAATGATGAAAGAATGAGTGAACCAGTCAACAGATACTTCTGAGTTTGAAGTTCTCCAGTATCTTCTTAACCTAGTGCTTCCTCTTTTGACTTGTTCTTAGGATTTGGAGAAGATGGAAGGAAAAGCAGGGAGCCTTGCTGAGCCTCAGGCAAGGTAGGACATAAGGGAAGGGGGTCGTGCAGTACAAGCCTGTTGTGTCTTCCCGCTTCTCACTGACTCAGATCCCTGACCCCCAGATACCTCCCTCTGTGGTCTTGGAGGTGGCAGGGGAGTCCTTACCCTTATGGGAGGAGACATTTTACCTCAACGTCCCTGTTCCAGATTATTCTCTAGGAAAACTGGGCTCTTTTCATATGCAATCCAGAAGCTGCCACCACTCTGTAGAATGTTGCAATTTTATATTAAGATTCTTTCTTTCTATTTTAGCAAGAAAGAGAAGCAAGACATCCCAGTTTTTAACATGGATTGAAAATGGAGTTTTGCCAGCTTTCTGGGTTTTACCCTGCCATTCTCTGTCAGCCACGGTAGGAGAGGAAGAAGCAGTCTGTGTTCCTAGAGCATTTTTTTCAGAATAGGAAAATGTCAGTGATTTAGATAATTGAGTGTCTGGATGAAAATTTACCTGCGCCATAACTTTAAATAAAAAGGGTTTTGATTAAATAATATCAGCAAAACAAACAGGATGAGGAAGTAGAATTTCTGATTTAATGAAATACCTATTTCTACTGACTGTGTATATAAGTAATGGTAATTGTGATCCAATTCCATCTACTTATTAAAACATACGGCCTTCTACTAATCAGGAAACATTTATTAGTCTAGTTTGGTTACATAAATGCCTTTTTTGGGTTTTGTTACTGTTGACAACAGATTTTAGCCTCCCTCTTGACAGAGATTATCTGTGTCCATGAGGTTTTACCTGGGAAAATGTCTCAGGGGAAGGGCCTGCTGGAGAAGTGTTTGTCAAGACCAACCCTGGCCTGAGAAAGGTGATAAAACTGTGCAAGGAAAAAAACAAAAAAACTGTGCAAGGAAATGGAATGTATACAGAGAGGTCTTTGGATGCAATTCCAAAAGCGGATGAATCTCCACTCTGGTGCTACGATATTCAGTAGCGTTGAGATCTTTCAGCATGCTCCTTTACACGATAAAACTGTTAAAAGAGGTGAAGAAATTGGCCTGTGAGGCAGTAATTCCATCCGTGCCCAAATATCTTGTAAATAAGGAGAGGTTTTAAGTGCAGAGTGACTCCCTGCTTTCAGGAGCTTTCAGGAGCTTCCAGGGTGAGGCGGTGCTGAAGGAAGATGTTGACAAAGAGCAAAGGGAAGCTGACAAGGGCCCTTTTCCTTCCTGGCCTGGGAAACAAGCCTGGTCTCAGAGCTGAAAGGACCTCCAGACGTTACCTGGGCAACGACAGTACCACTGGCGTAAATACAAATATCTGCCTAATAAGAGTTCACTGATGAGACCAGCAGAAAGTTAGTGATGCTGGGAAGGTGAGAACTCAGGTTTTCTGCCACTTCAGCTGAAGGAATCTGTGTAACTCTGCTCTGCTTTCCCTGGCCTGGCCAGCCCTCCATGTTTGTGGAAGAAACATCAGCACAGAACATCACAATCTATCATGCATCTTTACACATCACAAATAGGAGTTGTACCATGATGTAGCAAAGCACCAGCCTCCGAGTGCCTGGGGGACTCTCCTCTCTCCTCCTTACACACACACACACACACACACACACACACACACACACACATATGCAGGTTTGTATTGTCCGAATACAAAACCTTCCTGGACCAAGCCCACCATAGCGGTCCCTCCATCAACTGAAATACCAAGGAACTCATTATCAACTAAAATACCAGGGAACTCATTATTTCCTCTGCCAGAGATTTCTTGTCACTCCCAAAAGAATTAGCAGCTCTCAATCAAACATTTCACTGTCTTTCACAATGCCTGTACTTAGTCGGCACTTAGTTAAGATTTTCTGGTCAAGTGAATAACTTCAGTTCAATAAATAAACACCCAGAAGTTACTCCTCCTTCCCTCTCATCTCCACGTTTGTCCCCCATCCCATAGCCCTTCAGGACCCCTGGGTAGCACGAGGCCTGCTGGGTCAGTCGTGTGATTAGGGGTCAGTCCCCTCCCTGTAAGCTGAAGGGGCTGGGCTTACAGTCTGTAGGGGCCTTTCTGGTTTAACCTGATGGACTGATGTGATGCCAGACTTTTCAAATGGTCATTCGTTCGTGCCTCAGGCAGCAGTTTCATAGTTTCACTTTCAACCTTTGAATAAAGATTTAAAATTAAGTTTTTTCGGTCTCAGTCTCTGTGGCTCCTTGTTTTCCTCTTGATTATCCAAGTTCATTTCTGCCCCTGGAAAAATGTAGACCACTGTCCTAAGTGCTATCCTGTGGCCACTAGGAAGCACTCCCCAATCCCCATCCTGCCCCAACCCTTTCTGCCATGATTCATGCAGAGCTCCCCTCTCCCTGGCCTGGGAGCACTGTCACCCCCAGCCAAGCCCTCTGCCCTTCGCCTTACCTGACCTTCTCCAGGGCACCCTCCCCCGCGTCTCCCCCACCTACCGTGCTGACAGCTGTGGGATGAAGGCTCTGAGCGCCCTCCTACCAAATGGGCCCTGCTGTCCCATCCCCTCAAGACTGGGACCTTTCGTTTGAAAGTCTTACGGTCCTTGTTATTTGATTTTGTTTGTTTGTTTGTTTTCTATTGGTGGGCTTCTATTACCTTCCTCTCCACACACTACCCACCCAACCCCTGCTCTCCCTGACATGCCCCGCTGGCTCCCCCTCGTCCTCCAGATCTTGGGAGACCCTCGTGTAGAGACGAGGAACCACAGCTGCCTTCCAGGCTTCCACTCACCCACAAACCCAAACAACCAAGTGTGCAATTATAACTGCATCCTCCCTCCTAAATCAAATTTCCTTCCGACTGAGAGCTGGAAAGGCAGCTGGCGTAGCAGCTAGAGCCCCATCAACCTAGCCAAGAAGGCCCGGTGTCCTCCCAAGGGGAGTAGCACCTGCCCAGACACACCTGCCCCGGGCTCCGACCCCAGGCCACGCCCTCTGTGTTACCAAGCCCAGAGGGTTACCATTCCGTGCCCGGGCTTCCTAGACTACAGCTCTCAGAAAATCAAAACTATATCTCAGTCACTTTACGGCCCCCCCCCCCCGCACATTCAGGCCTGGCACATAGCTGTGGTCAGCAAGTCTTGTTGAGTGAACAAATGAATGAGTAGCCATCTGGCCACGCTCCTTCCTCTACACGCAGATTTCTCATGCTGGTGAGCCCTCCAAACTCATGCTCTGCGTCCCATGACTGGCTCTGTGTCTCCTCCTCTACGCTCTGTTCTCACTACCTACTGTACCAATGCTTGTGAACTGCAAGTTACCCCCCTAGGATTTAAACTAAGCGGGACCAATTCTTTTGCCTTTCTCCACAAAACTTGCCTTTTCACCATTATCTTCCTTGGATTTGGACTCTCTCCAGATGGTCTGCCTCCCTCCTGAGTTGTCAAGCTGAGAAAGAGGTTAGGTTTGTAAGACCAAACCCTTAGGTTTTATCTATCCAGATGGGAGTCTCTGAGAAGTCTGGCTTTTTGCTCTCGGAGAGGATCCTAAGTTTCAATGAGCCAGAATGACAAAATGACGCCAAAAGCAGCCACTTCCCCTATGCACTGGTCATAGCTGCAGTGGGGTGTGACCACTGCTCGTCACCCTATGAGCACATTTTAGGAGGTCTGTACTGCAGAGAAGACAGTCTTTACAATCAAGGTGGGAATTAATTGGCAAGAGCATGGTGGTCCAGGATACTACTGTGGTCTCTGCACTTCGACTGGGAGGCCCATCATCCTCTTCTGTTTACCAAGGTCTTTTAAAAATTATTATTGCTGAACACCTAGGATTGTAGGGTTCATGAGCTGCATGATAGGAAGGCTTAAGCTCAAGTCGTCTGAGTCCTGGAAGAGGATCAAAACCCAAGCTGAAGCTCCTTCCCGCCTGACTCCCAAGGCCATTGTTATTGTGTTTAGCTTTGGATAAACTTTCCTATGGAACGGGACTGCTCACAGCAGTTCATTTTAAACGTGCTGGCTTAGCTCTGGCTTCATGTGTGAGCGCAGGCCTGTCATCATGCATTCCAGGTCACTCTCTGAAATGAATTTGTCTTTCCTCAGTGTTTCTCTGAGCCGGGGAGCAGACATTCCTCCGGCTCTGCATTAATCCAATTACTAAACACCTGCAGACATGCAATAACAGTTTGGGTGCCAAGAGCCTTAGAAATGGTTTTAGAGCCGAATGTAATCTGCTGTCCTGCTATCAGGAGTCACATTACACACCTGCCAAGACCCAAGCCAAAAAAATAACATTCCCGGTTCTCACTCCAGGCAGGAATGCTCCATGCACGTTACAGAGACAGAGTGACAGGCACTTTAGCTTGACTACCACAGAGCCCATTAAACATTTTGAACTGCTCAGTAACTGTATCCAAAGTCACTTTAGCACTAAAATATTTACAAGGAAAGTGTGACAAAACAGGATTTTTCTTCCAGGGACAGGTAAGGCAAAATCCTCCCCCACCAAAACCGACTCAGTGAACGTGATGACGCGTGCTGATCCCCTGTGCTTCCGAAGATGTCAGAGGGGCTTCTTACAGGATAACCTCCAGGATGCCTCATGGCCACAAGGATGCCCGAAGGAAGAAAATAATCCCAGCCCATCGTCTCATTCTACCTCACTGCAGAGCGTCTGAGTAATTTAGAAATTCAGAAGCCAAAGACACTTGATGTTCCTGAAGATCCTGCACTCGAGCCTAAGACCAGTGATGCGTGGAGGACAGTAATGATACCTTTTTCCAACACAGCCACCTCTAAAAGAAATGAAAGAAGGCCTCGGCGAGTCTGTCGAACAACCCAAAACAAGCCTCGATTGAGAATTGTTCTTTTTTTTTTTCTAGGCTGGTTTTGGAAAAATTCTACTGCTGCCTATGGTAAGAGTTAAATAAATCATTCACAGAAATCCCTTACTTCCATGCTTTTTACAAGAAGTTTCTTTACAACCGGAGATGCCATGTTATTTCATCTTCACCGACTTAAGCTCTTAAGGCTGGGGACAGTGTCTGCTCATTTCCACAGACTCGGGACCTGCAGAGAGCGGGCGTGGATTACAGTGGCAAGTGTTCGCTGAATGTATTCTTGGGTCAAGGGTCCTTTCCCATGATATGCACCACCCTGGGCTAAGCAGGCATCCAAGTGAACATGAGGACGTCCTTTCCTTCCCTCGGTCACTTAGTCTACATAAAGAAACCACTGGAAAGATCAGCGACCAGGATATGAGAGTAGCAAGTATCCAGGGGCAGGAGGCAGAAAAGGGCGCATCCTGTACATGGCCTCCTTTGAATTGGCTGCCCTCGCCTCTGAACAAACCTCACTCTGAACCGAGATTTGCAGACTCCCCCAGGCAGCCTGCCACCTCCCACCTCAGAGCACTTAAGAGTCCACACCCCTCATCTGGCACTCCTGCAGCACTAAAATAGGACATGTGATTGGTCGCTGCATGTGTGAGTCTTGTCTTCCCAATGCGGGCCTGAGCCCCCAGGGGCAGGAAGGGACATGTTTCTCACCTCTCTGGTTTGGCCTCTCCTAGCTCCAATAGTCCAGGCACTTAACAAAGAGAGGGCCCCTCACGGTTTACTCTCCTTGGATTTTCTTTCTACAAAAATACACAGCTGAGACCCTCAGCTAAGTTGGTTTCCAGCTATAGTCTAAGTCTTTGCCACTCAAAGTGTGGTCCATGGGCCAGTAGCATCGGAACCACCTGGAAGCTTGTTAAAAATGCAGAATCTTAAGCCCCACACTAAACCCACTGTATCAGCCCCTGCATTTCAGCAAGATTCTCAGGAGATTCAAATGCATGTGAAAGGCTGGGGAGCCTAGTGAAGCTATCACCCCCTCTCAGAATGGGACCCTGCTGAACCCTGGGAATTCACTATCTCTGGCAGAGTCGTCTGTGTGCTCCACGAGCTGCACGGCTCGATACGGCTCCCATGGTGGAGAAAGACACTGAGAATCCAAGGGGTCTGAGCTGGAAGAGAAGAAGAAGCAAACAACAGCATCTCCATCGTGTGCCTGAGAGGACCATTCGGTGTCCAGAGAGCACGAGTGCACAGCCAGAGGCAAGGAGGCCAGAAGCTGGCTCCCGAGGAGCATTCTGAGACGAGACGGGGGGCTCGATCTGCCAGCCCCTCCCATGCAGCCCAGCGCTCCCAGCCCACATGTAACCTTCAGCCCCTGCCCAGAGCAGTCAGCGTGACAGTAATAATAGTAGTCACGAGAAAATGCAACCTCGATCATGCTAACAACTTTTGAAAAGTAAAATGCTCGGGATATGATTTCAATTAAAACTCACATTGTCTGACTTGTCTCTCCGCATAGCAAGAGTTCACCTCCTCTTGCCCCCTTACCTCCTCTTTTCAAAACGAAGGCGGACAGGAGGAACTGTGTTGACGCCTGCTCCCACCTTGAGGTGTGGGGCTCTGGATGCCCGACATCACTTCCTACGCCCTGTCTGCTGAGCCCCCATAGCAAAAAAAAAATGGCCTTCATGCTGACCTCACCCCAAATAAATCCCCCAAGTTGTGGGCAGAGTCAGAGTCCCTTTCTCTCCACCCCGCCCCACTCCCCTTTGTGTGTGTGTGTGTGGGTGTGTGTGTGTGTGTGTGTGTGTGTGTGTGTGTGTGTGTGTGTGTCTCAGTTTATGAATAAACAATTCTGAACTTAAAAGGAACTGCTCTTGCACAAATGGAAAGAGCCTAAATTCCTTGCCAGGGCTTGTCTCATGCAGACAGCCCCAGTGAGCTCCAGTGATCTACCTCATTTGTGTTGAAGGTGGCTTTTTCTAAGTCAATTCTGATCACCCAGCAGGTGAGTGCCAGACAGCCAGACGTGGATGGGGAGGCAAAGGCCTCGTCAGAATCCTGGTACATACCCTCCCCAAGGAAACACACTTGCTGTCACCCTGGAGATCTCTAATGCCCCCTTTCAACAAGATGCTAAACAGAATACAATATACAAGGCCGGCATCAGCCATTAGGTTATGTGTAAACAATCATCTTATGCTTCTTAAGAAATTTATGAACTAATGCCGCAGACACTTGTTGAGTGTTTGACCCTCTTTCTGAATCTTCTCATCCTTTCTTACCCAAGTAATACCTATTCGTTCTTTACAATCAGCTCAAATGTTATCTACAACAAAACTTTTCTACATTTGGTAGTATACAATAAAGATGTTTAAAAATAAATAAATAAATATTATTGTTTAAGTGGGAAATTCCAAAAAAATAAAAACTTTTCTAAATGCTCCCAAATTTCCCAAATGCTCTCCCATTCTGCTTGGGGTAAGTATCCTCCTTTGATGGGGGTTTTCAGGAAAAACAAAATTAGCAATTGTTGCTCAGATGGTTTCTGTCTATTACTGTGAGGGGAATTAACGGTGACTTTGAAATTCAAATGAAGTAACTTCTGTTATAATGCCATATATATGTTCCTGATAAACTTCACATTTTGTAAAACCACACATTAAAAGCAGCAGGGCTTTGGGGAAAATAAAGTTAAGAACAGACCCCCTCAAAATTTTAACCAAAGCACTAACAAAAATAGTAACAATTAGTAATACAAATAACAAAGTAGTTAAATCACCACGGATCTTTACTCCCGGCATCAAAGCCACCCCATTCTTTACATCTTTAAGTTCTTTAATTTTTAATTTAATTCCTTTAATTTCTGCCTTTGAGACACAGGTCCTATAGGGCATTTCATCTAATAGAGATCAGTTTCATCAAGATGAAACACAAAATCCAAGGTGTAAACCCTCTTCATCAGTTAATTTTTTTTAACGCTAAGGGACATGTATTTGCAGCACCTCCCTTTGCATTTATAGCTTCCCCAAACAGTTTAAAACAGAAGAACGTGTACTGGTACTTAAACCCATCACATTAGTCACTTCTCGCTCTAAAGTAAACCCACCACATTAGTCACTTATCGCTCTAAAGTAAAGTACGTGCAGGATTTTCAGCTTTTTTCTTAAGGTCTTTATATATCACAAAGGCTTTCTCTTTACTTGAGAACAAATGGGCCCTCCTTTCTAAAAACATTACAATGTTTTATGAAAAATCACCATTATACTGATACCATTTTTCCTATTAAAAGAAACATGTAACAGAATGGACTGTACAGGCACTTGCAACTACTACTATGTGAGTGTTTCAAATATCAATTGTGTGGTAGACATAATAGGAAAGAGCAAAAGGGACTTAACCTTGAAGAGGTGATTAAGCTAAGGATATTAAGATGGGAAGACTATCTTGGATTATCTATGTGAGTTCAACCTAATCACAAGGGTCCTTATAAGAGGGAGACAGAGTGCCAGAGTCATAGAGAGAGACACGGTGACAGCATCAGATGTGGGAGTCACGTGGGACCACAAACCAAGGGATGCAGTCAGTCTCTACCAGCTGAAGAAGCCAAAGAAACGGATTCTTCTCAAGGGCCTCCAATGGAAAGCTGGAACGCAACTGCTGGCCCACTTTAGACATCTGACCTCCAGAACTGTATGAGAATAAATCTGTGCTGTTTTAAGCCATGAACTTAGTGGTAATTTGTTACAGAAGCAATAGGAAACTAATACAGACAGTAAGACCACCACAGTAAGGTCAACATCAGTCTTTATTGCTCATCTATCCTATTTACCATCACCACCTGCCAGTTTTCAACTGAAGAAGCATAAAACTTCTTCGCTGTGGCGTGCCGCCTCAAGGGTTTTGCCAGTATGGTCTCATAGCAGATGCTCATGCACTCGAAGACTGAGACAATAGAGCGATAAATACAATCAAAACGGACTTTGTTAAATATTTAACGTAAACTGAATAAATCCTTATACTTACTATATAAAGCCCCAAGTGAAATAATTCCTCAAGGTACGGCACTGAGTAGTATTTAGATCAAAGGAGTCCATCTAGATACTGACTTCAGGTCGTAGCATCAATTATGTGCATAATAGGTATAACGGGGCCCCAAACTCAGTTTTATCCAATCTGGGAGAACTACTCATTACACTTGCAAAACTGTGCAGTGCTACTACCCCCAAAGACCGCCAAGCAGGCAGCAAATAGAGCCTCGTCCCCAGACTGAGTAAACGGGGAGAACCCATGTCTGGAGCCACCAGCCAGTGGGCTGGGCCTCAACCTCACCTCCTTACTCCAAGCTAAGCCCACAGCTTCAGATGCCTTTTCTTTCCAGGATCAGAAGCAAGCAGCTAGAAGAAGTATGTACAACACAATACACACGACAAAGTATTACTCTCAAGCCAACTCTATCAACTCTCTACGGAACCTCTTTCCAACGAAAAACAGAAAACAGAAAGAGAAATGGCCAGAGACCTTTAGCACCTCCTCAAGGAAGCTGCCGAGGCCATTCTGACTGATCTCAGACTTCACGTAATTCGCTGTCATGCCGCTGCAGGGGTGTTTTAATGTGGGGTTTCCTCTCCTATCTTTCTACCACTCTTACCAGTTAAAGTATCATGTCCATATTCTCGCCTTTCAGTATGAGACAGCAAAGCCTCAATGATTCACTTCTGGGTAACCAACACATTTCCAGATCAAAAACAGATTTAGTGAGGTGACGTAAAGTAGTCACTCAACAAACATAAAAAGCAGTCCTGGGGGGTTTATGCAAAGTCCAAACAGAAACAGGAACTTGGCTTACTTGATAGATCTGAGCTGTGGTTGGCAGAGCTCAAAATACACAGCCCTTTCTTATCTCACTCCGATTTCTCACCATGACTGCTCCTCTCACGCCCTAATATTTTCAGATGAGTCTAAGAGGGAAATTCAATTCTTTCCTCAAAGGTAGGAAAAGTGAGTTCTTTTCTCTTGGGAATCAAGAGCACCGCAACCATGCCGCCAACGCTTTGGGTCACTCAGTGTTGCAGGGGCCCAACTGCAGCTCTCTGAAAAACATGGAGTGTGGTGGAACGTCTGCAAAGATGGTTGAAGAACATGGAGTGTGGTGGATCGTCTGCAAAGATGGTGCCAAAAGTCCCTCCCAGTCCTGGGAGCTCACGTCTTCCCTCTACTTCCTCTCCTCTAAATGCCGGGCTGCCCTGTGACTTACTTTGACCAGTGGAATGTGGTGGAAACCAGTTCTGGGCCAGGCCCTAGGAGGCCAGGTAGCTTCTGCTATCTACCTCTCGGAAGCCAATTTCCGAGTGAAGACACTCAGGTTGACAACTGAATGATGAGCGGCTGCATGGAGAGAAAATGGCCACACAGAGGAGAACCAGAAAGAGATGACTCTGCCAGCTCCCGCATCATGACACCATCGCCGAGTCAGAAGCAAAGAAATGGTGGTGGCTGTTTAGCCAGTACATTTTGGGGAGATTTGTCATGTGACAATAGAAAAACGAAACAGAGAGGCTGTAGTGGGTGACTGCTCAGACCACTTCTTGTCCTAAAATTCTTTTTTTTTTTAATTTATTTTTTTAATTTATTTATTTTTGGCTCTGTTGGTTCTTCGTTGCTGTGCATGGGCTTTCTCTAGTTGCGGCGAGCAGGGGCTACTCTTCGTCGTGGCGCGCAGGCTTCTCATTGCGGTGGCTTCTCTTGTTGCGGAGCACAGGCTCTAGGCACACGGGCTTCAGTAGCTGTGGCATGTGGGCTCAGTGGTTGTGGCATGTGGGCTCTAGAGCACAGGCTCTGTAGTTGTGGTGCACTGGCTTAGTTGCTCCACGGCATGTGGGATCTTCCTGGACCAGGGCTCAAACCCGTGTCCCCTGCATTGGCAGGTGGATTCTTAACCACTGCGCCACCAAGGAAGCCCTTGCCCTAAAATTCGTGGCTTCTCGTTGTTTCTCAGCACAAAGTGCTCATCTGAAAGTGCAAAACTAAGATGTGATAAGTTGAGAGGACAATATTTCCAGAGACACCCTCCTACCTCCCCCCAGAGGGGCTCTGCCCTTATTCCACCAGGCATGACGGAGAGTTCAGTGGCTGAGCCGGCTTCCACCAAGCTTCGGCCCCTGGCATCCTCCCAGGAAGAGAGGGTCAGGAGGTGGGTATCCTAAACCTCAATGCCCAGAGCCCCAGACAGGGAAAGGAAGGAAGAAAGTAAAATGGTTACAGAGAAATTGGGTGGATAACTGAAAGCGGATTACGCTGTAATAACAGTGAGGATTGGATTTCATAAAATCTTCGGTTCATAAGTTCATGGCCGGAAACAAGGTCCCCCCGAAGCAGCAAGTTCAGGAGTCTTGAAAAGCCAGCGCAACTTTCACATCTCTGCTTTCTCCGCCCTGTGAATAAGACCTGATGTGTGACTGCAGCTCAGCCGGACGACAGTCAAGAACACAAAACTTGGCCCAGCGATGTGGGAAAGCAGTGCCCACCGGGTGTGACTCAGAGACACCATCCAAAGAAAGGAGGCACAGGGTGCGCCCCATCCCGGGCGCCGGGGATGGGGGAGAGATGGGGGGAGACCAGCCACATCCCGGGGAAAAACGAAAACAAAATGAGCCTCGACAAAGAGAGGTCAGAAGGGCGTTGCAGAGAACACCCCCCAGCGCACGTTTACAGTTCAGTGAGTTCAGCGTTCAATGATGCCAGAGGTTGTTTCACAGGTTACCTGGCAGAGGTGGAAAGCCCGTGATTTGGGTAATAACAACCACATTGCCCAGGCTCTCCTTGTAGAGGAGCAGACCCTGGCCGCCAAGGAGTCCCTGGAGAGCAGCCAGCCTCTGCTCTGCCAGGCAAATAAGCCCACCGCAATCTTTCAAATCTGGACACCAGCTCGTGATCCAAATGTGCAATGTAGGCACCGGTTCTTGATTCGGGATAAAGTCCTAGAGCAGCGGAAAGGCATGGAACTGGGACCCCACCAGGAGACGCGGGCACCAGCCAGATTTTGTCTGCTACATGACCTGGGACAAATCCTCTCTCCTCCATTGGTCTTCATCCCTTCCTCTGTAAGATGAGAGCGTCGGGCAGGATGACGGCTTAAGGAACCTTTCTAACACCATAATTCTGTTTCTTTAAAATCATTTGATATATTTCTTTCCTTTTAAAAACTAACATGAGGTTGCCTGCAGAAAATTTCTATGCTCCCCTCCTGGGGGAGATTATTTCATACTGTTCCCCTTGTTGTGAACATTATAACAGCAAAGAGTACAAAATACCTGTCCTTAAAGGCAGAACTGTGATGGTCGAAACAGAGGGACCAGGAATTCATGTAGGGCCTCACTAATGACTGAATGCGTTAGTAGTTACTTTGTATTAAGGCTTTTTGGTCAGACACTGTGGTCAATGCACTTTCTTTTCGGGACCTGGGAGGTGTTTTTTATTGAGATGTTCCTTGTGGCATAGAATATGAATAATTCAATGTTGTAAGTGTCCCAAGGACACTTGAAAAGAAGGAAGCTTATCCGTAAGGACATACAGTGGATCACTAATGTAAAAATTTAAGCTTGTTTACCCCAGAACTCTAGGTACTTATTCATGTTTTTCCTGTTTCATTCTTATTATCGCCTACTTAAACTATTATACATTATATAGTATTAGAATTCAACTATGTTAGAATTTAGCGCGATGGTGCTGTTGATGATTTTTCCTCAGACTCCTAAGTTTTAGCACTACCTGTGGAGACGCTGTATTATTCCTAACATACAAATTTATCCCATATTTTCATTACTAATCCATTCTTTGATCAATATGGAACGACCCTTTGAGCCCCCTTGCTACATTAATTTCTGCTTTATCTGAGATCAGTGTCAGCCACCTGATTTCTTCTGTTTTCTCCTTCCCCCAATACACTATTGCTCATCATTTTTTCTGTAACCCTTTGGTGTTATTTTGCCTCGACTGGTCTCTTATTACCCTTCAATTTAATTTAAACCAATCTGAGTGCTTTTTTTTCCCCTTGCAATATCAATCTTATATTTGATCTTGCTTCTGTCATGTAACTTATTTTGTACTTTTTTTTTTTCTGTTTTCTTGCCATTTCTTTCAACCGGGGAGTTTCTTCTGTTGGTCGTTTATTTTTATCTTGCTGCGTCTTTACTGTTTCCTCTTTTAGAAATTCTCACTGTGTGCTGTCTGGTCTCCAAGATCTATTTCCCACACCTCTTCATCAATCTCTTGTCATTTTCCTTTTAGTTTTTCCTTAGAGTTCAGGAAGACTTTTTCAGGCTCTTGTCTCCTCATTTCTTCCACAATATCCAGCCAGCCATTCACTGTTCCAAACATGATTTTAAATTTTTTAATAAAATACTTCTTCCAGATGAGGTATGGACTCACCTTAATTTTCTCCTTGTCAATGACGTGGTCCACAGGCCCTGCTCCCTACGGAGTTTATGAATATGCATCAAATACTTCCTCAAATGCTCTTGTGTTCTGACAGTAAAGTGATTCCAGAGAAGTGGTTCTGAATTGTCAGGGTCTTTGGCAGCCAAGCCGCTTCCTGACACGGAGGACGCTCTTGGGGGCCTGCAGTGCTGCCCTGTCCAGTTGCCTCACAGAACCTCCCCTCTTCCTGTAGTGAGCGCTCAGTCTCCTACGTAAGTACTCGCAGAGGTCTTCTAGGGTCTCCTCCTACTCACTCCTTAGTCAAGACTTCTTGGTTGAAAGTGGAAAGTGGCCAAAAATCCACCTCAAAGCAGATTAAGGAGGGTCATGGGGGACGCAGCAGAATGACCAGGTTAGAACGGAGACTTCTGGGATCACTGAGCTCCAGAACCAGGGCTCTCCTGGGACCACAGTCTAGTCCTTTACTCATAGGGTGGCACACAGTTAGGAGTCAGGCTACCTGCGTTCAAATTATTTCTCCACCACTTGTTAGCTCTGGGACCTTTGCTTACCTTGGGTTCTCTGCCTATAGAATAGTCGGAACACAGTACCTCATAAAACTGTTGTATGGATTTAATGAGGCAACATAAGCCCATTACAGCATCTAGCACAGAATAAGCGTGATAATGTCACCTCACACTGGCTCACATTCAGGTAGGATTGAAGGTGGCATTTGGGAGAACCCCGTATGCAGCCTCGTGGTGGAAACTTTAACAAAAGAAGCTCCATGCACATTAAAGACACCAAAACAGGGAAAACAACTCAACCTAGCAATGGAGTGACGATTGGGAGAACTAGCATCCCGAGCAGATGGTGTCAGGAAGCAGAAAGCGTCACACCCGAGTGACAGTTGGGAGCTTCATCTCAGCACAGACACGGACACAGGATCCCTTGGCTGGGACCCGGGTGGGTGCTACCACTTCTACCAGGAACGAAGCTCTGGGCCTCCTTCTGTCGCTGATGGGGACAGCACTGCTGTGCCCCCTCCACCTGGATTAGCTCTCATTTACATCTTGTCTTAATCAAGGCTCTTTGGTTGAAAGTAACAATAATCCAAATCACACTCTATGAAGGGGACAGTAAAGAGTGGAAAGGATGGGAATAGACTGCGGGCTTCATAAGCAATTAGACCTCGGGACTCAGTATCCTGAGGACTTCCGCAGCATCTCTCTCTCTGCCCCTCTTGAGTGTGCCTTTCTTCTCTTAGACAAGTTCCCCCAGGTGGCAGAGGCATTGTTGTGGCAACATCCTCTACTCTGTAACCTAAGAGCGGCAGCTCCCATTAACAAATAATAAACAGACCTTTTTTTTTAACTTTTTGGCCACGCCACGCGGCAGGTGATCTTAGTTCCCCAACCAGGGATCGAATCCGTGCCCCCTGCAGTGGAAGGGTGGAGTCCTACCCACTGGACCACCCGGGAAGACCATCTTCTTTTTTTCCTTTTTTTTTTTTAACTTAGAAGGACCTACTATATAACACAGCCAACTCTGCTCAATATTATGTAACAACCTAAATGGGAAAAGAATTCCAAAAAGAATAGATACATGTATATGCATAACTGAATCACTTTGCTGTACACCTGAAACTATCGCAACATCGTTAATCAACTATTCTCCAATATAAAATAAAAAGTTAAAAAAAATAAAAATGGTAACAATAAACAGAGGGGCCTTCTGTGCTGGCCCTTCCCGTGTCCTGCGGGCCCATGCTTGGAGACCAGGCCTCCAAATATGGGTGCCTCAAGTGCTCCCAACCTGGCTGACTGGTGCTGCTACTAAGCTGGGACAGTCGTCTTCCCACCCACTCTCTCTGTCTGCTCCCTCTAGGGCTTGTCACCATTCTCCCAGGGTGCTTGGACAGAGCCCCGGGGCCAGCCTGCAGTGACAGCAGGGTCCTGGTCTCCCCAGTCCCTTCTGATCTGATGCCTGGCTCATCTGCCTCCTGCATTTATTATAAAAATAATAATAACAAACAGGAAATAAGAGGTACTAACAGTTATAAAATAAATAACAGGAATGTAATATACAGCACAGGGAATATAGTCAATATTTCATAATCACTTTATATGGTATATAATCTATAAAAATATCAAATCGTTATGTTGTACACCTAAAACTAATATTGTAAGTCAACTATATGTCAATAAATTTAAAAAATAATAAAGATGATAATAATAATAAACAAATGAGCTGACTGACCTTAAACCAACCACAATAGCCAAGGCAATGGGGAGCTGTGTTTGTCATCCCCCCTTCAGGACCACAGGTTTGGTGTAAGGAAGAAGCAGCTCCCACAAAGAAGGGGATGCTCTTTTAAGAAGATAAATAGTAAACAGCAGTACCTCCCTCATACTCCAATTCAGCAGGTGAGTCAACAGCACTAGCGTTCAAAACATTTAACAAGTAATACAGCTTGGCCAATCACAGTGGCCACTGACACCAGATTCTGGAGACCTCTATACTGTATCACGTATTATCCTGTTATTTGCTGGACTGCAGGGAGACTAAAGGGTTTCCAGAGGAGGGAACCATCTAGATGACAAGGACAGCACGAGAGCACTCAAGAGGCTCCGGGAAGTGGCTGTCTACAAGTCAATATGAAAGTATTTCAACATTTCACCATCAGTGGTCATTTCACCATATACTGGCCACAGCTGGTCCCACAGACATCGCCTCTAACCAAATTCCCCCGAGCGTCTAGCAGGTGGATGGCACGAGTCACTGTTCACTCATGTCGATAAAGATTTCTTTTCCCTTTTTGGCACATTCTGTTGATTGTTCCAAGGTGAATCTGAGAGGGAATAAACATTGGCTTCTCATGTTAACAGCTTGCCTGGAAATCTCTGGAAGTTTTTTTTTTTTTTTTTTGCGGTACGCAGGCCTCTCACTGTTGTGGCCTCTCCCATTGCGGAGCACAGGCTCTGGACGTGCAGGCTCAGCGGCCATGGCTCACGGGCCCAGCCGCTCCGCGGCACGTGGGATCTTCCCAGACCGGGGCACAAACCCGCGTCCCCTGCATCGGCAGGCGGACTCTCAACCACTGCGCCACCAGGGAAGCCCTGGAATTTTTAAGATAAACTTTTTCATTAAAAACCAAACTTCATGGATGCCTAGAAACTCAGGAGACTGGTGTGGTCCCTGAATCTGAACGTGTATCTGCTCTCAGGATGCCCAGGGACACCGGGAAGAAATCTGAAGTCAGTATTTCAGGGCGAGTGTCCTTTGCATCATTGCCCATCCAGAGAAGTGAGTCCCAACCACCTGAGGTCACTGCCTCTAAAATCTAGGGAAAACACAGATCTGGGTCTTTTAAGGATTTGCTGTGTTTATTTTGTCATTATTATTTCATTATTTTGCTTGAGATTTACCAAAACAAAAAGCAGAACTGAGTATTCCTCATAACCCACTAATTGTTCTACAGACAAACCTTTCTGTTCCTTCTTAATCTCAACTGGACTCAGCCCAACTGGAATGAAGTAATGAACTTTATCAAGCTGATTAAACTTTCCTGCCACACACATCCATTCCCTCCTCATTCCCCAAATGACCACATACTTTACAGAAAAAAAGACCACAACTGATATCTCTAAGATATTTCAACTCATTTAAAAAAATATAATGTCTTTCCAGGGGCCATTATTTCTCTGTTTTTCTGTCTCTTTCAGAACTCCCAGAATTCTCTGAATTTTTTCCCATAAAGACACCTTCAGCATGAATAAGCTATTTTATTTTCACTGTGTTATAGGCTATAGAATCAGTTTTAAAAACAATAAAATGTTTTATTTGTTAGCAAAACATTGAAGTGCTTGGAGGTTACTTCAGGCATGTATAAAATTCCTATTTAAAAATAGAGGAAGGCACGGAATAAAGTGGGAAAGAATACCACATCTTCTGAGAAGCATTACCCAGCTTTTCCCTTGTCCGTGATGCACTGGCCATCCTCTGTCAATGATGTCTGCTGGGCCCTCGCCAAATCCATCTTTCCTGTAGCCACCAAAAGCCTGGGTTCAAGGTCTTTCCCTCAGAAACCTCAGAGGAAAGTTCTGCTGCAGACCATGCGATTCCAGAGAGCATTTTCCAGGGTTTTGGAGGACAGATGCACACACCACAAGACCATCCTGCTTAGCCTACTGGGGTCAGCTTCCCACACAAGTATCCAGAGGAAGCTAGGTATGACTCATGTAATTCACAGTATTAGGAGCTTTTTGCTGATCTGGTCACTATTCCTCTTCCAACCTTATTTCATCTTACACCCTCCATGTTGGACCTTGAACACATCAAATGTCTATTTCACACACACCAACACACCACATGTTTCTCCTCCTTCTCTTTTGTCTTCTGAAATCCCCTTCTTCCACTTTACCTTTTGAAACATTAACACAGAATCCGTCCAGTAAGTAATATAGAGCTGGGTAAACGCTTACCATCCAGTTGATTAGCAGGTGCTCTCTTCGGCCTTGTCACCACCACCACGACCCACCATAATGCTCACAATCATTATCCTCAAAGGTGCAGTTCAAATGCCCCACCTTCTGCGAAGACTTTCCTGATCTTCTAACCAGAATTAACTGTACCACCCACCCATACCCAGTGCTTCTTTGTCTCATGGCATCAGTGACTTCACTTGCATTTTAGTCATGTTATTGTTGTCATTGCAATTGTTGTTATCGTTGTTATAAATAAGCTCCCCCACGTGTGTCTACTCTCCCTGAGAACAGGAAGCACATCTGACGTTTTAGAATGCCCACCCACATCCTGCTCACGCTTTATTCTTTCCCCTAATAGGCACCTGATAAACATCAGTTGAATCGGATTGGCTGTCAATAAGACTTTCTCACTTTGTTGATGCTTTAATACTCGATCTGGGCTCTTGGTTTTGCTGTCCTGCATCTCATATTCTGTGACTACTTTTGCAAAGTTAAACATGCTTATCCTTTCTTTTTATTTCAGAAATTTTCATTTCGTTTTATTTCAGAAATTTTTATTCCAGATTTTTATTTCAGAAATTGATTCTGAGGTTGATACATTAATGTTCTCCATCCACAGCAGAATGTGGCCAGTCTGAAATGAACTGCTTGCTGTTCAAATGTGCTTTTCTTTTGGATCCACATAGAAATAAAAGGCTAGGTTGCTCTTGATACTGTCACCGGATATCATCTGACCCCTAAATTAATTTAAGTTTACTGTAGGAAGCAGTGGAAGGTTTGTTTGGGCTTCAAGTCCCAAAACCTGACCCCCTAACTCTCAGCCCCAAACTACACCGGAAATTTCTAACAGTGAATCAAGAGGCAAAAGTACATTTATGACAGAGCCAAAGACAAGACAAGACTGGGAATGACCAATAGGATCATTTTTATTATAACTTAAAGATAATCTGTCAACACAGCAAAAACCTAGTTATTGGCTGCACACTGTAATGGTGTAATTCTTTACAAGAAAACTCAGTTGTCCCATCTTTACTCTCAGCTACTTCAGCAAGAGCTATACTCCCTGGAAATGGAGGTACAGAGAACACACTGACCTCCCTGGGCCAATTTCTAAACCATAGGATTCATCACCCAAGGTTCAGCTTAAATCATTTGCCTTTATCTACTCTCTACCAATCCTCACGCTCAGATCTTACCTCTATACAGTTGACTCAAATTTGTAATTTAAATCCAGCTTCATGAAGCTCAAGACCATATACCAACTCAACATCTCCAACTGCACAATCCACAAGGACTCACAATCAATGTCCAAAACCACGTCCAAAACTCAGTCTTCAAAGTAGTTCCCCCACACTAGACTGACCTTATTATGATTATTCCAAGTCTCCCAGGCTGGAAGTCTCAGAGGCCCTCTCGAGACTTTGTTTTTCTTCTTCACATCCAGTCAACTGTCATAGTTTATAATTCCTGAACCATACTTTTCATTCAAACTATGCAGCAGTTCCCTAACTATCTCTTCAAATTACTACTTGTATGGCTACTCTTTAAGATAGCTCTGGCCGTGTTAGTCCCCTGCTCAAAAACTTTCCATGGCTCCCCATTACCCCCTCAGTTTAGCATCCAAGGCTGGCCACATCACCCTAATCTCCCATTGCTTCTATGCTAATCACAGATGCCTTGTATTACACAGTTACACATATTCTCTATGAAGGCTTGGTCTATGTTTTCTTCATTTCTGCACCCCCCATAGGCTGACACTGAGCTATCAGTAAGCATTTGATTTGAATCTCATATGCTTATCTTGATTCCAGAGCCCTATGTCTGGACCCACTCAAATGAAACCCTCCTTTCTTCATATACCATATTGTACTCGATCCAGATTCCCCTAACAGGAATTTCTGATAATTTGGGCAGAAGCCAGCCTAGAGTTTATCTTTAAATTAGCTACCTGTAAAGTAAATTAATAGTATAAGTTAGCTAGCAGGACATATGTTTTATCTACTTAAAAATAAATGTTTTAAAGCAATGAGAAGGACTTTTCACACTGAGTTAGTTTACTTTTTAATATATACTTTTCTTCTACCTATCCAACCCTGAATGCACCTTAAGTGAATCAAGATGCACTTCTTGTTAGACATTTTATAATCACACCGATCCCACTCTATGGATTCAAATCACTGAGCTTTACTGTGTGTATAATGGTTAACTAACGATTCCTCTTTCTTTGACCTTCTACTTTTCAGTGATAAATGCAAAGTGAGTCTCCTCTGCTTGACATCGAAATCGACTACGCTTTTCTACTTTAAATCCATGTAAAACTATCACTGCACAACTGAGATATCCTCCTAGAGAAGCAAGAGCAGCAGCTGCAGGATCTCGGCCCCAGCGCTTAGACAGCTGGTATCATGTCCCCGTGCCTTGTGGGTTCCTGGTCTCTGGAAGAGAAGTGATTGATGATTGGTGCTGTTGGCTCTAGGCTCCCACACCGCCCGGCCATATGAACCCAGAAGCATTCGTTTGTCCAAGCCATGAGGACCGGTTAGCTGAGTTGCAAACAGTAAATTCTTACTCCCTGGTTATTGCCAGGTGGGCTCTGCAACCAGCCTGGGATCAGAGTTTACCTTTTTACCTCAATCTGCTGTCCACATCCCCTCAGCTGACTGATGAGGTTCCTATTACCCCAACTGCCCCCAGGAGATAGTCCTCAATCTAGCACAACATGGGAGTAATTTGGAGAATTCTAGGCTACAATGCCTACAGACATCATCGAACTGGGGGTGAATGCTGTGGGCAGATGCTTGATGTGGCGTTAATTAAAAACAACCTGCGCTTTTACAAATGCAGCTGTTCCGCCCCCTTACACTCCTCTACATTTCCAGTTAACAACCATGAATAACAGTCTCTGTCCCTTTAACTTCATAGAAACCACCCATAATTCACTCTAAGGCACAGGATTCCAAAGGATTGGTTCTTAATTAATCTGTGCAGGGGAGACATTTTCCCATGCAAGTTACCAAGTGAGTGATAACCCAGTGTTGCCATATCCACTCAATTTGCCTTAATATTCACACAAGTAAGGAACTTGAGACCTAGGGAAATCAGCAACTCCTTGGAAGACTGCCATCTGCTATCGAGTTACTTCAGCCCGGAGGCTGCCCTTCAGGATATATCATATTAGGAAGTACTTCTTGGGAAGGGGGTGCTTCAGGACAAATTATTCAGAGAGTGAATCATGCCTACAACTGATATATAGGCAAGACCTTGATGTGTCCATTTAACCCTCTAAGCCTCTCTTTTCTCGTCTGTTCAAGATGGATAATGATCTCTACTCACTGTACAAGATAGTTGTAAAATAAACGGACGTCATTGGCAAATAGCAACTCAATATGTGATACGAGGGAAGCAAATGTAATGCCTTCTTTGCAAAAATGAGCACCACACTGATCATATCTCCCATCAGACCCAAATGCCCCTTTCTCCCTTTCTCAGACACAAGCACGCAACATAAAATGATAGGTGAAGACCACTGCCATAAAAAGAAGAAAAAATAATTAAAAGTGATTGTTAGCCATGTACCCAATATGCTTGGCATCTTTTAAGAGAGGGATAAAGTGGGTCAACCCATGGATGGCAAGCATATTGCCGTAAATCATACCACTGAGAGGGAAATGATATTATATTTGAACAAACAATTCAACATTGCCTAGAAAAAAGAGATATAGAGATAGGAAGACACATACACCCACAATGGTAAATTGTTATTACTAAGAAAAGATTGGCTGTAGTAAAGACCCTTGGAAACTAAAACAATCAGAAAATGGAAACCTGAAGGCTGGGCATGAAAGAGCATGGCACAACTCAGTCTTTATGGTTTGGCATGGGAGTTATCAGAGGATATAGGATTATTGTAGGGATAGCGTTTTTGTTATTTTTAGCACCTTAATTACAGGGCCACCTCTCTGGCTCCCAATCAGAAGCCTCTCTGTGTCCTGTCCAGAAGCCTGACTGTCACTTTTGGTGGCTTGGGCATTAGTGGTTTCATGAGTAAAATGATCCTTGACTGATCCAAATGAGGGAAGGGAACACAGTCAAACAAGGTTATGTCTTGGGGAAGTATTTTGGGATCTATGGTGCACAGTTGTATTTGAACTCAGAAATGCTAAGAATTAGAAGAGTCCCGCAGAATGCACGGTGCAAATCCTTCATTCCTAATTGTTAGATAGAGGCAGTAGAGTTCAGAAAGCCCCAGGTCAAAGTAAGTGAAGGAGAAAGCTGGTAGGAGTTCACTGAGTCAGGCTGGCCTCACATCTCATGTGAACAGAAGGAATCACAGCTATTTTCCCAAAGACTGACTGGAGCGTAGGAGGTGTAACATCACTGTTACTCCCTTGAGTGGTTACTCAGCAGTTCCACTGAAAATTACTAATAATTTTACTGAAAATAAGTAGTTCAAAAGGAAAATTGGTAGAAAATAATCCTTATCACTAGTTTTTCCTTTCTTGGAAGTTTTTGTACATCATATAGGCAATTTCCCCAAATTTCAACTTTTGAACACAGTATTATATATTTTACATGTAATATATTTGGTTTGAGGTGATAAGGTTGTCCTACTTTTTTCCTTTTATTTTCTAAATTTTTTAAACATTTATTCCTACTCTTCTTGCTTAGCATTGTTTGCACACTTTTTAAAATTTAGCTTCCCTCTCCAAATGAATCATCTGAAACAAATTTGTCAAAATGAATGTTTGTAATCATCACTTCACGATCTTTAAACCTGTGTGAAATCAAGAGTAAAGTGCCAATTCTGTCATAAATATCTGGCAACTTTACTTACTCCCTCAGTAACTTTGCCTTTTTCCTAAATTTACTTCTATCAGTACTGCCTACTCTCTATCTTTAGCTATCTTACCACCCTTTCAATTGCACACTGCCTTTATGCTTTAGAAACTCTGTGTAACCCCTCTACAACATTATATTGCAATCATTTAATGATATACTGGTGTTTTGGGTGTTTTTTTTTTTTCCCTGAAACTCAAGGCTATGGCGAAAGGTATGAAAAGCATCAGTAAAGATTTAGGGACAATCTATGCCTGAGATTTTAGATTTTGGCATTAAGGGCACAAATGCAGAGTAGTGAGATGTGATGTAAGGTGTGGCCTGTGGCCTGTCCCTGAGTGAAGGACAGGCCAACAGCTGGGTACCCTAGAGATGGCATTGCTGCCAGTCTGGGCACAGATACCTACATCAGACATTTGTGGAAGAGTCAGGAGTTGAAATTTGAATCCTGATCTATATCAATCCTGGGATGGCAGAGGTAAATTCCATATATGTAAATTCCAGTATATGTTTAATGTAATAAAAAAATAAGCTTCTCTATACAAAAACAAGCACACAGATGTTTATAGCATCTTTATGCATAATTGTCAAAACATGGAAGAAACCAAGATGTCTGCCAGTAAGTGAATGGAAAAATAAACTGTGGTACATACAGACAATGGAATGTAATTTAGCAATAAAAAGAAATGAGCTATCAAGCCATGGAAGGACATGGAGGAAACTTAAATGTATTTATTACATGTGAAAAGCCAATATGAAAAGGCTATACACTGTTTGATTCTAACTATATGACATCCTGGAAAAGGCAAGTAACATGGATACAGTAAAAGGATAGGTAGTTGCCAGGGGTTAGGGGAAAGGAGAGGGGCTTCCCTGGAGGTCCAGTGGTTAAGACTCCGCACTTCCACTGCAGGGGGCGCAGGTTTGATCCCTGGTCATGGAACTAAGAGGTCCTTGTATGCTGTGCAGGGCGGCAAAAAAAAAACTAATGCTGAGGGGAAAGGAGAGATGAGTAGGCGAAGCACAGAGGATTTTTAGGGCAGTGAAACTACTCTGTATGATACTACAAGCGTGGATAGCTGTCATTACACATTTGTCCAAATCCACAGAATATACAATGCCAAGAGTGAACCCTAACGTAAAGTATAGACTTTGGGTGACAACGGTGTGTCAGTGCAGCTTCATCGGTCATTAACAAAAGCACCACTGTGTTGTGGGACGTTGATTGGAGGAGGCTGTGCATGGGTGGAGTCACAGGTATGTGAGAAATCTCTGTACCTCCCGCTCAATTCTCCTGTGAACCTAAAACTTCTCTTAAAAAAAACCTAAAACCTAGTAAAAAGATCTTGAACATCTTTATTAATAATAATAACAGCCAATGCTGAGTGTTTAATCAGTGCCAGACCTTACTCTAAGTCCTTTATATGTTATCGATTCACTTAACCCTCAAAAGAGCCCTATACGGTAAGCACTGGTGTGACCTGCACTTCACCGTTGAAGAGGTGAAGATGCAGAGCAGCTTAGTGACGGGCATAAAGCCACGTGGCTGGAGCTTCCACATGCAGGCAGTCAGGCTCCACACTTCAGTTCCTTCCACTGTCTCCAAGGCTCTACGCTGAACCCTCACATCTGAACTGCAGTCCTAATATGAAAGGGAAGGAGGGAATCATTCGAAGCCCGGATCGTGAAGAGTGTTTCCTCAGCAAAGATGAGGAGACCTCCCAGTTGTAGCTGCACTTTGACCTGCGCTGGGGCCCTGACCCCTCACCCCACATCAGCACGGCCACGGCAGGGGGCCTGTGCGAGTGCCATGCCCGTGGGGCTCTGCCCCGCTGCCCAGGCTGTGCTCGGGATGGGTGTGCGGGTCCTCACCCCTGCAGAAGGATCTGATTGAAGCCGTGCCGCGCAGGGGAAGCTCACGGGGATTTCACAGCCTCCTCTTCCGACTTGGGCAAAGGGCACCATTGTTTGTTTTTATGAGAACTGAGCTGGAGAAGCAGAAGGTGTTTCCAATGAAGGCCCACCTGTATCATGTTAAGGACACACAGGAACCATGGCTTTGAACTTCAGCACTAATGACTGTCTTTCATGCAATAATGGAAAAGCAGTCTGCGAGTATCTGTAGGGCTCACAGCGGGCTAAGGATCGCTGCCCTGCCCCGCGGACACCGCAGACACCCACCGCGCTGGCTCTGGGCTGAACTTGCCACGCCGAGGGTCCGTCACTGCAGCACGGAAGGCTGCCCTATTTCCAAAATCAAAAGCCCATGACTGCTTCCCACAAAGTAACCATGCACCATGCCGCCCAGCTTCCTTCTCTCCAGAACACGCCCAGGCTGGACGCTCTCGCCTGCCTGACGCCCTCCTCCCCCTTCTCAGGAGGGTTAACAGGAAGGAGGTCCCCTGCTTTGCTTCCTCCCAGGGCAGCCTCAGAAATGTGGAGGTGATGTCTGAGGGATGCCCCGAGGAACAGCTGCCCAGGAACAGATGGAATTCACACGTCCTGGCCAGGAGCACAAGGATCTAAGAGGGAGAAGCTCCTCTGTGCTCTCCCCAGTACCTTCTCCCCACAGTGTGGCCCACTGATCTACTCTTCTGAATCACACAGTAGGCTCCAAAGTCTTCCTAAAACAAGCAAGCAAACACAACAAATTTACATCTCTTTAGGGTTGGGTCCTTTCCCAAGTAATGGATAACCCAAGTAATTGATAACCCAGCCGACACTGCAGTGATATTCACTGATGGCTTCAACCTCGTATCTTCCTCTCCTACAGGCATCTCTGGTTTACACCAGAAGACTGAGGCGAGCCACGTTTAACCCAACAGACGGCTTTGCTAATAGTGGGATTTCTGGCACTGTGACCCCAGACTGGTATGCGGTGTCAGAGCCATCCGTCCCTTCCAGGTCTCCTCAAACTGCAGTGAAGCCTAGCTCCCCTGAGATCACAGGCTGAGTCCTACAAGTTTAAGGGGCTCTGTACCAAATCGGGGCCATGAGAGATGCCTCAATCTCTGGGCCACCTCTGTGTAAGTTAGCAAGTCACAGTGGGCAGAACAAGCTTGAGCCCTCGGTCCTTCCAGGGGCAGCTTTGCTGTCTCGAAGAATTAAAAGCTTAAACTTCCGGTGTGTCTGCACTAATGTAAAACTGGGTTACTAACAAAGACGTCTGCCTCCAAGTTCATTCTGAAGATCCAGTGAAGTACTGGACAATGTTTCGTGAACTACAAATACTGCACAAATGTAGGCATTTTTGTTATTAGAAGCTAGGATGTTAAAATACATTTAAAAGCTCACTGGAGATGTAGTTTCATGTGTAAGTGTTCATTCACAATTTTATTTTTACTCCTCTGGTCCAGCAGCACTGCATTTACATGAATGCCTCCGAGGCCTGAGTGTGGAGCAGGGTGTGAGCTGCTCCAAAGGCTGTCCTGCCTGTCCCCAGGCGGTTTCCAGGTCCCAGCCCACGGCCCTGGTGGCTCAGCGGACAGGTGCTGGGTGGCGGTCCTCCCACCAGCGCCCTCGACAAAACCTAGGATCCCACCTCCACCCCACCCCCAGTTCCTCAGGCCCGCCCAGACCGTCCACCAGATGTTCACTGAGTGCCTACCGCGTGCCAGACATGTTCCAGGTGCTGGGAAGCCAGCAGTGACAAGATAGACAAAAACCCTGTCCACAGAAAGTTTACACGTGGAAGGGGAAGACAGCTCATATATGAGTAAAATGTATAGTTTCAGATTGTGAGAAATGCTACAGAGAAAATTAGAGGATAAGGGGCATTGAGAGGGCAGAGTAGGGGGCACACTTTTTGAGAGGACGTCCTGGGACAGCCTCTCTGAGGAGGTGACATTTGAGTACAGACCAAATCTGGCTCACCACCTCTTAGCCGAATAGATTTTGCAGAAGAGCATTTGCAATCATTTCCAAGATAGGGAACACTAATTTTGACGTTATCCCCCTAAAAGAATTCCATTCTTCTCAGTAGACCTGTATTACCCAAAACCAAAACCAAAATCACAGTACTCAATAACATTTCGTGGTAATTCATTTTCTATCTTGTTATAAAAACAAATAAAGTAAAATAAAAATAAATTAATGCCTCCGTGACCAGCCTTGTGTTCTGTGCACAGGTAAAGCATAAGAAATGTGAGACACTGCTGTGCTCTCTGTGCATTTATAGGCTGGTTGGAAGGCCAGGTCACACATGGTAAGTAACCACACAAGCAAGGCATCATCCTTATTACCGGTGCCTCAGTTACAAATACAGACTTGTAAGCAACTCACATGCAACAGCCGTTGCGCATCCAACCAACCTCTTTCACCTTCACAGTTGTCCAAGATCCCTTGGGCAGGACCTCCTCCATTGCCCCGCCCACTGCAAGAGAGCCCCACTACTTCTGTCCCCACTCCCCCTGCCCCCGTGCCAGAGCTCCTTCCCACCCCGAGCTGGGAGCAGACATGTGGGTTTTGAATCATCCCAAAGTGGGATATAGAACATGCTCTTCCAGACACGCAGTGAGCTCTGGGGTCTTCACAGGGTCTGCTCCCTCCAGGCTATTCTAGATGCCCCTCTCTGTTCTCCTCTAATAGCACTAACTCCCTGAGGCCAGGGTCTGTATCCAGTTCACATTTCTATCTGCAATGCCCAGCACAGAACTTCTCATAGCATTACCCCCCCCAAAAAAACCAAAAAAACAAAAAAAAAAGAAAACAAAGAAAAACACGATTGTGGGAAAAACAAATGAAGAAATAAACCATATCATAGGCTACCTGTGTTTGAGGAGGCTACCCTGGGAACTACTGTTAAACCAGAAGTAGAAAGAAAGGAGGGTTAAAAATGACACCAAAAAATGAAAATATGTATGTGTTTGTATATAAGTACGCAAGCATGCAGGAAAAAGGGAAAGAAAACACACCAGGTTGTTAACACAGATTGGTGGGGGGCAAAGGGTGAGGGGCAGAGAAGAGAAAAGAAGAGAAAGCCAAAGAGAAAAAGGGAGAATGACAAGAAAAAACTCTATTATTTATAACAGAACCACGTATATGTATCTAAGTAAAACTAGAAAAGGGGAATGATAATTCTTTGAAATAATCCTAATAAGAAACCAGGTCTAACCCAAGTGAGGAGCTGAATGTTCCCAAACACACATGCAAAGAAATGAGGCCTGAGGCCAGGAGCCCAAACGGCACCTTCATAGCAGCAATTCCTGGGCCTGGGTGCTCCCTAAACAATCCGGGGCCCCCAGACTGTGGGTTCTCCAGACTCCAGGCTTCCCACCAGCATGTCCAACTCCAGCCGAGGATGGGTCCAAATAAAATGGTTCACACAGCTCTGCCTGCATCATATGAGCTGAACTAACATCAACAATTACATCAGGAAAAATGTGTTTACCTTGGTTTCCCGCCACAGAAAACGGGTCCAAAATGATGTTGAACATACGCCTTTCATTCCCGCTTCTATTAGAAGGACAAATAATTTAACAGGTGGAACTCAGAATTCCACGATTCTTTTTCTTTTCTTTTTTTTAAATTTTACTGTGGAGTATGAAACATTCCACTTTTGGTCAACAGAATCTGGAACCCTTCTTAGCAGACCTCAGCGAGCTCTATTTATTTTGCAAAAGCCCTTCTAACGCTCACAAGAGCAGTGAGTTGGAAAGACCTGGGGAGCCCAATCAGACTGTGCTCTCGCCTGTTATCAGTACAATATGTTGCTTCAACCGAGAGACCAAATCCTCTGACTAACTCCTCCAAGAATTGATCCAGACAGCAAAAAGAGAGGAAATCCATTCGACTTTAGCAAGGCAATTGGTCCAGACTTCATACAATATCGTTTCAGTCTAGAATTTTCATCATCACTGCCAAAAACATCAAACAGAAACATTACAGGACTTGCACTCAGTTTTCACTCTCCGAAGGATAGCCATCTTGTTCCAGGCCTGAGCAGCAAGAAAGGAACTAAAGGGAGCCGGGGCGGGGGATCGTCACATGGAGCATTTAACTGTTTCTCACTGTCTCATTTCTAAGCTTCGTGACAATTATTAATGAAAAGTTAATGGAGTTTTGAAATTAAGGACAATCGGAAGTTTCCCCATAGGTCAAATGCTCCACCTCGCAAAGACTCTCCAACCATAATCATCAGCTTGTGGCACTTACCTCTTCTCTTCTACTTATTTGTCCTGTGTAATCACTAATGTTTATGCTAGATATTGATTGAAAAGTATCTCAATGATCTATGTGAATTAGACTGCATTAGTACAGGTAACTCTAACTACTACTATGAACAAGCCCCATAACGTATTATGTGTCAAACACCATAAATAAATAACTTGCTCACATAAAGTCCGAAACAGATGGTACAGACTGGGGGCAGGCCTTCCACATGAGGTTCAGGGACCCATGATCTCTCTGTCATATGCTCAGCCCTCTGCTAGGACCATGGAATCCCCTGCGTTCAGCCAGCAGACAGAGCATCAGAGTGTGGAAAAGCTAAATCCACTTCTTAAAAACCTCAACCCAGAATGACACAGGTGATTCCCACTCATGATACACTAATCACCTAACTGCAAAGAAGGCAGTCAGAGTACTGTCTAGCTGTGTCTTCAGAAGAAGAGAAAGCACTTCTGATAAAAAGCTAGCCACTGTCTGCCATAGACAGCCAACTGGAACAGCCCGTACTCTAATAACCCACACTTTACTGTACTGTATTTGTGTTATATTATACATATATTGTATTCTAATTATCATGGTAACTTGGGAATCATATTTTGGCTCAGGGTGTGTGTGTGCGTGCGTGCGCGCACACACGTGTGTGACCCAGATAACTGGACTATGATGGCCTATAGCCAATTCAAAACCTGACACTTGCCACAGACAAACATTCAGGGAATCCTAAACTGGTTCCCTACTGAAAACTTGGAGTCCAAAGGGATTCAGATACACTTACGATGATCCAAACTCTAAGGCAGAGAGTTTGTCTAAGTAAGAATTTGGGGAGCGATACAAGTTTGCCGAGGGGGGCAGGGTCAAGATGGCGTACTAGGAGGCCGCGGAATTCGCCGCTCTGCACAACTAGGGCACCTACCTGGCACCCGTGGGGGGACCACGGACACCTAAGGGGACGGGAGGAACCTCCAGCGATGGGGTAGGATGTGCGGCGTGGGGGGAGCGAAGGGGGAGGAGAAGTGGAGGTGGGATGGGACTGGCGCCCCCCCAGGGGCAGCTGGGGGAGGGGAAGGGATCCCACACCTGAAGGGTTGGAAATTGGGGAACCACTGGGAGGGCAGAGAATCAAAAGGGAGCGTAGCCAGGTTTCCCCTGCCCACTTGGGCCCCCAGCAACCTGCTGACATCCCGGGTCTAATCCTCTGCCCACCAAGGCCCCCTCCAGCCATGAGGGTCCTGAGGGATTGGGAGGGAAGGGGGAGCAAAAGTAAAGGCCGGACCTAGGGGACCAGCACCCCTGAGGGGCGGCTGGGGGAGGGGAGGAGTTCCTACATCCAGTGGGACCCACCCACGGTTAGGGATCCAGCGGGGACAGGGGAGGCCCTGGGGGAGATGGTGGGGGAGGGGCGCGCAGGAACAGAAGGGGACGTGGCCAGCCTTTCCCTGTCCACTTAGGCACCAGGAAGCCTGTTGGGCTCCCCTGTCTAATCCTCTGCCCTCAGAGCCTTCCTCCTGCCGCGCAGAGGCCAAGCCCCACCCCTACACCCCTACCCAGGGCCCCACCTCTACACTCGGAGACCCCCTCCAACTTGCCGGGCCTAAACCCCATCCACACGCCCTCACGCAGGGCCCTACCTCCCAACTGTGGAACTCCATGCTCCAGAAGGCCCCCTTTCCACGTGCTGGTCCCGCTTCTGCGCAGGACCTAAGCAGAGGCCCTGCCCCACGCTTGAACGTCCCGCCTAGGCCCACCCCCCCAGGGCCTTTTCCGGCTACATGGGTTCGAAGCCTAGGCCCCGCCCCACGCTCAAACGTCAGATCCCCCACCGCCTAGGCTCCACCCCACCCTAAAGCCCACCCCTGCCTAAGTTCCACCTGTGCCTAAACTCCGCCCCCATAGCCAAGGCTTTTTTTTTTTTTTCTTTTTTCCTCTTTTAGATTGGGATTCTGTTTTACCTTCTTGATTCGTTGTTAATTCTTTTATATTTGTACTTTTCCTAATAAATCTTTTTTTTTCTAATTTTATTCTTTATACTTTGTTATTGTTCTCTTCTTTTGGCTTGTTGCCCGTCCCCCCCGTTTTTTTTCTTTTTTCTGTTGTGGTTTTATTTTACCTTGCTGCAGTTGTTTCAATTATAGTTTTATTTTTCATAATACATTTTTTTATCTTTCGGATTTTATTCTGTTTTGTATTCTTTGATATTGTACTGCTCCTTTTTCCTTTCTTTTTTCCTTTCATTCTCTTTTTTTTTTTTTAACCATGCCACGAAGCTTTCAGGATTTGGTTCCCAGGCCAGAATCTGGCCTAAGCTCCTATGGTGGGAGCTCCAAGTCCAAACCACTGGATTGACAGAGAACCTCAGACCCCAGGTAATATTAATCAGAGTGAGGCATCCCAGAGGTCCTCATCTCAGCACCAAGACCCGGCCCTATCCAACTGCCTGCAAATTCCAGTGCTGGATGCCACAGGCCAAACAACCTATGAGACAGGAATACAGCACCATGCATCAAAAAAAAATAAATAAAAATTGAAATGACAAAAAAGTGTTACAGATGAAGGAGCAAGGTAAACACCTACAAGACCAAATAGATGAAATAGGCAACCTACCTGAAAACAATTCAGAGTAATGATAGTAAAGATGATCCAAAATCTCAGAAACAGAATGGAGAAAACACAAGAAACATTTAACAAGGATCTAGAAGAAGTAAAGAGCAAACAAAAAGTGATGAACAACACAATAATTGAAATTAAAAAATACTCTAGAGGAATCAATAGCAGAATAACTGAGGCAGAAGAACAGATAAGTGAGCTGGAAGATAAAATGGTGGAAATAACTGCCGGGGAGCAGAATAAAGAAAAAAGAATGAAAAGAACTGAGGACAGTCTCAGAGACCTCTGGGAAAACACTAAATGCACCAACATTCAAATTATAGGGGTCCCAGAAGAAGAAGAGAAAAAGAAAGGGTCTGAGACAATATTTGAAGAGATTATCGTCGAAAACTTCCCTAACATGAGAAAGGAAATAGTCAATCAAGTCCAGGAAGCACAGAGAGTCCCATACAGGATAAACCCAAAGAGAAAACGCCAAGACACATATTAATCAAACTATCAAAAATTAAATACAATGAAAAAAAATTAAAAGCAGCAAGGGAAAAGCAACAAACATAAAAGGGAATCCCCATAAGGTTAACAGCTATCTTTCAGCAGAAACTCTGAAAGCCAGAAGGGAGTGGCAGGACATATTTAAAGGGATGAAAGGGAATAACCTACAACCATGATTACTCTCCACAGCAAGGATCTCATTCAGATTCCATGGAGAAATTAAAACCTTTACAGATAAGCAAAAGATAAGAGAATTCAGCACCAACAAACCAGCTTTACAACAAATGCTAAAGGAACTTCTCTAGGCAGGAAACACAAGAGAAGGAAAAGACCTACAATAACAAACCCAAAACAATTAAGAAAATGGTAATAGGAACATACATATTGATAATCACCTTGAATGTAAATGGATTAAATGCTCCAACCAAAAGACACAGACTGGCTGAATGGATACAAAAACAAGACCTGTACATATGCTGTCTACAAGAGACCCACTTCAGACCTAGGGACACATACAGACTGAAAGTGAGGGGATGGAAAAAGATATTCCATGCAAATGGAAATCAAAAGAAAGCTGGAGTAGCAATTCTCATATCAGACAAAATAGACTTCAAAATAAAGACTATTAAAGAGACAAAGAGGGACACTACATAATGATCAAGGGATCAATCCAAGAAGAAGATATAACAATTGTAAACATTTATGCACCCAACACAGGAGCAACTCAATACATAAGGCAAATGCTAACAGCCATAAAAGGGGAAATTGACAGCAACACAATAATAGTAGAGGACTTTAACACCCCACTTTCACCAATGAACAGATCATCCAAAATGAAAATAAATAAGGAAACACAAGCTTTAAATGACATATTAAACAAGATGGACTTAATTGAAATTTATAGGACATTCCATCCAAAAACAACAGAATACATTTTCTTCTCAAGTGTTCATGGAACATTCTCCAGGATAGACCATATCTTGGGTCACAAATCAAGCTTTGGTAGATTTAAGAAAATTGAAATTGTAACATATATCTTTTCTGACCACAATGCTAAGAGACTAGATATCAATTACAGGAAAACAACTGTAGAAAACTATAAACACAAAGAGGCTAAACAATACGCTACTAACTAACCAAGAGATCACTGAGGAAATCAAAAAATACCTAGAAATAAAAGACAATGAAAACATGGCAACTCAAAACCTATGGTACACAGCAAAAGCATTTCTAACAGGGAAGTTTATAGCAATATAATCCTACCTCAAGAAAAAAGAAAAATCCCAAATAAACAACCTTACCTTACACCTAAAGCAATTAGAGAAAGAAGAATTAAAAAAAAACCCAAAGTTAGCAGAAGGAAAGAAATCATAAAGATCAGATCAGAATAAAGGAAAAAGAAATGAAGGAAACAAACAAAAAAAAAACTAAAAGCTCGTTCTTTGAGAATATAACAAAATTGACAAACCATTAGCCAGACTCATCAAGAACAAAAGGGAGAAGACTCAAATCATCAGTATTAGAAATGAAAAAGGAGAAGTAACAACTGACACCGCAGAAATACAAATCTCATGAGAGAATAATACAAGCAGCTATATGCCAAAAAAATGGACAACCTGGAAGAAATGGACAAATTCTTCCAAAGCACAACCTTCCGAGACTGAACCAGGAAGAAATGGAAAATATAAACAGACCAGTCACAAGCACTGAAATTGAAACTGTGATTAAAAATCTTCCACAAAACAAAAGCCCAGGACCAGATGGCTTCACAGGATCAAACATTTAGAGAAGAGCTAACACCTATCCTTCTCAAACTCTTACAAAATATAGCAGAGGGAGGAACACTCCCAAACTCATTCCACAAGGCCACCATCACCCTGATACCAAAACCAGACAAAGATGTCACAAAGAAAGAAAACTACATACAGAAAACTACTATGAACATAGATGCAAAAATCCTCAACAAAATACTAGCAAACAGAATCCAACAGCACATTAAAAGAATCATACACCATGATCAACTGGGGTTTATCCCAGGAATGCAAGGTTTCTTCAATATACGCAAATCAATGTGATACACCATATTAACAAATTGAAGGATTAAAACCATATGATCCTCTCAATAGATGCAGAAAAAGCTTTCAACAAAATTCAACACCCATTTATGATAAAAACTCTCCAGAAAGTAGGCATAGAGGGAACTTTCCTCAACATAATAAAGGCCATATATGACAAACCCACAGCCAACATCATTCTCAGTGGTGAAAAACTGAAACCATTTCCTCTAAGACCAGGAACAAGACAGGGTTGCCCACTCTCACCATTATTTTTTTTTTCACCATTATTATTCAACATAGTTTTGTAAGTTTTAGCCACAGCAATCAGAGAAGAAAAAGAAATAAAAGGAATCCAAATCGGAAAAGAAGAAGTAAAGCTGGCACTGTTTGCAGAAGACATGATACTACACATAGAGAATCCTAAAGATGCTACCAGAAAACTACTAGAGATAATCAATGAATTTGGTAGAGTAGAAGGATACAAAATTAATGCACAGAAATCTCTTGCATTCCTATACACTAATGATGAAAAATCTGAAAGTGAAATCAAGGAAACACTCCCATTTACCACTGCAACAAAAAGAATAAAATACCTAGGAATAAACATACCTAAGGAGACAAAAGACCCGTATGCAGAAAATTATAAGACACCGATGAAAGAAATTAAAGATGATACAAACAGATGGAGAGATATACCATGTTCTTGAATTGGAAGAATCAACATTGTGGAAATGACTATACTAACCAAAGCAATCTACAGATTCAGTGCAATCCCTATCAAACTACCAATGACATTTTTCACAGACCTAGAACAAAAAATTTCACAATTTGTATGGAAACACAAAAGACCCCAAGTAGCCAAAGCAATCTTGAGAAAGAAAAACGGAGCTGGAGGAGTCAGGCTCTCCGACTTAAGACTATACTACAAAGCTACAGTAATCAAGACAGTGTGGTACTGGCCCCAAAACAGAAATATAGATCAATGGAACAGGATAGAAAGCCCAGAGATAATCCCATGCACATATGGTCACCTTATCTTTGATAAAGGAGGCAAGAGTATACAATGGAGAAAAGACAGCCTCTTCAATAAGTGGTGCTGGGAAAACTGGACAGCTACATGTAAAAGAATGAAATTAGAACACTTCCTAACACCATACAGAAAAATAAACTCAAAATGGATTAAAGACCTAAATATAAGGCCAGACACTATCAAACTCTTAGAGGAAAACATAGGCAGAACATGCTATGACATAAATCACAGCAAGATCTTTTTTGACCAACCTCCTAGAGAAAGGGAAACAAAAATAAACAAATGGGACCTAATGAAACTTAAAAGCTTTTGCACAGGAAAGGAAACCATAAAAAAAGACGAAAAGACAGCCCTCAGAATGGGAGAAAATATTTGCAAACGAAGCAACTGACAGAGGATTAATCTCCAAAATATACAAGCAGCTCATGCAGCTCAATATCAAAAAAACAAACAACCCAACCCAAAAATGGGCAGAAGACCTAAAAAGACATTTCTCCAAGGAAGGAATACAGATTGCCAAGAAACACATGAAAGGATGCTCAACATCACTAATCATTAGAGAAATGCAAATCAAAAGTACAACGAGGTATCACCTCACACTGTTCAGAATGGCCATTATCAAAATATCTACAAATAATAAATGCTGGAGAGGGTGTGGAGAAAAGGGAACCCTCTTGCACTGCTGGTGGGAATGTAAATTGATACAGCCACTATGGAGAACAGTATGGAGGTTCCTTAAAAAACTAAAAATAGAACTACCATATGACCCAGCAATCCCACTACTGGGCATATACTCTGAGAAAACCATAATTCAAAGAGTCATGTACCACAGTGTTCACTGCAGTACTAGTTACAATAGCCAGGACATGGAAGCAACCTAAGTGTCCATCGACAGATGAATGGGTAAAGAAGTTATGGCATATGTATACAATAGAATATTACTCAGGCATAAAAAGAAATGAAATTGAGTTATTTGTAATGAGGTGGATGGACCTAGAGTCTGTCATACAGAGTGAAGTAAGTCAGAAAGACTAACACATATATATGGAATCTTAAAAAAGAAAAATGGTTCTGACGAACCTAGGGGCAGGACAGGAATAAAGACACAGACGTAGAGAATGGACTTGAGGACATGGGGAGGGGGAAGGGTAAGCTGGGAGGAAGTGAGAGTGTAACACTGACATATATACACTACCAAATGTAAAATGGATAGCTAGTGGGAAGCAGCTGCATAGCACAGGGAGATCAGCTCGGTGCTTTGAGACCACCTAGAGGGGTGGGATAGGGAGGATGGAGGGAGACGCAAGAGGGAGGAGATATGGAGATATACGTATGTATATAGCTGATTCACTTTGTTATACAGCAGAAACTAACACAACATTGTAAAGCAATTATACTCCAATAAAGATGTTAAAAAAAAAAAAAAAACTTTGCCAAGCACTCTGCCTTCACTGTAGACACTGTCCAGACTAGATGCTCATGTGCTCCCAGAGGCTGTGCCTGGACAGGTACAATGCCTACTACGTTCTAGCTTGTTACAGGTCACAAAGCATATCAATATTTCTCCTTTGAACTTCAAAACAGCTCTGTATAATAATCTGAGCAGGGATTACTGTCTTTTTTAATTCTCAGTGTAGAATCGGAAAGCCAACTGGCCTACATGTAAGTAGAGGTGGGCCTTAAAGGCCAACCTCCCACCACATCAGCACCCATCACCTCCCTAGAAAGGCTATGACGCCAATCATTTCCACAATTACAGTTGCCTTCTTTGCACACTGATCATTTTCATTAGATCATTCCTAGTGCTTTTATTTAACAAAAGAAAAACCTACCACACATTGTTCCTTGAGTATGATGGACTCTTACCCCCACCCAAGAAAACCCTCATAAACCTGAAGACTTTGTTACTCAAAGTATGGTATGTGGACCAGCAGCATTGGAAGCCCCTGAGAGTTTGTTAGGAATGCACATTCTCAGGCCAATTCACTGACCCTCTGAATCAGACTCTATTTAAGCAAGATCCCCAAGTGATGCTTCAGCACACTAAACTTTGAGCAACATTGCTCTAGAATACACTTTAACATGTTAACTTGAGTGCTTAGTAGGGGAAAAAAAGACCTAATATAAAGAGTTCCTACAAATCAATATGAAAAAGAAAAACAGGTAAAAAAAAGACAAAATATAAGAACAGTGAATTCACAGATGAAATGCAAATAAACATAAACATAAAATGCTCATCTTCTCCAGCTATTTAGGAAATGAAAATTAAAACAGTAACATATTATTATTGTTCATCTATCCGATTGTTGAAATTTGTAACGTGTGATAATCTTCGAATCGAGAACACTTTGGAAAAGGGGCATTTTCTTACCCTATGGGAGCTTAAATTGTAATACAGGCACACCTCGTTTTATTGCATTTTGCTTTACCGCATTTCACAAATACTACATTTTTTTACAAATTGAAGGTTTGTGGCAACCCTGAATCGAACAAGTCTATAGGTGCCATTTTTCCAAACAGCATTTGCTCGCTTCATGTCTCTGTGTCACATTTTGGTAATTCTCACAATATTTCAAACTTTTTCATTATTCTAATTGTTATGGTGACTTGTGATCACTGATCTTTGATGTTATTATTGCAAAAAGATTGCAATTCACTGAAGGTTAAGATGATGGTTAGTATTTTTTAGCAATAAAGTATTTTTTAATTAATATATGTACTTTTTTAGACATAATGCTATAGTCTACTTAATAGACTATATTTTAAACATAACATTTATATGCACTAGGAAGCCAAAAACTTTGTGTGACTCACTTTATTGCAATATCTGCTATAGTGCAGTGGTCTGGAACTGAACCCTCAATATCTCCAAGGATGCTTGCAATCTCTCTCTCTTTTTTTTTTTTTCAGTTTTAAAGGTTTTGCCCCAAAATTTCCACTTCTAGGAATCCGGTCTATAGAAATACCTGTTAATGTATCAAAGACAAGTGTAAAAGGATCTCATTACTCCATTTGAATTGTGAAATATGAAGGAAATATAAATATCAATCTCTAAGGAAATAGTTCAATAAATTAAAGGTATCCATACCAGAGGACTGTGCAATAATTTAAAAAGAAGTCAGTGTCATGAAGAAAATGTTCATGACACTGCTGAATGCCTCAACAAGTTGCAGGAGAGTATGTACAGTATGATCTCATTCATATCGAAGAGAGGTATATATATTTGTTAAAACTCATAAGAAACACTAAACTTAAATTTGGTACATTTTATTTTATGGAAATTATACCTCAATAAAATTTATTAAAAGGACTATATGTGTATATGATAGTGGATGCTATGTACTTTCAGGCCAACGAAATGGTCCATAAGGAAGACAAGAAGGCTTTCAAAGTGGCAGAAGCCTAGAAGAAGAGAGCATGAGTGGGAACTTTCTGTAGTGTTAGTATTTTTTTCAACCAGCATGTACACTTCTTGTATTCTAGAAAGCACAAGATAAAAATCTAAATGAAATAAACGGAGTCATTTGCAGTGAGCCCGAATCAATGTGGAAACGCAAATCCAACTTGGCTTCTTAGTTCCTTCCATGGGCTGAGTTCGGTCATTTGGTGTCTGGTGTGAAGGTCTACATTTGAAAGGGTTGTCAACATCACACACATCTTTGCCAGACTGACTTTCCATAGACACCTGTTTATTACTTCACAGATAACTACTGAGCATCCTTAAACATCAAGCCCTTTGCTAAAAATTTTATGGAAATTTGATACAAGAAAGAAGACAGTTCCAGCCTCCAGTCCTAATCACTCTTCTACTGAAAAAGTTTACAGCATTCTGTGCCAGGTAGTGTAATAGACCTAAATGTGTTAGCTTCTCTTGCTGCCTAACCCACTGAGCACTGTTTATCATTGTTTTCCTTATTTCCTATCTACTCTGTTCAGGGTAGTCTTTATGCTGTCCTGCAAACATCCCAGCCTTTGCTTCTGCTGTCCCTCTCACCTGGAATCCCTGTCTCCCTCATTATTCCATGCTCTCATCCACCCAACAAGATCCATCTCCACCTTGTCCATGAAGTTCTTGCTAAGCCCAGAAACCCTCAGTCACCTCCCCTCCCCACACCTTGCCTTATTTGTTGGATAGTCTTGTCTCTCTAAGGAGAAAGGGGACCATGTCGCCCTCTTTCCCACCCCTCCTATTGTCTTGTACAATGTCAAGTACCTAGGAATAATTAACTGGCAACTATCAATGATTTGTCACTTCATAGTTTTTAAATGTTAGACAAAGGAGAGGAAATTCATAGGAAATAAGTGCTTTTCCAAAAGCCTAATGAGGTAGATATTTCCCCCATTTTATAGATGGATAAACTGAGGCTTAGTGAGGTTGGGTGATTTGGTCTGGCTTATATAGCTCATAAAATACAGGGCCAGTCTTCAGACCTACTTCTGAATTTCTCTAAAGCCCATGTCTTTGCTCTGTACCATGCTACCCTCCTAACTTGTCACTTAGGTGATCTCATTGAATTCTCACATTGCTGTCTCAAGAAATATTTGTTGATTGATTGATGACACATTCAGTAGCAATGTGGTCCAGTTCAAGGGTTTCCTGCAGCTGAATTTGATGAAAAGCTCCTGCTGTGCTCAGAGAGGTTTAACCTGCTTCAAACTCTGGCTTTCCCACAATATCATTAGTCTCAGTCCCAAGACCTGTGCAATACATAGCACAATGTTTTATGTACTTACAGAGCTTAAAGAGATGACAGAGTTCAAACTTAAGCCCTGGCATCTGGCGCCAGGGTTCAATGATGGGGACCCCCATCCTCTGCTTCCCAAGGTTATCCCTGATGGTCGCTTGGCCATGTGTGGGCTGGGCTTAGACAAGCTGCTTTGACTTTACCTCCTGAGACATGTACTGTTGGCACATCAATATAGAACACTTGGAGTCCCCAGGAGCCTGGCCATAGTGATGGCACAAAGCCAGAAATGGACAAAGAGTCAACAAGGTGGGTACAGTTCTCCATTAACTTGGGAAAAATACTCAACATTTCTAAGCCTGTTCTCTCAGTTATACTATGGGAATTATAGAACCTTTCCTGCCTACCCTTCAGGAGATTAAGAGAATCAGAGAGATCCTGTTTATGGAAAAACTGTATATACCACAAATCCCTGCCTGTACTATACTGCCATATGGTGAACAGTCATTGTCACTAGAGGAGGTGGCAGCCGCCATGGACAGAGCACCGGGAAAAAGTCAGGAGACCTGGGGTCCACTCCTGGTTGAGCTGCCAAACCTCTTCATGTCATAACAGCCAAGAGGCTCTGGACTCACAGTTCTGTGGGTCAGAAAGACAGATTTCCAAGTGTATGAAAATAACATACACTTACGAGCAGAATGCTCTGCAGGAGAAACTTAAGAAGCCGGGATGTATGCAGATAAGCCACAGTCTCTTGAGTTAATTTCGGCAGCAACATCCTTGGATTATGGGACTCCAGACATAACATTGACCCTCAGGGACTCACTCAGTCTTGGTGTCTGAAGCATCTCTTTTGCATCGCTTTTTATTAGTTTCAATTCTCTTGTTATTTTTAACCATCCTGGTTTAAGTGCATTTTAATCCTATAAGCCACCTCAACTCCTTTTTTGAACCATGTCATCTATAAAACACATCAATTAACAAGCAACTTGCTTTGATCTTAGTAAGTCATAGAATTTCAGAAATGGAAAAGAACTCAGAAATCATATTTAGCCTCATATATAATAAGTGGTAAGAGGAGACCCAGAGAGAGAAAAGGACATGTCCAAAGTCACACATCAAGGTGGAGGCAGAGTCAAGAAGGGACCTGGGGGCTCGCAGTGCATTGCTGTCCATATCATTGTAGAATATGAGCCTGGGTCTCTGTTTCTCTAGCTATAAAATGTAAATAAGAACACTGTGGTCTTGCAACATTGTACATTAACGCTGTGTGAGAAAAAACTTTGCTATGATTATTATCTGTGGTTTTTCAAAACTTTAATAATAACAAAATAATGTTCTTCCTAAAAACTCATGGAAAGATTCTTGGAAATCTAAGAACACTGAGTAATCTTTACTTGTGCCACTGAACCAGAATACTTTGAACTGGGCTGTTCAGACACACAGTTTGTTCCCGCATAAGGCTGTCCGGTTCGGGGGTCAGAGAAAGCCGGTATATTGGCTTGGAAGCCTTTTAGGTAGAGACTGCTGTGGCATCATGAATACTCAGTCATAAGTAATGCAAAAACTTATTCCGGTTGTTTTTTGAAGCAGGCAGAAATACTTGAGGCTCTGCGATGGAAGGTCCTCAGAAAACAAACCACATCTCATGGATGTAGCAGTGGTGATACTAAAACAGAAAGGCTCTATAACTCCCTGGTCAAGAATACAGGCAGAGCGGTCAAAACACTGAGATTTAAATTCTGTTGTGGCCACTGACTGACTCTGACCTTGAGCGAGTCACATGACCTCTGAGCTCCGCCTCCTTATCTAAAAATAGGAATAAAAAGAGTATCTACCTCATGGGATGTTCCTAAAAACTAAATTAGTTAATAATGTAAATTGCTTAAAACAATGACCCGTGCGTGGTAAGTACCCACTAAATGTTAGCTCTTATTTCAGTGTTGCAAGCAAAGAATCCTAGTTTGGTGGCAGAGTTCATAAATCTCGCAGCAGCATGACTAACTAGGCATGATTCTCAGGCCCTCGTGTCCCAAGCTCTGCACATTTTAAGGGTTTAAAAACTGTATCATTTTCCAACACCGATTTCTACACTATATGAGAGAAGCTTTCTGTTCTTTCTGAGTATTCACAGAGAAGGATACAGGCAAAGGAAAGCCTCAAAACCTGTGAGAATAGCACAAGCAACTGCTTTGGCTGCTTGCGTTAGGGAAGCCTCACCTGCCAGTGAGAATGTCCCAGGAAGCGGGGCAGGAGCCCCCAAGAGGATGCTGCTGAGCCTTTGGCCATGGCCCGCCTGCTTCTCCGCTGCGCCTGACCCGCCCCCTTGTATCCCTGGCTCTGTCCCTGTCTTCATGGTATGAACCTGAGTACATCCCCAGCCCTCTGGGGTCCTCAGTTTCTCCACCTATAAAAAGAGAGAGTGGTTGAAATAATCCCTTTGTCTCTTCCAGCTTAACCTTTTTTTTTTTGATTAGCTTACTTGGTTAATCTCTCTCCAATGTGAAGAAATCTTCACCAATTACTACAGAAACTTATGCACAGCAATGGAGAAATGTTAAGCAGTTTCTGTGAAATACCCAGTAACTGCATCAAAATTATTTAACCTAAAATGACAAACACCCAAAGCAGACACACAATACGGGACATGGAATCTACAAAATTCTCAGTCAGTTCCTTGGAGCTGGTCAAGCAGCCCCACCCAGGCCACGGGTGGGCTTAGAAACATTCTAGCAAGACCTTTCCCTAGCTCTCCACTCACCCAATTTTGTGTCACAGAAATTACACATGATTCCCCAGTTAGAGAATAGAGGTCTCTACAGATAACCAAAGACTGGCCCAACTGAGTGCAAATCCAGCCAGTACTCAAGACCCGGTTGGATGTAGCAAGACTTCAGTCACTCACCAAAACAACGCTCAGATCTGGCCCAAGCTGAGGTGTAGGAAGAAGTTCAAAAACAGTCCTCAAACCTGGGGCCAGACTTTTTAAAAGAAATCCCAGAAGACTCACTGACTGTTATTTTTGTCAATTATCCAGGGTGGCTCGATAGGGAAGTGCCTCGCTTGAGGAAAACTCAAAATCACCAGCACCAAATCTAGAGCTTAACCACGGAAGACATCTGATGCCTGTTTCCTGAAAGAAAACATTTATCTATTTAGATATTTGGGACTCTTCCCTTTAGAAGGGAACTCACTGCCAGATTCTGGGAAGAAGAACCTTCTGGGTACGTTATGTCTGTTCATGTTCTATGCTGATGAGCCTGTTTGCCACAATCTTCCAAGAGTCTCCTGCCCTTCCCTCTCCTCTATGCCTTGGAGCTTCCGTTTTATTTTGGTCAATGGGAGGCACCAGCAGGAAAGCAAAGGGCAGGAAGAAAGAGAGGTTGGGGTGTGTACTTACTCCCCATCGGATTCCCAGCTGCATCCCATCTCAGTTCCGGCTTTAGCTGCTTTCTAGTTAGTCCCAGCTGCTGTGCTGCAGGCTGACTCTCAGGGACCCAGGTCTCACCAGGGTCCAGTAACACTCTCGGCCCCTTCCCTTGCCTTGCCCCTCAGGCCTAACGGCTTCTCATGGTGGCTAGACCCTGGGTGCACAGTCCCTTTGCTCACCTCTCCCTGCCCCTGCATCTGGGACTGATGCGTAAGCCATCAGCTATTTGGCCAGACAGAAGTGGAGTCAATATTAGGCTCTAGTATCTGACTTTAAGAGTCATTAGGGCCAGAGAAAATGCATGTCTGGCATTTTTGAATAAAAACGTCAGTAGAAAAATGAGGATTCAGTTAACAGGTGTTGCAGGAATACGGTTGTTATAAAAGGCATGTATAGTCTGAATCTGGTGCTCTCAACAAGAGTATGTGCAACCAACTTTCTCAGAGCAGTAAAGATGTCCAACGCTTCCTCTTCTTGTCTCATCACTACTTGACAATTTAGGAGGAGTCAGAGATCATAAATGGCCTCAGGAGTTCTTCAGAAAATCTTTTCTCAAGGGAAGCTTAGAAGTGACAGGAGCAGCTACTGTGAACGGTCATGGAAATGAGCTTAATTGGGGTGCATTTTATGAAGCCACATTGACCCAATACATCATGCATTTTACAGTGTGGCAGAGTAGCCGAGGGGGTGTCAAACCTCAGAACATACCAGGAGCCCAAAGCAGATGTCTATCCTATGACCAAGATCATAAAGGCTTCTGCATCTGGGGCAGAAACGTGGAGGCGACGTATCCCTTCTTGCTATTCCTGGGCTTCTCTGAGTCGGCCACTGCCTCTCTTCTCTGCAGAAACCAGAAGGGGCACAGACACTCATTCCGTCCTTCCCAAATAATGGGAGGCATGTCCAGTTTCCCAGCCTCAGAGGACTTTGCCGCCCAGAAGGTGACCTCTTCCTTTCCTCACCCACAGAATCGGCCCCGTCCCTTAGGGCGTCTCTTAGATTCTGTGATGCAGACTGCTGCTAATTCTGTCTTCAGACGCGTTTAATCATCTGCTGTTTACTCATCCTTTGAAAAAATATTTATCGTGTCTAGTTTGCGCCAACTATATGTATCACAGTGAAGACAGAGTAGTTAAGAATTTAATTTAAATTAAAAGTTAAATTTTAAAGTGGACAAAGAATTACAGATAGTGAGAACTGCTCTGAAGAAAAGAAAGCAGAGAAGTGGGCTAGAGAGTGGCTGAGGGCAGGACCACAGCACTATTTCAGAAAAGCCAGTCGTGAGAGAGGCCACTAAGAAGACACTCGTTCCATCCAAAGTGTCAGACCTGCCTCCATGGCGTGGATCTCGTCGGCACGCTCTCTCCGCTCAGCCAGCCCACCCCCGGCACAGGCCACAGGCTTCAGTCCCACCCAGTCGTGACTCCCAGCCCGTGGGCCGCCTCCACATTTCCGTGCCCTTGCTCAGACAGAATCGTCTATTTCAGGCTGCCCTTGCCCCACCCACTCATGCTTCCCTAGCTCCCACCCTCCAGTCTCAGGTCAAATATCCAGTCACACAGCACTTCCTGACCCATTACCTCTGCCTCCACCGCCCTTTTCTCTCAGCCTTCACTGACCTCTGCACACACATTCACCTATTACATCACTTTTAACGCGTTGTCACACTTTTCATGTCATATTAGAATTATTGCTTTGATCATCTGTCTTCGTATTAAGCTGCAAGCCTTACGTTATACGCCCAGCATCTCTCACTGCACTCGGCCTGCAATACTCTCCCATAAAGCAAATAAGCCTCCCCAAACCTATGTGATTTTAGAATGGAATTGTCCTGATTTTACAAATAAGGCTCAGAGAGGTGAACTCACTTACCTAAGGTCACACAGCCAGTAAATGGTTGAAGCTGGAATTTAAAACTCAGTGTCCTGAAGCCAAATCCTACACATAGAGGGTTAGCATCCAGATAATTAGGGGAAAAGAAGGAAATCTGGGCCTGAAATACCAGAGTCACTGGCAGCCCCTGCACAGGTGTCATTTTGAGCCTCCACAGATCTCTGCATGAGCCCCTTTCCTCCTAGCCAGAAACTGAAGCTTATCTGTGGTATTTAAAGGTCCAAGAAATTGGGCAAAGTTTCATGGTGGGGATGGAAAACGTCATATGCTTCTGTCAAATTTCAAAATCTTGCAGTAGTTGTCTTATTTTTTTAAATGCCCTTCATTCTAAAAATATCTCCCCACTCCCCCTCCAAGAAATTCCCTTTTGTCACTTAAATGGTCAAAAAAAACCCTGAGGAGATCAAAAAGTGGCCATTCAGGGCGAGCAGCCCAGAGTGGCCCCTGTGTCTTAGATCTCTGAGAATCCTCCAGGCCCAGAGGCAGAGCACCCAGCTGAAGCAGCGGACGTTTACTTTAAACTCTATCCTTCTGCCACTGCAGGGAGGTAGCCTTGAGCTGAACACTCTCCCTGGAAATCTGGTTGCCTGTGGGGATTTCAGGTGAGAACCCCAGCCCCCCTCCATGTCCCTTCATCACCTGTCCACACGGGAAGGCGGGAACCACCACCCTTATTTCATATCTTTACTACCCGCAGACCCAGTTTCCGCCTGAAACCTCCTCTGACAACTGCTGTCTCCACTGATCCATCCCGTCAGTCGCCACATCACTGCTTCACTTGTGTCCTCTCCAGACTGATCCATTGGAGGGCAGACCCGGGCCTCACACCGATGTGCCCCCCACAGTGTTTCACCCACTGCTCTGTGTACAGCAGGTGATGAATAAGCGAGGTCACTGAGGTCATCCTCCATGCCTGCAAGTCCAGAGCGATGTGTACTTTCCACACAGCACACACTGCTCTGATCCCAAGAGGCTCAACTGTGCAGATGCAGCGCCTTCTGCTTCCTAACGTCCTAGTCCGAGGGAAGAGAAGACGTACTTTCCCAAAACTCCTGCTGGGGTCAGGAGTGAGGAAGAGTCCAGTTATTTGGAACGTGAGTCCACAGGGCATCCCCCGTGCATGTGTGTGTGGGTGTGTGTTAACACTGACACAGCCACAGCCTTCGCTCCTGCCCCCCCTTTCAACCAGTGCACACGGTAGACTCAGCTCTGGTGGAATGGGTAGGGCAGGGCTGGGCCCCATGAGAACTGGGCCCCATTTCTCCCCCACGGGCACCTGGGCAGAAGACGGGCAAGGAGGGTGCTTTTCCTAAGCACAACTTTGTTCAAATAAGAAGTTGACCTATAATTTGGAGGTTGACTTCCTGAAGCTTGGCCTGTGTTGCAGGCAGTATCTGTTCAAAAGGGACAGAACACTCGAACAATGAACGAGGCAACCATGCTGGAAGAGCTTGCCCATGATATATGCAAAAAGATTCTTTCAAGAAAAACTAGAAACTATACACTGGGCCACTGGCAGTCTCTAGTGGGTCTTAATCATGCCAACTGTGACAGCAAATGCAGAATGGAGAGGTTCCAGAACTGCAATTAAACTATAAAAGTGGACTTTCCACTTAACCCTCTGGGGTCTTCCTACGTAATATGCCCAAGAAGATCACAGGTAGGTCAGGAAAGAAGGGGGAAAAGAGTTAGTTCACACACCTGTGTCATCCAAAGTGGCCTAGTGTCCACTGGTCCCTTCTCATTCTCCCCAGTGGATTACAAAGGACCGTGGACATAAAAGTCGAGAAGCCCAGGACTCCTAATACTAAGATAACACTACACCCTTCCCATTGCCTTTAGAGTGAGCACTGAGAGCTATGTCTTCAGGCCCGGGGTTCATCACACTGGTTCACCATGCTTTTTCAGGGACTTCCTGCCTAGCCAGCACTGCCTGCTGAGTCCCAGCTGAGGAGCTAAGTAGTGACCTACTGGACCCCAGGTGAACACAATTGTACTAATGAGGCAGGTTAATTGGGACTTAAGAGTTAAAGGCAAAATGTGTCCTCAGGGTGACAAGAAACTTTCAGACCTTCTTTTTGGGCAACCTAGTGACGGACGCCCCAAGAGTGCACACTGATGACATCCATGCATGTGTATGTGCACAGATACCCAGGAGACAAACTGGGGTTGCCTGTGAGGCCACAGCTCTTCCAGACAATGCCTTACCTCTGCTCCCTCATAATGTTCTTCCCTTCTCCTGTGGCCTCAGCTAAGCCAGATGGTAAAGCTACTTAAAAACACACACAAACACAGACATAGAGAGCGAGAGCGAGAGTAAACATACATCTGGTACAAGCAAATCCAGAGAGCCTTCCTTCTGAATGTGTGTGATTTACAGGCCTGTCGCTGAGACAGATGAGGAGGAGAAGGCAATGGATTCACAGCAGGATCTATGAGGTCATATCAGAAAGAATGAGCCCAAAGCCTTCAGGGGATTCCCCTGTGCTAAGATTCTGGGCAATGGGAACACCTATTAATGAGGGGGCTTCCACATGCCAAGTGTAATTCTTAAGTAATACCACTGTCAATGTGGCTTGCGCTCTTGGATCAAGCCCAGGCTGGAGAACAGTATGAAGGATACCCATGGATGCACCCTGGTCTCAAAAGGATGTGGGCATGATTGTTATGTTTTGGAAGATGATAAAAATTTATAATCAGCTACAGAAGAATGGCTGCAAAGTAAGTCATACTGAAAAGGTCTGAGCTAAGGACATTTACTCTTTAGTGCACAGCATGTGATTTAGTTTGGAAAAATGAGGAAAGTTTATTATACATATATGTCAAGCCATTATAGTGAGGCATGGCCGACACTATTGCATCATCCACTGTACCCCTAGAAGGCCTGGCCCAGGCCAAGTCAATGCATATTCCATGATCATGAGCCACCGTTCCACCTCTTCTCCAGGGCACCCAGCTTTGGACCGTAGAACTGCCTTGACTAGGGACACATGCCACGCCAACTTCTCATCTGTCCCCTATTCCTTCTTCAGTGCCAACAGCCAACTGCATCCTTTTGCAGATCTCTACTATCTATCAGTTCTTTCCACCGACCTCAATTCAGTGCAGCCGTTAGACCACTACCCTCTTGTCTCCTGGAAAAATCGGACCTTCAGTGACTGCTCCATCAACAAGAAATGTTTCATCTTTAAAATGCTGCTTTGTGGTGCATTTTGTGAAAGATTTTGGCAAGAAGCTGGTTGTGGTTGGGTGATGTCATTTTCTCAACCCAAGATGATGCCTGAGAGCATGTCCACAATGCTGAGTAACATTTGGAAAAGCAGAAGCCAGAGGCCTGCTTCTTAGGCAGACTTCCATTCTGTCCTCCACATAAAGAGGTCTAATTCACGCAGGATACCTAGGAGACTCAAACGCTAACTAGCACCATATCCTGCTGAAGACTGAACTAGTTCTGGCAGTATGAGAACTAAGGCCTCTCATCTCAGGAAAAATCAAGGCAAAGTTAGACCCTGGAAGCAGACTTGCTAGCTTCACTGATAGAAGTTTCCAACGGACCTGGGCTCCATTTTGGTAGGTATTAATCTGCAGTGCTTGCCAAAACCTTAGCAACTGGACTGATAAAGTCATGTATGTTGAGTTATTCCTTTGGGAGATGTGATTGGAGAGACTAAGTCTTCACACCCTCCCCATATCTTCTAATAATCCTATGATTAGCGTTGGCAGCTGGCATTATGTGGCAGCCACAGGCAAAGAAGAATCCCCTTTTCTTTCCTGTGAAGGTGATTGATGTCTAACTGGGAATCAGAACAGCAACCCAGTCCCATTGGCCCTAGACTCCCATCAACTGAGTTAATTTCTCCAGATCCATGGGCAACCCTACTACAGAATGAAGTGTAACCACTTTGTTTTATCTTGCCAAAAGAATGCTATGATAAGTTCTGTTGCCAGTGGTGGAACCTGCAATATTATGGTAAAATAAAAATCAGTGCCTCTTGGTCCTAGACACAACCACAATACCTTTATGGGTCCAAATTCTGAAAGCTATGAGAGTGAACATCTCGTTCGTGTTGATTTTAGCAACTTCCAAAGATGTTATGTGGATCTCTCTGCCACCCACTAAATCTCCCACTCTTGCCACTTCATCAATGACTACAAATTTATAAAGAAAATCTGCCTAAGAAAAATCCCCACTCCTCATAAAACTATGATCTCTACACACAAGAATCCTTTATGGAAAAAGCACTTTCAAATTAAAGTTCTAAAACGTATTTAAACAAGGATTGTTTGCGTACCACATAAAGAATAAAGGTGTATCACAGTGAATAATTTTCAAGCTCTGTGCGCCACATACTGCAGTGAAAGAGTTCCAACTCCAAAGTGAGCACCTTGAGGGAACAGGGTTTAATTAACTGTGTACCCCCAGAAACTATCAGAGTTCCTGGAACATGGGAGATACTAAATACTTGTTGAAAGACTAAATGTCAGACTTAGCCAACACTGGGGGCTACATAATAAATCCTGGGTGCCAACTTTCGAATAGAATTAAACCCCATACCCCATGCTCTCGCCCCCTCTCTCAATATCCATACACACACAAACACACACACATACACTTAGACACACTCGTGATCAGCTCATCTAGGCTAATATACGCAAAGATAAAGAAATAAAAGATGTGGTATTATATCTGGAAATTATAATTTAGTAAGGTCAGGAAAGACCCAAGTTCTGATTCTGTTTTTCACTCCTCCTGAGAGATTATACCTCTGGGATAGGTAAAAGTGAAAGTACACAGTGCTATGATTCATCCTTTGGTTACAACTTCAAATAAACTTTAAAAATTGGGGATTGGAGGGCTTCCCTGGTGGCGCAGTGGTTGACAGTCCGCCTGCCGATGCAGGGGACACGGGTTCGTGCCCTGGTCCGGGAAGATCCCACATGCCGCTCCGCGGCTGGGCCCGTGAGCCATGGCTGCTGAGCCTGCGCATCCGGAGCCTGTGCTCCACAAGGGGAGAGGCCACAACAGTGAGAGGCCCGCGTATCGCAAAAAAAAAAAACAAAAAAAATTGGGGATTGGAAACATACATTCGATTCTCTGCTTTTGCTCTACCTAGTTTTTGTTTGCTTGTTTACTGGCTGTAGTTGTTGTTCAGCATATGAAAACATAAAATAAACCTGTTGAAACACTCATGTTCTTCCATAGAGAAAGCATACAGAAAGACAAGATGCCTTCAGGAGAAATCCCGCTCACCCCCCGCACCACACTCTCAGCTCGAAAGCCCTGGTTGCTCATATGTGTTTCCCAAACTGATTAGCAGACACTGGCTTGTTGAAGACTGGACCCAGGGATCATTTTCGAATATATGGCTCGTTGGTTTTATGAGTTCTTGGTAACCATAAAGGTCTTGAATTCCTTTGCAAACAGCAAAAACATATTTCCTCTTTGTGGGGTACCAAGAGTTCATACCAAAGGCTACAGTGACATCTTCTTGGTCTGTGCCTCTGAGTAACCAAAGGCCACCACTCCACTGACATGAGGACAGTCAGGCATTAATAAAGGTAGTTTCTCCTTTAAAGAGAGAGACACGTGGTTTGAACCTGGCTGATCTTGGATAGCACTGTTTGCTAATGAATCACCTCAGTGACCAAACATGCCAGTCAGTATCACTAAAGATTCAACACATTTACCTGTAAGGATCGAAACGTGATTTATCTACTCATTTGGATTTTCTGATTTACATTAAAAAGGATCATGTTAAGAGTAACGCCCAACATTTCTACAGGATATAGTTTGCAAAGCTTCTTTCTTTCCGTGACCACTTTTGAAATCCCTCAAACCTGCCCTCAAGGCAGACAAGGCAGGCTCCATTGTGATTTGCCTGCACCTCAGGTGGAAGGGTAACAGGAGTTAAAATGAGATTCTTCCTAATAACACATTATAAGATGAGATGCTAACCCACTAATGCAGGACTTGCAAAGGAAATGTTTCAGAAATCACATTTGCAACCATTAGTCCAAAATCCACTCTGAAAAACTTTGAGGTTGAAGAGACCAAGAAGAAAGGATTTCTTTGGCAAGAATGCTAAGAATTACACCACCCCTACACACATTCCACAAGGAAAAGAAAGGGAAGGCATCCCTTTTACCTGTGGGAGGCTTCAGGATTACAGTTTGGAGAGCTCGACCTGGGGTCTAAAGGCACAGAGACTAGTGCTGGCTCCAAGCTTGGAGAAAGCCACGAGGCGGGGCAGTGATGGGCCACCCTAAAAGCAGAGGGAGGAGACAGGCTGCACTGGAAACAGCCTGGGTTTGGAGTTTCCCCTGGGTTCCATAAGGATCCTGTATAAAGATACCAGAATATATCATGCTATGAAAAATTCTGCCCAGGAATCCTCCTGGGAGCTGGGCAGCTAGATAACCCCAAGCAAGGCTAGATAGTGATATCTAGAGTCGGAAGTGGCCAGTCTGAAGGGGCATTGACTGTGTTAAAGGAGCAGCAGTTGATCCCCAGTATGAGGGTGGAGCTACCACCAAACCCACAGGGCAACAATAACTGATCATGATAGTCCCCATCAAGCCGCACCTTTCTTGCTCCCTAACTCTCTCCCACAAACCCTCTGCAGCCCTAAAGGCCCTGAGCTGACTAGGGACAGGTATTAGCAGGGGAGAGACGGTTCCCACCTCCAATGGAAGGCTTCCCTGCCTGAGGTATTAGTGAGTTGAGGAAGGGGAGAAGCTTCAGTGTAAAGTGAAATTTAAAGCATCAAAAATTCAAAATTATCTAACGGCTACCCCGTAGAAGCTCGACTGCCCGGTAACTGTTGATTACATTTCATAGGAAGTCTGAATCTGGGACTCTCGGGCTGGGGCTGGCCTACCCCACAATCCATTATGAATAACAGAATCTGGGGTGAAAGGAAGGGCAATCAACAGAAAATTGTCCCACCTCTGCTCTTCAGAGGCCTTGCTATTGTGGAAAAAGACAGAATATGTACTCTAGCCCTCCTGGGCTAGGACCCTCACCTAGAAAGCCGGTCCTTCCTCGTGTGCTGACCTGACCTCAGTCACACTCCCTTCTCCCAAACAAAGAGGTAAGACATGCACCTGTCTACAAGTGACCAGGTGACCAGCTGTGTGCTGACAGTCCCCAAACCTTACAGTCACGTGTGAGTTTAGAAGATGGAAAAAGGAAACGTGAAGAGTGTTATTCCCTAAGGGGACAGAGCTTATAATGATCTGGAGACAAAGCCACGAAAGGCAGCATGGCCTCACCATTGCTTCTCTTGACACCCCACCTGATTCTCCTTGAATTTCATTGCTTCATAACACCCAAAGTTGCTTCATTTGAACGTAACCATTATTGATTACGTGCCTTCTCTAGAAGAGACGCTGCTTTTAAAGGAGCATCTAAAGGGAAACAGATCTCCTAGCTCCAGCTTCAGCCCCGGCACTAACATACCATATTATGTGGGGAGCAAGTCCCTTCCTCTCTGCCTCTCTCCTCCAGTTTCCTATATGTAAAATCAGAGCACTCAAGGAGCTGACCTCTAAGACCATCATTGCTCTAACACATTATACCACATCTGAAGTCTGGAAGGATTTAAATGTGGCTAAATTATGCAGAATGAATTAGCCCTTGAATTTGTACAGCATATTGTAATCTCTGCAAAATTCTTGTACAATTCATTAGATGGTTTATATCTTCGTCACCTTTGATTCTATGGAATTGGTGTTATTAGCCTTACAAAACAAATGAGGAACCAGACTGAGAGAATTATCCCAAGTCCCACAAGTAGCAGGACCAGGAGCTCGGCATCCTGATCCCCAGTCTGGTCTCCTTTCTTTGCCCTGCGAACTCTGGTGTTTGCAGTTAACAACAACACGGGCAGCTCCTGGGACCCAGTGGGGGTCCTTCCTCACTAATGTCAGGTAACAACATTACACTGGTCTTTCTCAGAGTCCCAAAGGCTGGTCTGTTTAAGTGGGCTCTTCCCAGAGGGCCTTGTGAACCTTAAATAACCTTCTTTCTAAGTTTCTTTCAGTAACTCTGACCATTTGGAGAGAAAACAAACCCATACACAGAGGAATTTAAGGTGTTATTTTAACTTTGTATACCATGCATAAAAAGTTACCCTTTCACTTGAATTTTTGAATATAAGTTGGGAAAAAGAAAAGTTTTGGCACATGTTCTCCAGGTGAATGCCCCAGGGCCTGAAGTTTAACTCCAGGACAGCCAACAAAACACCAGGGTAACCGGTTCCCTACTCCCTCCCCCTCTCCCACAAACTCCCCTCCCCTTCACTGTATCTCACCAGCCACCTGTGAGGTTCCAGACTTTCTTCAGGCACTCTGAATTTAAAGCAAGAACTTGGCCCCGACACTCAGAATCTCTCCTGACTTACTGTCTTTGTCTCGTTCACTGAAAAAAGAGAATTATTATTATATTATTTAAGGAGAAATAAAAATCAAGAACATATTCAGTCATTACAAGAGCACAGAACATCCTTATGATACAAAGACCCAACACACACACACACAAGTGGCCATAAACATGAATTACTGGATAGCTATTCAGAATGTCAGGAGTCCCAAACCATCCAGGGCACAGCTATTGATCTAACAGAGGAAAATTCTCCTGAAAAAGGACTTAAAATATCAAATGCCCAGTTGCACCAGGCATTTTTCTGGGTGCCTAACCTGCAAAATATAGACCTCACAAAACTTTCGTTATACTCATTGTTATTCCTACTTTACAGAATAGAAATATAAGCTCAGGAATGTTAAGTAATACTGCTGGGGGGCACATAACTTATAAAGGATGGACCTAGGATTTGAACTCAGGATTCTCTGGATAAAAATTCCATGCTCTTTTCTCTGTTTCATGCAATGTCTCCAGTGATAGGTAGCGGTCTAAAATCTGTATAAATCACTCTGATTGGAGTCCTCAACTCTTCCCCTAAATTGTGTAGCATAAAATAAACAAGCAGCTGGGCTTCCCTGGTGGCACAGTGGTTGAGAGTCCGCCTGCCGATGCAGGGGACACGGGTTCGTGCCCCGGTCCGGGAAGATCCCACATGCCGCGGAGCGGCTGGGCCCGTGAGCCATGGCCGCTGAGCCTGCGCGTCCGGAGCCTGTGCTCCGCAACGGGAGAGGCCGCGACAGTGAGAGGCCCGCGTACCGCCAAAAAAAAAAAAAAAAAAAAAGCAAGCAGCTATGGGCAGCAGCCAAAGCATCTGCATAGAAGCAACTAAAATACACAAGACAGAAAAAATATAGATAGCTAGTATTGCATATTCTATTCTTTAATTTATTTTCACATGTATCGTGTCTGTTAATCATCATGACACCACGAAGCAGTTATAACTGCCCCAGCTTTGCATTTAAGAAATGAAGCGACTGTCATGATGTTTCAGTGCATGGGCACAAGAGCCAGGAGTCTTTCAGTAATTTCTGCGTGCTTCGGTGTATTACAGCATGGAATCATCAGGACTGATCAGGCGTAGGCAATTTGTATTCAATATCTGCGGATGAATAAGAACAAGTTTTAAAGATTTCTACCAAAAGTGTTTACAATATAAAAAATTTTTTTGAGAAGTAATCAACAATATATGGGAAAAGTCACTTCTGAGGAAGAGTTCACTCCTTGACAATGTGTATCTCCCCAGACTTCTTTCCTTCCACACACAGATTCAACTCTCATTTTTGTTCATTAATCTTTTACATGGATACTTCTACCTATTCCACTTGACATAAAATAACTGGCTATAATCACATAAAGAGAGAGAAGAATTATCCAGAAGCATTAAGACGATCATGTTTCCTAAACAGTCATTAAGAAAACTAATTTAAGGACTCCAGAATGTATTGTCACAATGACCGACTGGCTTCCTGCTCAGAATTCTCTTCTACTTTGCCTAGTCCCGGAACCCTGCTACCTAGAAACAAATGCAGGTCTTCTGGGAGCTTTGACTACCACCCCAAGTAACCCTTGGATGGCCTGTAAATGGTACTGATAACAGCCGATAATTCTTTCACTAATCAATCCCCTAAATTTGCCACTGCAGAAAGACGGAGTGTTACTGGCAAGTAAGTAGCATCCCACAGGGCGGAGGGTGTGCCCTGCTCAACGTCAGGCTTTTCAGCTGAGTGGACAATGTGGTGTAACAGTGGGATGCTGGGAGCAGGGACACCGGACACCAAAGCTCTCCTGGTCCTGTTGGTAACTTCATTTCCCAAACGTTCATAATTAAACAGCTTTTATTGAAGTAATCAGCATGAGCTCCTTAGCTTTGTTTTTGCAACCGGTATCGTGTTTATGGAGCCAAATATTAGAGACTTTGATACTGAATACCTCCTCGGATGTGTTAACGTTGGCAGGGTCTCTAGATTCTGAAGATGCCGGGCTGCCTCAGCACAGCCTCCGCTCCAGCCTCCAGCTCATCAGCCCCCCTCCCAGACCACAGAGCAGCAGTTCTCCTGTAAGACTCACTTACAGTATTTCTCCTGAAAGTCCCAGGGAATGGTGTGCAATTGAAACAGGATGAAATATGATCTCAAAGTGTCTGTCCGACCAGAAGTTTTCAAAGAAAACATTTCTTAAATCTTGTGTTCACTGCTGTTTCAGCAGGCCAATTAGATTGGATGGGACTTGGGGGGGAGCTGTCGCCAGTCACTGCAGCAGGAATAGCAAACAAGACTTAGAGCAAATAAACGAGCCCCAAACTGGCATCCCAGGGGCCCCTGGCCAATGACCTCCTTCATTCCCCAGGCGGGATGACCAGCCCACCCTCTGGGACCCCGGGCCACACTACAGGTTAATCAGATGAGACATTAGTTAGCAGCCTCGATTACTAGAAAGTAATTAATCAGGGAAAGTCTCCAAACAGGAGGAGGATAAATAAACAGCGGGCGCATGCGGTCCCATTTTGGCTCTAGATAAGGCTGCCATCCAGGTGTCCTGCTGGGCAGAGCCCATCTATCTTGTTCCATTCCTCTTAGGAAATGTGGTGACATTTCTCACATCTGCCTAGAAAATGCAAAGCCAAGAGGGCTCTGAATGGGAAGAAGATGAGGGACTTTGGAAAAACTATTAGAGGAAAGGCTCCCGGGGGATGGGGCGGGGACAGGGGTGGTTGTGGGGAGCTTTGCCCTCCCTGTACATCCTTTTTCATTGTATGTAAATTCCACCTTATTTCCACATTTAAAAAAAAAAAAAAAGAAGAAGAAAAGGTTCTCTGGGGGTTTCCAAACTCCTATTCATTTGGAGAAAAGCAGGGGCTCAAGTGCCTTTCTTATGTCTGGGCATAAGAAGCCCACTGGGTCATTAGCCCCCGAGACTCTGTTCAGCTTCAGGGACTCTCGGTACAAGCCATGAAGGATTCAGACCATCGGAAATTACTGGTTTCTTCTTCAATATTGATTTGGGGATGAGGAAGGTTCGAAAGGATGGGAAGAAAATGTAGTTAAATAAATGCAAGTGGAAAGTATCAACCATTGGTCCAGCATGACCCGACGCATTACATCAAATAAGGTCATTTGTTTATGTTGCATCTTTTTCCTTCTGGAGGAACAAAAAATGTCAGCAACTAGAGAATGTGTGTAATGTAAACACGGCTGTGTTAGCTCAGCTTCAGGGAAAGCACACCCAAACGTAAGCCAGTGCAGGACATCCTCCGCTCAGAGGACAGGCACAATGATTTTAACCTAATGACCCACTCTTAAACGGCTCTACAGCAAATCGCAATTAAATAAATACCACTTAACAGAAGAGATTTGTTTTACAGCTAGACTATTTGTGGGGAGAGAAAGAGAAGGCTGAATGAGCCACTTAATCTTTAATTATAAAATTAAGGTAGTTTCCAAATATTTTTATGAATTCAACCTCAAGCTAAATTTATAAAATGTCACAGCGAAGAGTTACAGGCATTCCGGAACAAAACAGAGAGATGGGAGGTGTGGAGGTCGACCAAAAACTGAGGTTGCTTTAGTTTGTTGTCTTAAACTGAAGTTGAGTCTAGTGGCCTTTCTTTGGCCCAATGATTAGGAAGACCTGATTAGAGCTGTATAAAATCATGGCATAGACACCAGTGAATGAGTGAAAACTGTGGCCACGCGTGTTGCTGTGGGAAACTACAGGACTGAGGGTCAGGAGAGCTGAAGTCCAGGCCTGGCTCTGCTGGTCTCTGGAGCACCAGGGAGGAATTGGCTGGAATGGAGGAGGGAGAGCTATTACGGCTTGTAGCTGACACTGAGAAATCATGACAGCACTTGCGGGATCCAGTGACCTGGTCAGCCTTCCCCAAGGAGGGCCGGCAGGCAGCGCTGACGCCTCCTTCACTCAAGGGCTGATCTTCCCTCCCTCCTTCCTCCCTTCTCTGCAAAGTCTCAGCCTCTATGCTTTTCCTGTCTCATTATTTCATTCTGATATCTTTGATGTGTTTTCGTTTTTCACGCGTTTTTAATTTTTTCACGTAGGCGCCCACACAAATATCTTTGAGCAGGTGACCTGGACCAGGCTTTGTGGCCTCCAAGAAAGACCAACCACACTTTCATCTTGCCCCCCACAGACCTTTACAACCTCAAAAAACTGATACTGATGTCCCTAGGAATACTGGGGCTCAATCAGAAGCTGAGTCCTGCCAAGTGTTTTCCTCTTACAGCCTCGAATGATCCCTAAAAATCCAGACTTGCCAGGAACAGCTACAAGTTTGCCTCCCCTGCTTGTGTGTCATTGTTGAGATCAAAAAGGGCACTCATGCTGCTGAGAAGCCAAAGCCTTCCACTGGGGCACAGCAAAGCCCATGAGATGGTGAGCCTACTCAGAGCACGGTCTCCCGCAAAGGCAGCTCCGCAAAAGGCACCGCTTAGTCGGCCACTGATGATGTCGAAGCCTCTGTGAGACCAGAAGCCATGCTTTCTCTGTCAGGACACCTAGCATGAGGCCTGAACACAGCAGCTGTCACCTGTTCCACTCTACCAAGCAGCTGCCTGGGCCCAGCACTCTGCTGTCTCTAAAGATGCAGAACAATAAAATGCAGCCCCTCCTATAAAGAAACTAATAAGGGAGACGAATATATGAAGAGATAATTAAAATCCTAATTTTTAGGATTTTAATGGCACGTGTTAATGCTCGATGTGGAGGAAAAATAGATATATCTCTTTCTTTCATCCATGTCAAATGATCTCTAAGTCTTACTGACCTCTAGAAATCACTTGCTAAAGCAAAACCTTAAACAAATAGCTCTTCCTGAGTTCACAGTCCAAACTGCAGGTGATAGTCCTAAATCACTCTGATACGATCAGGCTATACTTGGAGGCCCCGCACTAGCAGAAGGACCCTGACAGATGAGAACATATTCAGGAGACGAAGAACAAGGTGGCAGATAAACTCAAAGTCATGATTAAGAGGGAATCATTGAAAGAAAGCCAAGGAGGGTCATCTGGGCAAAGAGGACTTGGCAGACCCCTGTGAGGGTCTCAAGGGCAAGAAGCACGCAGTGTCCATGCAGGACAGCCCCCTATGACCGTGCAGGTGATGGTGGACTGCGTGCATGGAGCTCCCCGGAGCTGCGCGGGTCACGGCTGCACAATCGCACATGGAAGCCCTGTGCTCATCTCTCCTCTACGGTGCCCAGAAGAGCAGCCTCTTGATAAGTGTTTGGTGAATGAGACCCATTGCTATCTACAGAAGTAGCATTTTTTGGCGAAAAACTGCTGTCTAAAAGACGAAGCAGATCTTTTTACTAATTTAGTTGTTGCCCCAAATGGCAGATCAATGGATGCAAAAAATAAGAGGTTAGGTGAAACGTTTTTTAAGTTTTGAAGATCTTTCTATGAAGCAAAGTGGTCAAACTATGATAGGGGTGATAGGAGGCAGCCGTGGGGCCCCCTGCCTCACAGACACTCTACTAGCAAGAGGGCAGATGAGCGGCTTTCAGGACTTGGGGAGAATGTTCCATTCTTGGAAGAGAAAGTGGAGTTTGGGCTCAAGCTGGGGGCTGCCGCAGGGTCCTGGTAAAGAGCAAACCGTGGTGAGCAGACCCCTGGGAGGTCCCAGAGCCTGGCAGGAGGTTGCACCAGTGGGGCCCCAAAGAGTTAAATTTCTCTTCAGCTCCCGAACATTTTTAAAGTTATTTCTTGTCAAATCAAAACGTTTCCAAATGACACCTCAGGTCGGAAAATGCCAAGCATTACCGTGTAGGTTTGTTCGGCAGGCAGAGGGGCCTGCAATGCCGTCCAACCGCATTCTGCACGCAGTGGGTGAAGTCCCGTGTCCCCGTCCCTCCTAATCTGATGAATACTTGTCATAAATTCTGCCCAGGCCGTCGGCAGGGCGGCCGCTGGCACGGGGCGAAGGGGAGGGGGCTGCTTTATGAGGGCCAGAGGAGACAGCAGGCCGCCAAGCCCTCTGCAAGAAGCTAGTAAATCAGCAGCCAGGAGAGGCTCCGCGCACAAGGGACTGCCCCGCCCCCAGAGTCTCAGGGAGCACAGGTGAACCGGGAGGGAGAGGAGGGAGGGCTCCCAGTCGCTTGTAGCTGTGGGATCCTGAGGACCAAGGTAACGAGGTGCAGTGAAGCAGGATTCCACCAACTTCCCAGAGCCTCCAGCGGGCCGCGCTTTCCCTCAATAAGCACCAGACCGGATGCTGGGAAGACAGGGACACTGACAGAGAGGACCCCTGCCAATTAGTAGCTTGCTTTCCAGAAGGGAGACCCAATCAGGGAAGAAAGCTTCTATTAGTTTGCTCGAGGTACCATAACAAAATACCTACCATACACTGGAGGCTTAAACAACAGAAATGAATTTCCCCACAGTTCTGGAGGCTGGAAGGCTCAGATCAAGATCCCACAGGGGCACTTTCTTACAAGGGCTCTTGTGGAGAACTGAGCTAAGCTACTCCATGGAACTGCTGCCTCGGCATCCATTTCGCTTGGCCAAGCAGACCTCGGGGACTTTAAACTGACACTAGCCCCCTCATGCAAGCACATGCCCTAGATAGCAGCCCAGAGTCACAAGCAAATGTAAGTTCCCAGTAGGACTTCCCCAGCAACCCTTGTGATCTACAGTCCCCCTGCCTTCCAGTGCCTGTTTGCCTTATTGCACCCGTGGAGCTCACCCAAACCTTGCTCTTTCCATTTGAATCAGCCAATCCAGCCCTAGCTTGGGAATCCCAAAGCCCTGTACCCCACAGTCCCTAATAAAGGATTTGCCCAAGGTGGTCCTCCCCCCACCCTCTGTCTGCATTCTGCTTCACCTCCCCATATGGCCACTTGAGGTGTGCTGGGTAATTCCTCCAGGACCGATAAAGAATAAATTTCTCCATTTCACTTTCCCTTGTGGATGACTGTTGAACTGTGGCTCACCATCCAGGACTCTGTGCTCCACTTAAGAAAAGTTAATTTAACAAAGTCATAACAATTCTCATCCTGGCTTGCAGATGGCTGCCTTCTCATTGTATCCTCACATGGCAGAGAGAAAGAGAGTGACCTCTCTGGTGTCTCTTCTTATAAGGACACTAATCCTATGGATCAGGGCCCCACTCTTATGATCTCATTTAAGCTTAATTACCTCCATAAAGGCCCTATCTCCAAATACAGTCACATTGAGGGTTGGGGCTTCAATGTATGAATTTTGGGAGGGACACAAACATTCAGTCCATCACAGAGCTCTAAAAAATAACTCTAATAAGAGGTGATAAATGCTGTTATAGAACTGTGGAGTGACTCATCTGACAGAGGGGGTTTGGGGTGAGGGAGTGATAAAGGAAAATGCCATAGAAGAGGCATCTGATCTGATCCAGGTAGAATAAGAAATAATCCACCCAGTGAAAAAACAGAGGAGGGAGACCATATAAGATGGTGGGAAGAGTACAAGCTGCCAGATTGAAATCCTGCTTCTGATCCTACTAGTTCTATGACCCTGGACAAGCATTTTAACCTCTCTGAATCTGTTTACTCATCTATAGAATGGAATTAAGAGTCTACTTGACAGGGTTGCCGTGGAGGCTAACAAATGAGTTCCTGTTAAGGAGCTTAGCAGACAATGCTAGCTAGTAGGAGATGGCATTCCAGGCAGAACAGGGGTGAGAGCCTGTCAATCACATGGAGTCTTCAAAACAGATGGGCTGTTTAGAGAAGGGTTGAGCAGTCCAATGTAGCAGCTTCAGGAACGTCAAGAAGAGGACAAGGATGTGGGATGAGTCCAGACTGGGAGTTTATTGAATGAGGGACTAAGGAGTTGAACTTTGTTCTGAGAGCTCTATGGAGCCATTGGAGGATATAGAGCAAAAAAGTGATGTGAAGAGGCCTAGATTTTAGGAAGATCACTCTGGTGTCCACGTGAAGCAGGAACTAAAGAGAAAAGGAAAGCAGGACCGAGGAACAAGGCTTGGGTATCCAAGATGGAAGACAAGAAAATGTCCCAATAACCATTCTGCCTGGCAGTTAAGTCCCTTTCCACTTCAAAGAGCATCTGCTGAACTTCCACAACATGCAAGCCCCAGGCCAACGGCTGCAACTGAGACTCTGGTCCCGACCCCCCTCTACTCAGTATTCAGGACCCGCCACAGTCTTTTCACAACACACCTTTCCAGTCTTTCCCCAACACTCCCCAGCAGGCACGCTGAACTCCAGCCAAACAGACTGAAGGGCCTTTCCTGACAGAATGAGCTTAAACTATTTCTTCCCCTTGTGCCCTCGTTCTTGTTATGGGAACCTCCATGCCTGGGTCTGAATCACCCCTTTTCCAATGCTTTTACGAGCACTGTATGACCTACAGTAGATTCCTTAAACTGTCCACACATCTGTTCTTAATATGTGTAATTTAAATAGTGATAGTACTTGTAGGAACACCGTAAAGACTAACTAAAGCATTTAGCACCAGACCTGGCATATTTGCTACCATTTGCCTGCACGACTCCCGAAGTCCTCACCCAGGATCACTTTTCTCACCACTGACCTCTACAGCCTGTCCCCTCACTCTGCTCTCAGAAGCTGACATACATTACAGTCTTCAGGGCACTTTAGTTTTCTTCACCCCAAACCACGCCCCAGTGGAGAGATCTCACAAGGACTATATATTCCTCATCTGTGTGTCCTCTCAGCACTGGGCATATGAGATTGTGTATAGATCTGAACGGGACAGATATCTGTACAGAGTTAGGCTCTGCAGGATAAAGAGCACAACGCCAAGACCCACCCACCCAACATGCCATGTCCATACTCCCTTCTAAGTATGTTTTCTTCCTGCCAGGAGTCCCTGATGATTGGACCAGAAGAGGACACAGACTTAATGGAAGCCTGCTAATAAAATGGCCAGGCACACATGACATGGCCCAACCAAAAAACAGGAGCTAAGACAGTCAGAGTCTCTGTTAAGAACATTGTTGGAAACAAGAAAATCCAGCAAGGCCAATAAGAGGAGAAACTGAAAGGAGTTTGAAAGTCCTGAAATCAGGACAGAGTGATTGAAGGGAATATAGAATTGGAGCACAGGAGCCCGCAGCACGTAAGACTTCTGAGAAGCCAGAAATTATCAGTGATCACAAAAATTACATATAGTGAAGATCTACTAAGTGCCACCCACTGAGCTAAGCAATGCATGGATTATCTAATTTATTTTTTTACAAAAACCCAATGAGTGGTCACTATTATTAGTCCCATTAGAAGAAACTGAGTCACAGAATGGTTAAATGCTATAAGCTCCCATTGCCTCTTGGCCCCTCAATCCCTTATAAGAAACCCTCACTCTAACCCCTATGCCCACCGCCCATTACTTGAAGTAACATGGGTGGATCTCCTCTCTGTGTAAGTACAGGAGCAGAAAATACTGTGGCGACAAAGACTGCACATGAGACATGGAAAAGGAGAGGATATGAGGAAGCATCCCATCAAACGTGGCCCAGTTCAGCCTAGTCCCAGGTGGCTGCCTAGACCCCTGGGTTGTCCGAATCACTCACTCTCCCGGGCCCTGAAGGTTTGTGTCATGCATGACTACATGCTATTAATATCTTTAATGACTTTGTACATATCATGCCTTTTCTTCCCAGCAAGCTTATGAGCTCCTTGAAAACAAAGATCATGCCTTCCCATGCTGTTTGCCCTTTGGCAAGTGAGGGTGTCCTGAACATTTTCAGAAATCATCCCTCTGGCTCTGTTCAAAGTGCCAATGCCCCCACCCACGTACACAGGATCCTTCAGTGCTCTCTAAAGGCATCGGAGCCCTTAGGTGTAATCTGAGAACCACCAGCAGAATAAATAAATCCCTGCCCTGGTGGCAAATACTTCCCTTTACTTCTTCCCCTATAAAACCAAACTTCTCCAACCCAATCTCACGAGTGCTCTCTAATGGGTTCTTTGTTTTGTTTATTCCACTTCGTTCAAGCCAGAAGCAAACAAGAGAAAATGCACAAGGAACCGCCTAGCATATCGCATGGCATGGACTCAGGAACTCTGTGTTTCCTCCAATACTGCTTAATTGGAAGAGTGCAAACTTTTGGGTTTTAAATGGCCCCCGAAATGACTGGGCAGTGAGTGGTAGGTCCCATTGCCAAGAATCCTGCTTCTCATCCCATGTGCAGACTTGCCGTGTGGGCAGGAACAATGTAAACTCCAGGCTCTCATCTCTGGGACTCCCAGATGGCCCCTCTGATAGTAATGAGCAGAGAGCTAGACTAGTCTACACCTCCAAATGGGGGGCCAGCTCAGGACCCATGTGTAGGAATCAGCCTCGGACGAAGCTGCTTCTGCAGGGCTGAACTGAAAAGCAGAGTCCAGACCTGAGAAAATGGCAGATGCTGAGACTTGCAAAGTTGAAAACCTCATGCAAGTTTCAAAGGGAAAGGGAATCAAAGAAATCCCCAAACCCAGGGCTCAAAGCTAAACTATGAAGACTGGAGCACACGCAAGCAGGTAGGGGGTGTGTACAAAGATGGGCTTAGTGAAAGTGAAGTAGAAATGAGGGCTAGCAGAGCAACTGTCTGTGCAGTGGTTTTCAAACATTTTTAACGGATGAACTCTCTTTTTAAAATGAAAGCTATGCAACCCTAACACATAAACAATTTTTTAAAAACCAGTTAGTAAATTAGTACATTTACTAACTATAAGAACAATGGAATTAATTTTATTGGAATGAAAATTTGAAACAGAGGATGACAGTGGCAGTTTTATTTCACCTGCAGCATCTAATTTATTTCAGTATTTTGTCTTGGTTCTACAGTTTCCAAGGAAAATATAATTCCCTGTCACAGAGACAAGTTGCTGGAAATGATAAATAATTGCATTGCAACAGGATAATCTTCAGTTAGGCAGAAAAAGGAAAAGCTTTATTCTGGAATTTGCAAAAAAATGCCCAAACATCTTGAAGAACAATTCAAATTTGCATAATCACTAAAGGTGAGATTCCGTTGGTTTAAAAATCCCCAGCCAAGAACATCTACTCACATTGGCCCCTTGATTTCATGGACTGGAAACAGGGCCCGGTTGGCCTGTTTTAAGAGTTTCTTTCTGTGTGGAGTGGACACAGAAGCCAAAGAGGCCCCTGGTGGGGAACTGATGAACAACCCAAGAATGCAAGAAGGAAACTACCTATAGTCCATAGCATCAAATAGCTTAGAAGCAGAAAAAAAAAAAAAGTAGAGTTTGACAGGCTCAAGACAAAACCCCAGATGTATCATTTATTAGCTGTGTGACTTTGGGGAAATTATTTAAAATTTCTGAGCCTAAATGTTCTTATCTATAAAACTGGGATACTAATTATCTTTCACTGGATTGTTACAAATATTAAATGAGATGCCGTGTGTACAAGCCTGGCCGTTTAGTCACTCAGTAACTAGGAACGAGGATGGAGCAAGAATGACCTGAGGGAGGGGGACACAGAAGCCTGGTGGTTGTCTTGGGAACCTGATCCAGACCTGGGAGGGTCTCAGGAGCAGGCCTTCATCAGGTGGAGAGGGGAGTGAGGGAAGGGGGGCTCACTTGCTTCCTCCCACATCCATGGGGATTGTTACAGGGGACAGAATAGAGCCCAAATGAAGAGCCGTAGAAGGTAGAGGCTGAGGGCCACAAAAACCAGGAGATGCTAACTATAAACACGGCAAATGCAAGGAGGACCCTTGTGCCCCAGTGATCGCTCTTCTGGGATTCCTCTGCATGCAGACTTCTGCAAATAGACATCCCCTATTCACTTTCCTCCCAAAAGTCTGTAGAGGAGAGATGGCAGCACCCATGCCAGACTCTACAGCAGATCAAGCAGAAAGGGGGCACACGAGGGCAATGCTACTTGGAGATGCCAACGCCAACCCTGTGCCCTGAATACACATATACCGTGAGCTCACCACTTCATTAATGGAAGCTCTGGGCATCAAAGGCCCGAGTTCTTTGATCCCTTCCCAAAATAGCTGCCTGCCCCCATTCACAAATATAATTTCTAGAGAACTTTCTTCCTATATTCAACCCCACTGGGGTCTCTTTAAACAGAATCCTAATGTTTCCTTTGCCCTGGGTGATTTACCACCACCATAGCTAGCCAACTCCCTTAGTCACCCTACAGCTCTGTCAGTCTATCTAATCCCTGATTAGATAGGGGCCAAGATGAGATAAGAGGGTAGATTCTTCAGGAAGACGAAGACATCCCTACAATGTGCAAGAAAGCAACATCCTTAAACATAGGCTGATACCTTCTCTTAGGCAGAATTTGTTGAATCCCAAAGGTCCTCTTAATTCCCACACTGCCAATCTATGACTCAAAGGTTCAAGTCCTGTGAGTGAAGGGCCTCCGAGGCATGTGGCTTCTTGTTGGAACAATATATCAAAGAGGAGAGAGAGTCCACACCCTCTCCTAATGGATCTCTTAACAAGCATAGGTAAAGATCACCGATTCACAGAGATCATTGTCCCGGTGACAGGGAACGGTAATTGATTATTGTGACTTAGATGCTTGGAGAGTGATTCATTAGGGCCCCATCATCTCTGTCATTTTTAATGGGAAGGGTTGGGTGGTACGTAAACATGGTTATGACAGGCAAGGAGAGAACAAACAGACCAGAGAGAAAAAGAACCACAGAGGTCTCTGCGAGGTGAAGCCTTTCTTTCCCAGAAGGTTAAGATAATTCTGTCAGAGATGCTCTTCCAACAACTGCCCTGACCCAGTGCTACAGCAGGACCTAAGCAGTGCCCGTCCACATGACCTTCCTAGGCATCTCAGAACGTCAAGCACAGAGCTCCACAACAGCCACAATTAAATGAGAGGCTGGGGTATGATGGCTGTGCTATTTCTAAAGTGTTCTTGATTTGCCTATAGGATATCCACAGCGCAATGCATGGTCATGCTAACCCCTCTTGAGGGTCAGTAAACTACAGGTAAATACACTCCTTATCCTTACTTGGCAAATAACATCACAATGAACCCCAAGGAGCTTGACTGCTTGCTATATGAAAAGAAATCATTTCATTATGATCTCAAGGAAAGTCATGTGTGAGTCATAGTGAATCCATCTCATTTTCTAGGATGAAGCCTCGCACATAATGGGTATTCTAAATTGTTTACTGAAGTACTAGAACCTGGTTGTGAAACTGGCATTACCCACTTCACCAAAACCCTGTCAGCTTTCTTCCTAACATTCAAGTTAACCATTTACATTTCTATCCAAATTATCAGGATATCCAGTTTCTCTACCTTGGCCTAGAATTGCCTATGAGTCCAATGTTTATTCAAACCAAAGGGGCTAGTCTAACTTTCAAACTCCAAGTAAAGTGAGAAGTAGAGAATCAGGTTTGTCCAAAACTAAAACCCCAGGTCTTTGCCACATCGATTTCTGTCAGAAATAGATATATTTGGGTACACAGCGGTGATAACACACTTCCTGGTCCGGAACCCTGGTCCGGAAAACAGTAGCGTTTTCTTCCGGAGAAACAACCCCACATAACGTACTCAAGAATTGGGTTTGGCCAAAGATGTCCCCAGCCTGACTTCCCAAGGTCTCTGCTTTCCCCTCGCACGCTCAGCTATTGTTCCCTGGACAGAAGCGGCTGGTTCAGGGAAGGAGCTCCTAGCCTTATCCACCAGTTCCGGGAGAGACTGACTTGGTGAAGCCACGAGGTTGGCCTCACATTTACGTAAAGTCGTCACTCAAATGTTGTTTTTTATTGTGGTGTTTTTTCTGAAAAGAATAAGATCTGCTCCAAACTGTTTTCTTGATATCACCTAGAAAGACAGAAAAGCAGAGAAGTTGGCATCTTTAAATGGAAACTTTTTTACTTTTTCCTTCTTCATTTTTTAAGATTGAAACTTTTAAATTAATCATGCTTCTCAGTGTAGGGCACATTATCATCATTATTCTGTACACCCTCTCCTTTTATTATTTCTCCCCTTTAAAGCCCATTTCTGACTCACTGCCCTTCTAATGCTAATCCTATCCCTAATCATTCTCATGTGTTTAATCCACATCTTTTTGTTTCTCTCTGTCCCTATAAAATATGCATTGCTTTGTGTAATCTCATTCTATTTCCTGATTTTTAATTATGCACTATATTTTAAGGTCCATCATATGTAGTCCATTGCTTCTGACTTATAGCACAGTACCCCATAAAATGCTGCCCCACATTTTAAGGATCCACTCCCCAAGGGATGGACACTGGCTCGCATCCAATGCCTTCGACCACAAACAGCACTGCAATGTCCACCCTCATTCAGGTTGCCTATGGACCTATGTGAGCATTTTTGTGCTGAATCATAGAGTATGAGTATACTTAATTTAGCCAAATACTACCAGATTGCCCTCCAGAATGTCTGCGCCAGTCTACACTACCCCAGCAGAGCATGAGACTTACACAAATATCACTCTTTGTAACATGTCTTAATAGCTGGCAAGAAAAATATTCCCTCTTTATTTTTTTAAAATTCACTTAGCTATTCGTGGATCTTAAGCCTTCCATATATTTTTAGAATATTTTTATCAAGTCCTTCAAGATATCTCACTGGAATTTTAAATGAAATTGTATTGAATTTGTAAATTAATTTAGGTAGAAAGACCTTGATAAGATTGACTCATTCCATACAAGAACAAGGAATGTCTCTCCATTTAAATAAACCATCTTCCATGTACTCCAATAAAATTTAACATTTTCCCATAGAAATCTTGGGCACTCTTAAGTTAACTCCTAGATACCTTATAGGTTTTCTTGATATTATGAAGGTTACCCTCTTTTCTTACTATGTTTTTAGTTGATAGTTGATTATTGCTGATGAAAAATAACGTTATATATATGTAAGCTGATGTGACAGCAAACTTACTGAACTTTCTTATTGCTTCTAATGGTTTTCTTTTTTTCTTTTTACAGAAGCTTCTTTTAATTTTATATTACCAATTACCTCACTGAGCTACAGTTACAGCAAATATTCCTGCTTGGAATCTTTTTGTTTGTTTGTTTTAGCTATATGGAGACTATAGATTTAAAAAGCCAAGCAAGTTACTTTTTTAAAGAAATAACAACACGGTGAATAATGGGAACCAAGAAGAAAGATCTAACTCTATTTTAATATGGAACATGTTCTACATAAAAGTTAGAACTGGAAGTAAATACTCCTCTTGGTTCTTAGAAGATTTGAGAATACTGTTTAGCGTAAACTTTTTTTTTTAACAGTTGTATAGATAATGTGATAAATTAAGACATAAAGGTTATACGAGGGTTTATAAAAACACATCTTTCAACAGCTGTGTTAAGAAAGTGTCTTGTGAAAAGAAACGGAAGAACATTTGTTACATAGCAACACTGACAGCTGTAAGCACAAGGATAGTCACTTAGCCTGAGTTACCGGGGCAGGAAGCTAACTACTGCATGTGGTCTTCCCAAGAAATGTCTGTTTCCTCTTCCTAGGTCTCCAGTTCTACATCCTTTGTCCCCTGTCCTCTTTACACCTTTGGCTACAGTATGAGGAGGTTAAAGTTATCCCAACTGGAAACAATCGTGAAGAATGCTCCCAGTTCACTGAACTTCTGTCAGTTTTGCTGGGTACATTTCAAGCAGTGGCAGATGCTTTCCCTGTGTTATTCATAGCCTTCTTCATGTTTCCACAAGCAGGAAGAACCTGAAGCAAATGAGAGCTATCTCTAATTAAAAGCAGGAACACTATATGCTAAAATCAAATTCAGTTTGGAAGGAATATGTCACAAGTTTCAAAATCCTTCTGTGGATTTTAAAATGAGGGAAGTGATCATTTGGAAGCGTCATACTCCTTCATGCCATCAAAGCCTTTTCCTGATTCTTATGGCCTATCAAAGAGCAGCTGGAAGGCCTCTGGGGCTCCACCCAACATCAAACATGAGATTCCACTTCCATCTTGGACAAGGGGCTGAGAACCACCCCACTTTGCAGTGAGCAGAGAGGTCTGCCATCACCAAAGCCAGCTCCCTGAGGAACGAGTGACTAAGATTGGGACATGAATCTCGCTCAGCTCTTTTAAGGCAGATACATGCTGCCACCTGGTTCCCATTACGGCCTCAATACAGTGAGACTCGCCTACTGAGGCACCCAGGTGGAAGAACGAAGCTGAGGCCCTGTGTGCCTGGAGCCCGGAGAATGTTCCCAGCATATCACAATTACAGAAACATCTGTGCCCAACAGCTTCCAGCTGAACTGCTGTGAAAATTTACAGTGTTCGATGCTTTCAGAATTTCTCACTTCTCAGCCTGAGGCAGGGTGGTCTCAGAGCTGCCAGTGAGTTGCTGCAGGAAGTGAGAGAGATCACAATTTCCAGGGTCTGCATGAAATGCAGTATAAGCGTGTGAGGGGTGAGCCTGGAGCCCTGCGTGCTGTGGGCTTCCATCAACTGATCATTTCCTCCTTCCCTTTCAATTCAATCAACATATACGTGTTGAGCGCGGTATGAACTGACTTTACGATGGATCAAAATCTGAGTAAGACGTGGTCTTCAAAGAGTCAACGACTTAGTGAGAAGTAACCAATGATTAAAAATGGTTCAAATAATAAAAAAATGATGTATTTGGAAACGAAAAGACACCGATGAAACGGCTATCATGCATTACACTAAATGTAAACAATTTTGCTGGTTTTGCAAGTACCATCTGGAACAGCACCACCATAATTAAGGTCCTCAAACTAGCAACAATAGCATTACCTGGTATCTTGCTAGAAATGTCAATTCTATGACCCCTGCGCCTGATCTATCATCTGGGAATAGGGCCCAGGAGTCCGTGTATTAAAAGCTTTCCAGGTAGTACGTTAAGAAGCAATGATCTAGCATAGAGACCAAACCAAAAACCAATTCTAGGCAAATAAATTCCCCAAAACAACTCAACCTGATTTTTCCATGGGGCCAGGGAAGAAAGGCAAAAAGGACAGACTTGCCAGTGCAGTGTAGCAAAGGGTCATGACATTCAGTGGTAGAAGTGGGGTAGGATTTACGAGTAGCAGTTAAGAACCAGCAAAGGGAAGAATTGATATAAAGTCTTGGAAAATCACAGAGATTATGCGTGAGGATATTTTCCTAAAACATTAGACATTGTTAATATATAAAGTTATGCAAAGACCTCTCACCAATTAGAGGGTAAACTATCACTGTGTGGTTGGGAAAACTGGCCAACAAGGCCTCGGTCACCATTTACACAACACCCACACAACCTTCACTACCACCTGACTATGCTGCAAACCATGGATTTTCACTTTTTCCTGCTTTTAAATGTTGGAACGCTTTTGTGATGTTTAATTTTACATGGCAGCTTGATTGCATTACAGGGCACCCAGATATTTGGTTAAACATTATTCTAGATATATCTATAAGGGTATTTCTGGATATTTCTGGAGAAGATTAACAGTTGGATTGGTAGGCTGAGTAAAGCATATGGCCCTCCCCAATGTGGCTGAGTCTCATCCAATCTGCTGAAGACCTGAACCGAAAAAAAAGGCAGAGCAAGATATAATTCTCTCTCTCTGCTCGTCTTTGAGCTAGAATATCAGTGTCTTCTGCTGCTTTCAGACTCAGACTCAGAACTTAAACCATCAGTTCTCCTGGGTCTCCAGCTTGCAGACTGCGAATCTTGGGACTTCTCAGCCTCCATAATCACTTAAGCCAATTACCTATAGTAAATCTCTTTTTATATGTAAACACACACACACACACACACACACACACACACACACACACACACACACACACACACACACACACACACCCTATTGGTTCTGCTTCTCTGGAGAACCCAGACTAACATAACTTTGTTAAGAAAAATGCATAGTAGACAGGTAAGCAAGCTGCTTGAGAAATGCCCTAGGCCTCCAAACCCTTCTATTTCCAGGTTTGACAGGATTCAACAAAACTTTCAGGAATTTTAAACAATGAAGTTAATGAAACCTGTGCATGCTCTTCAAACATTCTAGTTCACTGTCTTCAACCAACGGACACATACTCCCTGCCCATCCCAGCTCCATGCTGCTCAGCCCTGTGGAAATAAAATAGAGGCTACTAGTTCCCAAGTCATTTTAACCATCTCTTATAACTTCCTTAGGAAAGCCAGGTACCCTCACAAGTACTGCCACCATTTTCAGTGCATTCACATCCCTCCTTGGGACAGAGAGTTCAATAATCCAGTCATCTGAAGATTGGGCCCAATTTTCTGCTCTGATCCTGAGCTCTGTTCCAAGGCTTACAAGAGGCAGAGGCAAGACACTCCGCACCATGGACCTGATGTCTGATGGGAACTCCAGGAAGGCAACATGATTTCAAGAGACTTCTATAACTACCACCACCTGCCACCCAATCAGGCAATATTCTCTATTATTCACCTATGATGCAAAAGTTCTCATCCCAACCACTTGGCAATTTTATACTGAGCTGAGCCTCTGATAATATGAGAGCAATGCTGATGCTTAATAAGTGGCCAAATGTTGAACCTTCTGATTTCCCATTACATCACATTTTTCCTTCTTGGTTTTTTTCCCCAGCTCTATTGAGGTATAATTATTATAATGTAAAATAATTTTATTTTACAAATAAAATTGTATATATTTAAAGTGCACAATGTATTATACAGAAGACTTATTGGGCTATTCTACAGAAGACTTATTCTATACTGTCCTTGACCTAGGAGACAGGGCCATGAGCTGGTATCAATCCCTAAGACATACAATACAAGCATGTTTCAAAGAGGAGAGTGCAACATGTGAAAACAGAGAGTTAGCAGCAACAAACTATCAGTCTTTGAATCACAGCAGAGAGCTGTAAGGGCTATTAACGAGCTTCCAGAATAGTCCTCCCATTAAATAAATGGGGAAGATGAGACTAAGAGGAGAAATGGGCAAAAAGCACAAACAAACAAGCAAAGATAAACAGGCACTTGACCTAAGAGAAAATGCAAATAATTATAAATATACGTAAAGTTGCTCCATTTCATTGGAAATAAAAGTTGCTAGTTAAAACAACATTAAGATATATTTTGCACTCACCATATTGGCAAAAGATTTAAAATCTTACAACACCAAGAGCTGGTGAAGAAGAAGAGAAATGGAAAATCTCCACTCTGAGAGTCAGTAAATGGCTTTAGAACAAATGTAGAAAGCAGTTGAGCATAACGTTGAACATACATGACTTTGGTCACCCCATTCTTAGGTTTACTCCCTAAAGAGACTTCAGCAGATGTGCCCCAGAAAAAAAGTCTAATAATGTGCGTAACAGACTTGTTTGTAATACCGAAAAGCTGCAAGAACCCCAATACCCACTGAGAAGAGAATGACTAAATAGAGATGAAGTCGTATAACAGCTTTCCACATAGGACTGAAAATAAATGAACTATAACTACATGAATAAATCTCATAAACATAGTTAAAAGTGTAAAAAGCAAGTCAAAGAAAAATACATCACAGTATTTCTCAGTTTAATGAAGTACAAAAACAAGCAACACTAATCAATATATTGTTTATTGATTGGGGCATGTGTGTGTGTATCTATATAGTACCTGTAGAGAAAAACAAAAGTAAAATCCAAGATCATGGTTAGCTCTGGAGGTTAAGTGAGGATGCGGGTTGCACAGGGGAGGAACACATGGAAGGCTTCAAAAGTATGGATGATGCTCTATTTCTTAATCTAGTTGAAAGGTATCCAGGTATTTGTTTTATGAGCCTATAAACTATACATATGCCCTTTTGTATGTTTAACTGTCATCATTAAAAATAAAATTAAACTTGTAAATTTAAGACAATCAACATAAATGGGTAGTTAAAAGGTTAAGTAATTTTCCCAAGTAACTACAAATAAACAGCCAAGCCTGGACTTGAACCCAGAGGATCTAATTTCAGTAGCCGAGCTTGTAATGACTGTGTTATTCAGCCTATCCTCCTACTACACCATGTATTCCAGACTCCTTACTTAACCTTGCTGAGTCTCAGTTTCTTCATCTGTAAAATAGAAATTGAATATATATTTGTAAAGCTCTAAGCATATTGCTTAGCCCCTGCTAAGTGTTCAATCAAAGATAACTCTAAGGAGGAGGAGAAGGAGCAGAAGGGAGAGAGGAAGGAAGGAAGGAAGGATGGGAAGAGAAAAAAGAAGATAGAGAGAGAGAAATGGAGACAGGGGAAAAGTGAGAAAGAAAGAAAGAAAAAGAAGGAAAAAAGAAGGAAAAAAAGAAAGAAAGAAAGAGAAAGAAAGAAAACAAAGAAAGAAAAAGAAAGAAAAGAAAAGAAAAGAAAGAAAGAGAAAGAAAGAAAGAGAAAGAAAGAAAAGAAAGAAAGAGAAAGAAAGAAAAGAAAGAAAAAGAAAGAAAGAAAGAAAGAAAAGAAAGAAAGAAAGAAAAAGAAAGAAAGAAAGAAAAAGAAAGAAAGAAAGAAAGAAAAAGAAAGAAAGAAAGAAAAGAAAGAAAAGAAAGAAAGAAAGAAAAGAAAGCAAGCAAGCAAGAAAGAAAGAAAGCAAGAAAGAAAAGAAAGAAAGAAAGAAAGAAAAAGAAAGAAAGAAAAAGAAAGAAAGAAAGAAAAAGAAAGAAAGAAAGAAAGAAAGAAAAAGAAAGGAAGAAAGAAAAGAAAGAAAGAAAGAAAGCCCAGTGAGGAGGGGCACCCTTAAGGGAACTGTACATGCCCAATTTAGAAAAGGCTCAGAGTGGAAGTGTAAACTAGAAAGTGTGTTTTCTCTTCACGGCTGCAGGCCCCAGAGCATCTGGTCTCATTAAAGGTGCAAAAGTCGAATATCCTATTGAAAATTCTCTTTGGTGTAGGAAATTAAGTTAAATTAAAAACATGACCTTTCTCTCAAACTGGCACAAGTGATCTCCTTTTCTGAGCATGATCATATCCATCAGCAACACATCAAAACCAGACGTCGCTGGGGGACTTCTACGGCTGAGCCATCAATCTCCTTGGAGACGCTCGTTTATTTGGCTCCGTCCAGGCAAAGAGGATCAGGTTCTTCACAAAATCCAAGGAAGAAGGTGATATCCACCCAGGGAGGAGGGTTTCAGGTATTCTCTAACATTTCACAAGCCGTTCACTCAAAGGCAGAGCTGCTAGCAGCCTGGAGGCTGTTCCCCACGCCCCTCACTTTGGATACCACATTGTGAGGGTGAGGGGTTGCTGCAGACAGAATTGCTCTCTCTGGCAGAGACTGAGCTGTGAATTCAGTTGTAATCCTATAAAGCCCAGCTGGGAGAGCGTTGGGGACTCAACAGGGGCTCTAGGCAGGAACATGCACCCAGGGACTGACCTGATGTGCCCTCGCTCTCCTTGTTCTCTGCGGTGCCCATCCTGTCTCCAGGCACAGCCTACTCTTTCCCAGCACCAAGATCCCCCAGCGTAAAGGGGCATCATTAGTCCAGCCTCGGCATCCAACAAACAACCACAAAGCCCATCCTTTAGCAACCCTACTCTTGTCCAGGCCTTTCTGGAGTCGCTCCTAGGATCCAGAGAGAACACAAGGGAAAGGGAACTCTCCAAAGAGCAGAGCAGCAGTGTTGACAAGACAGAAGACCAGAGCAATGGCGGCCCTGCGAGAAAGTGACTGGCCTTCTGGAGCCGAACTCCAAAGCAATATTCAAAAGTGGAGATAAATAATTTGTGCATAAGCATGGCAAATGTAGTGTTCTTTATAGGCCCAAATAGTATGAAACAATTTAATTGCCCAATTTAGAAGATGGTTATGTAAAGTGTGGTCTAACTATACCATACCACTTAAAATGGTCTGTGTCATGGTAAAAAAAAAACCCTCTAGTCTTCAAGTCTAGTCCCTAATTTTTTCCAATTAAATTATTACTATAACTAATTTATATATTAATATTAAATAGAACTTCACAGTTTACAATGAGCTTTTCTCCTGTCAAATTTATCCCATTTGATCAGCACCTATATATGAGGTAGATATTATTATCCCTATTTTATAGATAAGGAAATAGATGCTCAGAAAGATTAAATGATTTACCCAAGTTCAAATACCTAATAAGTAGCAGAGAAGAGATTCAAATCCACGTTCCTAATGGGAATTGGGCAGGGAGACACACAGACACACAGACACACAGACACACAGACACACACACACACACACACACACAGAATAGTAAGCCTTACTTGAAGGGGCTTCAGATAGTTGTGAAATGCAGTGGAAAATGTGTTTGATCAATATCAAGGGCCAAAAAAGACTTCTGACACTAACGTGCTGAAAGAGCGAAGACATTCACAACTCTGGAGAGACTTTCACCCAAGACCCTTTGAAGTCAGGGGCCTGCTAAATAAATCTTAAAAAGTGGAATAGCTGTATCTAAAATAAGTTAATTAAATAATAATGATGATGCTGATGATGAAGAGGAGGAAGAGAGGAAAAGGAAAAGAAGAGGAGGAAAGAATGAGGAGTAGAAAATAATGGTGCTAAAATAAAACGTATTTCATAATTTTCATAACAAACATCTAACAACCCCTGAAAATCCCTTAAGGATTACATAATGGGGAACCAGAATCACACACAGCTTGTTTATTTCCTTGATGCTTTTCATTGTTTTAATCTCCAAAAACTTCAAAGTGAAAGAAAGTAAAAAAAATCCTCCTTAAATATCTTACTTAACTTCCAATTTGTTCCTATGGGGTTAGTAAGGGTTGTGAAGTCTGAGAAGACCATTTGGAGGAGTGTTAACACACAGTAGCATTCATTATTCACAACAGCCAAGATATGCAAACAGTCTAAGTGTCCATAAAGAGATGAACGGATAAAGAATGTGGTATGTGTGAAATGTGATGTGTGTGACAACATACGTATATATACACACAATACACGTATATATATATATATATACACACTACGCACACATACAATGGAATATTATTCAGCCATAAAAAGAAGGAAATCCTACCATTTGCAACAACATGGATGAAACTGTAATACATTATACTGAAATAAGCCAGACACAGATAGACAAACACTGTTTGATCTCACTTATATATGGAATCTAAAAAAGTCGAACTCATAGAAGCAGAGGGTAGAATGGTGGTTACCAGAGGCTGGGGGGTAGGTAAATGGGGAGATGTTAGTCAAAGGGTACAAACTTTCAGTTATAAGATGAATAAATCCTGGAGATCTAATGTACAGCATGACTATAGTTATTGCATACTTGAGATCTGCTAAAAGAGTAGATCTTAAGTGTTCTTACAGCAAAAAAACAAAAACGTAACTAAGTGAGGTAATGGGTGTGTTAATTAGCTGGAATGTGATAATCATGTCACAATGTATGTGTATATCAAATCATCACACTGTACACTTTAAATATATACACTTTGTCAGTTATACCTCAGTAAAGCTGGGGAAAAATGCACAATATCTACAAATGCATTTCCATTAATAATAATATAATATTATTATTAATATATAAAATTATGTATTAATAATATATTTATATATAATTATAATACATAAGTATAATATAAATATATTATTATTATTGCAGGATAAAATCATGCAAACAAAAACATACATTGAAATAGGAGTAAAGAGAAAATTATACTTTGGGGATACAATATGAAATTGTGTAATTGTGTGTGCAAGTAAACTAAGGAGAAAGAGGTAGTAAAAAAGAAAAAGGAAAAACTGAGTACTTAATTCTATCCAAGGAGAAAAAGATTAAAGCTACTGTACAAAACTCTGCTACACTAATAGGTTCCAAACAGACTCCTAATTTCTGGAGGTCATGGTCAATTCATATTTGTTCATGGAAACCTACAGGTGCTGTTAATGAATCTAATGTTCTCTAAGTTTTTCATAAAAGCCTCTTTTAAATAAAGGGAACTTGAGTAGCTACACTGTTTTTAAAAAAATAGACCATAGATTGTGCAATGTCACTCTCCCCACACTCCACCATGCACTGAAATCTTAATTAGAGCCATAGCTATCTGAACTATTTTGGCCTTTAATTTTATAGCACAACATTTAATTCCTATCGGTATAGTAAACCAGTAACTTCAGTATTTGTTAAAACTAAATAAAGTTTATAAGCCTATCAAAATACCTCTTGTTTCTTGTAAATGTTTAGGAAACATTTCTGAAATGTTTCTGAAAGTTAAGGTCTTAGGAGTTAGCGGGAACCAGTGACCTCACTTTGCACCCTGCTTCCTTCTGAGTGAAGCAAACCCCTCACTCTACATGGGGCGAGAAGAGGCACAGGCATCAGAGAGGGGGAATCAGAGAGGAGATGGACCAGAGCAAGAAGGACAGGCCGCTTTCACAGTCACACAAGGCCCCTGAAGACGGCACGTTTTGTCTATTAATGGCCGGGCAGCATCCATTAAAAAAGGCACCTTTATTTCCAAAAGACGTGAGTAAGAAATGAAGTAGGAATCCACATAGCAGTCTTTGAGGAATACCATCTTTACTTATTCCCTACATCGCTTCTGAAAAAATCATTTCACATCATTGCTCTTTGGCAAAGTCTTGAAATAATGCCTATATTTTAAAAAGTAATAAAAATCAGGGTCTTACTAAATATTCCAAAGGACTACAGCTCTGCCTATGAGCCACTAAGTCTGTGAGAGAGAAACAACAGCAACACCGACCTCACTGGGTTGTGAGCAGTAAACAAGATAATCCATGACACACGCTTAGTACGACGCTTAGCGCAGAATAAGAACTCTACTGTACTATTACAAGTTGTTGCTATTATTATTATTTTTATTTTTTGCGGTACGCGGGCCTCTCGCTGTCGTGGCCTCTCTCGTTGCGGAGCACAGGCTCCGGACGCGCAGGCTCAGCGGCCATGGCTCACGGGCGCAGCCGCTCTGCAGCATGTGGGATCTTCCCGGACCGGGGCACGAACCCACGTCCCCTGCCTCGGCAGGCGGACTCTCAGCCACTGCGCCACCAGGGAAGCCCAAGTTGTTGCTATTATTGCTGGTGCTGTTGTTATTGCTCTAAGTGACTCTGTATGACAAGGCTTGAGTGACTTCTAGAGAAGCTATAGGTGGTGCGACCTTTTGCTGACTCAGCATTTTCCCAGCTATGTTTCAGAGAGACTCACAGCTTGATGCCTCCTCACTTTAGACCAATGCAGTATTTGGAAACGTTAGTACAACACAGCAACGACAAAGATACTCAAGGCTTATTCGTGTTTAGCCCTTTGAAAATCATGAGATACCCTGACATATTTCAAGTTATTTTAAGAGTTGTCATTACTTTTTCTCATGTCCTCTCTTCTTATTCTCTTGTGAACACAACTTAGTCAGGCTTTTTACTCCACTATCCCGCCAAAACAGCTCTTATCAAGACCTCCTGTGATTTCCAGAAGTCAATGTTTAGCCCTCACCCCACCCTCCTTACTGAAGTATATTTTCCCTTGATACAACTCACTTCCAAATTGAGTTTCCTTCCAAATTCTTCACCTCCCCTACTCAGTCTCCATCCTGTCTCTCCTCATCTTCCCACCTTCCAAATGATGAGTGCTCCAGAACTCAGTCCTGCGAGCTCTTCTCTATACTGTGAGTCTCATGCAGATTTGTGCCTTTAAATGCCCTTTACATGCTAATGACTCCAGAATATGTATCTCCGGCTTGAACTCCATCCCTGCTCGTTCTCCATTTAAACGTCAAATAGGTACATCAAACTTGCCGTGTCCAAACCATGACTTGGAATTTTCACTTGCAAATCTGCTCCTGTCACTCTTCTCTAGCTCAGTAACGGGTAGCTCCCTCTTTCCATTTGCTAAGGATGGAGATGTTCTTAACTTCACTCTTCAGCTCATACCCAATTTCTGATCTGTCAGTGAGTCCTACAGGCTCTGCCTTCAAAACAGAGAGAGAGAATACAAATTCTTCTCATCACCTCTGCCACTACCCCCCAGCTAAACGAGATGAGAAGCTACTGGGAGACTCTGAGCAGAGAAACGATGACAAAAGTTAGGTTTAAAAGGACCTCTGGCTGTACTGACAGTGAACTGCAGGAGGTTGATGGCAAAAACGGACTCATTCAAAAGCCCATTTCAGTAATCCAGTCCTTGGATCGCACTATTTTTTGCTGTATCCCCACTACCTAGAACAGTAGCTAGCTAATAATAAGTGCTTAGTGAGCGTTGTTGAATGAAAGAATAAACACAGTACCAGTGGATTCTGGAGGGGCTGGGTCCAAGGTCAGGGTTTGCCATGATAACAAGCAGATTAGTTGAGCTACTTTCTTGGTGCAAAATACACAACAAAGCACCAGCATATGTAACATGCAGTAGATGTTCAATAGTTGCATATCTTACTATCTGGAAGTGGATGGATGGATGAAAGGATAAATTGACTAGCGGGTAGACATTAGGAGGCAGGTTAACTGTTGACTGTTGTGAGAAGCGGAGGGAAATGGAAAAAGAGGCCCCAGAGAAAACAATACACCCAGAATCATCACCAGAGTACCCCAGGGAAGGAATGTGAGGGAGACACCTGCCCTTCAAAACTTCCCATTCTCCAAGAAAATGTACTACACCCAGAAGCATGCTTAAATTTTCAACATTACATGAAATTGACAAGGTACGTTATAAAATATTGGTTTTATTTGTTCTGTGACATTGTGAAAATTACAAATATTTTACTGAGCCAAAATTTTTAAATGTCTATTAAAATGTCATTTTAACCCAGTTGTTAATGCTGCCTCACTCAAACAATCTCCACCCCTCTCGGATTCTGCTAACTACCCAAACTCACCATTCACATTAACACGTGCACAGCTTTCCATCACATAGTACGCATGTCTTACTAGTATCAGCATTTTCAGCTATGTCAGTTTAGGGTGATGGGTTTTTCTTTTTTTTGGTCATATAAGTACCTAAAAGGGATTAAAATGTCTCTTTTTCTCTCCATAGAAATTTCTCAGTGACTTATCCAAAAGCCACTGCTAGTGTGCTTCTCTACCATCTGGGTCTCTTCATTCAGCGTTCCTGGCTCAGAATTCCTGGGAGAGACTATGCAGCATCCACAGTGGCCTGGGGTTGGGAGCCACAGCCATGCCCTAGGCAAGGATGGTTCAGCACTATGGACAGCAATGTGTCTGCCTGTGCCCACACCACCGAAACGACTGTTAAGTCTGCTCTAACGATACGATACCCAGAATGTACCCATATTACAGCACCGTGTACCCCCCAAAATAGCAATAGCAACAGGTGAGATTTACTGAGTACCTAATATGTGCCACGCATTGTACTAACCTATTTGATTTGTTACTATATTTAGTCCTCTCAAGAACTCGTCAAGATAGGTGTTATTATTTCCATTTACTAAAGAAGAATCTAAGATTCAGAAGGCTTAGGTAACTTTCCAGATGTCAACAGTAGGTCTCCAGAGTGGGTCCTTCATCCCTTTGTTTTACACACACACACACACACACACACACACACACACACACACAGATTTCCTCCTGAGAGTCTGATGAAGCCCGAGTTTGGTGGGTTATCAGTTCACTTCCTGGTAACAATCAGTGAGAGGAAGGTCCTACCTCAGAAAAGCAACTATGATAGACGTTCAGGTGCCATCCAAGGAGAGCCATCAGTGTACAAGGGAGAAAGAAGGGGCCTCCGCAGACATGTCTTCCCCAGCGGCATCTACAGGTTGCTCACCAGGTCTTTGGGTGCGTAAACCACAAAGATAGGCACATTCCATTTGCAACTGCTTGTATGTTTTCATTTTCATGTCTCTGACGTCTACATTTTTTTTCCCGAGCACAGCAGTTTTCTAATCAGTCCCGCATGTCTGTTCTCAACCATGTTACTGAGAGCCAGCCAGACAAGCTGCAGAGTCCTTGGCCACAGAAGCACCTGGCTCCCCAAGGATGTGTGCCTCATTGCCTTAAATCTAGTAAAGGCTCTTTGATCTCCCTGCTTAGACAAGACTGCAGCCAGGCCTTTTTACAGCATCCTTCCAGACCTAGTACTCCCTCTTCTCCCGGAGCCCTTTGACGCTCACTGACACTAAACTCTCTCCCTCTCCTTCCTCATCTCCCATAGCTCTGAGGAGCCATGGGTCCCTCTGGGTCCTCCTCTTGCCTCTATGACACATCTCACCGAGCTGCACTCCCATTTATCCAGGGATGTGCACGTGACTGTCTCTCTAACTAGGCTGTATATTTATTAAGAACAAGAACTACCTCTTAAGGAGGCAGCCTTATTCTGGGACTACTTCAACTTTAAGCCTTATTCCTTTGACTTTCTATGGACCTATGTTCTTATCAGACGATGGATCCTAATTGTGACGTATAAAACATGGTCCCCACACTCACAACTTTGAATCTCTCACATTGAGTGCTTGCCCTTACTTTAGAACACTACCTCCCAAAATACTCACCACACACACACACACACACACACACACACACAAGCACATATGTATATGTATGCATGAATGTGTGTCTGTGTGTGTATCTCTCTGTCTGTATAGTACTCTCTCTCTGCTACTTAATCATTGACTTCCTAAGGGTAGGGGCTATCTAGTTCTTCCCTGAATTTGCAAATTCTGGTACTGTTCCAGGTGCACAGAATGTGAACAGGTATTTGAAAGGCAGATTTAAAGGCAGGGCATATGTATTACAGAGCTCAAATATGGAGACAGGAATAACTCTCCCATGAGCTTTACCTGGAAAGAGCCTAACCAGCTACGTCTAACCTGTCTGTGTGGGCTGCTCAAGAGCTGGGAGACAGAACCGAATCTCCAAACCCTCCCCTATTGCTGCCAACAAGGGACCTGGACAGGAAACACCTTTACACCAAATACCACAAACAACTCGCCCCACAAACTCCCACTGATCCCTTCTGTGTGTCAGATCCTCCAGCTAGGAATAAGAAATTAATGTGGGTTAGTTTATAACTGCTTTGAAAAAATACACAAGAAAACTGAATTCATAAAGCAGAAGATTACAAAAAAGTAGAGTAAACTGTGTTTGCTGAATGCCCACAGTGGATGAGGTTTATTGTACACACTATCTCATATAAGCATCACAACCAACCTGAGAGACAGACGTCACTTTCTCCCTCTCAGGGGGCTCTAGAAAGACCTGAGCCCTGCTCTGTGGGCCTGACATGCGTGCTGCAGACCTATAACCCTTGTGGGATGCAACTCTTGTGGGTTGATCATGCAAGCATCTCCTCTCCACTCACTATCTGTTTCCACTTTGTCTACAGTTCACTAGAGATGGCAAGCCAGTTTGAGCACATAATACAGTATAGTCTAGTAATGTTTCTTTATCATAGAAAAACAGTAAAGATTTCCTGCTGTAATATTAAATGCTACTTAAAGGAATACAGATGCTGAACCTGAGCAGATTAGCTAAATTATAGTATAAACTCCAACTCTCAGAGTTGTATCCCCAAGGCAAAGTAAAATGTCCGGTAGTGGTTACCCCATTCCTCAACAAAAAACAGCTTTTTAAAATGTGATGCATATAAAATATTACATTTCTTAAACTGTGTTAGCTTTGGGCGGGTTGCATGTTTTCTACTGGAGTTAATACCACATACTGAGGTGTAGGAATTTAAGACAGGCATCTAATAATACAGTGGACCACTTAGGCAAAACAAAATGAAAGACCAGCAATGCACTCTACACAATGTGACTGCTGTCGCATGGCTTTGGGTCCTCACTGATTCTTCCTTTGCAGTGTGGAATCCTTCACCTCTGGCCACAGCTCTGAGCAACTGGGGTGGAGAAGCATATGTTGAATGAGTAGATGAACTTGGTGCATGTCTCCCAAACCTTGCTCTTTGGGAGGCCCTGCCACTGCCCTCAACACAACACTGTATTCCAGCTTTGTGTTTCAATCCTAGATCTGGAAAAGGTGTGCTTTCCGAGGATCCAAACTTCCACCTTCCCCCAGATTACTCAGTGTGCCCACACCACGTGCACTGAAGTTCCCAAAGAGTCAAGACTTAGACCCACCTCCCACTGTGTGTGATCTCTATAAATAGCTGACACTTACTGAAAGTTATGATGTGCCTGGCACTGGGATAAACTCATTACATGAATGATTTTCTTCACAACTTAATTAGGCATATAATTGTTTTTCCCCCCCTTTCCAAATAACGAAACTGATGCAATTCTAGAAGACAAACTCCTCAAGCATTTTATCTTATGTTGCTATAATTCCAGGGCCTAGAATACAGCCTGGCATATAAGTGCTCAAGAAATAAATGTTAAAAGAGTGACAGCATCAGCACAGTGGAATAAGAGTTTTCTACCACCTTCCTCTCAAAGAATTCTATTTAAATCATCACCTACAGATGAGGGTGCCTTCGTGGAAGTCCAGAAGTCTAGTAGAGAAGTTCTACCACGTGGCTGGAGGAAAAAAATATTCCAAGATCGGATGCAATCAAGAGGGTAAGGGGATCAGTTTCATTTCACCTACATCACCCCTCCCCAAGACAGCACAGCTCAGTGCCAAGAGAGACCTCCTCAGCCTGTGATTCTTCTTCTTTTTTTTTTTTTTTTTTTTGCGGTACGCGGGCCTCTCACCGCTGTGGCCCCTCCCGTTGCGGAGCACAGGCTCCGGACGCGCAGGCTCAGCGGCCATGGCTCACGGGCCCAGCCGCTCCGCGGCATGTGGGATCCTCCCAGACCGGGGCACAAACCCGTGTCCCCTGCATCGGCAGGCGGACTCTCAACCACTGCGCCACCAGGGAAGCCCCAACCTGTGATTCTTCTGATGAGGGAAAATGTGAACATGTGAGTGAGCACCCAGCTTCCCCGGCTATGCGCACCACCACCAAAGACACCCAATTCTTTCCCACCCCACCCAGAATACTGAGGTGTGCTGCATGACTGGGGAGTGGGCTTGGAGAACAGCAGCTAGGGGTCTTGGGCAGCATCAAGAGAACATGGATCTTGGGCTTCCCTAGTGGCGCAGTGGTTGAGAGTCCGCCTGCTGATGCAGGGGACACGGGTTCGTGCCCCGGTCCAGGAAGATCCCACATGCCGCGGAGCGGCTGGGCCCGTGAGCCATGGCCGCTAGGCCTGCACGTCCGGAGCCTGTGCTCCGCAACGGGAGAGGCCATGGCAGTGAGAGGCCCGCGTATGGGAAAAAAATAAATAAATAAATAACATGGATCCTACGAACTGTGTTGTACATTCCATCAGGAAGCCCACCAATGAGCCACTGGGCTCACCCACAGATCCCCCCAACTGGTACAGACACCCCCAATGCTCCACAGCCTCGCCCCACCCTGTGGTCAGCTCCCCCATGGCAGCAAGAGCAAGCCCTTGCAGAAAGCCAGCCCAAATCTTCAGAACTGTGAGGAAACACACAAGTGTGAGCACTCAGTAGGGTCCTACGGAAAGCAAAATGGAGCGTGCTAACACCAAGTGTGGCTTTTCAGGATTGAGAGAAGGCGTGCAATCTTCAGAATTCCCCCACCAAGAGGGAACAAGAACTGTGGAGCAGGAGTTCCATCAGAAAAGATGGAGAAAAGCTCAGAATTCCTAACACAGATGATATTTAGAGAAACGGAAGGTATTTCTCTCTGAAAGTCAGTTAGTAAAGACTGGAGGAGGTGACTGCTTCTTCAAATATATACAAAACCTCAAGGAAAATTTTAAATTAAGGGAACATGACACCACCAAAGAAACATAATAATTTTCCAGTAACCAACCTCAAAGAAATGAAGATCTGAGATCTGCCCAATAAAAAATATGAAATAGTCATTTTAAGGAAGCTCAGTGACTACAAGAAAACACAGACAGTTCAATGAAATCAGGAAAACAATTAAAAAATGAGAAGTTTATCAGGGAGACAGAAATCATTATCAAAAACAACAACAACACAGAAATTCTGGAGTTGAAGAATACAATGAATGAAATGACAAATGTAACAGACAGCATCAATGTCAGAGTGGATCAAGTAGAAGAAAGAATCTGTGAGGTAGAAGACAGATTTTTTTACATTATCCAGTAAGAGGAGAACAAAGAAAACAGAATGAAAAGATTGAAGAAAGCCTATATGAACTATAAGATAAAAAATCATGTATTACTGGAGTCCCAGAAGTAGAAGAGAGGGAGAAAGGGGCAAAAGCTTATTTAAAGAAATAATGGCTGAAACTTCCCAACACTGGGGAGAGATTTGGACATCCAAGTTCATGAAGTTCGCACATCTCCAAATAATTTCAACCCCGAAGACCATCTCTAAGACACATTATAATGAAACTGTCTAAAATCAAAGACAAAGAAAGAATTTTAAAGGAAGCAAGAGAAAAAAATTCTTCACATACAAGGGAACCCCCATAAGGCTAATCAGAGGATTTCTCAGCAGAAACTTTGCACGTCAGGAGAGAGTGAGATGATTACTAAAATAATTTGTTAATGGACACACGGCATAAAAAGACATAAATCGTGACATCAAAAAGAAAAAATGTCGGGCATGAAGGGGAGTAACTCATACAACTCAATAGCAGAAAAACAAATAGTCTGATTAAAAATATGGGCAGAGGACCTGAATAGACATTTTTCCAAAGAAGACATACAAATTGTCAACAAGTTCATGAAAAGGCGCTCAACATCACTAATCATCAGAGAAATGCAAATCAAAACCACAATGATATCACCTCACACCTGTTAGAACAACTATTATCAAAAGACAAGAGATAGCAATTGTAGGTTAGGATGTGGAGAAAAGGGAACCCTTGTGCACTGTTAGTGAAAATGTAAATTGGTACAACCACTACGGAAAACAGTAGGAGTTTCCTTGAAAAATTAAATATAGAACTACCATATGATCCAGCAATCCCACTTCTGGATATGTATCTGAAGGAAATGAAAGTACTATCTTGAAGAGATACCTACACTTCCATGTTCACTGCAACATTATGCACAATAATCAAATATGGAAACAACCAAAGTGATCATCAATGGACAAATGGATAGATAAAATGTCACTTTATATATACATACATTAGATAGATAGATAAAAATGTAAATATATGAATATTATTTAGCCATTAAAAAAAGGAAATCTTGGGACTTCCCCGGTGGTGCAGTGGTTGGGAATCCGCCTGCCAATGCAGGGGACACAGATTCAAGCCCTGGTCTGGGAAGATCCCACATGCCGCGGAGCAACTAAGCCCGTGTGCCACAACTGCTGATCCTGCGCTCTGTAGCCTCTGAGCCACAACTACTGAGCCCGTGTGCCATGGCTGCTGAGGCCCGTGCACCTAGAGCCTGTGCTCCACAGCAAGAGAGTCCACCACAATGAGAAGCCTGCACACCGCAACGAAGAGTAGCCCCCGCTCACCACAGCTGGAGAAGGCCCGCGTGCAGCAACAAAGACCCAACGCAGCCAAAAATAAATAAATAATCAAATTTATAAATTTTTTAAAAAAAGGAAATCTTGCCATTTGTAAAAACGTAGATGGAACTTGAGAGCATTACGCTAAGTGAAATAAGCAAAGAAATTATACAAAGAAAAGAATACCGTATGATCTCACTTATTTGTGGAATCTAAAAAAGCTGAACTCGTAGAAACAGAGTAGAATGGTTAGGAGCTGGGGGTGGGGGAAGTGGGGAGATGTTGGTCAAAGGTACAAACTTTAGTTCTATGATAAGTTCTGGGGATCTAATGCACAGCATGGTGACTATAGTTAACAATATTGTATTGTATTGTATATTTGAAAGATGCTAAAAGAGTAAGTTAAATCTTCTCACCACACACACACAAAAGCTAATTATGTCAGTTGATGGAGGTGTTAACCAATCTTTCTGTAGTAATCATTTTCACAATATATACATGTGTCAAATAATCACATTGCACACCTTAAACTTACAAAATGTTATATTTCAATTTTATCTCAATAAAGCTGGAAAAAAAAAGAAACTGTAAGAAAAAATTGTTGAATGAATGAAGCCAAGGAAAATTAACCTAAGCTTCCAAGGTCACACAGTGTTGAGTCTAGAGAATACTTTTGAAAGTGGGACTTCTGGCATCCCTGTGCTATGCTGGTGCTGACATTCTCTAGGCAGGTCCAAGTTAGTGGTCAGCTTGGTAGCACAGTGTGGGGACAATGCACAAGCCTAGGAAGGACACAGACATGAGTCCCGGTCCCAGTTCTACAGCTTACAAGTGCCACGAGACAAGTCCCTTAACCTTTCTTAGCTTCTCATCTGTAAAATTAAACAGTAATATCTACTTTTCATTGTGTTGGCAGTTATCGTATAATTTCACTACTTAATTTCACTATACCTAAAAAGAAATAGTCATTTCAACTTCACAGGGTGGATGTGAAAATTACAAAAGATAATAAACTGTGAAATCACATTCCAAACTAAAAAGATCTGTGCAAACTTAAGTCAACAGCAAAAGCAAAAGAGAGGTGGAAATACATTTTCCAACATTATACATAGTCACTGCTTCCAGGACCATTTCTCAGAGGCCTTAGCTGTATCTGCCCTTTGTCTACAGCGCTCAGCTCACTGAACCTCGGGGCCACTAGTCAAAACTTGGGCATAGGATTTTACAACAGGAAATTTCAGGCATGGCCTTAACCCCAGGATATTGATATCACTATATTCCTATCTGCAGGAATTAGTAGTCAAACCTGGCCCAGCACCACCTGCTAGCATGCTACCCCACAGCCTAGCCAGCTTACCCAATCTTTGCTGAAATAACTACACCTGTGGCATCTGCTTCTGATTCAAGACCTACCACTCTAGGTGTCCATTCAGTTTCCACTAAGCTAGTCACCTAACATTCTATACCAATTGTTAAATGTTGAATTGTATCCACCCCCAAAAATATACTAAAGTCCTAATACCCAAAGCTCAGAATGTGAGCTTTTCTTAAAATGGGATTGTTTACAGATGTAATTAGTTAAGTTAAAATGAGATTATACTGGGGTAGGGTGGGCCCCTAATCCAATGTGACTGGTGTCCCTCTATGAAGATGTCCACGTGGAGACACAGACTCACAGAAACAATGGCACTGATGGGGGAGGCAGACACTGCAGTTATGCAGCTACAAAGCAAGGAAACCCAAGGATTGCCGGCTAACTACCAGGGACCAAGAAGAGGCAAGAAGGAATTCTTCTGCAGATTTCAGAGAGACTATAGCTCTACTGACGCCTTGACTTCAGGCTTCTAGCCTCCAGAACTGTGAAATAATAAACTTCTACTGTTTTAAGCCACTCAGTTCATGATACTTTCTTACGGCGATCCTAGAAAACTAATACACCAACTGTACAGCAAAAGACTGCAATAGCCCCACTCTCACACCTGATTCACCAAAAGCAGGATTCCCAAACAAAGCTCCAAAGAGGCAATGTATCTCATTTTTTATCCAGGAAGCAGTGCTTTGGCAGACGTAACTATGAAATTGTGGCCAGATGACTCAGTTTTTTAAAACAGGGAGACTATTAAGTAAATGATAATATTGTGGTAGTAGAGATATATGCCCTGCATAATCCTAGCAATTATCAATATGATGAAGTTGACTCCCCTGATTAGGTCTTGTTATAGGACACAGTCAACCTTGAGACAGAGTATTCCGGTGGGCCTGACCTAATCAGATGGGTCCTTGAAAAGCAAAGCGTTTTCTCAGTTGATCAGAGAAGAAGCCAGAGATTCAAAACACAATAAGGAGTCAATGCACCATTGCTGGCTTGCAGATCAAGGGAGCCACATGTCAAAGAAAGACAGGGGCTTCCCTGGTGGCGCAGTGGTTGAGAATCTGCCTGCTAATGCAGGGGACACGGGTTCGAGCCCTGGTCTGGGAGGATCCCACATGCTGCGGAGCAACTGGGGCCGTGAGCCACAACTACTGGGCCTGCGCGTCTGGAGCCTGTGCTCCGTAACAAGAGAGGCCGCGACAGTGAGAGGCCCACGCACCGTGATGAAGAGTGGCCCCCGCTTGCCGCAACTAGAGAAAGCCCTCGCACAGAAATAAAGACCCAACATGGCAAAAATAAATAAATTAATTAATAAACTCCTACCCCCAGCATCTTCTTAAAAAAAAAAAAAAAGACAGGTGGCCTCCAGCTGCTATGAGCAGTCCCCAGCTAACAACCAGCAAAGACATGAGGACTTCAGCCGTACCATCTCGAAGAACTGAAACCTGATGACAAGAATGAGCTTGTAAGTGATTCTCCCCAGAGCCTCCAGAGGAGAACTTAGCCCAGCTGACACTTTGATTTTGACCTTCTGAGACCTGTGCAGAGACCCCAACTTCTGATCTACAGAACTGTGTGCTAATAAATGGGTATTACTTTAAGTTGCTGAGTGTGTGGTAATTTGTTACACATCAATAGAGAACTGCAAATATATTCACATAAAATATTTCACAGGCGTTTTCATTAAAAGTGGAAGAAAACTGGCAAAAGTTGATGATATAATATTTGTTTTTTTGAAAAAGGAAACCAAATCCAATATACAATATAATTGCAATTTTGATTAATATCTATGCATAGATGAAAAACTTCATGAAGACACAAGATGGCATCAGAGGTAATATCTGGTGAAAGGACTGAATACTTTAAATGTCTCCCTTATACTTTTCTGATCCAATTTTTCCACAATGAGGGTATATTACTTTGACAAGCAAAAATAACATCAGTCATACTTCAATCCCTGCCAAGAACAAAGCATCTGGTTTTGCGGGGCTGCTGAAGTATTTCAGCTGGCTTATCGGTAAGAAGGAAAAGAAATCTCAGATAGCATTCTATACTAATGTTATAAATTAAACTCTGTTGTGGAATGAAAATACAGAGACGCTGAGCAGGCCAGTCTCAGAGGCTGTGAATGAACTTTAGAAAGGCTGGAATACTCGCCTTCACCGCTAATCCTGCTAGTGCACTCACAATCTGTTTGACAGGCTGCCCATCACATCCCCTCTGTCAGGGTGAGCAGCCTTTGGAGGTGCGGTGACACGGGGATTACTGAGAGGACAGAGAGGCCTCCCTCCCCTGCATTCTGACTAGCTTTGTAGACAGGCTGCGTGCCTCGGAGGGCACCGGACAGAGGCTTGTCTTCAGGACGGACCCCTTGGCTCAGAGAGGCCAGAGGGAGACATTCACCAACCCAGAGGGATGAGGGTTTTCTGACAGCCATGTCACTCCTCCCATCTCATCGTGGAGAGACAAAACAAGGCAAGTGGAAGGGAAAATTCACAGGGCTGAGGTTTCTGGATGGTTCCTTCATAGCAGAGCTCCCCACGCCCCCTTCAGAGACCCTACGTGCTAAAAGGAAACTAGAGAAAGCCCTGGCCTCCTGGGATGAGTCACAGCACACCCGTGCCCCTCCTTCCCTCTGGCCGCCAGGCTCCTCAGTGAGCGGTTGACACTCTTACAGCTTCATCTTCATTAAACTGGCAGGATTGCTTTACTTGCCTTCTGAATTTTCAAGGGTTTCTTTTTAAATACCAGGTAAAATGGAAATAATAGGTACAGCCTTCATGCTAGCAGATTACACTTACCTGAGAAAGCACTATAGGGGGCTTCCCTGCTGGCGCAGTGGTTGAGAGTCCGCCTGCCGATGCAGGGGACGCGGGTTTGTGCCCCCGTCCGGGAAGATCCCACATGCCGTGGAGCGGCTGGGCCCGTGAGCCATGGCCGCTGAGCCTGCGCGTCCGGAGCCTGTGCTCCGCAACGGGAGAGGCCACAACAGTGAGAGGCCCGCGTACCGCAAAAAAAAAAAAAAAAAAAAAAAAAAAAAAAAAAAAACCTATGGACAAATGTATATTTAAAATTATGATCTGAAATCCAGACAAGGGAGTAGGGCAAAAAACAAATCCATGTTCCCAGCCACTATATACATTAGATTTTTTTCTTTTCATAAACAATGTAATAAAACACAGTCTTACTGGATCAAAACTCAAGAGGTTACAACTAATCTAAAAATATCAATTGTTCTTTTTATCCACAGAGACCCTACATACCAACATTTGAGAGCAGGCAGGAGTTTTGTAATTTTATAATAAAGTACCACTCCAGAGCATTTCATGTCAAAACATAGGGTGATAATTTTGCATTAGGAAGTGTAAAACACCACAATATATTAGAGTGGCAACCCAGGATCACCTTAGAACAATAAATGGAGAAGCAATCCCAGGAAGTGGAAATTTGTGAAGAAATCTGTCACTTAGTGTATACTTCTGTAAGGCCAATATTGGTTCACTTAAGCAACAAGATATCCAAAAAGCCACCGATTACCAGGCAGCAAAGACTGAGTGGGGAGCCTGGGCTTCCGTCTTTGCCTGGCTGTAAAAAGGTGCTCCCCCCTGCCCCACCCGGGTGTATCAGAGAAGGCTGAGAGGGAAGCCAAACTTACACATTACCCAGAGGTAACGAGGCCTTCTACCTACCCCCAGCAGAAGCAACAAGAAGGGACTTGGGCCTCGCTCCCCCCAGCCTAGGAGGCGTCAGCGGAGGCCTAGCAGGGAGCCTGAAATCCCACCTCCACCAAGTAGTAAGGACCTTCACCCCCACGTGATGGTAGCAAAGCATAACCTCCCTCTTCCCGAACCAGCGCAGCAAGTCAGAGGAGACTTGCTGAAATAGATTTTGATAAGATCCAGAGTCTCATGACATAATACCAGAAATTTCAAGGGTACAATTGGAAATTACATATCAGACCAAGAACCAGGAAAATCTTCACTTGAAAGAGAAAAGATAATCGACAGACATCAACCTCAAGGTGACACAGATGCTGGAATTAGGCAAGAATTTTAAAGCAGCCATCATAAAAATACTTCAGTGGGAAATTATGAACCCCTGAAACAACTGAAAGTCTCAGTAAAATAATAGAATATATGAAGAAAACCCATATGGAAACTTTAGATTTTTTTTAAATATAATCATTGAACGTTTTAAAAACAGCAGAACAGAGGGGACACAGGAAAGAATCAGTGAAGTGGAAGAGACGATAGGAGCTACCTGAGCTGAACAACAGAGAGAAAATGGCTGAAAAAAAGTGAACAGAACCACAAAAGCTGTGAGATGATAACAAAAGATGTAATATTTGTGTCACTGGAGTCTAAGAAATAGAGGAGAAAGAGAACGGTGTTGAAAAAAGTATCTGGAGAAATTATGGCTGAACATTTTTCAAATATGGAAAAGAAAGAATAACTGAAATTCTTTCAAATATGGAAAAAGCTGTAAACCTGTAGATTTAAAAATCTGGGCAAAACCCCGAATGGATAAACCCAAAGAAATCCATACCATGAACCATCATAATCAAACTTCAGACAATTAGAAAATTAAAGACCAAGAAAATCTCTTGAAAGCAGCAAGAGAGAAATGGCACCTTACATAAAGGGCAGAAATAATTCAACCGACAGCAGATTTCTCATCAGAACCATGGAAGCTGAGCGGTTCTAGCACAACCTTTTGCAAGTGCTGAAAAGAAAGACGTGTTAACCCAGAATTCTGTACCTTGCGAAATTATTTTTCAGGAATGAAGGAGAAATTAAAAAATTCTCAGATACAGGAAAAGTAAGAGGATTTTCCACACCAGACCTCCTCTAAAATAATGGCTTTAAAACGTTCTCAAAACAGAATGGAAATGATTTTTTAAAAAAAGGAAACTTGGAACATCAGGAAGAAAGAAAGAACAATGGTAAAAGCAAAAACGTGGCTACATAGGATAAACCTCCCCTCTCCTCTTGAGTTGTCTAAGTTACGCTTGATGGCCGAAGCAAAAAGCATAGCATTGTATGGCCTGCATCTCAATGTAGATAGAGTAAATATTTAAGACTATTATGACATAAACAGGGAGCCTAAAAGGAGGTGTCTTAGTTAGTTTGGGCTGCTATAACAGAATACCATCGACTTGTTGGCTTAAACAACAGGCTGGAGGTCCAAGATCAAGGAGCCAGCAAATCCAGTGTCTGGTGACAGTTATCTTCCTGTTTTACAGATGGCCGTCTTGTCTTCTTGCTGTGTCATCACACGGTGGAGAACAGGCAGGAAGGAAGCGAGCTCTCTCATGACTCTTCTTGAAAGGGCACCAATACCATCCATGAGGGCTCTAGCCTCATGACCTAATTACCTCCCAAAGGCCCCATTTCCTAATACCATCTCACTGGGGATTAGGATTTCAACCCAGGGATTTGGGGGTGACACATTCAGTCCATAACAGGGGGTAAGGTTTCTACATTCACTCAAAGTGGTAAAATGATGACACCAGTAGATCTTTGTGGTGATGATATAAATCTATATCTTGATTGTGGTGGTGGTTACAGGAATCTACCCATTACTATTGCTATGTCTGTGAAAAAACAGCATAAGAATATACACACATTGTACCAACATTGATTTTTCTGGTTATGATACTGCATTAATCATTACACAAGACATAACCATTGAGAGAAAATGGGTGAAGGATGCATGGAACCTCTCTGTACTATCTTTGCAATACCTGTGTATCTATAATTATTTCAAAATAAAAAGGTTTTTTAAAATGGGAAATGGTTCTAGCTTAAAAGATGCTACAGACATATATGCAACAAAATCTACTTTGATTGGATTATGATTTTTCTTTAATTCAAAAGGTTGGAAAGTTTGGGGAAATTTTAATAAAGATGGGATATTTTTGATGATTTTTAGATAAAATTATTGTTAGTTTTCTTCAGTGTGATAGCAATGTTGTGGTTATACAGAATAATGCCTTTATTCCTAACAGATTCCTAAAAGATGTTATACAGAATAATGCCTTTATTCCTAAAAGATGTGTGCTGAAGTATTTAGGGATGAAATATAATCAAACTAACTTTCAAATGGTTCAAGGAGAAAGACAGCGAGAAACAAATAAAACATTGTCAACTGTTGACCCTATGAAGAAGGTATGAGGTGCTCCTTGTACTCTTCTTTCAATTATTTGGTATGTTTGTAGATTTTCATTTTTAAGAAGCTGGAGGGATGGATTGATGGATAGATATGTGAAAGAGCAAGTATAGTAAAATGTTAATTGTGAAATTTAGGTGATGAGTAACTGGGTGTTCATTATAAATTTATTTCAATTTCTCTGTATGCCTGGAAATGTTTAACTTAAAATGCTGGGAGGGGGAAGCTGAGGGAACATATCAAAACCCAATGCCCTCCCCCAGCACGCCCAATCCTCCCTGGCCCAGTTAAATACATACTTATCATAATTAAACTAAAACTTATCATTTGTCATGGGAAAAAGCTTGCCTGGCTTCCTGGTTGGAGAAACCCTACCAATGCCTTACACTCTTCCCATAGTGGTAAAGCCCCAGGCAGTGCCATTGTCCACACCATCAAACTGAGAAGTCTCCTCTGAGTATTGCTGATTGTCAAGGAGAGACAAACCTGGACAAGACCAGCCTGGGCTTATAGATAGTCTGGTTTTCCCAGAAGGTACCCCAAATTTAAAGGAGTTACTGCCCCTTATGTGAGCAGCTGAGGAGTAGTGTGAAGCCTATTGGTGGTGGTGAAGACCCAAACGAATTTGGGGTTATATATGTATGTTGAAAATATACTTATATTGGGGGTATATTTACTTTTAGGAGAAATATATATATTAGAACTACAATAAGAAAACAACTCCCATCATGGTGGGAGTTTATAACACATTATGTACCAGAGTTAGGAATTAATAGACAAGAAATGGAAAAATTAAAAAGAATATAGAAGATATGAACCTTATCATTAAAAAAGATGGATTTTATGATATAGATCGCTGTAACAGTTGACAAGAACTCTTCAAGCCGTCCCACCCGCCTTAGAGTAACTGCTCAAGTATTTCAGTGTCACCTGAAACTAACACAACATTGTAAATACCCCAATAAAAATTAAAAACAAAAATTTCAGTGTCAGTTGATCTCTCCAAATGACAAGACCATGGAGACTGTTCCTGATAGCGACAGCATCACACCTGCTCTGGTTCTTGGCCTACTGCAGACCTACAGGAGGAGCTGCGTATGCTGTGAGATACTGAAGATATTCTGAACTCTGACTGCACAAAGACGCTCAGCTTCTGACCCAGGTCAATAAGAAGTGAACCAATCTTCCAGGTAAATCTCAGTATTTAAGGCAAGGCTCGTATTCTCTGGAAGCTCATTTTTCCCTCTCTGGTCCTTGGAGTGGCAAAGAATCTAGCCATTCCTACCCCATTTCCTCTAGTTTTCTTTCATGTCCCCTGTAAAGTTTCTCATCTCATGCCACCACCTACCTACAGGCTCCAAGTGGTACCCACTGCTGTGAATGACAAAAAGCAATCCATCCCTGCACCTGTCATGACAAAACTCCTTATCTCCCCAGCAAAAGAGTTCAATCAAACCCATCATTAAAAATAAATTAATTATGCTTTATACCTCCCCAGAGATTGCTGAGCTAAATGAGCCAGCTAAGTGTTTGGAAAGGAAAAACAAAACTCTCAGCTGATTCATCCCATCTTTCATCCATCTCAAACCATCCCACTTTTCTGGGTTAGTCCTTCTATATTCTTATTGCTGGAGCTGGAACCAGCACTGGCCAGGAAAAATGGCCAAGAATGGAAGAACAGATGAATGGATGAAGAAGATGTGGCACATATATACAACGGAATACTACTCATCCATAAAAAAGAAAGAAAAAATGCCATTTGCAGCAACATGGATGCAACTAGAGATTGTCATACTATGTGAAGTAAGTCAGAAAGAGAAAGGCAAATACCATATGATAACAACCATATGTGGAATCTAAAATATGACACAAAACGAACCTATCTATGAAAGAGAAACAGACTCACATATACAGAGAACAGACTTGTGGTTGCCGAGGGGGAGGGGGTTGGGGGAGGGATGGAGTGGGAGGGTGGGGGTAGCAGATGTAAGCTATTATATACAGGATGGATAAACAACAGGGTCCTACTGTATAGCATAGGGAACTAACTATATTCAATATCCTATGACAAACCATAGTGGAAAAGAATATTTTTTAAAATGTATACATATGTATAACTGAATCACTTTGCTGTACAGCAGAAATTAACACAACATTGTAAATCAACTATAGTTCAATTTTTTAAAATGTAAAAAAAAAAAAACGGCAGCAGATGCCAGGGCTTAGGCGGCTGGGGAGTGACACAAACATTCCTGCAAATATGTCCACGTGATAGTATTGTGTGACCAGCTTTTCTGTGGGCTAGGACACTCTACCACAAGTCAGAGGAAGCAGAGATCCAAAGGAGACTACAGAGGGAGGTGTCTGCAGAGTGAAAGACCCCCTGCTACTTATTCAGTGACACCTGCCACATACATAGGCCCCTGCCCTGCCCCACACCTCAGTCTGCCCCCGGGGTGATTTTTTTCTCCCTAAGCATATGCTCAAAGGAGTGGTGTGAATGGGGCACTTACATTTTGTCACCAGACTTCCTCTCTCAACCAAACATAATGATAATCTGTGAACTGATTAATCCATTTGTCTCCATGGAGTTAAAAAAAAAAGTCTTCTTTCCAGTTTTCCAGAAGGTCTCAAGACCACCAGTCCAGGTCAGATACCCTTCTTCCATCCCACTTCAGGATCCCTGGGCTATGATAAAGTGAAGATGAAGATTCTCCTAGGAATAAGGCAGCTTGGGAGGCAGGTTACTTCAGGAGGCTGAGAGAAGCTTTTCTGATAATACTTTTACACGGTGCTTCCAAAATGCCCAAGTTGTTCTGCAACACATTAGGGTCCAGTTTTTAGTTCAAGCAGTTAATAAATGACTGAGAAAACATGTATGACTTTGACCTTTACATTAACTGAATGAGGTAAGTGGGAAGAGTATTATCACCATTATGAGGCTCAGAGAAGTGTAGTTACTTTGCCCAAAGCTTGGGAGCAGCAGGAAAACCTAGAACTGGATCTTCAGGTCTCAAAGGAAACACGGCTTCTAATTCCTCCTGTGCCACTGACATGAGGTTTGATCCCCATGAGATATGAATCTCATGTCCCTTGTGAATTTTTCATCTGAAACACACAAACTGGGCCCAACCATCAGTGTGGCCCTAGAGGTGGCCCCAAAAGCCGGGCTGGACGCGTAGGGTGGGTGACCAAGCCTGCGCTTCTAGGAGCTCCGCCCCGCCGGGGGCTCGAGACCTCTGCCTCAGAGACCCTGCCCAAAAAGGCTGGCTACGCACGGGACTTTCTGATCTAGGGCAGGGTCCGGCCGCACCATCCCTGGCAGGTCGAATCCCAGGGATCTCCGTCGGACCACGGCTGCGCTGGATTCGAGACGCCAAAGGAACTCCAAGGGTCTCCAGCCCGCATTAAACCCGGAGCTGCCCTCTTCTCGTCGGCATCTCTGGCGCTCACATACGCCAACAGCTGGATGTGCCCGCCGGGCCACTGTTACCCCGAGTTTGTGATCCCTAAAAGTGGGAAACAGAAGTCGGAAGCGACAGCCCGCGACCGCCTGGAGACACCGCGCCCGCGCGCCCACTGCTCGGGCTGGTGAGCTCCGGCTGCGCCTGCGCGCCGGGCCTGCGCAATGGGCGGGGAGGCGGACGGGTGGGGCCAGGTGGGCGGGGCGAGTACCCCACGGCAGCTGGTGCTTGGAAACCCTAGGGCATGGAGATTGTTCTAAGCCACCAGATCCCGGAGGCGGAAGCTGCTGGGCACCCTCCTTCACTAACGGCATCTGCCAAAGCTTCGGTTCTGCGGATTCTGTCGGTGGGGACGAACCGGTTCTTGGCTCACCTGTGGGCAGGATTTGAGGGGCGGGACCGGGAAATGTGGGAGCAATAGTGTCACTGCTCCAGGTGTGGCCCATCTGTGACGTCATGGAAGTACGTAAATGAGATACCGATGTAGACGTCGCGGATCCCTTGCGCTCTTGCCAGAGGCCTGTGTGACATCACTGTGTCACCGGGAGGATGCCCTGACGTCACAGTGCCATAATGTTCTGGAAGGTGGGATGGGACGCCTTTGAGCCGGTTCTACGGACGCCAAGGTTCCAGGGGAGGGGGTGGGGATGATATCACAGGTCCCACGTTCTTGCAGATGAGGTGCCGTCCGGGAGCCCTAGACCATCTTACTGCGTTTCTCCCTCCCCCCAGGACCCTATACTAGCCCTGAATCCCGAGACAAGGAAGTAAGCGGGGGAAAAAGGCCCTTCGTGCGCCCCAAACCCCTAGCTACATTCCGGAAGGACGGGGTAGAACCTGAACTCTTCCTCTAGGAAGAAGCCCCTGCGGGCTCTTCTTTCCCCCAGGGCGCTCCTGTTCTACTCCCAGAGCGAGCGCTAGGAAGCTCCAGGCTGCGCCGAGGGTCTCTCGCGCCTTCTACCCGCCTATTAGAGAAGTCCAGCCGGGTA